>NC_040243.1:13563014-14188014 GCF_001444195.1 Xiphophorus couchianus | reverse complement strand
AAAAAAAGTATCACATATAGCATGTTTTAAAGGACATGTTTTGGTGCACTCTCTTTCAACTTACATGTCAGATGTTAGATCAAAGTGCCTTGGATCATAATGTGTGTGTGTGTACACTGTGCAGAAAGTGAAAATACTCACTGTGTACTCTGACCAGAGGACATCAGTGTAATGGATAGGAATAAGAGGTGAGAAGAAAGAAAGAGATGGGAACAAAGAAATGAAACCGCATGTACCATTAGGCCTAAGAAATAACATTTTAGTCTCAGTAAAAGCATGCATGGTATGAAGAGCTCTTATGTAGCTAACACCTCTGTTGTTATAGTTTCTAGCATAGTTTACCTTATTTTGTAAGTGCAACACAAACTGCCATGTACAGTTTCTGCAAGAAATTATATTTTATACTGAAAAGTTAATTTCAGCTTCTCCCCTTCTTGCCAATGCCAATCAAAACTGAACTCCAGTAGGCGTCCAACAAGGTTCATTACTCGGGCCAATATAACTCTTTTCAAACATCAATTTCTATGTATTTGTCGGCACAAATACATAGAAATGTGCAGATTATGCCATTATCAGGCTCAACAGTACAAAAACCTATTGAACATCTTCACAAAAAATCTTTGTCGTCTCAAGAACTGCCATATCATTATCAGGGTTTGCTGCCCAAAGGCAAAATATTACATTTAAACATCATAAAAATGTTAAAATTTGCTGCTTGATGTTAAAATATTGCATGATCTCACTCCACCATGAATAATCCAATGTACTAGATTAAGAAGAAAAGGTGATTCTGTCACTGACCACCATCAGAGACTGAAGGTTTGTCTGTATTCAAGAAAAACTTCAAAACATTGTTAAACATTGTTGTTTACATATAATTAGTAGTTACATAATTATGACAATGTGTTTTGAACTTCCTAACTTCCAGTGCTTGTAATATTGACAGGCACAATGTACTTAATAATGGACAGTTTATAGTAGTAGTATCATAAATGCACATATGAGTTACTTAATGTTTGTTATGTTTTCATGTGAACTTTCATGAATAACATTAAACTAGCGAAAAGAGGTAATGAATGCAAATTAGCTAAAGACTATAATTTGATCCATCATGTAAATTTTCATGCATGTGTACTGTCTATGTTATATTAAAATATAGAAAAGAGCCATACAAAACTCAGGTTCTGATGTTTAATGCATTGGAAAAATGGTATTTAAATGGCAAACAGTTTCTGTGTCATTTTAAACTGACTGTGATTTCTGATTATGTAACTCTGACACAATAAGGGTTGGAAAAATGTCCATAGATGAAAGAGGAGAGATTTTCAGGAAAATGATTACCTGTGATGGTGTATGGGTAGTAGTTCCAGGCCTTCTCTGTGACATAGAAAATTTTAGGAACCACCGCCCTGGCCCAGCTGGGCAGCTTGCTAAAACACATAGAAAGAAGAGAGTTTAGGTTGGCAAGCTGAGAAAATAAATTCGTGAGACAAGCAACTTAATTGTAGCAGATTGAAATTAGTCTTCACTTCAAGTTTCTCAACTCTTTTCTTTTGGTCTATCAACCATAACTAGCAATAAGAAACATCCTGCTGCGTGGAGCCATAATGGAGACCATACAATGAGGGCATGATGGCCCCTGGGAAAGCTGATCACAGGGATTACACCAAACCTTGCTGGGGACTTTCACTGCACTTGCACTGAGATAGATATAGAAAGAGGCATGGAGGGTTAATAAGAAGAAAAATACAGAGGAGCAGCCATTTCTCTTCAAAAATGGATTCTATAAACGAAAAAGGGAAGAAGTGACAGGCCACAGATTTGGGAAACAGGACAAATTGTTGACGAATATAAAGGAAATGACAGAAATTTAAAACTTTGATATGTTTAGCATTACAACAGTCATCACAGTTTAACAAAGACATGAAGGAACGTAAAAGAGCAGAAAGTTATAATCGAGTCTGATCAGAAGCAGTTAAACTCAGATTACATTTGTCCTGAACATCAATATCCAGCTTCGGATGCATCCATTTGATTAACAAGACCAGGTTTCACTTGTTATAATATTAAAGCTGATTACTATAGCACTTACATACATCACTGGTACCTTCCTGTAACAGTCTCTTATGAAAGTATTCATATCCCTTAAATATTTTCAGACTTTCTTATTGCATTTTAGACAAACCGAAAGTAGTGCTTAATTGTGAAGTGCAAGAAAATCAATACATTGTTATCTTTTCTGCACATAGAAAACTGAAAAGTGTACGACACACTTGGCTTCTCTGTATATTGCCTATCCTCCTTTGCAAAATGAGCTGAGCTCAGTCACACTGGATGGAGAGCATCTGTGTACATCAGTTTTTACATCTCATAAAACATTCTTTGGCTTTAGTTTTGGATTTTGAGGTTATCTAGAACATGAACATGTTCTGCTACAGACAACATTTTGCATGTAGGTCAAAAAGTAGCCAAAGGTTTGGTCTCATTTGACCAGAGCCTCTCCTATTCACACCCAAACTTCTTGTGGTAAACTTTAAATGGGGACTTGTGAATAAGAGCAGATTTGTGAAATATATAACCAGCAGTTACAAAATACTACTAATAATACAATTTCAAAATAAACACATTACAGTGTTTGGTTTTCTAAATGTGACAGAATTTGGGAACTCTCAAGGGAAAAAAAAGGCTTTACAAGAAACCGTGTGTGCTAAGCTAACCAGGGTTTTATGAGACCATTGAAACCACAGGGACGTAAGACTGGTGGTCTCCTCCGGCTCCTCTTCTCTGTCATACAGCCAGGGTGTACTATACAAACATAGCAGGGCGGTCACATGTCCCGTGTCCTCACACTGCTTTATTTACAAGTGCCACACACGTACATTCACATGCACAGACTGCAGCTATAACACAGTAACAGGTGGTTTGTGGGCGGAGAGAGGCCTTCTTGGTGTCCGACGGCGATTGCTCAAATTATCCATCACTTACGCTGACCTCATCTCCCTCTGTGCCCCCACACAGAGACAAGCAGACTTACTGCATACTCACACCAACATGTAGTCTTCTTCTCTTCTAGGACTGTGAATGACAGTTCATTTGTCCCTGAGGCGCACTCACTTGTCATTTATAACCACTTCACCTGTCTCGTGGCATTGCTCCTCTCTTTCTGCCAGTGTCCTTTGGGAGTGACTGGAATCAGGTGTTTGTTTAACAGACTGTCCTCACCTTGGATTTTTTTTTATCAGCACTAAAACAAATGGACAAAATTTTGCAAAAGTGCAAAACCATAAGTCCAAAATAAAGCTAAAAGCAAATTCCTTACATTAAGGCAAGTGTAAGCCATCAAAAGCCTTACGTTATGTCATTTCTCATTATTTATAACTCAATAAAAATAAATGACAATTAACCTTTAAACCCCCTTTTCACTGGTGTCATAAAACATTTTCTCTCTTATGAATTCCCAAAGAAATTAAAATTATGTATAGTTGGTGTGCCGTGGTGGCATAGTGGTTAGCGCGACCCATGTTTGGAGGCCTTGAGTCCTCGACGCGGCTGTCGCGGGTTCGACTCCCAGACTCGACGATATTTGCTGCATGTCTTCCCCCCTCTCTTTCCTCCTTTCCTGTCAGCCTACTGTCATATAAGGGACACTAGAGCCCACAAAAGACCCCCTGGAGGGGTAAAAAAATAAAATAAAAAATTATATATAGTGTGCAAAGAAGCAAAAGCAAACAGAGTGAAGGGAACATGAATCATTCAAACTCCTGTTGCACCAGTAGAGCTAGAAAGAGGAATACAAAATGCCTAGAACTACAGTTAAATGTCACCATAGACTGTGAGCCACTTGCACAATTTAGCTCTAAAATACACTATAATTTGGTGTGAAGATGACACTTACAGATAACACCATCACTGTCTGCGGATACACTAAAATATTGGTTGTAAAGAGGAATCCAGGTCTGGAGGGCTGAAAGATGAGGGATGATTATGACGCCCCAAAGCAAACTATCAAAATCACATTGAAGTTTCTTTAGAGAAAATAAAACACAACATGTACTGATGTAGATTTAATGAGAGTTCTTGAATCCTTGTGTTGTTTTAAAGCAACACAACATATTGATCTGGAAAAAATAAATATGTCCTGTTAATTACAAAACATCTCCTGTGGTACACAGTGACTTGCAAAAGTGCTCATTACATATAACATTTGTTTTTTTTTTCTTTGCAAAATAGTTGAATCTCAGTCAGATTAGAGCCTAACATTTAGCACAACCATTTTCAAGTACGTCTGATTCTCATTTAGTTAAGTCTGGAATTTGACTGGCCAACAAATAAAGAGGCTCTGATCTAACCTGGATGTGTGCATCAGGTCATTTTCCTGCTGGAAGGTAATTCTCCACCTCATTCTTAAGCCTTTTGCAACCTCTAACCAGCTTAACAGCTTCTAGCTGAAGAAAATAATCCCCTCAGCATGATTCTGTCAAAACCATGCCTTAGTGGAGATGAACAGTTATCTAAGAAATGGTTATAGGTTGGGATTTTGTTTAATAAGCTTATTGATCTTTAAACATCCCCATTTCTTTCTCCATGACCTATTTGCTTTGTTCCTTGGTCTTAGTGAGGTTGTGTTTGGTTAGGTTCAGTTATGTTGTCTAACAAATCTCTGAGACATTCACAGGATAGCTGGAATCACACTGAAATTATGACAAGTTTATAATTTGAAGCTTGTTGTAAATTAACTAAATGTGTAAAGGGTATAAAAACATTTCTTTCTATATGTGAAAGATTATGCTATTAAAATCACCATATCCACTACAAATAAAATGCATAAAAATACAATTTAATACCTTCGATGCAACAGCTTTGTCTTCAGGCCCCTCAGAATATTTATTATAAATACGTTCGATGCCCATTTAGCGGTTAAAAATGCACTCTGAGAGAGAGCGGAAACAACTCAGTGGCTAAAATTACTTTGACCTCATTGTGCAATTTACAGTATGTTGATTGTCAACGTCCTCAGCAGGATTAAAGTGCCACCCATGTCCTACCTCGGTTCAGTGCTCAACATCTAAATCATCCCCGCAACAAAGCAGCACAGCTGGGCCTGAGTTGCTACTTCATGATGGAAATCAGTCGTTTCAAATTACATTACCATGACTGATAGATTTAAGGTTTAGTGTTGGGATTTAGTACCTTCTCTGAATGGGCAGGTTGCACAATGTAACGGGTCAAAAGCTGAACAAAATAGTGCCTGACTTATTAAAACTCAGAAAAGTACAGAACCTATTGTATTCGAAAACCGTCTTTGATAAACCCAAGCCCCTTCTATCTGTTTGAGTTCTCCCCCAGCTCATCCATTTACCTCTATATCTTTAACTTTATAGCTTGGAAAAATGAAATCAGAGAGTTTGCTTTCAGCGAGATTCTTCCCATCAGTTGTCTCGATAAAAGTCTAAGTGTTCATATTTCTTATATAAAAAAAAATCCTATATTTTCTCGCTCTGTTTATGAGAGAAAGGAAAAAAAATAATAAAAACGTCTTTGAAGCCAGTGATAAAATTTGATTTTCAAAGTCAATTCATAAATTAGAATGAAATTACACACAGCAGCCAATTCAGTTAGAGACAATCAGATCCTCAATTTCATGCTTATCCAATCTGTCAGAGGGTCAAACACTTCAGCGGAAAAATATGCAGAAGGATGATGAATATTTTTTATCAGATTACATTTTCGCTTCGTTCATTACTGAAACATGACTAGAATGCTTAGTCCAACATGTAAAGCCGACGTGTAGCACCAAATTTATACTATTTGGTGCTTGTATAAATTAGTTCTATCAATAAAAAATAAAATAATTTAAACTCTGCAATTTTATTTATGAACAGATTTGTTGAACAGGTCAGTTGACATAGTTTATTGGATAATCACATATTAAACAGAATGATTTCTCAAAAATGAGTTTGACAGAAATGATGAAATAGAAACCCACATTCTTTAATTTATCATTGGCAGCTTCAAAACTCTGCATTAGTATTGGAATATGTCATTTTATTAGAGTAAATTGAAATATTTCTCAGATATATATCCCCAGCTAGCTGTTAGGTATTTCTTATTTCTGCTGAGGATAATATCTCTTTTTTTGTTGCTGCCATATAAAGTCCTGCATGTAATTTGTTCTACAAAATAGTTTACTGTAAGTAATTTATTCCACCAAACTCAAACATGATTCCAGTGTGCATAAATAAAGGAAGAGGAAAGTGTAAAGGAAAGCCAAATGGAAAAAAAGAAAAACTAAAATATTTGTAGAGTGTGTGCATCTGAAAGTTAATAATCGATCCATTTACAATAACACAAGTATATCCCTAAATGCACTATTACAAAAAAAACAACTAAAAAGAAAAACCATAAAGGTCTTAGGTCTTTCATAGTTGCATTTTGACATGACCACAGGAATAATACTCACTTATTGAGGTAGATCCGTTTTTCTGTAAACTGGCCTGATCCATGCTCTGGATCCTCGTAGGGCTCGTTCTGCACCACTTCCACACCTTCTCCACGTTCACTCTGTTCATGGCTGTGTTTGCTGATCATGTACAGCTGGCCGATACGGTACTGAACGACAAGAGAGAGCAGACAAGCTTGCTGTTAAATTGTTGAATTTAATAAAGATAATTAGACATTTATGTTGGTCAATCTGAACAGCCAGTGCTTGTATTGGAACAAAAGTAGGCCATGCATCTGGATAATAAAGCGAGAATGAAGCAGGCCACTAAAAATGATTAAAGTGAAAACAACATTTTTACTGCTGGTGTTCTTTACTGCAGCAGAAGGATTATCAGGATTAAGTAACAAAGGTAGTCCTGTTTGAGGCTGTCTGCACCATAGTAACAATCCCGATCAAACAGGACAACAACAAAAACAGAAGCAACAGGTTCGGTGACCCTCTCCCACGGCCTCCCCGTGATAAATCAGTCAACACCCACAATCCTTCACTCAGCTCTGACTGACACACTTGGCTCTGTCACAATGTCACTTTGAGCTGCTTTGACAGGCGGGACTTGGGTGTCACATGGCAACTATTTTCCATACATACGGAGAACGACAGACAGTGGAGAAGGGATGCTCCATGACAGAGATTTCCAACTGCTTGTAGACCTATTTCCGTGCCTAGGAAACAGATACAGCCCAGTGATTTATGTTGCTGTGCTGAAATGCTAAGGGGTCATGTAGGACTCAGCTGACACACACACTCAACCGTGTAGGCCCCAACCAAGCATAGCTGTGTTAAGCTAGTGGGAAAAAAAAGACAAGGACTCTGTCCCAGGAATGGACAGCACAGAAATATGACAGTGTAGTGGAATAGAGCAGAGCTACTTTAAAACGGGCAACACGCTTGAAGTGTAACTTGTTGTGCAATGCTAGTTTTTTCTGTCTGTTGACCATGAGAGGAAATTAATGAGGTGTGATAAAAAAAAGTCCCAGCAGGGATGTTGATGGTGGTGTTTCCGACTGCACAGCTGTTGGAATCTGGCAGAAATATGACTGTCACAACACTGTCACCAGTCAGGTGTAATAGAGGAGGGAACTCATTACTGGTTGATCAATCAGGAATTTATTTAACCAAAAAATAACGAATGTTTATATGGTACTCCACAAATATAAACACGTAAATATCTTTTATACACATGTGAAGCAAAATAGTGAAGGGATATGTTCTCTTCCAAATAAATATCATAAAGCACCGTAACAAAACCAAGCACTACTCTAAGTAAAGAGGAAGACTCTCACTAAAACTGGATTAATTTCTATGATTTCTATGCTCCTAAAAACACCTACCATAGCTCTGGGTTCTTGAGATACACAGGTTTACCGCTGTTTACTAATAATTCATCATGACAGCCTAAATGACAACATTGTTTTTAAAATATTTCTTGCAGGAATGGAGCCCTCGGTAAGCCATCTTCTACTAACTCTCAACAAATTAAAATGAGGTCTCCAGCAGAAAGCAAGTATAGCTGAATCTTCTAGTAATTAGCAGCAAGCAAGTGTAACCATGGTATTTTTTTTTCATTTTCTTAGATTCACTTTTATTTATTTTATTAATTTAAAGATTTATTTTTAAAAAGTCCTCCTTTCCTTAATTTCTTTTAAGCACAAAACTAAACCAAACAAGAACAAACGCCATTCAGTGTGTCAGTTCTCGCGTGATTTTAGTGTCACGTGACCGGGCTGCTCACCGGGCTAGGTGGGCGACGCTGTCCGTAGTTGCCGCAGGTAGGCTTCAAGGCCTTTTTAAGCCTTGATCAATTGCTCATATTTCTGTCTCTCACTGATACGCCTCTTAACGTTTATATGTATGATTGTGAGAACAAAATCTTCTACTGATCAGTGATCACGCGTTTTGACAAGTGGGAACTAGTGAGTGTTTGTTTGGGAGCTAGCACGCTAGCGCTAGCCTCCATGTTATTGTTTGGGCTCTGTTTGTCAGTGCAAACTAATTTTATCGAGGCATTCAAACTGAAAAGTATTTTAAATGGTGAAATACTATTTCAATTGTGTGCTAGCATGAAATATTAAGAAATGTAATGTTAATGAATAGTGGAGTACTCCCATGAGTTTGATTATCTTTATAATATAAATTTACTATAGTGATAAAAAAAAGAAAAGACAACTACATGTGTAGACTATATTTATAGAATGATTTTTGATATTGATAAAACCCAAGGTTATTGATTATCAGGTCTGTTTTACACAAGCCAGGTTCCCTGTTCCAGATCATGGATTCTGTTCTGATTCTGTTTGTTGCCAAGTGGACCAGACTGGCGAGCTAACCATACATTGAAACAAGAGAAACGTCACATCCCTTCAACTCCTTCCAGTCTGGTAGGAGGTATTCAAGCCCACAACCACACTTTCATTCTCACTCTGGACTGGACTGAATTATATATTGATACTTTTCCATCATCCCTCTCACCTCCATCAAGGAGCTGAGCTGTTAAATGTTACCTTGGATAAAGGAAAAAATTTTGGGGGGGATTTCATGGGCTTTTTGAAGTACCTGTCTGTATACATTGTTGTAAATATTATTTAATACACTTCACTAATTTTGCACTACTTGGTTGTTTGTGAGTTTTTACAAATGACCGCTCCCTCCAGCTGCCAAACCATGAATTTTGAGATCTGATCTCTTTATTAACGCACTCATAATTAGTCATTTTAATATCCATATATGTTACACAAGGGAAACTTTTTTTCACTACACATGTACACTACACATGTATACAAGTGCCCTGAACAAGCAAACTTGTTCAGGGCACAGCTGACAAAGAAGACACATTTTGTCTTCTAGTTCTTTTTTAGTGCCATCCTGGGCAAGTGCCCATATAGCCCATATCAGAAACCACCACTGAATAGATTAAATACCAAAGGCATGAAAAAAAGAAACATTATTTTATCAAGACTGAGTCAAGCGATTGTTATGCATCAAAGATTTTGTGGAGCTCAGCACATACGGTCTTGCCATTTGCCTTTTGCGTCTGATTGATGTTAAAGAGGACAGCTCTGATCCTGATAAGTTTTGGGTCAGGAGGGTAACAAAAACATCAGTCTCAAGCATGCAGGACATATCCCCTGCTGCTTTATGACACAGTACAGGTATCCCTGTTTGAGGCCAGATGACCAACCTTATGATCAAACTACTCGAAGGGTGTTGAGCACATTATAAAATCTGCCACTATGTGCAAAAACATCATTTAGATGCTTCACAGCAAGAAGATTTCCTCTTTAAATCTGAGCTTCGCAAGTACAAGCAAATCTGTGGATTCAAAGCAAACTACAGCAAGGCCAGTGCATTCTTTTGTCCGCACTCTTTAATCCACTATGATAGCGAGGAACAGACAAGTGAAAAAAATGGGAGATACACTTCTTAAGTGACATCAGCTTGCATAGAGAGTGCACATGAATCTCCACACTGGATGGAAATCACTGAGGCAAAGTGGCCACTCAGGAGGACCACTAAGCAGTGCCCTGATCAATCTGATGGCAAACTGGAGAGAATTAACATGAAGCACCATCCTCTTTCTGTCGCCCTTCATTAATTCAGGTTTTTGGACATTTTGTATAAACAGGCCAGCTATTGTGCCAGTCTCCCTACCTGCCATTGTACTTTGGCTCTGTCTGTTGTTTACCTAAAAGCTGCAGCTGATGAATGAGAAACACTTTTCATTGTTGTCTTTGGAAATCTCCATCAAATGACAAAATAGGAGAAGCGGCCTTGACTCAAGACTCAAGACCATGAATAATCGGTTATTATTTCTCTTTCTCTCTGTCAGACAACAGAGTTGTTGGGTAGGATCAAGGGCTGACGAGATGAAAACATATTTTTGTTCTATGTTCAGGTGTAATAGATCTTCTACAATCCCACATGTCACTAAATCTGTCTGCCTGTTTTTTTTTTTTTTACATTTCTTTTTCTCTTTTTCTTCTCTCATTCATGTTCAATTTGTGCTCTGAGCTCACCATGTTTGGTCTGTTACAGCAATTCAGTCACTCTCTTTCCTTCACAGCATGAATTCATTAAAACTGTGGTAGGGAATTGTGCCAATTCTCACAGACCTTACTAGTGAAAGTACATCAACTGAAGGACCATGTAAATGAATGAAACCAAAAGGAGAAATCAAATGCAGTCAAAATCATGATTGACTTTTGTCCTTCGTTTCCATGTTGCCTTGTGTCTTCTAACTGAAAGACAAACATGCTGATATTTTAACCTGTTTGATTTTGTATAACGAATCTTTTTATTTTTCACACCACATTGAAAGAACATGAGTTCAAGTAAAGTTAATTTCAAAGGAAAGCTACGGAAAAAGACGTAGCGATATTAAGTAAAGCATTCAACAAACGGGAATCAGGCATCTCTGGAAGCAAAGCAAAGCAAAAAGACACCAGATTACATTCAGGAATCTTGCTTCTAAAATAAAATTCTTGCAAGTTGGTGAATGTGTTTTTTATGATGCGACACCAAGTGCATGTTTCAGAGAAAAATATCAAACAGATCATGTAAAAACCCAAACTCTGCGTGTCTCTCTGCCTTTCTGTCTCCTTTTCTAACACAGCAGCTGGTGGTGGGAAACTGGTAAATGTGCTTCAGCCAAGAGATTTGTTACTGTGAGAAGATAACCAGAATCCTAAGGAGCACACACACTTACAGCAATGAACGCGAGACAATAGTGGGCCCAGTGATAAGATGTAATTAAAATTCATGCATGGACAGAATAATTACAGTCCTGAGAGCTCAGCATTGTGTGGATAAATGAGCGTGCTCATGTTGAGATACGTTTATATAGCCATTGAACTTCATTACAATTCATCTTACATTCGCCAAAGAGTAAAATCTACAGAGGGAATTAAACATATCATAGGCAACTTACAGGACTCACGAAAATAAATTAGCATTTTTTGAGGAGTATTGTATTGGCACCACTGATAAAAATTAAAAAAACCCAAAACATTTTAATACAGTAACACGGCACTGCTAAAGAAATTAATGTAATATGTTGGGAAATTATTTTCAACACAATCCCAGGTGACACAATTATTGGTCCCCGTAGTACCAACAGTATAATCAGGGCCGTAGAGATCACACTTCTTTATGTTGCATAGTCAGAAAAGTCAGCAGAAAAATGTCGTTGACATGACCTTACAGCCAGTTCTTAATTTGTTAATGATTAAAGTTCATCCAAATTGTTTGCTGAAGATCTTGCTTTGAACTTTGACCTAAACTTCCTTCTCCTCCCTCCCCTATTTGCTCCTGCTCTGCATCCATGATGCCTCCTTCTAAACTCATCTGGGATATAGGTTTTAGACGAGGTATTATTTGAGATTTTGAGATGTTAAGGTTATTATTATGGTTTGACATCATAACAAATGTCTAAGTGGGCAACAATCCTTCCAAATCCAGAAATTACTCATTCAAAAAAGCTGTTTCAGCTGGAGACAAAAACATTAAGTTTTTAAAAAAATAAATCTGAATGAAAGTAACAAACGTACTCCAAGAAATTATCTTAAGTGGTGCAGTTATAGAATTTCTATGAAATTCTATAACAGATATATTTTGAAAAAGAAAATCGAACAAAAGGAATTTATATTGCTTTAGATAAACCTTGGGGCCAACAGCAAAGCAGAGAAGTTCATATAGTTTTAAAATAGTATTCATGTTTTAATTGATTCAGAATGGAATACATCCTGACCTCAAGATTCACCTCAATTTAAAACCGGACACCAGAGATATAATGTGTGATGGGAAGCCTGCAGAGCTCATTAAGACAGATTTAGCTCTCTGGCAGATGCTGGTACTTCTCAAGCATCTGTCATACAAAGAGTGTGCACAGACTCAGCTATTATCCTACAATAAACTCGAGTTAAACAGAAAGTCAACATGGAAAAAAATAAAAATAAATCACTAGGAAGTATAAGCACCAGCCGGTCACACTTTAGGAATTTCTTTTCAATGAGTGACAGGAACCTACACATTCAGAAACATTTAATTAACTCCTAAACTCAGGTAAGGCTCCCTCACTTTGCAGCGTCTAATCCCTTGAACCTCTAGTATTGGGTTTTCCCCCCACAACGAATAAAGTGCAAGAGTACACACACATTTTACTCTTTGCTGGATCAGCAGAAACGTGGGAATGCTGTTGAGGGAAAACGCCCCACACAGACTGTATTTTACTCCATGCTTGCTGAACCAGCATAAAGTCAAGGTGAGCGTTAATTCCCTGTGAAGCTTTGATAAATTCACTCGCTGTAGAAGGTGACCAAGGGATCGTGACAGGATGCAGAGGATGACAGCTGGTCCAAGGCAGCAATATGGTGCAGTAGCTTAACACAAATGGATTATGTGCGATACAGGTCGACCGGCTGACTTGCAATGTTCGCAGCGTCACTCAAGAACACTTGTTAACATTGTTTTAAGAAAACTATTTAGGTTTATGTGAGTTGGAGGTTTATGCTGGCTGCATGTTTCTTCATACCCCTGCAAACGTATTTTATTTTATTGACCAACACAAAGTAAGAAGCAAGCATCATCCAGTGGAAAATGCTTTGCTTCTGAAAGGAGACGACTGTGAGTCAGTGATGGAGACATAGCTAAGCTAAATGTATAGGGCAGTAACTGAGTACTACCTGTTAGGGATTTGGATTGAGGCAGAGGTTCCCCTTTCAACAAGACAAAGTTTCTAAAAATGCATGAAAAGCTGCAATGAAATGGTTTTGATCCAAGCATTCAGAGATGTTGTTAAAGTACAGACATGAACCTGTGCCAAGACGAGAACATTTAATTTCCCAGTAACTCTTCATCCAATCTAATTGAGCTTGAACTATTTTGTAAAGAAGATACTTGTGTAATTTTCCTCCAACTTAAATGTTGTGCTCTATTTTGGGCTAGAATCTCACACCACATCCAAATGACATGTGTTGAGGCTACAATGTGACAAAATGTGAAAAAACATCAGTCTGAGTAGTGCAAAGCACTGGACATGAATGCTTTATTTACATTTCAAGACTGAGTCATGTGTGCTCTACACTCTTTTACTATTAAAATGTTGCTGCTACAAAAAGATTATTTTTTTTCTGTATTTTATTTGGTATTAACCTAACAGGGTAGAACATCATTGGAATTATAAATGATCAACTTTCAGAAATGAAAACAAAAGCAGAATAGACGACCTTTTTCCAACATCCTGCTGTGGTGTATCTAGTGCTGCAGGTGTGAGAAAGCCTCCTCCAGTCATGCCTTCCACTCTACTCATATTTTATTCCCCAGTCCTCCAATTCTGGATCTATGCAGCATCTGGGGTCACCGAATTAGAGCTTATATAAAGCTATGATCACTCACTACACATCCATCACTTCTGGGTGCATCATCTATATTTCCTGCCTGACGGCACGCTGAGGGGCCAAAGGGAGTGCTGTGTTTATGCATACGTAAAAAGGAGATAAGAAAATCAAGGGGAGACATAGACGGGAGAGATTTGGTTTTAGTTAAAGGGAGTACGAAAATGAGGAAAGTGTTTTTCAAAGGAAGATATTCAGGAAACTGGCAGACTGTTGGGACATTACATAACAGGAGTTGATTGAAGACAGCTGCCCTTTACTAATGCTTCTCTTCTCATTTATTTTCTCCTAGATTCATATCAGTGTCTCCTTCATCTTTTTCTCCAATGACATTCACTTCGAGAGTCTTTCCCTCTTCAATTTTTCAATTTACAACCATCTGTGTTGATCTCATATCAGATTAAGCAAATATTTTAAAGAATTATAATATAGATGATAGTGCTGCACACTCTGAATGTTAAAACTTAGCACAGAGGACCATATAATCAGCACAAAAATGTATTCAAACATTATTATTATTAGCTTACTGAGTTTTTGCATTATTGATGAATGTCTTTATGCCATGGCAGCTATATTTCTGCACATTTTTTGTATTCTTCTCCTGACTGATACTGTTGTATAATCAGATTATTTTGATTCTGTGAAAGTTCTCTTAAAGTATAGTCATCAAGCACTATTGGGGTGAAGGTAAAGCTGTTATTTGAAAGTAAATAAGATGTACAGTATTTCCCCTTACTTGACTTTTCTCATAATGATATCTCTTCACATTCGTCTTCCAGGAACAAGACAAACTGATTATCAAAAGCAGCGTTGCATAACACTACCGTGATGGAGAGAGAGAAAATCTCAGCATGTTGTTACACTGTTTTCACTCACTCGCAGCGGCTGGAAAACATGCCCACAACCAATAATTCTGGTCTATTTTTGTGCAAAACCACAAGAATGAATTTTACAAAGCTTGTACATTGATTGCATGTTTGTGCTCACTGTCTTTTCAGGGGGCACCAACAGACATGACAGCACAAGAAGATTGGTGAATTTGCAAATAACTTCCTTTTTTGAGAAGACAAAGAATACGCCTGGTATGGGAGAATGTACCAAAGCCAAGTTGAGCTTAGCTATGCAGGAGGGGAACCACAATCAAAATCCTATAAGCCTTAGGGTTAAGACATTCTTAACAAGAGGAACATTTTTCTCTTCTTGTCAAGAGGAAAATGTGTAAACATAAACCTGAATGAATGAACAGTGCTAAGCAAAGCTAAAATAAATAGTGTTTTTTTTTTCTTTTCTGGAAAGGTTAGCGCACACAAACAAAAAAATCATATTTCTAGACCATAATGTTCAGCAGCAGTGTCATTTTAGTTATTCAGCTGCATACAGGGTTGTATCTGACCACAGTGTTGTACAGTAAGAATCCTGATATGCCTGCAACATTTTACACAATGACTGCAACAACATTTGATACCCAACGGCAGCATTTCAAAAAAGATGAAGAAAAATGATTTACTTCTCATTTCAAACTCCATCAAATATTAAGCCAAATACATTAAAACAATGTACTAATAAATTAAATACAGTTCTGTCTCAAATATATATTAAATCATTGTTTTGGGTGGGAATCAGGTGATATTTTTGCCACGTACATTCAGCTGCTTCTCAAACCTCCCACTCTGTTACATAACCTGTTCACCCCAACGCTGTTTCAGTCTGGAGTATTTTGGAGTTCAATTTGCATCATCTCATATTTTATACATAAACAGAGCAAAGCGCACTTCTCTACACCCTCAGTCTGAGCTAAACAAAAATATGTTTTTGTTTTTTTAAACTGCCTGTCACACTATCGTTACATCTGTCTGTTTGTTTTTATGTTGTTTGAACAGAGGAATGAATTGAGGAGGTGCTGATGGATATCAGCGTTACTTAGCTTAACCTCTCAACCAAAATTGCCGATCCTTTACAAAATCACGTGTTTGGCTCAATGGGAAAACAGTAGGTACTTTTATCTTTGCTGGATAGAAAGCTCTTTTGAAAGAAACAATGGTCTGTAAAATATTTGCATGCAGTTGTTCTGTCTAGAATGTTACTGATTGTGATAAAATTCTCACATTTCTGGCAAACCCTGCTTTCTTTTTATTCTGTCTTTCCAAGTAACATTTTTTAGCGCTTAAACAAGAAGAGCATAAAAACAACTATACTTAGGGAAAATGACAAGCAATGTAGTTAGGAGTACTTGTGAGTCAGTTTTTAAATGTTTGCAGATTGAAACCTAATACCATCTGTCAATTGCAAAACTAGTTTAATGTCTGTTTTGGTTCGTTGTCCAGTTAGGATCTGAACTATGTCATCGGACTGTTCTTTCAAAGTAAGGACGCGTATTGTTGAGGCAATTCTTTTATATTCAGTATACCTTGCAATGAACAAGTTCTGGAGGTAGTGAGATATACCCTCAGCATGATGCTGCCATCACCAAGCATCATAGTTAGTACTGAGTTCTTAGGTGGGAAAGTCTAACCTGGACTCCCTGTCGATCCATGTTAATGTTAAGCTTACTTAACAAAGGCAGCGGTTTTACTGTAGCTTATAGTTTATGATGGTCTTGAGCTTTGGTGGCTCCCGACTTGTTTTTGAACATCCTGACCAATCTCCACTGACAATGATCCCAACACACATCAAAACTGAAATGGTCAAAGCAGACTAACATCAAGCTTGTATTATGCCCCAGAATCCCAGCCCTATTCAAAATGTCAGAATTAAGCCAAGAGCTTTTTAGGGTCAATTGTTTACTACTTATTTTTGTTTTCAAATGCAAATTTCTTTAACTAGAAGTAGCAGTGGTTTGGTAATTGAAATGAAATCAGACTTATGTTGTGCTTTACTAGGACATTGGGAGATGCTTTACAAGAAAATCAGTCATTCCCATTCATGTGCACAGTCATATGTCAATGGTGACAACTACCGGAGTGCAGCCACAGTTGCCCTTGGGGCAGTCTGACAGAATCGAGGCTGTCATGCACCAGTGCCATTGGAACTTCTGATCATCACCAAGAGGCAAGGTGGGTACAGTGTCTTGCACAAGGACACAACAACGGCGCTAGGGGTTCGTACCAGCAACCGACTGATTAGAGGACAAACTCCTGCCACCATTGCCCCCAACTATAACAATAATTGGGGCAGCTGGGGGATTCCTAAAGGCTTTAACCTGGAGAGGAAAATAGCATAATCAATATAGGGTGGATAGAAGAAACATGCAAAATATGGTTGCTGGTAATATTTGGTGAAAAGGCTTTTATACCTTATTTGGATTAATGGAGAAACTTATGATGCTGCTGTATCATGTGGTTACTTTTTTCACATTTGTTTTCATATTATTGACTTCAGCTCATTTTTCAAATGGGAACTCAGTAATAGGCAGCTCGCATGACTTAAGAAACTGGAACTTGGCTTGAAAACCTGGTTGATACTTATGCTGGCCAGGAGGAAGTATCAGTTTACCTGTGTTGGCAATAAGTTTATTGACAATCCTCAAGAGACGTTTAACACATGCCATGCCTTGCAAAAGTATTAGTATCTCTTGAACTTTTGCTGTATTAAAGCCAAACCTCAATGTATTTCATTGTATGGTAGAAACCTGAGTCCTTCCTGAGTGGTATGATGGTCGGACATTCCTATTATGTCTGTACTTCCATATAATTGTTTGAACAGATGAACGTGGATCTTCAACCATCAGTATATTGTTCCCAGGGATGAACCCGACTTGTGCAGTTGCAGGAAAGTTACAAAAAAATCTCTAAAAGATGTCCTCGTTACGTTTTCTGGCATTTGGCAAAGATAAATAATTTTGGGTATTTCTACGGTAATTAAAACAAGAAAAGTTTGGTCAGATTTAACTTCAGACAGAAAAAAATGTGTATGTCTTTTTATTCAGTGTATATTAATATCTGTTTTTCAGCTGCACTTTCCTGAACAAAATTTTTTTCTTTGGATTGGTGTATGTTTATTTTACAATATATTTTTTTATTGATTTGTTTGAAATAAAACTTATTCATATTTGTATTAAATATTCAATCTGCCACAGAAGCCACGGTGGCTGCCACCAAATCAGTGTTGTTTTAACTTTACCTGATATAGTTTTTCTTTACTCTTTCTGTCCCTCTAGTTTGATATGAAAGCCTGTCAGGTTGACCTTACTGTGTTAGGAATTTTAGTGACAGAGTTTATTGAATAAAAGCTTACTCTAACCTTTTACCCAGCATTGATGCAAGGTTATGTCCTTTAAAATATGAGCATGTCAAACCCTCATTGTTTCTCCATCTTTTAATCATTACACAAGAGCTTAGTTCGCCTCGGTTCTAGGAACAAAATAAAATAATGAATTGCACAACTGATGGACAAATGCTGAAACTTGAACTTGAAAAATCTCATGGATATAACTGGTGAAAATGTTTCTGAGGAATGCCAGCATACACAATAAACACACATAACACCTTTATTGAATACAAAATGAAGAAATTTCTACTATTTATTGCATGTTCACAATTGTACTTGTTACAGAGCTTCCTTTATAATTCCTTTATAATTACGGTAAGGACACATGAAGAATTTTTTCTTACTTTTTTAGATAATTGTATGTTAACCATCCCCAAATTTCCATGCAGAGTCCCAGTGATGGGGTGGCTATTGCTACTGAGAGGCACCTGTGATGGACAGGTCAGCAGTCAATAACACCAAAGCACACTGGTAAAGCAACCATGAACACATATTTATACCTAATGACAATTTAGAGAGAGCAATTAACTTCCTGTAGTCATATTAGTTAGCGGAGGAAGGAAGCAGGAGATTTTTCTTAGATGATTTCTTAGATGATTACATCTCCTCACTGTAGTGGACAGAGTTATATACAGCACATTTTTTCTTGTAGTAAATAAATCCAGAAAGAAAGATAACCAAACCAAAGAGCAATCCACACAGCCCAACAACAATCTTAGTTTTTTCTCCTTCAGGAAGTGAGTTGTCTGAAACAGGGGGGAAAAAACAGAGGGTAAACATTCATATTGTGAATTATTTCCATGTCAAGTATCTGCATGACAATAACAAACTTACTCCAAACAATGATTCTTGGCTCCGACAGGGTGACGTGTTCAACCATGCAGCTGATTCTTTCTCCTGAAGTTGGTGTGTACTCAAGGTAAGAATGAAACTGGTAGTACAATTCTCCATCTGGGATGACATCGATGTTACTGACCCCTTCGGTCACTTCTTGGTCATTTCGCAGCCAGGTTATTTGGATTTGCTTTGGGTAAAAGTTATAGGCACTGCACACAAGCACAGCTGGATGTCGACCATCGGGCTGTTTCACTGATTTTATCCTCATGGTGGGCGTTGTTGACAGGTTTCCTAGAAAAAATTAATTATTATTTATGATTTTTTTCACATTATTTTTATATCTGTTTCAAGAATAACCCCTTGAGACGTATCGTCTAATATTCGATCGGGTCTTAACTTTTATTTTTTTTATATTGTCCATTGCATGATATCATGAACAAGTAAATGTGAACAAAAACATGAACATGTTCTAATGCACCTACACAGAAATTAACACAAAAGTTGATGACTATAATTGGAAAAGTAAAATGTAAAAATATAACAGCACCTTTGAAAGTTATGTTATGTGTTTGTCGCCAAATGAGAATGTATAACATCATAGTCTCAGTTCCAGTTGTCATATCAAGTAATATGTCAACTGTGTTCATATTGTTAAAAAGAAATGCTCTTACTGATGGTTTGAATAAATTTGATGTTCTCATTACACATCAGTTTCATTTCCACTAATCTTTGAATCTTATCATAAGGGTCTATGTTCCAGTCATGTGAAGCCGCAATTGAATAATCTGTGAATCCAATCCAGTTTCCTCTTGTACTGTTGTACTCCATCATCTTTTGCTTGTTAAAACTGGCTGTAAGTATGTATTCAATCTTGTCAAAGTTTGGACCATTGAATGAACAACATGCTTTGATTTGGTAAAAATCTTCATCTGAAAAAACTGCAGAGAAATGAGAGAAATCAGTGAATTTTAAATTAATTGTTCCCCACCCCCAAACAGCTAACTAAAACCTAAATAAAAATAAAAAGTATTAAACTTACCTTGACTTTCAAGAGATAAGAACAAAGTAAAAAGAAAACTGTAAGCGTTCATGTTTCCTCAAACTTTGTGAAGCACTGGTGTGCTTCACAGCTAGGAGGAAGTAAATTAAGTTATGCCACATACCAGCAAAAAAAAAAACAACAAAAAAAATCCCACATACCTGTTGTTGTTGTATCTTCAAAACAATAAAAGCTCCAGCAATGGTCATGTCAGGTTATTTCAACAAAAATCATTTTAATAAACAAGCAATGTTACTTTAATTAAAATGCCTTTCTAATATTTAGAATTTCACCTCAGTCTTTTAAAATCACTTTGTGCAGCGAAGCTTGCTAATGTTGTAACTAGTGAGTTTGATGTTTTGTTTCTGTTTTGTGCATCAGTTGGTCTTGTCTTCCTTTTCATTTGCTTCCATTCCTTTTCTGTTTTAAGTCCTGCTTTCTCTATTGAATCGTATGAAACTACTTAGTCAGCTGTTTTTGATGTTTAAAGCTCTTCTTGAATCCTCTTTATCTTTTTGCTCACAACAGTCGTAGTCATATGCATCATAAAAACACCAGTCAAATACAATATTTCCACTGATGTGATACATGGTATAATTTAACAGTCAGCAGTGTCCATAATGATGCCTATGTGCAGCTAATATTTAAGCTATGTAAAGTCCTACAGTATGCTCCATTTGTACTGAAAAGTTTAAAGTTTTGAGTTGGAAAACATAAAATCTTCTGGACATTGAGATTAGAACTGCAAGAAGGAAAGTCATTCCTCACCAAACAAAGTCTGTATGGTTGCTACATGTGTAAGTCACAGTAATCTACCCTTTATTCCCTTTAATTTCATAAATGGTGTTTCAATAAATCAGTCATTGTAGCTACAGTTTTTGAATTCATAAAATGGAAAGAAATATGTTTATATTAACTGGTATTGCAGTCGATCTACGTTCCCACCCTCATCTATAGTCATGAGCTTTGGGTCATGACCGAAAGAATGAGATCGCGGATACAAGCGGCCGAAGTGGGTTTTCTCTGTAGATTGTGTGGACTCTCCCTTAGATATATTGTGAGAAGCTTGGTCATCCCGGAGGGACTCAGAGTAGAGCTGCTGCTCCTTCACAATGAGAGGAGCCAGTTGAGGTGGCTCAGGCATCTGGTCAGGATGCCTCCTGGACGCCTCCCATCGGGAGGAGGCCCCGGGGAAGACCCAGGACACACTGGAGGGACTATGTTTCTTGGCTGGCCTGGGAATGCCTTGGGATTCCCCTGGAAGATTTGGGACAAGTAGCTGGGGAGAGGGAAGTCTGGGCCTCCCTTCTTAAGCTGCTACGCTTACCCAACCCCGGATAAGTGGAAGAAAATAGATGGATGGTATTGCTTGTAGTATTTAGTTTCTTCAGTAAAGCGGCAGTGTTATGTGTTTTCCAGCCGCATTTTATATCTTGTAGCACAATCAAGTAACTCTATGTTAACTTCAGTTTTTATAAAAAGGTTATATAAATCACATATGACTTAAAAGAAATTCGACTCTATAAGTTGACATCTTGAATTTGGGCCTCTATTGGTTTAAAAACACTCTTTCTGAAGCAACACCTCCAGAAAATATTAATAGCTTTGCTCCTATATTAACCCTTTTACCAGTTTTGCACTGAGAAGCAGCTTGTATAATCAGCTCAGCAGATGTGCAAATTCTACAAGGTGTCTGCTAATTTGTGCTGACTAGTCTGAATGAGCTGAGTGGGGGAGTGTTGAGGAAGGACTGTTCTGTGAGGCAGAAGCTCTGGGGAGAAGTTGTGTCTCGAAGGCACACCCAAATGTTTCACACTGTTGAATTGTTACCACTGGAGATTAAGGGATTTCTTAAACATGCATGAAAGAATCAAGGCAACACTCCAAGTATATTTTTGATGAGGGAATAACATTATGACACGACATAAAGCTAAAAAATGCTGATTATACATAATGCTGCCTCTTTAACTGCCACAATGAGGAAGCATCTACAGTAGTTTAGTTGGTGTGACCTCATTCCCACATCTGAGGTCCAATGTTTTAATGTAACTATATACTCAAAAAAGTATGAGAACAATTGAAGGTTCCTATTTTTGTAGTTTTGAGTTCCTGTTTCAACATATATTGTATGTTTTACTTGATTTTATCAGATCCTTTACTTGACCACAGCTCTATGCCACCTTAAAGCAGTCTGTGACACACAGCACTGATGTAAGGTTATGCCCTTTAAATATGAACATGTTCTAAAACTCATCAAAACTCTCATTGTTTCCGCATCTTTTTATCACTTCGTGACAGCCCCATAGATATAAATCTCATTGTGCCAGCCAACAGGAAGGGTTTTGCATTTGTCACTCACCAGGTGTTTGGTGAAAATATTTCTGGGGAATTCCAGCATACACATCAAAACACATTTTTCTTTTTTATGAATACAAAAAAAAAAAAAAATACTGCCAAACTGGTAAGGTGACCTTTCCTGTTTCATCCAGAGTTTACTCTGTTCTTAACAAAACACCATTGTTTATTATTTTTTTTTAGCTGTTATTAGATTCAGGGGTGTAACCTAGTTAAGTTACTCAACAGGTTATTGCTAGGTAACCAAACCGTGACTTAGTGAATGCCACCAACCTTAGGTTGAGCGGCTAAGTCTTTCCTCTGACTACATCCCCCAGAATGCTGTACAGTTCTGGATTGGAGTTCAGTGAAACTATTGAAAATTCTACCCGATGTATTATCTATTGATATTGATCATTTGTCTATATCAATATACATAGTTATTGATTTATTTCTCCTACATGTCTTGATTCTTTCTCTCTGTCGGCACAGCTGAATGAAATGAGCTTTGTGATAAAAACATTTAAGGAATACAGCAGTCAAACCACATGTAGAAAACAGGAATTTTTAATTTTTAATGATATCCTTGTTGAATAATAGTTACTGACAGGAAGCTGCAACTGATCAGACAAATACAGACACAACACAACCGCACTGTAGTGTTAAGGAAAGACATTTAAATAGAAGTGTCATTTTTCTAGTAGTAATTTAAGCTAACCTGAACATTTACAAGTCTGCTCTTGATACACCAACATAGCATAGGCAAAATGCCTGTATACAAAGCTTAAAAGTACATAAAGATTATTCCATGCAAATGAAGCCAAAAGGGAAGGTACTCTTTTATGTTATGCATTAACCAACAATGTCTGCGTTGTAACAATACTGGTTTCCTTTCACAAACAAGAAAGTTCCTGCAGCAATTCCAAGAAGCCCAAGAGTCAGGCCAAGTGCACAGAAGACGGATGGACCCATACTCATCTTCTCTGTTTCAACGTCTAAAGAAAAAGAGAACAGAGGAACAATATTTGAAACACAAGTAGAGACAATTTAAGTTTTGAAGCTACAGAAAAAAAGATTTTCTCACCCCAAAACCTGGTCTTAGGTTCCTCCAGGGCTTCATGTTCCACAGTGCAGCTGTAAATGTCTCCTTGCTTTGGAACAAAGTTCAGGTAGGAGAAGACATGAAACGCCCCTTCAGAGTTGGAAATAGTTTTGATGAAGGGATCTTCCACTGCCACCTGTTTGTCATTCCTGGTCCACCTGATGTTGATTGCAGGTGGGAAAAAGTTGTTGGCAAAACACACAAGGGTGTTCTCTACATCTTCAATCACTTCATCTTTGGAGTACATCATCACGTCTGGTGGGTCTAAGAAAGATAAATTGGGAAGTTATTAAGCTTGTTTAATGATTCTGAAGAAACTTTATTCAATAGTAACAAATTAAAGCTGAGGTTTACCTACCTTTAGTCCTTCTAACGTCTGGGTCCGGTTTCCATCGATGTATATCTTTCTTACACACGGTTCGGCATATTGCTGCATATTCACTTGTAGTGTATGTATATTTATATTTCATAGTTTCTATTTTGCTGTCCCAGACGCTAGCATTGTTTTTAAAATCTGCACAATACAATTTATCATCGTCTAATGTCACATAGAGCTCGGTGTCACTTGAGTCAAAGCAGCCATAGGTAAAACAAAGTTGGTGACTCCCTGTAATAAAGGAGATCAACAGTGAAAATTAACACAAAGAAGGTAAACACACTGTAAAGAAAGGTAGTAAAATTAGGTGAAATCAAGACGAAAAACGATGTTCTTCTCTACATATTTTAGCCTTAATATGTGGCTTCCCTTGGTTTTTTATCATTACATGTAAGTAATAAATGTTTTTTGGAATTTTTTTGTTTATAGATGTTATTTGAAAGTATAATAATTACTAAATAGAAAAACATTTAAAGTAAATTTCAATTCTGTTTACAGAAAATAATAAAAAAAAACATTATCCTGGCATTTTAACTGTTTTATTGGTTATCTTCAGTAAGCCTAAATTAAAATTAATGTACAACAAACAAGAACTAGTTGTAAAGCGCACTGGAAGGAAATATAAAATAACAGCATTATCAAAATAATACTGTACATCATAATATGTTGTTATATTTACTATATTTATTACCAAAATAACAATTTATAGTCACACTTTTCTCAAAAATTATTTTACAGTCCAACACCTTTGCAATTACTGTTTGCTCAGTAAAACTGTTTACATGTTTACTTTAAGTTTAATATATATTTTTTTACTTACTGAATTCTTCTAGCAACCACATCAGCCAGTGCTTATTGTAAAAACAACAAAACGTTTTTTTTTTTCTTACAGAGCAGAGCAGGTCAAGCAGCTCTATGCTGGTTACTTACCTGCAGCACAGACGAAACGTGCTCCAAAGAAAAGTAGGAGAAGTACGAAGCACAGATTGTTTGATCTCCGCTGGCGTCCCATCGTGACTCTCACTTGCTTTGCTCTAAACATGCAGTGAAAATGTGATTTCACCAGACGGACTCCGGTTCCTGCAGGTCTGAACTTCCTCATTCCTAAGGGCAAACTAAAATCCTTTGGCTGAGGAGAAAGCTGGGTCAACAAAAATCCCGTTAAACTGTACTGTAAAATGTCAAGAGTAATGTAATTGTTCCAAATGAAACTGTTTGTATTTCTGGGTAAGTTTAACAGCTAAAATGAACTGATTATTAAAATATATTTCTTGTTGATATTGAAATTGTTTTAGCCTCAAGTTTTATGAAGTTTGAAATTCTTTGTATATAGCTGACTATTATTCTGTCAGTACGAATGGAATGTAAAGTATTTTGACAAAGTATTTTTTGGAGAATTAGTACTATTTGTATAAACTAGATTAAGATACATTTTTAGCCCAACATTTGCACATAAAGTATTTAGGGTGTTAAGTATATTTATTGATAGATATTAGGTGTTGAAACCTATCGGTGCAGCTCTATTTGATCACAAGCTTTAAAACATTTTGATTCATTTGTTGCTTTTCGTTCCTTCGTTACTTTTAATATTCAGAGTTTTTGTATCCTGTACTGTAGCTACTTTTATATATTTTAGTTCTAATTCTGTTTGTTGTGTTTATCTGATTTTTTTTCTCTACACACCGTTTAGTTTTATTGCTAAAAAACAATTTGCTCTGCCTGGTTCCTGTTTTTTGTGGATCATTCTCGTGTTGTGTTATGTTCTGTTTTGTGTTTCCCATTTTCTGATTTCTGTGGTTCTCTTAGCCTGGTTTTAAATGGTCCCCTTCGTACAGACAAGCTGGGATCTGGGCTGTTGAGAAGTGATTGCTTGCTAGAGGCATGAACTGTGTTGAAGTTTTAAGTTTTACCCAACTGTTAACATTTGTCATATGACATCTCGTACGCCAATTTAATGCCATGAAGTTTACAGGAAATTGGACTTCCCTGTTGTGGCATTGCTAAGATCCTCCTCCTGGCTCTGATTGGTTGTGTTTAGGAGAACTGGGACTAGCTCAATCTTTTCACAGATTATTTGTCTTATATTACACTGTTATCACAAAGTCACAGTTTTAACAATATGCAAAACAAAAATAATTTTTTTTTTGTAAAAAATACATACTGCAGCTTTAATTAATCCACTTTGTTATAGAACTGCCATTGTCTTGTCTTTTGATCATCCTATAACCCAACATTACATAAAAAATTTCTGATACAGCAAACCTAACCCAAACTGGGTCAGTCAAACCTATTGATTTATTCTGGAGTTGGTCTCCCTGTGTGGTTCTGATCCGATGCAGTGATAAATAACCCCCCAAAACCTGGTCTTACCTCGTCTGATTATTCTATAAGGTCAACATGATTTGATAAAATACACTTGCTTTTGTAGTCTGACAAGCTTATACAAAGTTTTTCTTGACTATAGTGTATTATACTTTATTTAAGCCACTGTATGTATTTTAGTCATTCCTGATTTGTAGATCACATTTAATGATTTGTTTAAAATAGATTTGTCTGGAATTTTGTTTTCTGAGTCATTCTTGTCTCAATATCTCAGATCATCGAAGCATCACAGTGTTGTTTATAGTGTTGGCCATACAGTCTTTTCTTCACAATAATTTATTATGAGAATAAACAAGTGAACAATTTCTTCACATTTTTTGCATTGTGGACTTGAAAGCAGTTTTTAGAAGCACAGCTTTTATAACAGTGGTGATGTACTGATTACTATACTAGATGTTTCCATTCATCCATTTTATCCATGTAGGGCTCCAGCTATGGGGTGACTATGACCATTGGTTGCTGGTGAATTGTCATACCTATGGATAATTTAGAGAGCAAATAATCTTCCACAGTTTTTAGAGTGAAAGAGAAAGCTGGAGCATGAAAGTGAGAACCAGTAAACTTCATGCAGGAATTGAATCAAGCACCTTTTTCCTGCAAGGCAATAGTGGTACAAATTGTGCTACAGTGCCGTTCAATAAGTCATATGGAAAAACCCAAAACAAAATGTATCTTAACCATGTCCAGCTATAAAAAAGTCAAAAAAGCACCACACAAATGACAAATGTCTGCTAGTGACTATAAGAAATGAAAAAATTGCACACTATTCCCTAGAATTAAAATTGAACTACAAAGGCTTAGATACATTCTCAGGTTCAATAAGTAGAGCATCTTGGAGGACCTGAGGGTGTTTTTAATTTGTTTTTGTTAGTTCTACTAACAGGCAATCCAGGAATGACCTCCACAGGAACCAGAACTCATTCTGTTAAAGGAAAGACAAATTTCATTAATAATAGAAGTACCGTACCATGTTAGGTTTTTATGAAGTTTATATTTTCTGACATTTTTACATTTCCTCACCTTGGTGGACAGAGTTATATAAAGCATACTTTTTCTTGTGGTAAATAAATCCAGAGATAAAGATAACCAAACCAATTATCAATCCGCACAGTCCAACAACAATCGTAGTTTTTTCTCCTTCAGGAAGGGAGTTGTCTGAAACAGGGAAAAAAACCCAAATAGGGCAAACATTCATATTGTGAATTATTTCCATGTCAAGTATCTGCATGACAATAACAAACTTACTCCAAACAATGATTCTTGGCTCCGACAGGGTGACGTGTTCAACCATGCAGCTGATTCTTTCTCCTGAAGTTGGTGTGTACTCAAGGTAAGAATGAAACTGGTAGTACAATTCTCCATCTGGGATGACATCGATGTTACTGACCCCTTCGGTCACTTCTTGGTCATTTCGCAGCCAGGTTATTTGGATTTGCTTTGGGTAAAAGTTATAGGCACTGCACACAAGCACAGCTGGATGTCGACCATCGGGCTGTTTCACTGATTTTATCCTCATGGTGGGCGTTGTTGACAGGTTTCCTAGAAAAAATTAATTATTATTTATGATTTCTTTCACATTAGGCCTTAACTTTCATTTTTCTATAGTGTTCAATGTGGTGCATGATATCATAGACAAGTGTTTGTGAACATAGAAACATTTTCTCATAAATCTACACAGAAATTGACACAAAAGTTAATGAATCCTTAGTAAAAATTAAAATATTTTTTTTAACCTGATGTCATGTAGAAATATAAACATATTTGTTAAAGTACAAAAAGTTCTTCTGTATATCGTCATTAAATGAGGATGCATAATATGACAGTCTCAGCCCTATATTGGCATATAAAGTAAAACTAAAAACAAGCTTCATATTGTTAAAAAGAATTGCTCTTACTGATGGTTTGTATGAATGCTCGGTTATCGAAACACATTAGTTTAATTTCCATTGCTCTTTCAAGGCGGTCCAAAGGGTCTTTGTTCCAGAACGTTGAAGCCACAATTGAATAATCTGTGAATCCAATCCAGTTTCCTCTTGTGCTGTTGTACTCCAACATCTTTTGCTTGTTAAAACTGGCTGTAAGTATGTATTCAATCTTGTCGAAGTTTGGACCATTGAATGAACAACATGCTTTGACTTGGTAAAAATCTTCATCTGAAAAAACTGCTGAAAAATAAGAGAAATAATTTTTCATTTGTTTAAATTAACTATTCCAAACAATCTCTAAATAAAAAGTGAAAGGTTAAATTCTTCAAACTCACCTGGATTTCCAAGCGATACAAACAAGGTAAAAAGAAAATTGTAAGCATTCATGTTTCCTCAGCAGTAAAACGCGACAGGGGCAGACCTTCACTGGTGTGCAAAGGTTATTTGATTCACAGCTAAGAGGAAGTAAATGTAGTTATGCCCTATACACAAACAACATATGCCACACTTATACCACATACACACATAAACGAAAAACACACACACATACATGCCCACGCCCGCACGCCCACCGCCACGCACACACATACAGTACAGACCAAAAGTTTGGACACATTTTTTAATTCAATGAGTTTCCTTTATTTTCATGACTATTGACATTGTAGATTCACACTGAAGGCATCAAAACTATGAATAACACATGTGGAAATATGCACTAAAAAAAAAAGTGCAAAACAACTGAAAATACCCCTTATATTCTAGTTTCTTCAAAGTAGCAACCTTTTGCTGTGATTACTGCTTTGCACACACTCTGCATTTTCTTGATGAGCTTCAAGAGGTAGTCACCTGAAATGGTTTTCACTTCATAGGTGAGCCCTGTCAGGTTAATAAGTGGGATTTCTTGCCTTATAAATAGTCATAAAAATAAAGAAAACCCATTGAATTAGAAGGTGTGTCCAAACTTTTGGTCTGTACTGTATATATCTATATTATATCTATATATATATGTAAATTGTAACTTTGTTTTACATTCCAGACAATAAAAGCTGCATATATGGTTATAACAACTCCTAATCAGACAGTTTGAGAAAACAACACTTTTAGTGTATATCCAATTTTAGTTTAATCAAAAATGCCTTCCTAATATTTTGAATTTCACCTCAGTCTATAAAAATCACTTTGTGAAGTGAAACATGCTAATATCATACCTAGTAAGTTTGCTAATGTCTTGTGTTTTCTGCTTCAGCTAGTCTTATCTCCGTTTTAGTTTACTTCCATTTCTTTTCTGTTTTAAGTCCTGCTTCCTTTATTGAATCT
This sequence comes from Xiphophorus couchianus, assembly GCF_001444195.1. Classification (NCBI taxonomy): domain Eukaryota; kingdom Metazoa; phylum Chordata; class Actinopteri; order Cyprinodontiformes; family Poeciliidae; genus Xiphophorus; species Xiphophorus couchianus. The sequence continues at coordinate 14,158,546 of NC_040243.1, read as the reverse complement.
TTAGTATGAAACTAATTAGTTAGCTTTTTTGGTGTTTAATCTCTTCTTGAATCCTGCATCTCCTGACAGTTGTGCTGATACCAGTTATAGTCATGTGCTTCATAAAAAAACACCAGCCATATACGTACAACAAGTACTATGATGCAAGCACTATATTGAGGAAGTCTCTAATAGTTGCATTGTGACATCTCAGGCCATATGTTCCAGGTTTGATGCACTAATCACGGTAAGAAAACAATTGTATCATATGTACCTCGAGTTCCTCTATTTATGGTTTGGAATCAAACTTCCTGTTTCACACCCTACTTCCTTTATATCTGTTCCTTTTCTTGGCTGCCTTTTATTATATGTGTCACTTGACTTTGTTTGATTCTATACTTGTATACAGCTACATGTCACCCTCCAGCAATATGAAATAAGGCTTATCTGCTAGGAAAAAGATAATTAAGACTCACCAAACCTAACACAATGTTGGCAAGAAATTAAAAGGATCAACACACACACTTTTAAGATCTAAGATAGAAATTGTATCAGGGGGAGTAAATGTGATATTCTTGAACTAAATATTTCTTTTTCATTAGTGTGAGAATGTTTATTACCCAATAAAAGCTTTATCAATTTACCAAAATGATCCATTCAATCAGAAACAAACCAATAAAAATGCAGGGATTTAATATCTGTGTGAAGCATACAGGAACAGATCCGAATGGCAAAAAAGGTATCACTGTTTTCATCACTGAATTCAGAAAACATAAAGGCTATTTGTTTATCTGAAAGTCAGAATAACTCAACATGAATGTTACATTCTAACATGGTGATTCTAAAAATTAACAAAACATTTTATCTTACACAACAGGCACTCAATCAACATTCTCTCTGCTGATCTCCTAAACTGAGGAAAGGTCTTCATTTATAATTTATGAATCGGAGCAAACACATAAAAGGATCATACAATTATAGCATTAAAAGTGATTCCTCATATTCTTCTCCTATTCCCTTTACCTAAAGTTAAAAGGTTGTTTTTCTTTCTGAACCACCAATCCAATACAAAAATGAATACAGAAAACGAAAAATCATCTACTAGATTAAATGCTTTCATAAATAACATCACATGCCTCTGAGGCATTCATTGGGCCATAGCAACTTCAACAGATTCATTTCTGTTATTTTATGTAATGAACTGGACCTAACTCCATTCCTGTTTTTTTCTAAAAATCACTTTTTGAGTTTTAACAAAAAAAACCTGGTTATTTCCAGTCTCTCAAAATGTCACCAGCTACCTTCCCATTTTACCACCGGCTCACTTGTTCCTGCAAATCATATACTCTTTCAAAGTACAACGAATCCTGGGTTGCCATGTTGTTCTGTCAGATGTTCCGGTAATCTAGCTTTGTTTTATTTTTTCTTGTATTAGTTCATCCTTACCCTTAGTATTTCTCCTTTTAGTTAAAGCTTTTCAGGTTTTCAGTATGACTTGTTTGTGTTAGCCGTCAAAGTGATAGATTTTATTAAATAAAAGCTCAAGAGTTTGCATTATGTTTTCATTAGGCAGTGAAGATTTAGAAAAAAATATTGTATTAGTTTAATCCCAAATAACTCAGGCATGGTAACATTTACAAAAGTGGTTCCACACTAAATACTGAATTTAATGCATCAAAGGAACAACTTTAGCACATTGGCCACTCAGTTTAAAAACACTTTCCACACACACTAATGTTTTACAGTACACACATACACTTATTGAACGACTTTCTTTTCAACCTAAAGCTATAAAAATGAAAAAAAAAAACTTGAATATTGGCTAACTCCTATTTTCATATGAATAAAGAATGGCTCAGAAAACATTAGTTGCTAACAGTTAAAGGTCCCAAGTGATTTAAAAAAAAGAGGAATCCTGGATGAAAAACCTTTTTGCAAAGCCTGACAGTACCTACATTTTGTTACACGTAAACAAAGTCAAAAGGGAAGCTACTCTTTTATGCTATGCATTAGGCAGCAAATTCTGGGGCGTTACAATACTGGTTTCCTTTCACTAACAAGAAAGTTCCTGCACCGACTCCAAGAAGCCCAAGAGTCAGGCCAAGTGCACAGAAAATGGTTGGACCCATACTCATCTCTTCCATTTCAACATCTAAAGAAAAAGAGAACAGGGGAAAAAATATTTGAAATTCAAACTAAAACACAAGTAGAGACAATTTAAGTTTAGAAGCTACAGAAAAAAAGACTTTCTCACCCCAAAACCTGGTCTTAGGTTCCTGCAGGGCTTCATGTTCCACAGTGCAGCTGTAAATGTCTCCTTGCTTTGGAACAAAGTTCAGGTAGGAGAAGACATGAAACGTCCCTTCAGAGTTGGAAATAGTTTTGATGAAGGGATCTTCCACTGCCACCTGTTTGTCATTCTTGGTCCACCTGATGTTGATTGCAGGTGGGAAAAAGTTCTTGGCAAAACACATAAGACTGTTCTCTACATCTTCAATCACTTCATCTTTGGTGTAAATAATCACTTCTGGTGGATCTAAAAAAGTAAATTGGGAAGTTATTTCTTACATGCTTGATTTATGACTGCTGAATAATTAAAGCTGAGGTTTACCTACCTCTAGTCCTTCTAATGTCTGGATCCGGTGTCCATCGTTGTATATCTTTTATACACACGCCTTGGCATATTTCTCTGTACTTGTATGCATTTACATTGTATAGTTCTTGATATTTTGTTGTCTCAGACACTGGTGTGGTTTTTAAAGTCTACATAATACAATTCATTGTCGTCCAATGTCACATAGAGCTGTGTGTCATTTGAGTCATAGCATCCATAGGTAAAACAAAGTTGATGACCTCCTGCAACAAAAAGAGTTAAACAGTGAAAATTAACATTTAACAATAGGTAAATAAGTCAAGCAGCTCTATGCTGGTTACTTACCTGAAGCACAGACAAAACGTGCTCCAAAGAAAAGTAGGAGAAGTACGAAGCACAGATTATTTAATCTCCAGTGGCGTCCCATATTGACTCAATCGCTTTGCTCTAAACATGCAGTGAAAATGTGATTTCACCAGACGGACTCAGGTTCCTGCAGACAAGAGCTTCCTCATTCCTGAGTGCAAACTAAACACTTTTGGCTGAGGAGGAAGCTGGGTCAGTTGTTGAGAGTACTGTTATAGTTGTTCCAACTGTATTTCTGGGTAATTCATGCAGCCTCTACACTGATTATTAAAATATAAATTAAGTTTCATGTTGACAAAGAAATTCTTTTAGCATCAAGTTTTCATAAATTTGGAAATTTTCATACAAGTACCTGACTTATAACAGAATTTGAAATGTTTTGTTTGTTTTTTTGTAAAGTGCATTAAGATGGTATTTTTAGGGATTTTATATGAAATCAATAAACTAGATTAAACTGAATTATTTAGTCCAACATCATGACACACTATGCTTTGATAGAAATTAGCTGTTCAACCTTGCAGTGCAGCTTTATTTTCTCACAGGATTTAAGACCTTTTGATTTATTTCTTGCTTTGTCTCTCTTTCATATTTAGCTTATTCATTACATTTAATATTCCTACTTCTTGCATCTAGTACTTAATGTATTTGTAATGGACCTTTAGTTCCTTTTATATGTTTAAAAGACTTTGCTTTCACCTAAGGTGGGGTGGGGGGAGGGAATTACGTAAAATCAACTTTTTTGAGTTTTACATCATGTTATATCATCATGTTGCTTTGATTCTTTCATGTTAAATTACAAAATCAAATTTTTTTAAAGTCGTATTATATATATACAATTAAACAACTAAACAACACAGTTACTTGATTGTGCTATAAAATGGCACTATGTGCCTGGAAAAGCCACATAGATGCTGCCCTGTTGTCTATTACATATAATCTGTTAATAAATGGAACTCCTCTGCTTTCTCCCAGTGCTTCCAGTACTAACTGCAGAAATATATTTTTAAAGGCTAGATAGAGGAGACACATGCTCAGGAACAGTTTGTAGTGAACAGTGAGCTAATGTCACAACAGCTGCAGGATGGTTTTACAGCCCCCTCTCACTCGCTTTCTCTCTTACGTTCACTCACAGGCAGTCAGCTGCTGATATTTTATGAGGAGAGCACATTATGTTTGTGTGTGAAACTGCAGCACACAGGGAGTGAGAAGCAAGGTGACTCTGTTTCATGGATCATTTTAGTTTACGATAACACAGAAACATAAACTTTGTCATAACAAAAACCCCCCACAAGATTTACATGCTGCTAAATCAACAACTGCACATGTTAATGGCAGGAGGTGAGAAAAAGAGATAATTAATTCCTCTTGACACCTGCAGGTATGTTACCAGAAATACTTATACTGAAAGAGCATCAGCTTTTCTAAGTAAAGCATCTTTATCACAGCTACCATTTGAAAACAAAAGCATTACTAACCTGTGTACAGAAGAAAAAATGTTTTTTTTTTTTACTATGTAGTGGAATAGAAACATATTTCTTCTTATGAATCAGTAACATTCATAGTTGCAGAGATCCATGAAAAGAGGAGCTCACAGCAAGGTGCTTCATAGAAATCTTCACCATGTTTTCCAATTTGATGTTACAGTATGTAACAATGATGTGTATTGTATATACACATACAATGCACACAAATACACCCCCCCCACACACATGCCCACACCCCCATATATATATATATATATATATATATATATATATATATATATATATATATATTGGTATTTAATACCAATCATCATAAGATGATTGGTATTAAATACCAATTATCTTATTTAGAGAAATCCCGTCGTTTTTATTTTTCTTTTCTTGGGCAGCTGTGATGGTGGGGACCACAGCTGCCCACCCTCACAGCTGTGGTGTGTGTTTCTAGTAACGTTTTGGTTTCACTTTGTTCTAAAAAGACGAACAGTAAAAAATATTTCTTTCTATAAAATGCCATATCTAACACAAAGGGAATAAGTCTTATATACCGCTTTGTATGGTGCATTATGCGGTGAAATAATGACCACAAATCTAAACACTTTTTTTTTTCAGAAAACCACACAACGAATCTGTAAATCTGGTTCTTGATGTGGAAACATATCTTAAAAACAAAAAAAAGAACAACTGGATAAAATGGTTCTTATTCTGCATTAATACCAATCTTGGTTTACGAAGAAGTAGAAACAGGGAAAAGTGCATTTTATCATTGGCTCTGTATGATTTTCAGACACACAGCTCCACACAAACACATGGCAGGACTTACAAAGTCGCCGTCAGCACACAAACGTGGAGCATCTGGTGTTTTCCACGAGGTTTCTCTGCCAAATGTGAACTTTCTAGCGACAGAGGCGCTGCCCCAGATTCAACAGCTGCTCAGCAGATTTTCAGGACTAACTAAACATATCATAATTGATCAAAAATAAAACCACTTTAATTTGAATTAAAAAACTGTATCATCAGTCCTGTGCTACACACAAACCTTAACCAATGTGAGCTCAATGCACACATGCAGTGATTTTCACCATCAAAGAGATTTCTCTTTACCTGTGTGCTTCAAATGTTCCCATGGCTACCAAAGACACATTCACCTGATATGTCATACAAATATTTGGATGAGTTCAAACATCAATTTGTATCATAGTGCATGTCTATGTCGTAGTCAATAAACTGAGTGTGCCACAGCTCATTGAGACCAAGGTTGTTTGGTTTCATACATGACATCTGTAAAGTGAGAGCTGAAAGTTAGGGAATTTAATTGCGTTGAGCTAATTATTATTTTGGGGAAGCTGGCTGGTTTTGTGTCAGAGGTGTCACCTAGATGCTCTTTGAAAGCCTTTCAAAGGATCAAACGATAATTACGTTGCTCATTGACTGAATCGGTCGCATCGCTTGCTTTAATTTGAGGAAGGAAATTAATTAGCGCCACACAAATGCGCTGCCCACTCCCTCAGAATAAGAGCGTTAGAGATTAGAGTCTGCATTAGTTTGAATTCAGACAATGATTACTGTGCCTTTCAGAAGAAGTGTCAGCTATTTCCTGCACTTTTCCTGCTATTTCATCTTAACTCTAAGAGTTAAGATGAATCCCATTTCTCATCATACAAGAACCATTTACCTTTATCAAAGGTTTTTTATTTTTAAACCGAAGGTTTCATTTGCCCTAATTGTTTTTATGTATTAAGAGGCTAATGTAGTAAAACTATCATTGCCAATGAATAAAAGAATTTACACAATCTTTGCATAAAAAAATGTATTCTGTCAAGAAAACAAGGAAAAAAGATGCCATGTTCTTACAACAGAGTGCACTATGAGAAGGGGGAGATTTCCCCATGTTGCATACCGGACTTTATTGAAGTTAAAAAATTAACAAGCCTACATCTGGCTCAGGAAGCAAAACGGATCGGCCAAAACAGGCAGAAAAACAGAAAAAGGATCATGGAAAACATAAAAATTACACCTGCTAATTTAAAGGACAAAACAATAATAAACATTTCAAATTTTTGTTCTAAATTTCATTTACTATGTTTGAACAAAATTTTGACAAATTTATACTGATTGAAATTTTTAAAACAGTTTAATTTGTGTGTTTTTTCTGGTTTACTTTAGGCTCACATATTTAAGTTTCTGATTGGTAAGTGTGGAGAAGAAAAATAAAATGTACCGACATCATTATTAAGAGATTTTCTGTCTTTGAAACAGGTTTATACAATACATAGTCAAAGTCAAATACTTTTATTAAAGTATTCAAATTCAATGAAGCTTCACATGCCACAGTTTCCTTTGGTCCTAGGCTAAGATTAGCATGAGAACTGTTTTTTTGTTGTTGTTGCTATGCCTCATTTGTTATTCAGCTCTGAATATGATTCTGCACAGTTCCTGGAAAACTTATGCAAATAACACAGGATAAGGTTTTCTCCTGCTTTAATAACTTAGTTTCTTTTGAACTACAGAAAACCTTATGATAAGTGTCGAGGCACCTCTGTGCGAAGTTTCCTCTCCTAGCTAATGGAGTAGGCCATATGATCCTTTCTCTCTCATTGTGTCATTGTAAAGAGTAAAAAAAACAGTTTATGGATTCGATCAAAAGAATATTGACGTACTATATGCAAACATGTTTTGCATAATAGTATACACAGCATGCTACGAAGAAGAAAATGTGCTGGTATTTTACTTTTTATAAACAAATAGTTTCACTACGTCAGCAGCGCGAATGAACAAGGCAAACACAAAACATATAGCTATACTGAGTGAGAAACACATTTCAAAATGCTATGTTGAAGAAATATTTGGTGCAGTGACATTTATAGTTTATAAATGTCACCATAGTTTATTTTTATCATCTTCCTCCCGAGAGTGCATTTAATTTAGAAAATAGCAAATGACGAATGCAGGTGACCACATTATCTTATGGACGCTCTGATCACAGACTTAATCCATCAGCAGTGTACACAAATCATCCTGATACTCTGTGATCACATTATGGTCCTGCATGTCCAGCTGCTCGCCTCTTCTTACTCCTGTCCCGTAACTCTGACGGCGGACCGAGTGTATCGGCACAGCTTCTATTCTCAGCAGCCATTGTTTCCTCCTGGTTGGACAGAATGTTAACAGTAAATGAAGTTTAGGAAGATCGGAACGACACTCATTTAGGCAGCTAACCGATGGAGGATTCATAGAGTCCTATGTAGGTTTCCATTTTTACCTAATACAAGTATAGGGGCAGGTGATGTCAGGTGTGTTGGTATTTTCTCAGGTAAAAAAAAAAAATAAATAAAAAAAATATATACATGTAGTTTTTGAAGTCTCAAGAAGTAAAATAATAGCAATAAAAACATTAAATAAAAAAAGCTCGGTTTTTAATAAGACAACAAACCAAAAGGTTAAAGAATCAAATATAGATCCAGATCAATTCTCTCTATTCCACTTTTATATCAACTCCTTACATTAACCTGCTCAGTTAAATTTTTAATAAATTTTAGATTAAGTATGGCGATATTTTCAAAATAATATTACTAGTACTACTGTGTTAATATTTTATATCATATACTATTTCCACTGATTTAGGCTGCACTGCACAGCTGTGAAGGCTGTGAAAACAGCCTAAACAACTTATAAAATATGTCTGAAATAGTTCTGAGCAACCTTTCGCTGGTACAGATTAAGCTAATTTTTCTTGGTGTAAACTTTCAGTAGATTATAGAAAAACGCATCAAGCTCTCACTCTGTCCTTCACTATCCCAACAGGTCAATTAGATGTTTATTTTTTTATTGCAAAGCCTTAGCACAGCAATGTTTGGTAATTAAACTCTAGACCAACTAAAATATTACTAATTCTTTTGTGTTTTTACTCAGTGAAAATCAGTACGACTTGAATTTAGTTTATGAACCAGCTGGAGTTCGTTGGGTTTGTTCTCTCCTTGTCTCTGTCATTTTGTCCCTAACAATAAATGTTTCTTTGTTATTTTTCCTACCTCACCTCGCACTTGGCATCTGCCTTCTCTTGACTGCATGCCCATAAATTAATAAGCATGCACTCAGAGCGCAGAATTCCTGTCAACAACAGTTTCCTTCAGTCCCAGCCACATACACATACACTATGCAAACACAATCATAGACTCTCACTAAGTCCTGATTATTCATCTTACTTGTCAGTGCTCCACTTGACAAACTACATAGGCCTGACAGCTCTTAATTTAGTGCCGACTATATATAGAAACATTTTGACCCTCTGTGTCTGCCAGATAATAAATGTTGCTGCAAAGGAAAGTCATTTCTGACTTGCTTGTCCTGTACGCCTTTTTACATTGTCACTGTTTCTTAGGATGTTACCACAGCAACCCACTCTCTTTTTTTCTCTGCACATTTCAAACATGTATACTTTCCCCATTGTGTCTTATTTGATGACATAATTATAACAATTAATTCATTTTATTAAAAATGAATCCTGCATTGAGGTCAACAGATTGTCAAAATGCAAACTGCTGAAAAATTTATGGGAAGCAAAAAGCTCTGAAAAGGAAATACAAAAAAATAACCAATAACTATTAATGCTTGTCATCACTAACCCTCACTAACCCTCTTATGAGATATCTTCTAATTCACTTTATCACATTAAAGCCTTTTATAGCCTTTTTATTCCATTTGCCGACAAGGTCAGATAAACCTGCAGATTGCAATAAAATAAGGAACATCTTTTCACTGATGATTTTAAAAAATAATCTATCCATTAGAAATGTTTAACAGGAGAGTAGCGGTGATAAAACTAAATATATTTGCATACCTTACAAATGTAGATATTAACCATTAATATATACTGTATGTGTGTATTTGATCAAAGTTAATGTCTTCCATTTGTTGTCTGTACCTGATCCTTGGATGGATGTGGGGGGCAGGAGCCTATCTGCAGCATCCATTGGACCAGAGACAAAGTGCAACATTAGTGTCATTTCAGAGAAGACGCTCTAAATGACAGCTCTTACCATAGAGATTAGTGAGGCCAGCAGTGACCAAACACAGTTTTGGCAATTTTATACAAGGAAGGACCGAAATCATGTTTTATATGAGAGATAACTGTGAAAGAAATCTTCTCAGCAAGATATCTTCTCAGGAAATGTGCAGAAAAGGACCTTCAATAGAGTCACCATAAACTGAGGCGAAGTGTTGAAGCACAATTTGAGGACAACACCAGCATTTCAATTATCCTCACACCGGGGACTCCCTCAGTCTGTCTCACGGGGCCAGAAACTGGCTGCTGCTTCAACGCAAAAATCTGAGCAAGTGAGAGCAAGAAACATCAAACAATCCACCTTTTTTAAGACAATTAAGAACACATTATATAAGCATTTAATAAGCCTCAGCGCCTACAGAGAAATTTGTGTAAAGCACTTTATGAAAATTGGAACGTTTTATCAGAACTAAATTTAAGCTGGTTTAGTTTAACTAGAAACTCTGAAGCAATGCCAAAATCTGTAAGAAGGTAAGACCAAACGACTATTTATAACGTTTCTCTGTACTGTGTGCATGCAATGACCTCAAGCTAGACAATTTAAGAGAGTCTCTAGAAGGTAACAATTTGAACTCTGCATGGGACTGTTTTACTACTCCACCCCCCTCCTATTCTTGCCGAATATATAACACCAATACTGCTTCCTCTCAGAGAGTGTCTTCTTGTCTTGTCTTTAGCTGCTAAACTTTGTTATCTTACCACATTGCTTTCTCTTTTTTTGGTCAAATATGTCAATCTCATGTTTTATTGTTGATAAAAATATAAATTTACTCAAACGTGATGTCTTGCTTGACCTTTAAATAAACACCTTCTAAAGTACATTAGGCTGTTTAACTTTGTGTTTGCATGCTCTCTCCATTCATGTATACGTTTTTTTCTTGTTGCTGTTATTATAAGACCCACTGCTGTTTCATAAAGCTGATGCACCATGATGAGAAACCTATTATAAGTTACATTTTGGTGCAATGCTGCATTCAGCATTGATGTTGTGACATTATCCATTGCAGCACCCTCAACATTTACTGTATTTGTCCCCATAGCTTTATCTTCCAATGAAATGAAATGTAAAAGAAAAATTAAAACCTTTAATTTGTCACTAATTTCTCACATTTAATCAGTAGAGTAAAATATCAATTTTTAACAAATAGGGTTTTTTTTGTAACAAAATGATTTTAAAAACAAACATAAATAAAAACATTTTTGTTTTCTTAGGTGTGTCTGTGTTGATAGATTTTAATGTGTAATGTTTCTGTTTCTCAGGGTTATGAGTGCTAAAGGACAGAGCTATCTACTTTTCTTCTCTTCTTCAAAAGACATAAGTTTAGGCCACAACAAATGCTTGGAGGTATGATATAAGGAAGGAAGACCATAAAAAGGAAGCATATCACCCGAAATGAAGAAGAAAAGAGGGGAAGTAAAGACTGGAGCAGGGAAATAAGAAAGGGGACACAAATGAAACAAAAGTGAATTAAGAAGAAAATTAGGAAAAAGGCTGAAAGGACAATACAGGGATGTGGGAGGTCACAGGAAAGTATGCAGGGAAGAAAGAAAGGAGGGACAGAGTAAAAGATCAACATTTAGAGTTGAATAGAGAGTTTAGGCTGAAAATACAAACCTTTTTCCATATTCTTAATTGCTTTCTCCATACTCATTCACATTAGGAAATGATTAAAACTAATCAAAGTCTGTTCTAGATTGTGTAGGAAGCCTGAGTCTGAAGAGACTACATAATTTCAATTTGAAAACTGGACACAATCTTTTTTGTGGAGTAACAAGGATCGTCTTTAGCCGAGCTATAGTCACATGCTGTAGCTCTGGCAACTGGAACTCAGATTGAAAGAATTACAAACTCTGTTTAAATTAAAAACGATTGAAAAAGTCAAACAAAATCATATAAGGACAGCATGGGGAGAATTCAAAATCAAAAGAGTGACTCAGTGTCAACTAGTGATCACGATCAGTATCAGCAGTTTTAATGAGGGAACATCTGCTATTACCAGTATCAAACGGAGAGCTAGCCAAGGAAGAGCTTACGGTGTACTTTGTGACACTCATAATTCATTTTCTGCTGACAGAGTGAGGTAATGTATAACCCCATGAAGTGGCCTCATAAATCTCCAAACCATTGGCACAATCAGAAGGAAACATCTGGGCTACAGAATTCAGCTCTGGGTGTCATGACAGGAGCTTTCTGCTGTGTTTTTTTTCTTCTTTCGTTTTTCTCTGCAGCACTTCACTTTCACCGCCTCTGGCAGTTTAATGATGAAGACTATTGATGTCTGCAGCAGGTGAAGCTCTTTTGCTGTCTTGTCATCTTTTTGTTAGAGGTTTTTGAAAAAGGGGCCTCTGGAGGAGAATCTGGTTGGTGAATCTTAAGAATGCATTGTGTAAGCAAGGAAAGCAGCATAAGAAAAACACCGAGACCTTAAATGAACTTATCAGGAATTGAAAAAAAAGAAAATACAGCCTCAGGCGATTGTGGTGATGTGTTTTGTCGTCTATTCAATTTCTGCATCAGCACCAAGCTGTGCTTTATGTAATTTGAACCAATCAAGGTGACTCTACAATGATAAACCATTTCTTCTGATTAAATTGCGAAGGACCTATACATTTATCTATTTGCCCTCAAGGTATACATTTAAAGCGACTTAGAAAAACACACAGAAGTCTCTTTATAGCTTAGCAGTTTCCTTGAGTTGATACAAATCCCCACAGGTGCACACTCCGCGAGCATGAGTGTGTTTGTGTGACGGGACAACGACCGTTCGCTCGTCTGTTTCTGCAAGCAGCGGCGTGTCTGCTGTTAATAGATCATAAATGTTCATTTGCCAAGCCACTGACAGATTAATAGATTCATTTGACCAGCATTATGGTCATTACAACAACAGATGTAACTGTTTTCGTCAGGCTGTGGAGTGTTGCTGTGTGTTTCATCACTAGTGGAGCGAAGACGGGACACAATCTGCCTCAAGACAAGAGGTGATGAAGGAGCATGCTGGTAATTAGAAACATGAAGCTCCTAGAAAACACAAAAAAAGGGACCAAGGATCAATAGAGTTTTAGAGGAAGCTGGTAAACTGTCTAGTTAAAAGCATCTAGGGATCAATCTAGTTTTATCTTCCCTTGTTTTACCTGCTCTGTCAGGGTGATGTATGACATGCTAAACTTTGCAAACCTTTGCATCAAATTTTCATTAACGCTCCCTAATTTTGCCATCTGTTAAGTTGGACTTAACCATCTGCAGTCAATCTTATCAAAAAGCTCCCAAAATATTCAAAAGTACATTATTATTATAAATCATTAGAAAGTATAACAGGAAATGTGGAAGGAAATACTCACTATAGATTATCCTAATATGACCAGGTGTGTGCTTTAATTTTACTTTCTAAATCATTGATTCTATACATAAAGCCTGCTTGCATCCCGACGGAAGAAACACAGTGGCCATAAATTTAAACTCTAAAAACACTTTGGCTCTTACAACCGTAAACCTTGTTGCATTTTAATCAAATTTTATTGTCTAAAACAAGACAAATCTTAGGAAGGGATTTTTCTTCTTTGCTTATAAAATATGAAAAGTATGACACACATTTGCATTATTCCCTTTTGACTCTGAAACCCCTAAATAAAACCCAGTCTTACCAATTGCCAGCAGTACCTAATACAGACCACATCTCTGTGTAACTTATTGTCAGTATAAACACAGCTTTTCTATGAAGGCACTCGAATTTTGGTAAAAACCAAGAAAAACAGCAGACAGATGAAGACAAAAACAAACAGTAACGAGGAAAGAGTTGGGCCGTAAATTCCAATATCTCATAGAGCACTGTCCAGTTCATTATCTGAAAATATAAACAACATGTCAAAACTTCAAGCATACTTAGAAATAGCCATGAGAGGAGCTCATAATTAGAGAAACAATCAGTGGAAACGCTCTGGAGGAGCGAGAGCCACAGCTGTCAACGACATGTCTGCAGGACAACTATTAGTCTTGCATCCCACAAATCAGAATTTTTAGTTTACAAGGCACCTAAAAGCACACACCAAATGTGGGAAAAGGAATTCCCATCAGATGAAACGAAAATGTACATTTCTGATAGAAAACCCCCCACTCGATTCACCATCTTTTTTGTGAAAAATAAGATGGTGGCACCGTCGTGATGTGGGGATGCTTTTGTTCAAGATGTATAGGGAAAATGGTCAAAGCTGATGGGGGGGATAGATGGGCCAAATGCAGGGCAATCTTCAAAACACTAAAAACGTGGTTGGACAATATACATATGTCCAGCTCTACAAGAGAGTGGTCCAGCCTCGCTGTCTTCACAATTTTGACTTTTGTGAAAACTTTAACTGTTTTTCCTACTTTTCGTTGGTTTATCCTATAAAATCACATTAAATTACATTGAAACATTAACGGCTGTAACAAGGCCGGGTCAGGTACCGAGTCTTAAAGGAGGCCATTAGCGACGTGAGACTAGAAATGGTCACTCAGCCATTTCTAACCTGACGCCACTCAGCATCACACTCGCTGCTCAAGTCACGTGAATCAAGGTGCAAATGGAGGTCAAACAACCTGGAGAGGCACGTTGAGGGCTGCTTTATATCAGAGTGAGAGAGCTGATGACACAGGGCAACACCTCCATTTAGTAATAGCAGCAGATTAATACAGATGACTTCCTGAGATCTGAGCGAGGTATTGTTTGTTGCTTCACACAGGGGTGCCCGATTAGATAGATAGATAGATAGATAGATAGATAGATAGATAGATAGATAGATAGATAGATAGATAGATAGATAGATAGATAGATAGATAGATAGATAGATAGATAGATAGATAGATAGATAGATAGATAGATAGATAGATAGATAGATAGATAGATAGATAGATAGATAGATAGATAGATAACAGCTTATTTAAATGCTGAATTATAAACTGAAAAGCAGCAATAGCGCCACCCCGCGACTACAACCTGACTGCAACTCTATTGTAACTACTCTGCTGCAAAATACGGGGAAAAACGCATAGCTGGCAACTTTACAACAATACAGTACAACAGATAGAACTGCCCACCAGGGAACAGGTCTGCAGCGGCGTGGTTTTTAAGCACAGATATGCAGTGAAACAGTGAAACCCAGCAGAAAGAGCAGGATGCATAACAGCGAGAATGAATGGAAACTTCACCTACCTCCTCCACTGTCAGAGGCATGCAGATGCGGTACTCCTTCAACAACATGGTCCCCGCGCTAAAGGTAACAGTAGGAAGCTGCGTCGGATGAGTTGGAAAATCTCCACAATAAAGCCCAATAAGATCCAAGAAAAAAAAACTGCAACGGTCAGAAAATCGCGCTCCACTTCTGCAGCAGCCGCCGTTCCGCAGTGCCGAAGCTCCTTTGCACTCAGCAGCTTGTGAACGGCAAGTTTCTTTCAAAACATGCAACCCCCCTTCACCAGTTCTCTAAACTAATCCATCGGCATCCATTAAACAGCTGATAACGCAAAAGCGCACGAACAACAAACTCCGAAATAAGTCTCTTGCGACGGCGTTTCGCTGGCGCTTTCGTCCAGGAGTGAAAAACCAAAACACTTCCAGAGAAATAAAAGTCTTAACACACCACTGTGATGAAATCTACCAGAATGCCTCCTTTTCTTTAGTTTTCCTCCGGCAGCTCCGTGCGGAGATGCGCGGCACAGAGCAGCAGCAGCAGCATCTCTGAAGCGGGGGAGCGCGCAGCAGCAGAGTGGACCAATATGAAATAAATGCATATGAATGACCCCTGCTGTAGAAATACACATCAACAGCATGATGGAGCCTTAAAAAAATGCTTAAATGACATGATTGCTTTGGAACGAAGACATATAAACATGTTTGCCACAGTTTGGTTATAACCTCTTAGTTTTCAACATTTGTAATCAGAATTAGCCTTTACTGTTAGAACTGCACAATCAGTAGTAAGGTTAAATATTTAAGTGTGTAATATTATGCACTAATCTATTTCTGTGTGTTTTTTTTTTTCTTTTTGTGGGACATTCACGGTAACTCGTTGAATAGCAGCAGTTATAATAACTTTCTCTACCGTCGCTCCTCTGCCAGCCTCTTGGTTCTGTCTGCACTCTTTCCGAAATATGGTTCTGATCACGAACTAATTGTAGTCCCGGTACTGGCCTTGGTTCTGAACTGAAGCTGACCATGGTCCTGAAATGTCAGCACGCCAGACATATTTTCGACACAGCTGGAAAGCCTGAAAAAGTTTCAGCACAACTTTAAGGAGCTCTTTTAGAGAGTTTAGGTGATTACTTGTAATAGCGGCTAATGGATCAATAATCAGTTTCCGTCTGATTGCTATGAACTGAAGGGCTAAGATTAGTTAATCACCTTTATTGTTTATTGCGTTTAGGTCAAGATGAAAGCAGTTCAAGGCAGCACTAAAATACAACACAGACATAAACATTGTAGCCATCAGAAAACATTAGATGTTCCTTTAAGCAAAACTAAACCAAGTCCACTCACATGTCAAACATAACAGTCAAATAAATGTGATTACTTAAAATGTTTATTATTGCTTAAACACTTTCAGTGGAACATATTATTTGGAGTTGTTACTCCGTGAGTCATTTTCCGTAGCTGAAGTTTCACTGGTGTGTTTTGTGTTCTCCTTTGGTGTCATCCATCAGTTCTCAGCCTCTTGGTCAACCTCAGAGATCCTCCGCTTGGTATGCATGTTCTTTTGCTCCTTTTCTCTTGATTCATGAAATAATTTGCTCAGGTTTTCTTTGTGGGATTTTTCAATTAAAATTTTTAAAATTTGTTTGATAAACTGAAATAAACAAATATTTGTGCAGTACAAAATGCGCAAAAGTAATAGTCTTCTCTGTTTTGTGTTCTATTTTTATTATTATTTTTTTTTAATGAACAGAACCTGATCTGGAAAGATATGTATCCAAAGGTATCAAATCAAAACAGCACCTCTGAGTGCTTCATGCGTAAGGCTAAAAATCTTCAGTTCCTTTTGTTATTTTTCTGTCCAATATAAGATGCAAAGTTAAAAAAAAAACATTGCTTAAATTGCAGACCGACCAGTTTTACAACACTTAACGAAGTGCATGAAAACGTCCTAAAGTTGTTTCTTTAAAACCATTAGACATAAAGAGCTGCAGTACCCGGCTCCTCCGGTAGATGTCCCTAGAGACATTTGAATCTAAATGGTAAACGACCGACGTCACATCATCCTTTAAGGAGCAAAAAGATATGTCTGTGTTTCTTTTTCTTTTTTTTTTTTGTTTGTTTTTTTACTAAAGGGAACTTACAGCAACATGTGTTTCTTAACGATGCAGTTTTATTACATTATCAGAAGGGCAGCAGAGATAATTTATACACTCTGGAGAAAAAAAAAGTATCCTATGATGAAATATTAATACCAAAATGTATTTACTGAGTATTCAGCTTTAAAATATGGATTAGACATAAAATAATGTACACCCCAGACAGACTGACACTGTTCATGCATAAGCACCTAAGTGCTTTATATTAATGTTTTTTGACAGCGAGGGGAAGCTGGAGTACCTGGAGAGAGTCGATGCAAACTCAACAAAGAGCAAAGAGCAAAACTCAATGTAAAACGGCGCTGGGTTTGGGCTCAAATGTCACAGAAATAAATTTGACAAATGTGAACTAAATTAAACATTTAGTTTTGAAAGCTACGGAAGTTAAACTAGAATTTATTTACATTTTTAGATTTTGGAAAGTTAATTAAAAAAAAAAAAAAAAAACACTTTATTTTGTAGAACGATACCAGTTGAGTGAGTCCTCTCCAGACAGTGAAAAAAGGTACATAGAGCATTTAAAATTATGGCGCATAGTTTGAAACCAAAAACAAATTACCTTTAAAAGCCTCGTCATTGCTCCTCTGTTGTAGATATTCTCCACACGTGACTTTGGAGTTTTCCGTTTGCAAACCCCTGTTGTAGACGGCGTCATGGTTCAACACTGAATGAAACTTCCATCAACATGATGGAACCTTTTGTATAAAGGAGGCAGTTTGACTGAATTAACAGAGTATCTGAAACATGTAGGGCAACCCTGCCTAGTTTTCCAAACACGACAGTTCCCACTTCTGAACTCAAGAGGGCGCTTTGTACTCAATCTAATGGTGCAATTGCAATTATTATACACAACTGATATCAGGAGCAGGAAGGCAATTAGGCAGGTATCCAGACTAATGTGCCCTAGAAACATATGAGTGTGTCCTCCCCCGTTGTTTGATAATGTCAGAGTTCTTCAGTATTATTTGTAAAGAATAAAAGTTCACAGAACTGGTTCCATGAATAGCTGATCATTACAGTAAAGAAAGGTGTGAGAAGAGGTCACACGAATATTAAGCAAGTGTAGGACTTTTCTTATTGAAAGCCAAGTCAGGTAGATCACAGAATAATAAATAAAGAACAGATTATTATCTTTTTTTAATCTTTTAAATGCAATATGTTTAATAGTGAGCATAAGCTTGTGCTTGCCACTATTGCTTATCTTTACCTCATTAGTATGCTTGGATGGTTTCGGTTGTACACACACTCAGTGTGTGAGGGGTGGGGGGTGGGGGGGAGTGAGGATTTTCTCTTGGAAGCTCATGGGATTAACGCTACTAACGCCAGAATATTTGTACAAGCATGGGGAAGAAGGACCTTAAGTTGTAGTGTGAAAGCTCTTCACCTTTTCTATGCTCTACTGTGCAAATTAAACACACACATGGGAAAGACAAGCACACACATATACTTTCTTTGACAAATTAGAATCGCAAGCAATTTTGGGAGGAGAACAACAACAGACCCACCTACTGCTCCTCTGTAATTGGATTTAAAAAGGAAAATCATTTGACATTATGCTTCTGTACATGTAATGATGAGACCTGCTACAATTAGGTAGAAAGACAAACTCCATCTGCCACACACACACACACACACACGCACACACACCCCCACACGCACCTAGACGCACACACACACACACACACACACCAACACACAGCAATCCCTGCTTATTTCAGCCAATATCAGAGAGCTGGCAGCGAGGAGAAACTGTTGCTAAGAGACCCGGCTTCCTCGCCTCTTGCCGTTCAACATCATTAGTTGGCCTTTACAGTCACTTTTCTAACCACTCAGCCCAGTCCGTACGATGTTCCTGTGAAGGGAAAAAAAAAGGAGCCCACCTCTCTGCTTTGACAATCCTGTGGGTGTTTCCTGTGACCAAAACGAAAATGCTTTATTGAAGCCACAAGTTTTGGAAGGGAAATAGGTGTTTATGTGTATTTCAGCAGCTGCTTAATGACCGGATTAGCACTAGGTGAACGAACGGAAGGAGGGTCTGATGGCGGCGGATGGAAGTCTTCATTACTCCTAATAGTGCATTTATTGCCTTGTCTAATAGGACACAGTTTATCCACGCTCAAAATGCAGCTGCTGCTTTAAACACCCAGTGAAGTGGAAATATTTTGGTTTTGTTTAATTCTGTGAAAGTTTTTGTCGTCTTAAATCTTGATGGCAATTACTAAGCTTTGATCAGAAGATGCCAATCGTGACTGTTTGGATTTGTTTTATGCTTGTCTTAAGCTCTTAAGCTTAATATATTCACTTACTGGCAAAATTACACAGTTCACCCAATCTGATAATTATTGACAAATTGTGGATCTCTGTGTTTTGCTTCAGAGCTGCTCCTTTCATATTCTTTTCATTTCTGGTAATTAAAGTAAAGCCATGCTGATTACATGAGTTACATAAAGAGAAGACGTACAGCAGCACAGCTTTTTGACTCTAGCATTTAACAGAATTATAAACTACCCTTAAACCTCAGGCGAGGTGCTAGTGGCTGGGATAGATTTGAACGGAAGTATCCATCTGCGTCAGTCTCAGCCTCCACAGAGTGAATGATTGCAGCTGTTCAGCCAATGCAAATGGACCTGTGTGTGCAGTCCTCTAAAAGGCAACAGCACACAGGCTTTGGTGATGAAAGTAAATGTAGGTCAAAGGCTAATTTTTAAAAAGCAAACGTTAGCTGAAAGGGATACAACAAGAACTGATTGATCTGGAGAATCACAATTTATGGAAAACACTGAAAAAGAAAATGCAAGGGGATCAATTTAGGATTTCTAACACAAATGAATTGCCTTGGAAATTATTTTCGTGTAGAATGACTACTGCAAACAACAACAGGTGGTTGAAATACAAATAGGTATTCACACATGTTCCTAAGCATGTCCTATAAGAAGTAACTGCTTTACAGGTTAAAGGGTGGCCTGTTGTAACAGCAATCTTGATGATTTAGACAATAGAAAGAATAAAATTGTTATTCATTTTTCTTTTTATTTTTAAATGAGAAATTCTACAGGTGACCAGAGATTTCATGACAGATTCTATGATGGCAAGCTGGAAAAGCTTTTCCAAACCTTGACACATCCAGCTCTCTGCTTCACAGCTGGTATTCCAGAATTGATTTTCCTGGAATGCTGCATTTGGTTTATTATATATTGTTTTTTATGCCAAATATATCCTCTGTCCTGATACCACTACCCCCACCAAAAAAGTATGCATTAATATTTTTTGGGGGGGATGGGTGAGGGGCTTAAAACATTTCAATGATGAGCTGAGAGAGAAGTAAAACCCAACCTATCAATTAGTGTAACTGGTTCTGAAATATAGATACTGATTCCAATAACTCTCAAGCAAAAGGAAAAGAAAACATGATTTTCAAAACTTTTAACTAAGAAAAAAAGTTAATCTCACACCCTTAGGTAATCCCACCAAACAATTGCTTTGCCCTGTCAAAAACCGACTTAAAACAGATTGCAACCACTTTTTACGAACAGTAAAAGACCTAAGCTCACTCAAAACAGAAGAATCTCCTCTTGTGGACAGCTTCGCTGTAGGATGTATGCACATTATGGATTCCAGATGAGCAAGGCAAGGACAAACGAGATAAATTATGTACAACGGCATTGTCCTTTAATTTCCTTCAGATGCATCCTAAAATCTACATTAATGTAACCCAAAACCAAGCAAGAATCTTATTATATTGAGTTTCAAAACTCTCACCGGCTGCTGTTAAAAGAAAAGTGATGCAATGGTGAATGCAACCCAGTCCTAATGTTTGAGAAACATCCTGCAACCTATTGCATGTTTGGATGTTTGTTGTTGTTGTTGTTTTTGTTTGCAGGATTACATCACTCTTTTTTTTTTTTTTTTTTTTTTACTGTACTTTGTTTTATATAAAATAAAGTTAAACCCGGGCTGCACAGTGGCGCAGTTGGTAGCACTGTTGCCTTGCAGCAAGAAGGTCCTGGGTTCGATTCCCGGCCGGGGTCTTTCTGCATGGAGTTTGCATGTTCTCCCTGTGCATGCGTGGGTTCTCTCCGGGTACTCCGGCTTCCTCCCACAGTCCAAAAACATGACTGTCAGGTCAATTGGTTTCTCTAAATTCTCCCTAGGTGTGAGTGTGTGTGTGCATGGTTGTTTGTCCTGTATGTCTCTGTGTTGCCCTGCGACAGACTGGCGACCTGTCCGGGGTGTACCCCGCCTCTCGCCCGGAAAGTAGCTGGAGATGGGCACCAGCAACCCTCCCGACCCCATTAGGGACAAGGGTGAACAGAAAATGGATGGATGGATGGAAAGTTAAACCCTTGAAAGGATTTTTTAAAATTGTTTTTGTTGAGGATTTCAGTTGTTTTCATATATCATAAGCTAAAACTTGTCGTTGTTTGCTCTCTAACTAATAAGGCCTGGTTAAAATTTTTGAAATCTTTTATAAATACAGAAGGTATTTGTTTACTTTGTGTGAGATACTGAAACAAAAACGTATTGATTGCAACGACTGAATGAGATACCCTGACACACAACTATATCAAAATCTAAACATGTGAATGATTTCCTCCTGGACTGTGTATTTTCCACCCCTGGGAGTCAAACGTTTAGATAACTACAGACGATCAGCTAGATACAAATATGGCTACATACTAACACACACACACTACATACAGGAAAGTTCAAAGCGCTCTCCAAACACTCGCTTGGCACTCTGTCAGATACACAACAGCGAGTTGGCAGTTTATACCTGAGAAATGACAAAAAGGGGCAACAATGACAGCCACTGAAAAACAATAACCTGTGAGAGATTCTGTGAGGTGAGGTGACAGAGTTCAGTCTAGACACAACTGTAGTCTGGCGTCTGCATCCCTTTTTGTTGCTTAAAGGCTCAGAAAACCTTATTGTCACTGTGAGAAGTTTTACAAGGGATTTTCAGGGAGGACCTAAATTCAGACAGAGCTGTTTAGGGTGGTGAACAATGAAAATTTGAAATGTTTGTTAAAAATATTAATATTTACTGAGCAAATTAAAACGGGCAGTTTAATTGTGCAGCCCAAAAGAAGGAAAGGCAACATGTGGTGAAATTTTGACTTGGCTGGACGCTGAAAGCAAGAAGAAACAAAGACAAAGAACAATTGAAGAAAAATATTTTTCAGCCAACTAAAAACTCTGGCAGTAGCAAAGTGAAACCCTGTTTGGATTCATGGATAAATGAAACTGATTCATGTAACAATTAATGTGTAAAACTGAATTGAAATGGCAAATTTTGATCGAAAAGCAGAAATGAATGATTTCACTTTTATGCTTATTTCTACTCTATATCAGCCTTGATATAGAGTATGATATAGAGTATCAAGGCTGTTGTATATTATTTACAACAGTTTATCTGTTGTAAATGGATAAATTTTGGAGTACCCAGTTGTCCCTCAGAGGTCACAGGGGGCTGCTGCTTGTCTTTAGTGATCTTTGGGCTTCAGGTTGTCAATCCATCACAGTGCAACACAGAGACACAGAGGACAAACAACCATCCACAAACACTCACTCATAACTGAGGGGAACATGAAGTGGTCAGTTAACCTAATATCCATATTTTTGCACTGTGGAAAGATGGAGGAGTTTCTAGAGTAAAGGTGCCTAACTCTAAACCTTGAGAGCAAAAATCTGGCAATTTTTAGGTGCATTTCTGCTCCAACATACCTGAATCAGATTAATGGGTTATTATCAGACGTCTGACCTGCTGATGAGTGAATTGAGCATGTCTCTTGGGGAAGGGATGCATCTGAAAGTTTCAGGACAGTTGATATAGTTGGTCACCCCAGATCTAGAGAGAATCCACACATACACAGAGAAAAAAATTCAAGCAGAAAGACCCTGAACCCAAGACCTGCATCTGCATCACCATGGAGCCATATGTGTGCACAAAGGTGTGAACACATGTTCATTTCCAATACAGTAGATACAAACCAGGAAATATGAATAAACCAGTAAGACAAGAATTCAAACAGCAAGGTAATGATGATGTTGATGAGAAGGCCTAAGTTCTAAACATAGTAAAGTAATGCAGAACAATAAGAAACAAAAGAGCCCATCTCTAAATTATAATAAGGAAACTAATTTGTCATAATTTTACTTCCTATTAATGATGATATTCAGAAATTAATTCTAATTAATACAGAGTTTGATGAAGTGCAATCAGAAGCGCAAGAGTCTTCTTCTGGTAAATGCCGGAAGATGTTTTGGCCCAGCAGAGTAAATGTCAGGGCCATAAAATCTACGAAAAATCAACACAATTAGCGATGTTTGCTCAAGGGTGGTCGTCTTGATTCGCAATGAATGCCAGATCAGTGGAACAATGAGCTTCAGTGCACTTATCCCCAATCAGAAGCAAGTATGCAGATAACAAAAGCTACTAAAGACCATAAAAGTGCAACATCAAGTACCTTTCATTGCTTTTGAAAGTTGAATAATTTCCCAACAAATCGGGAACAAATGCGCCTCTGCCACCGCGCCTGCTCCCGCGCTTATCAATCATGCCCAGCGACCTTTTGGAGCGCTGGTTGATGCTTCGGTGTCAACACTGTTTCCATGGATACGCCAGCAACCAATCCACATCTCCGATTCCCCAACGCTGGTCAGAAACCAAAACATGTATCTAGTGCTGGTTGTGATGGACCAGCATTGCAAAGTAGAAAAAGCTACCAACCCTGTGAAAGAGGTGGCCAATATGTGCTTTGTCACCCAGGTAATTTCAGTCTTCCCATTTCCCAATCTGGTGGGTCAGAGAGCCACTGAGGTGTCATGCCTATTTCATTTGGAGAAGAAGATTGTCTCTTGCATAATGTATAATAAAATCTGGACTTATTGCTAGTGGGGAGATATTGCTGTGAGAGCTGTGGCATTCTTTTCCATCCTGGGACTCAGCTTGTGTTTCTCCTGGAAAATTAAACGACAAACGCTCAATATCACAGCTATCAGGGTGTGATGTTTGGAGGATGGTGGGGTGCATTCTGACATGTGGATGCGTGTGTGTGTGTGTGTGTGTGTGTGTGTTTGTTTATTGCTGTTTTTGTGTGTCTGTCTCATGTTGATGGATGCATCGCATGTCTTTGCAGGCTTTAACAGAAGAAGAAAAAAACATTTTTGCTTCCTCATGGTGGAAGCAGGGATTCTTAAGTCTGGTGATTGTTCCCTCCTCACTGCCAAACTGCTGCTTCCATGTCACTATGGAGACACTGGTTGCTATACATCAACCAATCAGTGGAGAGTAAGGCATGTTAAAGATTTTCCTGATCAAAGACTCTTCTAATCCTTTGTTTTAGTTCGTTTCTGCCTGTTTCTGTTTAAATCTATCTCTAAAGTAAACAAAAATAATATTTAATAAAAATCTTAATGAGGAAGATTAAACATCTTCAGGGAGTTAAAAAATCCCTCTAGTAAAAGTTTAAAATGGTAAGATTAATACATCAGTCCAGCTACAGACATAGATGTTGCTCTGTCTGCTTTTAACTTGGACTTGAATAAGTTGTCTCCCTCAGTGGAGAAAAAATGAGCTGACACCATTTTTATCAAGAAATCACTACAAGTTTCGGGAGACAAACTGCACCTAATTTATATATGTTCTCTTTAATCAACAGAAGGTAAAATGTAAAAATACTTTATAGAAATTTAGAGAAACAATGACACAAAAAACATGCAAATCTAAAAGCTTTCTTTTTTTATCTGTCATGTGAACTCTACCTGTGAACGATGATAACACTGTCTTATCTATCTAATACCCTCTTCTTCATCACCTGCCAAAATCATATGTTGTCCCATCTGTCTGTTGCACATCTCTGCTCTCCAGCTCTGCTCATGTAATGAATGCAAGCACAGAGGGGAGCAAAATTTAAGTGTAAATGTATCAGTTTTCGGTTTAATGATCTGATGAGATCCTGGAAAAACATTATGTTTATTAATATTCTTATAATATACTTATTTCAGACAATACCACAAGTTCAAACAATACAACGGTGTCTTACAATGTATTGTACTTGTAGAAAATTGTAAGATGGCAATCAGGTCTAATACGTAGGACCGAATCAGATGCGACTCTCAATCTCACTCTTTCTGATTCTTACTGCATCCTACTTCATCAGAGTTGCATTTCTCTGAGAAAACGTCTTACAGACTAGATGAAAGTGCTTCAAAATCCACGTTGGAAACTGTTTAAAGTAATTTATTTGGCGGTGTGTTTTCAAACGCTTGCTGATTGCCTCTGAAGCCACTGCTTACTGCCAATTCTCACTGTTTACTGGTAGCCTTGCTGTTTAGTGCCAGTTATGAAGTTTTTTCTTTACAATGCACATAAAAGTTTTTAACAAATGCAAAATTGTTACTGTCTTTTTTAGTCTTTTTAAAAAAAATAAGCATAGCAATAAGGTGGATGCTAAATTGGGTTTAGAGTCAGACGGGGAATTGTTTTCCAATTCTTGTCACATATCATCAGGATCTTTTGTCAGTTTCATCCTCAGTGTTTTATTTTATTTTTTATTCAGATCACAGTTTCTGATTCCAAGAACAAAACAAACTAACAGTAAGTATGTGACAAACACACCAGCATTAAAAACAAGGTGACATCATTTTGTTTACATCACTGTTCAGTTTCACTCCATAAAAGAAGCACCAGATTACTGCCCTTGATATTCCTCATGAAACAGATTTAAGTCTAATTCAGAGCGAGCCACACTTTAAAAGGATGTTTTTAGCTGTTAACACTCATGTGGCCAGCAGTTCAAATTCTCCTCACAGGAGACTCAACAGACCATTATCACCTGCGAGTACCAAAACAACAAATTCTGCACTAGGAGTCTGAGGCGATGATGCCATCTTTAGTAATATATAAGTTTGCTTTCCCATAGGAATACTAGTTGTTAGAATATAAACATGTCTTGTCTGGGGTTTCCTAGCTTTTGTGACTTTTGTGACTAACTGCCCCCTCAGATTCCTCATAGTCTGATAGTCCAGAGTAAATGAAGAGACGAAAACCATTGTTGACAAAATTTCCATTTAAGGTTTTCCACAAATCATCTAAAGGGCACAGTGAAGACATGAAAGAAGATTATCTGATCAGATTGATTTAATAAGAGACAAATTGTCTAAACTTTGTTTTTTAAGTACCTTAATCTTGAATTGTGAGTTTTAACTTAACGCTGCAATTTAAACCGATCAATTATTTCACAATATGCACGAAAAAACTGCCCTCCCCTACCTAAAGAGCACACATTTGTCTACTATCACGTTAAAATAACTACTTATTTTACTTTAAAATAATTAAAATTCTTGTTTCAAATCGCATGAACAAAATTTAAAATAATGAATTTTATTAAACATCACAATGAATTCTCCTGAAAAACATTTAGTGTGAACAGGACATTATCCTCAAGTTTTACAAACTGTCAGTTGCTTTAACATAAACATGCAAGAGTCAGATCAATGTCACACTTCCATCTCAGGATGCAAAAACATGCCGCCAAGCACACTGTTTTCTTTTTTCAGTTTATTTTTTAAATGCCAACCTAAAAACTCTACTTTATTCAACTCTTTGAGGTTTGACCAAATTAATCAAAAGTTAACTAAACTTATCACTGTAAGTTTATCTTTCACAAACTCACACATTTAGGTTCAAAATCTAAAACTCACAAAATTTATTTGAGTTAAAGAGTAGAAGATAGTAGACAAAACTAAATGCGGCTCAAATGTTTTACAGCGTCGCATTGCAAAGCCAAATAGGCAAAACACCAGCTGTATGTACAACTGATGAAAACCGAGTTGTTATGATTTAATTGAAGAGGAATTAATTTTTGCAGGGCAGTGGTGGAAATGTAGTACTATTTTATTCTGCTATGCTTTTTCCCCAAGATAGAATAATAATAATGTACACATATGTCAAAGTTTAACTTAATGACACCCACACAACAGACAATTTTATAACCCATTATGATTCTAGTGGCATTTTAAGCAGAAGTCAGGTAGGATAGCAGTAAACAAGTTAATGGAAAATAAAAAGAAGGCGGAGGAAGAAGATGAAAAAGGATCAGTGGGAATATGTGAAGCTAATGTGAGCAGGACAGAGATGAAGAAGCTAATGGAGGCTAATGAATTCATCTACAGGGCTCTAAGGTGTTGGCAGGACCGTGATAAAAGTTTTCTCTGCATATGTACCTCCCCCCACTCTCTCTTTCACATAAAGAGTGGAAACAAAGACACACTGTGACTTTATGTGTTTCACTATTACTGATGATAAATGCCTCCCTCTGGCTGTTCTGCTCATTCTGGTTTCTTGATGATATTTTTCTGGTGCGCTTTAAGTCTAAAACCTAAATGAATAAGACTTTATTCATCATTGTTGACTAGATTGGTTTGCGGCAGTAGGCAGAGGCCAGTTTTATGAAAATAATATGGATCCTGACAAATAATATTAAAGTCACTGCCATTTTATCTTTGTACTCCAGCTCAGACTTGAGATTCTTCTCAGCATTTTACCCTAATCTCTGTTACCGTATCTGTAGTTATTTTCACAGTCTAATTGATTTACAATGAACCCCTGAGAGAATAATATGTTCTTAAATCTTGCAAGGAACAGGTGAGGAAATGCGATACGCTTCAACAATCCTCCCTCTGTTTTTCAATTTGCCTCTGAGATTACATTAACCTGTACAGAGTCGTGGTGAACATCAAGCTGGTCCCTTTCTTGTTGTGACTTGTTGTCTTTGATAGCCAGGCTCAGTCACCCGCGTCAGACTGAAATGCGACGGATTATTAGCACAGACACTTTTTTCCCTTGAGGAGCAGCAGCGACTGAATGGAAATCAGTTTGTCACTCATTGTGCCTTATGCATACACATACTGTAAATGCTGGCGAATATCTGCTTTTTTTTTTTTTTAAATGTCTCCTGCATCATATTTATTATAAAAGTAGATTCATCTTTATATTGTTCTTCCCTGTAAATAATGCAAGCTACATTGGAGGTTTATGTGCTGCACAGCAAGCGACTGAAATATTAAGCTCAGCATAAAACAGGAGAGAAAAAGACGGATATGTGGCTCTGACCAAGAGTCAGTCTTCTTGCTTTACCTACTCAGCTCTTGAGACCAGTTGTTGCAATTCTTCCTTGGTTAAAATCACACAATCTTCACAATAACTGGTGGGCAAGCGACCATTTCTTCTTCAAATTTCATTTAATCCTGTTCCAGCCTTCGATTCAGCTGGACTGTTTCTGGGAAGCCACAAAAGAAAATGTCAACATTTGACATCGCTCAATACTTGTGCGTGAAACTTAACCACAGCTTGGTCTACAATGCATATTTCTCGTATGCCGTATTTCAACCAACATTGGTTTGGCTTACATGCTGGAACCTCTGAGAGCTTATTTTTGCCACAACCCTATCAAGCTGTGCATCTATGTTTTGAATACAAAACCAAAAATGTTACTGCTGAATTCTGCATTACAATGTTTGCTAGTTGCTTTAGTTTGCTAACCTAACAAAACCGTGGATTTCTTAACAATGAACCCTTTAGAATAATGTTTACATAAGAAGTTACACTGGTTGCTGCACTGAATCAGATATTTTAGTCTTGACACAAGAGTCAAGGCTAAAACTAAGACAAAATCAAGACTTTGAATAAAGTGAGAGTTGACCTATTTCAAGACCAGAGCTAAACTAGTAGAAGACAGGCCCAAAAAATAAAATAAAAAATCTAAAGAAAACAGATGCTGAGCCATTTGGAGCTCAACTGGTAAGTGACTTTCCACTGGTGAAATGTATTATTTTATTTTACTGAAATTTAAAGCTGCCAAGTTATCAAACATATAATTTGCATGTTAAAGTTTGGGATTGGAACCTTATATTGGTATTGATATTATGTTAAATTCTTGTTCAACACTTCAGAATCTTGTATTTCCAACGCTGGAACTTTTCAGGAAATAAAAGCCGAAATGGCAGCAGACAAAAATTCAGATTGCTACAGCGGCAAACACGATATGTTAAAACAAAAAAAGGAAATAAAAAAATCTTCACAGAGCTCAGTGTTAAATGTTCCATGTTCTTCATTGGATATTCCTTTAAAGAATAACAGACTGATGTGAAAGAAGTTCAAAAGACAAAATTCTCACAAAGCAAAGGAAATCATCAAGATTGAGATACAAGCTTCTTTTTTTTTGACAGCACCAAAAAAGCTGAAATGAACTGAAATGGGACTAGAAACAAAACGGTCACCTTGAAAAGATCTTGAATGGGCAAAAATAAGAATGGCACTGAAAGCCCTGTTAAATAAGGAGCTTAATAACAGTGACGCACAAACCTGATGCTAATGAACGCAAAGCAAAAATAAACCAGTGTCAAAACAGGATTGATCATAGGTGGGAGGACAGCCCGGAAAGAATTAGATAATGAGACGGCATTAATCTCATCCACGTTTCTGTTACTGGAGGTCACACAACTGTCAGCTTTTGTCAGCTGTGAAAACAGCCATTCATGTAATGGAGGAAACTTCATTTTGCTATGGGTGCCATGCACAGGAGGCCGAGGTAAATTACGTGAGAGAATAACGTCAACCTAAATCAGTAGCAGTCTTCTAATGAGCTAAAAGCAGAGCTACATGGATGAGTGGATCTGGGAAAACTTCAGGTTTCTAAAAAGATGAAAATCTGAATCTCTCTTTTTCAACTCTATTTCTTTTGAAGTTTGAACATTTACTGCATTTTAATCCTCAACTAAAAAAAACTGGATGATTTAAAGAAATCAAAATTCACCAGGCTATCATTGCAAACCACTGTGCCTGACACAGCACATTTTTCCCGTCTCTCTTTCTATGTGATGGTCACTATGGTGATCATCAAGCTTTGACCAAAGTGCATTTTGTATAATGAGGAAAAAACCAAATGTGAGCTCGAGAAAACTTTGGCTGTGCTTATGTGCTTTTCCTCCCACAATGTTTCTGAATGAGTCACTGGGCTGCTTGATAGAGATGAGAGCTTTTACCAAGCAGGCGAGAAAATGGTTATTCTGCATCATTCAAAGGTACAATTAGCTGTGTGGCAGCTTACAGAGCACCTGAATGCGTGGTACAGAGCCAGGATGGTCGCTATTGTTGTTTTTGGTAGAAGAAAAACAAATAGTGGGCCCAAAGCTGGGTATTTTCTTCATTATAATACAAATAAAACAAAAAGGCATTATCTTTTTTATTTATTTATTATTATTTATTTATTTTTTTTTACATTTTATTACATTGTTTTGTGGTTGGACATGGAAGAAATTATGTTATAAAGGACTGTTTATTTGTGAACAGCAACTTCACTCAGCCAGAACTTTAGCAGAACATTTTTCATAAGCAGAAATGCTAACAGAAGCTTTGTTTGATGTAACAATTATGTACTGTAGAGGAAGATGAAAAACTTACAACAGAAGCTGACTTTTCGCTTTTTTTTCTATTTATGTTCAATAAATACATAGCAAGACAAAGTTAGAAAACCTTCAGTTTAAAACTTCTGACTTATTGCTTCAAAGGTTGCAATTAATTCTCGTTGCATGACTTTCGGCTCTAGCACAAAAGATGACATTTTTGTTATTCTGACAAAATGTCAGAATAACATTTTGTTCAGATTAGTGAAACTTTGGTGCTTATCTCCAGCAGTCATTGGGAAAGAAGTGGGGAAGTTCTGCACAGGTTTCTGGTTCATCAGAAGGAAGCCCAAACACACAGAGAATTTACAGAGACAAGTTAACCTACCATGCATATTTATTGGACACAAACAGCCCACACATACAATGGGAGAACATTTAAACATCATACTTGAACCCAGGACCTTATAGCTGCAAGGCAACATTGCATCAACCAGTGAAGGTCTGGGTAATCTTAAAAACGTTAAATTTGTACACCTATTTAGGAATAACCCTATTTGCTCTATGCCTTATGTCAAATAAAGCACTAAATTTAACTTTTTATTTTAATTATTCACAAACTTCAAGATATTGACTGATTGGTCAACTGCCAAAATAATCATTAGATGGATTGTATTTAAAATGAATGTATTTTATGTAGTCTTCATGTAGGTTTTATTGACTAGTAGGGTTTTTTAAAGAAGAAACATTTGAAAGAGAATCAATCAATCAAATTTTATTTGTATAGCACATTTCAGCAGCAAGGCATTTCAAGGTGCTTTACATCATTACAAACACAGAAACACAATGCAACATAGAATCAACAATCAAAACATGACATTAAGTAAAGCTCCATCATTAAATTTGTAATTGATTACATTTCAAATACAATTCTAAACAGGTGGGTTTTTAGTCGAGATTTAAAAGAAGTCAGTGTTTCAGCTGTTTCACAGTTTTCTGGAAGTTTGTTCCAAATTTGTGGTGCATAGATGCTGAAAGCTGCTTCTCCTCGACTATATTTTCACATTCAAAGCTCAAGTCAGGTAAATCCAAATAGACCAAAAAAGATCTAAAAGGCTTTTAAGGTATGAATAATTTGTGACAAAATATGTTTTGTAAAGTTTTTTAATGTCTTAATATTATATTTACACAAAATCTCATTGTGGTCTCTTGTACAATGAAAACACACATTCATGAAATTACGTAGGGTTATGATTAGGGACAAAATTAAGTTATTAGAAAAAATTTTCTGTTTGCTAAAGTCGTCCAGTAAAAACTATGAAATTGTTTTGTCATTGTCATTATTATTCCGTGTTGGCTTTGTCATTGTGAGAGCTATTCATTTCTCCTCTTCCTGTCACTGTTCTTCTTTTACATAACATGAAAAAAACATAATGGCAGAGCTCAAATCTATTTTCCCACAAAGGCTGGACTGAACAACGCCTCCATGCTCATTATTCTTAACACCTGCTTCCTGTGCTTTGGGTCTGTGTTTCCTCAAATTAGTTTTAGTAAAAACAGAAGAAAAGTTAAATTGGAGATGGGAGAGTGATGGGAGATGTGTAAGGTTTGAAGAACAGCCCAAAGGTTTTCTGTGGGAGTAAGATCTGGAATCCGGTGAAAATAGAAGATTATTTCACTAAGGACATTTTTTTCATGCTACATTTGAAATAACCCACCAGTGGAATTCATTCTTTTTCACAAACTAATTATTGACTTAAAACAAATTCCCATATTTCGGTGAAAAGTTACTGATAGTTTTGTCTTAATTCAAGTGTAGTAAGAAATTTGCACTGTGAATTAGCCCAAAGATACTTGATAAGATTTTGTATTTTTGTAATAGAACTTCAAAATTGATGCTGTTATGTTTTTATTCCAATTGGAAAGTCATTATTGGTATAACCAATAGCAAAATTTGCTACTGGCTATGAATGACAACTAATAAGGTGCCAAAGGCTATTATTGACAAATTTTGTAATTAAAGCTTTGTTCTAAGATACACTTTCAACAAGTCACATGTCATCTACTATGTAACTTGAGTTGTTTAAAGGCCACACGCAGCTTGATTTGCACTTTAACTGATTTTTCTGCAGCAGTAATGTTTATATTCAGCTTGATTTCATGAAGATGTTGGCATTAAACTTTGGTCTGGTCCATCCTCCCATTCTCCTTCATAATGAAGGAGAAACCTTAATGTTGCCCAGCATAAGTGATAACTGGCTATCCCAGGGTTGGGCAATCGTGGTCCTCGAGGGCCGGTGTCCTGCAACTCTTAGATGTCTCCCTGGTCCAACACACTTGAATCCAACAGCTGAATCACCTCCTAAATACAGTCAAGTTCTCCAGAGTCCTGCTAATGACCTCATTATTTGACTCAGGTGTGTTGAAGTAGAGCTGCATCTAAAAGTTGCAGGAGACCGGCCCTCGAGGCCTGGAGTTGCTCACCCCTGGGCTATCTTCTTTGTTTTGCTTTCACGTTTTAACGGACTGTTGCGTTTGTGGGCTTAATTCTGCACATAAACATTCTGCCTGTGTTCAAGTTTAAACTAACGCAGTATTTGTTTGTTACTGAGGGGTGATAAGACACACAAGCACAATATGCATATGTCCCCTGGGAAGCCTTGGTGAAATGCTTTTCCGTGGCTGTGCCTGTCGCCTCTCTTATTGCCATCTCAGTGCCATCAGAGCATTTATCCAAATGTTTCTCTTGCTCCCTTGTGCTCCTGTTCATCTACATTATGACAGGATTTCTTGTTATCATTAAATAGTAATCTCTTCACATGACTGCACAAGTTACAAAACATGACCTTGTAAGGGAACATGAGTACTTGGAGAATACTCATGCAAGTTCATGAAGAACATGCAAATGTCAAGATATTCTTGCTGTGAGAAAACCAGCAGTAATACTGATCAACCCATCATTCCAGATTTCAATGATTAGAAGGTTTTTGCACTCTTCTTAGAAGTTGTGGTTGAGCCATCTGCAACTGGTTTACAGCTATCTTAAAAGACGAGGTGCATCTTTCACCAGGTAGTTCATACAACATATTAATTACTACAGAATTATCAGCTTTTAAATGTTTTAAACATGTCTAGAGGACATAATCCACTACAACCAGGACCAAGTAACCTTGGCTGGGTCAAGGAGCCTGAGAGGTGAACCCAGTTTGCCCTTCAGTAGTAAAAAATAAAAAAGAATATCTCTTGGAATAAACCTGTCCACTTATTCCAATTTCTCAAGAGACATAAAGAATTAGATAGAAGACTGCGGAATGTTCTGTGTCACTTATACAGAAGAAGAAAAAGTAAAAATGAGGGACTAATTTAACTTTCTAGGGGGTCTTTGTGTCAAGCTGCTTTTACTGTTTGTACTCTTCCACAACCAGCTGAATTCAAACTGAATTTATTCATGGACAGGAATGGGCTCCCTGGGTTTCCACTTTAAATTAAAGTCAGTCACATTCAACTGGACGAAGGATCAGTGGGGTCAACTCTCTTTAGTTCTCCAACAATTAACAAAGGAAAAGAACAGAAAAGAGAATCTCAGTAGATACTTTTGAAGCTGGTGATAGAAGATAGAAGAAATATAAAAGTTTGGTTCATTTTTAAAGAAAAAGTACATAAAAGGAAATTGATATAAACAGAAGATGGTAAAGGATTGCATAGAGAACTCATTAAAAAAATTATTAAAAGAACCACAAAAAAAAAAAAAAAAAAGATAATTCATGCCTGGCTTTCAGATGCTTTGGGTGGCTAGTGTTTTGAACAGCAACATATCACTTCATCGATTAAAATCTAATGAAACTAAATTGTATTTCTGTTTTCCTGAGGATGTGGATAAATGGTTGGACTTCAGACAGACCCTAGTAGGGGAGCATCACATGTCCCAAACCACAGGAGTTTTTGTCTAGAAAATCAATATGACTTCTTGGTAAGCAGTGTCTCTTCTACCGCCTGCATTCAGTCCATAGGTGGTGGGGTCCACTACTTTTATTACTATACTGAGTTTTAAATTAGACATTTCTTTAGACACATTTGGGATGTTTCACAGTAGATGGCAGAATGTTGGTTTTCATTATTGCTCATACAACCTTATGTACCAATGATTTGTTGATTGGCAGGTTTTACATATTTACTCCACAAGTCGACTGCTTTGAGTTCTTAGTCTAATTTGCTCTTCCCTCCAGCCACAACGTGGTGCCAAGTGTTTGTTCCTCGGTGCTGCTGATCTGTTGTTGTTCTTGTTCTTATGACTTTTAAACAACCTTCATTCCAAAATAGTAAAAACAAAATGTGTCTAATTTGTTCAACATTTTCCCTCTTGAATTTCATTTTTGGCCATTGGTTGTTTTTTGTCAGTTTGCTAACTCCGAATGGCTTCATCCATGGGAAACTAACAGGGCGATGTAAAAGTAAAACATTTCCAATTAAAAGAATGTAAGTAAGACTACATGTAGGTAGTAGGAACAGGAAACAGTGGAGCAAAATATAAATACCAAACGAAGCAAAAACACTAAACCAGAATCATGGTTTAGTGTTTTTGCCACAAACTTCACACAAACTGATGTCAGAGACTGGAACACAGGTACAATTTGTGTTTTACAGAAAACTATTACAGAGTTGGACGTTCTCTTAGCTAGAAAACACATTTTTGCTGATATCTTTTTGTTCAATTAGCTAAACAAGATGCATTTTCCTAATGTGTCCTTGTGATAAAACCACTTTCTTTCAGAAAACTTAAAAAGAAAAAAGGTATGACCACAGATAGTCTCAATTTAATGAAGCAAAATTTTAATCTTGACTTAAATAAATTCAATAAAATATCTGTGAATGATCAAAAACTGATTCCGAGTATTAAGTACAGCTTAAATCAACTTATGTTAACATAAGATGATAGAATAAAAACTATAAAACAAAGGAAGACAAAAAAAATTATTCACTGAATAATTTTTACTACACTGAGTAAATTTTTAAATATGTGTAGATTTAAATGTTAGATTTTTTTTCAACTTTATACCACACCTTTTTTGTTTTTTAACATAAAACTCGTGAATAATTTAGGAAACATAAACTCCCAGGTCATTTCATCTCTACATACAATGCTCAATCTATTCCTCCTCCTCCATGCTGCTTCCTGGCCTGATTACAGTGTATAGTAAGTACAGGCGAAGCACGGGTAGTGCTTTGCACTCTCGCGCTGAGCTGAACTGCCTTATTACAGTTCTATCTCCTCTCAACAGTCACTACCGATCCAAGTCATTAGACAGCAGAGTGCCTGCTTGAGAGCTCACTGGAGCAGAAAGATAGAGACAGGAAAGGTGGTAGAGGGCAGGGGAGGGGGGCAGAAAGAAAGGAATAGCAGATAAAAAAAAAGAGGAGGAGGTGAACGAATGCCTCACTGTCACTGTCTGGTGAGGATAGCATCAAAGCGGGACGAGAGAAGACGAAAGAGGGGGAAAGAGCAAGACTGATGTTGACTAAATAAGGTGAAACATTAGAGAAGTTCAGGAGTGAAATGTGAGAACACAGACCGGTGCTGATGAAGGAAGTCTAAAAGGAAAAGGATATTGTGTTGAAGAAAAGAAAGAACGAAAGTTGAAGCAAAGAGTGCAGAGTGTGGGCAGCAGAAAAAGGCGTAAAATGACATGACGAGGCAGGATGGAAAACGGCAGTGAGTCAGAAATAGCGAAAGGCTGGATCGAAGGAAAATAAATCTAGTCACACTTAAGAAGAGTGGAGAAAGAGAGAAAATTGAAGAAAAAGTAGCACTTGAGGCCAAGTTGAGAGTTGCTGTCACTGTCTGTCTGGGGTGAAGAGTCTGTAGTTGGGAAGAGCAAAGGAGTTATCCTGACAAACACTGATGCCTCTTATCTTTGGATTGAAGGGTGCAGTCATACGTTGTCAAACAGGAAGAGAGTCCCACATCTGAAACATGCCAACAGACTTTACACTACTGTCAAATGTTCAGGTTACTGTACAAACCTATAGGCAATAGAGAGACAATATTCACATTGTTGCAACTAGACACATTTTTTATGAATTATTCTGATATACACAATAAGACAATGTTGCAACATCTAATTACCATTGTGCAGAAATGAACCATAGCATACTTTAATATAGAGGGCCCTCTCTTTGAAATAATCTACCACCAACTCTTCAATCCAATCCATTGTATTTGACTTTTTTATTCCTGCTGTTATGAGGTCTGGGTTGGATGGGAGGTGGTTTTATGAGACTTTAGGGTCTTCTTGACATTTTCTGCACAGACAATTCAAGAGAAAAATGACAAACAGATGTGGAGCTTATTTTAGAGAGGCAGTCAACCTGTTGACTGTTGTCTAAATTGCTTAAAAGTAAGTAAAATCAAAAGTTGTGTAGGCTAAAAATTTGTCTTCATTGCAAAAAGCTTCTTGAAGCTGTGGAAACTAATCAATGATCGATTCAAGTTTGTAGGGAAATAGATGTTATGATGCAAGCCTTTAATAGATAGTTTTTTTTTTATTTCTTCTCTCTGCTTTATCTCTGGCAGTGTAGAAACTGCTGTCTGTTTATTAGAAGGGTTGCAATATGACATCCTCTGAGACCAGAGCCTGTCTTCAGTAGGTATGAGAAGTCCAGTCGTGAGCAGACACCTAAACATTTGTCATAATTTTGTATTTAACAGATGTGACTCACAGCTCAATGTGGGGGCGCACAGCGTTGGACACTGACACTTTTATTAATTAAGTGTGCTCTGAAAAAATGTTTTCTCAGTGTGTAGGCAAAATGTAGCCTGACTACTTTTAGTTTTTATGTTGTGACTTTAAAATTAAATGTTTTTTCTTATTTGATAATATGAGCACTCCTTGATGAAGTGTTTCACTCAGTCCAAACAACATAAAATGAGAAAAACAGTGTCTTTACTATTCAAAGAGTAATAAATTGTTCCCATTTTGATTTTCTATTAGCTTATTATTTTTTTTAAGTTGACTGTCTGATGTGAAATTATCTCTCATGTTATCCCAGATCTGCTTCTGATTGGTTGATGAACCCCTTGTGATGACTCTTTCTCCTCAAGATTATGTCTCCAATTGAGCTGTCCAGTTTTAGTAAAGAGTCCACCAATAAACATCGCCCGAATAAGTTACACAGTGCTTTTCACCTTTTGGACTTGACTGTGATAAATATTGTTTGTATTTTATGCTTAATTTGGCTATTTTTGTGTAAGATCCCAACTTTCTCCTATCCGCCTAGAATGTATGCTTAGCACCACTTCTCTAAGAAAGTTTCTCTTTACGTCTAAGCTAACTGAAAATCCAACAATATGTCCCAGAATAAACAACCTTTAAACTTTAAAGTGGCTTTCTGGCTGAAAGAAAAATCTGTCTGAGCTAATATTTTCTTAACCATTTAGCTGAGAAATAAGAGTGTAAGAACTACATTGGCAGAAGTTTAGTTGGTTCTGTAAGAGAGGGATTGGCCTGATTCTGTGCATAGAAATAGTCCTATTGAACTATTGTACACTGCTCAAAAAAATAAAGGGAACACTTTAAGTGTTAAACACCTGTTTAAGTATATATAAGTATATAACTGTTTACTTACCTGTGGATGTCGGATAGTTTAAGTCGAACATGAAACTTAAACATCACCTGATGTTTGGTTATCTCAACTCTGTTTGACCCGTTAGAATCACTCATAGAGTATTGCATCTACAGATGGTCAGATGATCATTTATTATTAAAGAAAAAATTAAACAGGAACTGTGACTTTAATGAAATGCAACCTCCACTTGACCCAGTAGAACACTGTGGACTCCACCCCCATTGATCTCCAGCAGAGATGCACTTTTCACAGTGGGAGATAATTAAAAGCATCCTCCATTCTTCAAAGACACCAAACTTCTTCATTTTTTCACATTTGTAATCATTTAACATGTTTTGTTTTTTAAATACAGGCATAGATTGCAAGCTGACAAAGTCAGTCAGCACAACTTATAACATTCAGCTCTGGTGCAGTTTTGGTTCTGAAAGCTGACAGGTTCAGATGGTTCAGACATTTTGAATTAACTGCCCTCCTCCGTTTCCTCTCTTGAATTGATGTAGAAAAGAAAACAAAATGATAAAACCCCTTCTGAAAAACCGATGCTCTCTGATCAATGCAGATAATAACATTTTATACAAGGTGGACATCATTATAAAATGTCCACCTTGGAGTAGAATTAGTAAAGTAGATTTGTTTGTTCTGAGTCTTGTTTAATAAATCATTCGTATGTATGTTTGATTGATAATAGATTTTCGTTCTAGTTGAATGTCCTTCTTAATCTAACGTGTATTTATCTTTCATTAATTCTGAAAATCTTTTAGAGAAACTTTTAAGGAATATGGAGAAATCTCATTCCTTTTTAAATTTATGTACATTAATAAGAAGAGATAATCACTCTCTACAACCTTAAATGGGTTGTAGATCAAGCCTTCCTTATCTTGTAAACATTTTTTCATAATAGTTAGGTCACTGTTTCCCTCTTTTTTAACTGATATTTGACAGCTTGTAGCTCATGTTCATCTATACTTTTTCTCTCAATCCCTTGTTCGCTGTCCATTCCTCTGCTCAGTCTTTTCAGTTTCAGTTTACGTTTTCTTTTTGTTTTTTCCTTTCCTGTCTAGACAACTTGAAAGAAATCTTGTCCTGTGATTTTAAACCTTTCTGCCAGCTCATCCAACCTCCCGAGGACAAAGCAGAATGTAAAATGCTTGTACTGTATTGTGCTGCATAGGGAATAGTGGCAGCTTTGACAGAGCTCAGTCAGAGGTTGGGAAAGGGACCGACAGCTTTTTCTTCCTCGCAGTGACTCAAGGAACCAGGATGACTCCTGCAGACATCCTTCATCAGCAAAATGGTAGAAAGGTAAACAAACCAAAAGGAATTATTTTATCCTTGCGCCTATCATTAAATTTGAATCCATTTTAAGAAACTGTACTGTTCTTGTAATATTTGCACTGTAGCTTTACTGCATGTATATTTTGTTGCCGTCATTCTTTAATGTAGAGATTCCCTGCATAAACATATTTAAATGTTAATCACAACATACATGTGATCTACACCCACCTTTATTGTTATACAGTAACTTTAATAAGTCACTTAATAAGTTATTTGAAATTAAGCTCTATAGCTCTATGCCTAACATTTCAAACCTTTATGAATATATGGAAAGTATTCATAATGCTTGAAACTTTCTACATTTTAGCAACATTTTCTTGGGATTTTTGGAAAACCAACATAGAGACCTCAACCCTTCTACAAGTAGATAATTTTTTTTAGACAAGTATATACTTTTTATGGTCTGTTTTTTTTTTTTTCCTGAATTGCAATGGAATTCAATATCCAGTTTCTGGAGTGAAAATGTGCACAGCAAAATCTTTACCAACGGTACCAGCAGTATTTGTTCTTGTTCCCTTTACTGACCTTAAAAACTCATAGAAAACTCATAACAACCTAAAACTATACTTTGGTGTCCCGTCAATTATATTCCAGAAGGTCATCCATTGCAGTGCAGAGCAGTACCAGGAGCTGATGTCATGGTTTGCAACAAACAGGGACCTGGGTTCAGATGTTGGCCAGAAGCTTTTCTGATGTTCTACCCATGGATACATGGATACTCTAACTTCCTCCTATGCACCAGAAACATGAGTATTATGATAACTGGGCTCCTTGAGTTACCATTAGGTCACAATGTATATGATTCTATGTCTCCGTGAATGACCGTCAATTTGACTAAGGCACACCCTGCCTATGAGCCATTGACTTCTTAACTTTAATAAGTCATAATAATGGAGAAGGGAACTAGCACATGTATTATGACATTAAGCTTTGTCTATTTTGCTGTTGCAAAGCAGGGAAAAAATAGGTTAAAAGGTAAAAAATTAGCTGCACACAATGTTGATGTTCTGTTTACAACATACTTATAATATGAACAACATTTAGTAATGTCTCTCCAGTAATCTTTGGTTTGCTTGCATATTAATGTTTAAAAATTTTTTCTAATTATGCCAAGAGCAGGAAAAGAAAAAAAATCTGTCACACAGGTCAAGGGATGTAATGCAGATTCACAGGAAGACAGATAATAGTTCTGACAAACTGGTGAGGAGGCTGGTTACAAAACAACACGTTAGTGAATACATTTACATTTTGATGTTACCACTCCTGTAAAACCTGAAGCTAAATCCTTCCTGACAAAACCCTCCTCAGTTTTCTAAATCCATGTTAAATGTTCCTCTTTATGCATGCATACTGCTGGTTCTACTTCATCCAGTAACTAGTTAATCTCGGTTTTAGTTTCTTTAGGATGCAGAATCTCTAAGGCTCCTTGGCCAAAAAACATTGATTTTGCATTTATCCTGTGACACTTTAAATGAATTCATTAGTAAGTCAAACAGTCAACACTTACAGGTAAGGAACAAATAACTTTATACATAGTACATACTAAACATATAAAAATATATATCTCCAGCCATTTGTGGATAAAACTGACCATCTTGTTTTTATTAATTTACAAAATTTTCACATGTAGAAACATATTTACTGGGCATCTGTTCATCTGCCTGTTTGCACAAATCAGTCACATCCATTGGAACAATTTCAGTACATTTTGGCATGTAGACATGGTGAAGATATCTTGTTAAAGTTCAAACACTTCAATTCTTGAAGCAGGTGGACTGTAGCAGCAGAAGACCTGTCTCAGTGCAGCTAGACAGCTAGCAGCTAGGAAAAGATAACTGAGGCTAAAATGAATACAGGCTCACTAAATTTGGACAATGAGAGACCTGAAAACATGCAACCATCCTGCCCTGTATCAGTGGCTCAGGCTGGTGGAAAGACTGTAATAGTTTGATCATGTAAATACCGCAGTGTAACTTTATATTGTTTCTGTGTCAATCCATTTATGATTACAGCGCTCCTGTCTTCAGATGGCTACTTTAAGAATGACAAGACAGCATGTAAAGCTCAAATCATCTCAAATTGGTTTCTTGAACATGACAATGAATTTACTGTAATCCCATGGCCTCCATGGTGAACCAGGTTTCAGTCCAATAATATACGTAAGTTTGGGATTCCAGCCAACTGATCTCCAGCTACTGTTTGATGCTATTGCGTCAATAACGGACAAAAATATCTGAGGAAGGTTTTTAGCCCCTTGTTGAATAAATGCCACAAATAATTGAGGCAGTTCTGAAAGGAAAAGCCGTTCCAGCCAGGTTCTTACTAAGTTTACCTATAAATACGTCTGTGAGTCAATAATAATGTTTATCCATCAAAGCGAGTAAGATGATGATGATAAAAGTGGGAACAAAAAAAGAAAAAGAAATTCAAAATATATACAAAAATGCATGCACATTTTTTCCATTTTCATTTATCAATTGTTGTTTGGCTGTTTAGCTTTTTAAAACATCTGTCATTAGAAAACAAACAAACAAAACAAAACAGAAACAATAATTTTGAATTGTTTTTAGTTCAAATAAAGATGATGTTTTCTTGGTTCAGAATAAAACCAACCACATAGATGAGGGTCAGTGGTATTGTTTACATGCACCCAAACACAAAGAAAATGTAATGGATTTACTTTAAAAAACAACCTATACACAACTGGCACAGCGCATTGGTGTCATGATTCCAGCCCTTCAGCTCTGGCTTGGCTGTGCTGATTGCTCATTGCCCTCACCTGCACTGAGCTGGTCCCTACTTAAACAGCTGCTCGTCACCAGCTCAGTGCGAGATCGTCTGTTGCCCCTGTCACAGCCTTCAAGCCTTGTCTCATGTTTCAAAGTGTTTTCTGGTTTCTGATCCTGCCTGTTTTTGACCACAGATTTTTGCCTTATCCTTTTGCTGTTGAAAGTCCTGTTGCTGAACCCTGCCTGTTTCTGACCCTGCCTCCTGCCTTCTGGATTCTGGATTTTCACTGCCTGAGACCCTCCCGTGCATGACCCTGGACCGTTTCACGACTCAGCCTCTGGTTGGTGG
Organism: Xiphophorus couchianus; assembly: GCF_001444195.1. Classification (NCBI taxonomy): domain Eukaryota; kingdom Metazoa; phylum Chordata; class Actinopteri; order Cyprinodontiformes; family Poeciliidae; genus Xiphophorus; species Xiphophorus couchianus. The sequence continues at coordinate 14,116,298 of NC_040243.1, read as the reverse complement.
ATTTTGCCCCTGTCGTCTGTTTGTCCCCTGAGACCCCCACAGCTCTCCCCTTGTCCATTCACCCTCCCCTCCCCCGGCTGGACTCCTGACCCCTGTGGATTCCTCGTCCCTGACCCACTAGTGTGACCACATCCTTCTACACCATTTACTTTAGTAATAAAACTTTTTGGTTAACCATCCTCTTGTTGTGGCTGCGTTTTGGGTTCTGGCTGATTCTGCTTTTACCATTACAATTGGTGTTACTTTTAGTCTAAGTAAATGCGATTTATAGTAGTCTTCTTTCAGCAAGCTGGCTAGAAGCTGCAGCAATAGGTGGGGAAGGTGGAGGACTGCATTACTCTGTCCCAAACCCAGCTGAAACAGGATGAAAATATTTAGCTGTTCAGAAATCATAACCTTCCAATATTGGTGTACTTTGCTACCAGTTTCAGCACTGGCTTATGGGAAATCATATGTCAATGTTCTTCTGTACTCTGGGACAAAAATAGAATGTAGGATCATGACATTTCAGCTAAAGAGATTCTTATGTTTTAATTAAAATAAAGTTAAGTAAGACGATAAATCAAATTAAAATATAACAAATAAACTGGTATACAAAGACGGGAGATACCTGCTGGGAAGTTGATACCCTTTCTAAGAAAAGGTCTTTAAGTTGTGATTCATATTTTCCTTTGGTATGCAAAATTATATTTGTGCCAAAGTGGAAAGTTTTCTTTCACACACTCTCCTCTGCTGTTGTACAACACCTATAAATCCTCCACTATCAAAGCCATGACAAGTGCAAACCTTCAAATATGCTTTTCTATGTTAATGTTGCACCGTTGGTTCCCTAAACCTCACTAAAACAAACTCAGTGAAATAATGCCCAATCCAACTTTTTTCACTGTGGAAAAAAACACAAAAAAACCCTGTAAAACATATGCAGTGAAGCCAGGTGCAGAAATCACAGTTCTGACACGTTCCAGGAGTTAACTTGATACTGCCAAAGCAAAAAACTGAGCTTTAAAAATGTACAAACCTAATTTTCTGGATGCTATGAAAGCAGGTGTAATATTTCAGCAAAAGTCATAAAACAAAATACTGACAAAGTTCCAGGATTTAAAAGTGTACCATAGGAAGCATAAGCTTTTTTTTTCTTATTACTGGATATGTTTTGTAGTAATAGGTAGGTTATTATTATATGCATGTATTTTAACTTGTGAGTCCTTTCTGCGGGAAGAGTTACATATAGAAATTTCACTTGCTGCTTCTCTATTTGGTTTACCTGAAATGCCAAGAAGAAATTTAAATAAAATAAGAAATAAATTCTGTGCTGGTTTATGGGTTTATCACTCCATAATTATTTATGCTCTCATAATCCTACCCTTTACATAATTTTCTGATTTAACTCAGAAGTTAAAGTGACAGAAGAGACAAAACCTCAAGTGAAAATGCAAACATTTGGGGGATTTAAATATTTTAATTTATTCTTGTGAAAAAGACAAATATTAATATTGTGTAAAAATGATAATACAAATTATACATGAATAACATTACATTAGACGTGCTGTCATGAAACGTCAGATAAAAAACATGTTTTGTTTTACATCACCACTCAGTTGTAGCCACTCATATTCTTACTAGATGACATTAACACATAGAGATCTACTTTAACTCTAATAAATCTATTTACTGAGATAGATTTATTAGATCTGCTATGCGGAGAAGAGACATGCACAGTGTGCTTTAATTGTTTTGTTTTTCAAAGTCCATGTAATGATGTCCCACTGTGTTAACTATGATAACAGGTTTGTTCTGATTACAGCGGTAAAATGGATTTTTTTTTTCCCTGTGAAATGGCATCCTTTAGGGGTCTTTAATTTCATTGCACCTGCATTAGCTGAATGTCTGCTGGGCCACACCGACTCATGGAAACACATTAGGCACAGGTGACTAACAACACGTGAAACAACTGGATAAAAGGAGTTTGTCTAAATGAGGTCTTTAACTAATGGTGACAGTATTATTTGCAGGTGAACTGAAGCGTCATTTGCAGTGGAAGGACAAACAAAACAGTTTAATTTTCCTATACTACATATCATAGCGATAGCATTTTACAGCCTTAACTGAAACTTAAAGGTATAGTTTTAGAACAGTTTGGTAAAAATGCCTATGTTGAAAATACGGTGCCTTACAAAAGTACTCACACTCTGTGATCGTTTTTGCATTAACTCACATTACATCCACACACTTTGTGTTCTGGGGGGATTCTATGAAAATGACTGACACAAAATAACTTCAGTAATTTCAACCACAGTCAAACTGGTAATGGAAAGCCAAAATAGGAGGCTTTTCCAATGACACAACTAAATTTAGGTCACGAGCATTCACACATATAAATATGATATATTATTAAGGGTTATTGTTCTACTGGAAGAACTGGACTGTCAACCTATTTCAACGTTTTGCAGCTCCTGACAGGTTTTCTTCCAGAATGGTTCTGAATTTAACTCCATTCATCTTTCAGGATGAGGAGCTGTTTGTTCTTGCAGAAGAAAAGCGTCCCCACAGCATGATGCTGGCACCACCATGTTTCATGCTGGACATGGTGAGTTCAGGGTGATTTGCAGTATATTTTAAATGGTAGCCAAAATTTAACAGTTCAAAGAACGGCTACATTGCGTTGGTGTTATCTCATGGAATCCCCCCAAAATAGACTAAATTTGTGAATTTTAAACAACAAGATATCAGACAGATCAATGGGTAAGAAGACTTTTGCAAAGCACTGTCAAAATGAAAGTCTATAAATATTGATGATGCAAAACTCTGAATTTAAATTCAAACCCCATGGAGATTAAATTTTGGAATATTTGAAAAAGAGAAAAAAAGGAAGAGATAAAAAAGTTAATTCTCATGTTAAGCAAACTTAATGTCTTTCACTTGAGCTATACATAATTAAAGGGTTAAACGATACACTACCATCATTTTTTAATCTCTGTTTACAATTGATTCCTGCAAAATCATCCATGGCTAATCCAAGGTGTCTGGCTCAGCGTCCATGCAGGTTTCCCAGGGGTTACGAGGCATGTGGGGCATTGAGATAAGAAGAAGGGCAGCTCCACTGAGGATGAGGAGGGTGAAGGAGGCGCAGGCACAGGTAAAGGACCAGGAGTAATAGTATTCAATCCAGATGGTCTCATCGCTATCGATCATTCGCTTGACAGACTGGCGCATCACTTCAACGGAAATGATAATGCAAAGGCCTGCATGCCAAAACAGGAAAGATCTCCATTCGTTCAATTCATCCAACAAAAAGATGCATTAGCTTTAAAAAAAGGTCTATAAAAATCAGCACTGTAACGACAAATCATAAATATTTCAAACTCAGAAAAAGGACGAAAAATAACACAATCATATCTAACCTGCAAAGGCAAAGAACATCCCAGCAGGTCGGAGCAGGTAGTCTCGTCCTTTTCCAAAAGAAAAGATCACACACAGAGTGCCCAGAATCATGAAGAACAGACTGAAGATAGCAATGGCTGCAGCGGAGATATTGTACTCTTAGGAGGGAAAGGAAACAAATAAGATTTAGAAACCAGAGGAGGATACAAAGCCAACAAGAAAACATTAAAAAAAAATCTACCAAAGACAAAAGGGTTGGAGAAAACTGGATGAGATGATAGGATCAGTGTGGAGATTAAAAACTGGGACTGTGTGAGAAAATAACTGGTTTTTATTTTCTCATGCTCAGTAGTGAGCTGAGTTATGAACCGGATAATTAGCCTTTAAATTAGCCCCACTTAAAAAAAAAAAACTAAACAAAAAAAACCCAACAGACATTAATCCAAACCGGTAATAATACAATTTGCATGACAGACAAGATGTCACGCAGGCTGCAGACTTTTAACAAGATGATTAGGACATGTCTCTTTCTTCCTGCCTTCTCTCGCTTTTTTTTCTCAGATAAAGATAATCTGCTTTTTGCTTCTCTGTAAATCTCCAGCTGAGATAGAAATGATCCTATTTCACCTCACAGTCCCAACTGTTCAAACATATCTGGTGGAAAATTTCCTCACATTTAGTTTCTTCAGCACATTCTAAGACGTTTTTTGTGTGCAGAATTTCTGATCTTTCTTTCTTAACTTTATTTAGGAAACATTAAAGCACCATACACATTTTTACCTGTGCAGATCCAATTTAAGTTGAATCTATATGTTTCATATATTAAATGATCGAATTGTAGCAACGCCATGCTCCCCATGTATAAAACATGTGTTTTGCATTTTTCACATGCATTTACCATCTGAAATTTCACACTCACTTTTGATCAAGTTTTCAGTGTACTTTAAAAATTTTATATTTATGTTTTTTATATATAAATGTCAATTTAATAGAAACTGAAATGTGTAAGTTCACAATATTTCCAATTATACCTTAAAAACTAGGAAATATTTTCCACCATTTCAGTTTATCTTTTCAAAGCATGAATAACTAAATGCAAACTGGGAATTAATCCGTCGGATGATTAACTCTTGCTCAGAGTTTTGTTGCTGTTGGATATTAATATTTCATGCTTTTTGGACTACAGATAGGAGACAGAAGGTTTACAGCACCAAGCTCTCATTCCTTAGAGCATTTCTTTGCAAATTCATGTGCACATAACAACAGATCAGATTTTTTTTGTCTCTCTTGGTTTTATATTTTTATTTAAATTTTTTATTTTATTTTTGCCTTGCTTCAGTGGATAGAAATAAAACTTCCTTTGTTGTGGCATTAGAAGCAAATTCGTTTTTACATTATTAACATATTACTCTTATCATTTTACACCATAGCTAAAAATAAGAACATTTCTACAAGGCTAATTATATTATAGAAGTTGATGAAGTGTGGCCTTTAATTGAAAACATTTGTCAGGATGCTGCTGTTTCTTTCACTCAAATGCAATAAGATAAAACACAATAAATCAGGAAGAATTGCATTTAAACAAGTTTTCCATTACAAGTGTGTAACAAGTAATTTGCTCCAAATTGCTCTCTTGTTTTTCTTAGAACCCTAAAAGTGGCATAAAGATTTCTTGTCATGTTCAAACATTTGTCTCATTAAGGGAGAACATGATCATATGTCCAATGTCTCCCTGCCTTTACTATCTTCTCTTTTTTTCTCTTATATTATTAGATGTTTCTGCTGATTTCGAAACATAGACAGTGTGGTGCTATGATAACTTATTGTCTGAGTTAGCGAAGATCCACCCACCTTTTTGGGTCTTCACTTCAAAAACCTCAGCTTCTTCTCCCGATGTGAAGTGTTTGAAGTAGGAGCAGTTTTTTGCTGAAGAATAAAAGATAGTGAGGAGAGCGGGACAAACAGACAGAAAGAGATATGAGGGACTAAAGGCAGAAAAAAGATTGTATACCTTTGCATTACCAGCCATTGTTCTGGGTTATAAACTTTCAATGAATCTCATGAGTGAGTATAAAATTACACTGACATTATTAAGACACAGAAGCTACAGAGGTGAATACTTTTACCAAATACTATTAAAACACTGAGTGGGCAACATTATCTATTTTACCTAAAAATTCTTAACTGGTGTTTCTCAGTGAACATTGTCAAAAATGCTTTTTGGATTTTTATAAAGAAAATGTTGAGTTAAAAGTTTTATTCATCCAAATCTGGATCATTGTAGGAGATTAAGATTTATGTTTTAAATGTAACTTCCTCAACGCAACGCCCAGTTCATGGATTTATCCACAGAATATTCGCTTTTCAGAACATCAGATGAAAACCTGTGGAGAAAACCGACTTCTAGAAATTCAGCTGGGGACCAATACGCTCATGTGAGGATGAGAATTTATGCAATGTAACTGACAGCACATGTTTTCTTTGTTCCTTCCTTTCTTTGTTTCTTCCTTCCTTCCTTCTTTTCTTCCTTCCTTCCTTCCTTCCTTCTTGTCTTCGTTCCTTTGTTCCTTCCTTCCTTCCTTCCTTTCTTTGTTCCTTTCTTTCTTTTGTGTATATTTTAAAGTATTTTCCAAACACAGCATACTGCATTGGAACATACTGTAGCTTTGTTGTAATTGTGAAGACATCAATAAATAGCAAAGTCTTTAGTCAATATAACAGAAACACATTTAAATTAGTCTTTTAGAAAAAAAAAACACTTTTGGCTTAAAATCCCATATCATATCTTTCAAATTTCTACATTTATAAATAAAATAATAATAATTTGTGCAACTAATGTAGACCTTGTTTGACTGCCTGGCCACTGTGTGTTTGATATCCCTTCCAAATCTCAGCAGCATTTCTATAACTTGTAATAATTTGTTTTAAAGAAAAGCTAATATTTTCTGTCATCCATGTTACTTGGAATCAAATTCACTACGGACATATTTCTTCATGAAGTACAATTGTGAATTTGTTGCCTTTTACTTGCTGAGCCATCAGTATTTTGCTCCACAATAGTTTGATATTTCCCACAGCTGTGAAGAAATGTTTCTGGGGAAGAGCAATTATTTTCTACTCCTCTATCTATGAGCCATCTTTTAAAGGCATCTGGGAGGAGGCGAAAGGTTGACAACGAGCTAAAGGCCAAGCAAGTGTTCCTTCTGTTCTACACTTGCTATCCTTTCTTGCTGAGATTAAACCCATAAAACAGGCAGGTCCCTTCTCTACCCAGATAGGGACAGACAGTGTTTGTGTGTTGGTGTCTGTGCATAGTGTATGTGTGTCCACGAGGCAACAGCTGTTTGTTAACCAGGACGAGAAGGAATCACTAAAAGGGGTAACCTAGCAACAGGCTGCTGCAGGTCTTGGCTAGTTCTATTTGTTTACACATGTAAAGGCATATATGAAGAGAGCTCTGAATGCATATGCCTGTGCTTGTGCATGGAAAAAATTTACGTGTGGCCACACAGGAACTCCAGAATAGTGGAGGCAGGGACACATTGTAGCTGATATGTGCAAATATATTATTTTCATTTGTCTTTTCTCATTTCTTGCCTGCACCTCTGGGGCCAAGCTAATCTCCTCTAATATGTGTTGAGCTATGTTGTTTTCTCCAGTCTTTATGAAAACAGTTTTCTGCCTTATACACAAAGAAGAGATAAGAATAATAGTTCAGAGGAGCTTTAAACAATGAAGATATTTTTTTTCATCAAGATTGATTAAGACTGGGAAAGCAGGTGGAATTAAAGTCACATTTCTGTCTGCAGCTCCAGAGATCTGCTTTAAATTTAACTCAAAATCAGGTTTACAATTCTAAAGTTTGCGGCCTTACTGTTGTGGTAGCATCAAGTTACTGTTGTGGTAGCATCAATCCTAACCAGGTGATTTGTCGCATATAGGTTATTATCAAAATATACTACGGAGTTATTCACTATTAAATCTTAATCAATAGAATCTCTAGAATCTAAAATTCATTTTTACATATTTAAAAACTTGAGTGTTGATTTTGCTTTGATTCTTTTTGATGATGCAAACATTGGACTGCTGTTTTGTTCAGTTTGTCTATTTGTGTCTGTCCCTATCAAATAAACCTAAATTAAATAAAATTTAATTACATTTATTGAAAGCAGAAGTAGCTATTGCAAATTACACTGCCACATAAAAACTGCAGTAAAGGTAAAAGTAAATCTATGTCACCCTTGCAGATTTTATTTGAAAAATTAGAAGCAAACTGTCTCTTTTTTTGCCACTTCACAGTTTTGTTCTACTTCCTGTAAGCCTATCACTCAAAATTTTAACATATTGTATTACGATTGTTTTTGTTTTAATGTGAGAAAAAGTAAAAAGTTTAAGGTGTATAAATGCTTTTGTAAGGCGCTGCAGTTAGATCAGTTTTCATTAGTTTGATTATTCTTGTTTCTTTTTCCTCCTGTAGACTGACTATCTGGTAAAAAGCTGTTGTGGAAAAGGCACATTTGCTGCTCAAAACAGGGAACATTTACCTAGAAGGAGAACATCTGGGTGCGTATCATCGACCTTGCAGTCTTGCTAATGGGGAGATTTAGTTACAGGGGGAGGATGATTATAGCGAAGTGTCGCCTGTCATTTTAGTTTCACCTCTTTCCATTTTAACTGTCGTCTTCTCTCTTTGATGTGGCGCCTCTGATTTACCAACTCCATACTCACTCTGTTTCACAACATCTCACATTTTTTCTGTTTTTGTTTTAAATTCAATCAACCATCTGGCACCTACATGCATTTAAGTATTTTGTAAGTCTTTATTTTGAAGGCTTTTGCTCACAGTTTGCATTGAGGTGCTTTCACAGAATGACCAACTAGTTCAGGGTCAGTGTGAAAAGCATGCACTGTGATATTTGAACAGCTATTCCACCAGGAGCTCCGATAACCGGGACACAACAACGAAATAGAATCCCAGCTGCCTGAGCATGCTGACCTTTCATGACGACAGTCAAAGGTTTCATTGTCATCATCATGAGCACATTTTGTTCTGTATATTCTGGGTCATTTGCATTTTAAGAGTGCTATTCAAATTTTGTATCTGTAAGTGCTCCACGTTGTGATAGGCGGAGGCCAACGCCTTTACTGCTGCCTTGTTTGGCTTTCCACTCAAAGCAGGAAGCCGACGCACGAGAGAGGGAAATAATTGAGCGTAGAGAAGGTGAAAAGGCTCAAGGGGATATTTATGCTTTTGAGTATGAATTCTGGATATCATCAAAGTGCTTGGCTTCTGCAAATGAAAAGCAGGAAGTTGAAGATGTTTTATGTAAAGATGCGCTCTGGGGATACTTTCTTTCCACTGAAGGACTGGAAAGCGTAATGCATGTCCACCTTGAAGCTCTGGAACATATTTGATAATAAACCTGTCTCTGTTGTCTCTTTGAGCATGTATGCATGTGAACATGCACATGCACCCAAAAGGTCCATTTGTGCTCTTTATTTCCCAGCCATGCTGCGCGATGTGCTCCATGAAGGGTTTGTTTGATTTTTACAACACTCCAGCTGTCATGCGTCATTTCTGGGAAGCTAATTTTGAAAGCCGTTTGGGTTCACAGTTTAGTTGCTCCTGTTACACAACCGCTTATCAACAGAGGAGTAGCTAGAAATGAGTGTTTGTGTGCTGTCCTCTTCGCAACCAACCTCCTTGTCTTTTAGGAAAATGTTAATTTGCATTATTAAGTCCAATCAATGTTGCGTGTGTGTTTGGGCTCATGATTCATGAAGGATGTAATCTCTCAGAGCACATATTGGTCCGAGACAACACTGTGCTTTGCATGCCGTCAGCACAGTAAACTGAGAAGCAGATAAACTAAGTAACTGGCTTTACACCTGTTTAACAAAAATTGCATAAAAGCAGACTGCATTGCTTTAAAGTTTGTCTTACAAAATCCAATGTAACTAATAAGAACAAAACCCGCAGTTTTTGTGATAGCTCAAGTTTTTACCAGCATTTGCCCATTAGTGTGATTCACTTTTTAACCAGCATGCCTTCAACGTTTCCACTTGGGCAAGTGAGCACTTTGTTCATTTATTTTTTTCTTCCTACTCAATCTCTCTAAAATATGCAACAAAAACCGAGCAGCTTTTAAGCGACACTCAAAGGATGTTTGAGATGAAGGAAAGTGGGATAAAAGGTTAAACAAGCATAAGGGAGGACACAGATTTTCTCATGGTAATAAATGGATTGCCGACTGATTCCCATAAGTAGACTGTAGCATATTGAACTAGATGGCAAAATGGACCCTCTAACAACATTAAATAAAAGAAAACAGCTTGATACTTACTGAAGGTAAAAAGCTCAGCTCAAGCAGATTAGCATGAAACTAAATACAAGACTCTCTTTCAAAATATTACTTTGACAGTGGGATTTTTTCCATTTTTCACCTCAGGCTATTGCAAGCGGAAGACTGAAAAGTTGATAGAAGAAGAGGAGTTTAATCCACATCATCCACATCTACCAGAGTGGATGAAGACTCTAGTTTACTGATTTACAATCCAAAATGGTTACCGTTTAGGGTAAAATCAAAAGTACTATCTTCCTGGCGAAAACATTTCAACCTACCTAATCTGTATACGCCTTTAATATGCAGTGGAAATTGAAGACAATACAAAATAGCTTCAGAAAATCTTGAAAGTTTCTTAAAGTAAAAACGTACTACTTCAAATTATTCTCTTACAATGGGGAAACTGTGACGGTGCTGCAAGGTGATTTAGTGAAACAAAATTAGAGCACAGTGACTGACTGGAACTTGCCCCTCAAAGAAATATAAACATTAAGTAGAAAACCGATAAGCATTAAGCAAACCATTTACCCTTGAAGCAAAAACAAATTCTCAAAATTACTCAGAGACAGAAAGACAAGAAGCCATTTTTACTCATCTAAATCCTAATGAGAAAAGTATTTATTCTGTTACAACTTGAATGATACAAATGCAAGTAGAGAATTGTGCAGATTTATGCTGTTCTTTTAAAAAGCTCTCCCTTCTCTAAAGCCCTGCATTTCTGGCGCAGCACCTTGGAGTCATATAGGAAGTAACTGTGCATGACCAAACCAGCATAAACAACTTGATAAATTGTGAGCAGAGCACACAGACTACTTACCCAACGGTAAAAGTGAAAATAATCAGGACAGAGAAAGCAATTACAAACAATGGAAAGCTAAAAATGAGAACCAGAAATAAACTACAAACAAAACCAGAGAGCATGACATTTCAGTCTGTTAGGACGCTTCTGTCTAATCACTTCTGCCTATTTCAGGTTGTTTGAATCTCACGTAAGTAGCAGAGATTCTACTTTTACACTGTTACCATAAAAAGAAAACAAAAAGCAGCAACATCAGGTTAAACAATTATCCATCCATTTTAAACAAGTTATATGTTCGGATGTGTGTGTTTTTTGAGTGAAGCATGACTAAGATAAAATACTGCTTCAAACAATAAAACAATGTTTGTCGTGTCTTGTGATTAGTCAGTTTCATGTCCACTATATGGACTTTAGGACTGAATATGGACTTTTTATCAATATATTTTTTGCTGTGTCGTTGGAGTGACATTCTCAAGGATGAATGAGAAACTCTTTCTTTTTCTTAGCTGAGAAACATTTCTTATCTCAAACTCTGGTGTCAAAAGCTGAATTACACATGATTATTCATGCTTTTATTTCATCTCATCTTGACTGCTGTAACCGTCCTTTCATCTGTTTGAATAAGAAAGATCTTGACCTTCTCCAGTCAATTCAGTGTGCTGCTGCAAGGCTTTTAACCAACATACAAAAAAGACACCACTTCTGTTTTAATGTCTTTATGTTGACTATTGGTAAATTTTAAAATGTATTTTTACATTTTAGTCCTTACTGTAGGCCCCTGTGAGTTAATTTGATCAAACACTCCAGATGAGTTTGGCAATAAACAAATTATGAATATATAAAAATGCACCATATTTCCACAGTAATGTATGGTGGAAGATCTCCAGTGATGTGAGCTTGTTTCTCTTTCAAAGAACTCAGGACTTTCTCAGAGCACATAGCACTCCCATAGTAACACCATAACATTATCAGATGGCAAACAGGTCATATTTCAGTCATTAAGCAGCACAATCATTCTGAATATATGGTCACCTAAATTCAGGAATTATTCACCAGACACAAAATCTGTCTTTCATGGTCATCAGAGCCACCATTAGCTGAATCCCATTGAAACTCTGGAGGGAACAGTGGACAGAAAAGGACTCAGGACAATCTAGAGAGATTGTGAAAACAGATATTGGTCAACAACTTCCTTTCTGTATTCTTCAAAACCGTTACATGTTGAAAGAGAAACCCGAGCCAGAATTTATTTTAAGCTTTTTACACATCTTTACAGGTGGTTCAATACATCTGGAGGGTGCTTTATAATGATATCTTAGGGGCTGATTAACATGTCAAACTGGAATTATGAGTCTGTCAGTCACAATTTCTGTCTTACATCCAACAGGTGACGGGCTTGTCCAGAGAAAAAGATGAAAGCGTGTTCATCTGGCTTTCTGTCTAGGTACACTATTATATGGTCTCTCAACATGTTCGTGGAAAAAAAAAGTACAACACCTTCTCACTTCACAGGAAGAACCCTCCGCATCCCCACCACCACCTTTCTCTCTCTCTTTTGTTCGTTCCAAAAGTGCTCTGTGTCTCACTCTCAACAGAGGTATCCCTGCCCACGTACACCCTCCTGCTCTCTTCTCTCAATTTCTGTCATTCGTCCCGAGTCTCCCAGGTGTATTCTAACTCATGAGCTGGGGCGGAAAGCCACACTTCATTAAGGCCTGTACTGATCCTGAGGTGCTGGAGGAGCCAGAGGCAAAGTCAATGACAGAGTCAGAGTGAAATCTCTCAGTTAGGCTGCAAGGCACGCATGCACAGCCAGGGGCCAGGAGACATGGTTTTACCCAGGGGCTTGCTCTGCACAAAGAGAGCCCTCGTAATTAAAGCTGTGCATATAATTTAAAACCTTTAAAGATACATGCTGCAATGCTTTGACTTTTTTTTTATGACTTACAGCTTGGAATACCACCCAATTGTGCAAAAGAGTTGACTTTATACTTGACAGAAACAGCTTTAGTTGACATTTTCCATCTGTGTTTTAACCACAAAAGTAATAAATGCTACTTTCTTGAAAGATTCACATCTGATCTGATCAAAGCCTCTAAAGAATATGTCAAAATATTATCTGTCAAGATAAGGGAGTTGAGATCTTACATTTCAGCCCAAAGAGAGTCAGACTACGCCATAATAAATGATTCAACGACCCATATGATTTTATGACAAACAGAAAAGATTTTCGTTTTCTTTCACCATAACACATTGAAGGTATCCTCGTTGTACCTAATCAGCAGTCTGTTCAGTGACTTCTTTTGTGGAAGACAAAGACAGTTCACAGGGTTTCTGGGCATAGTGAGTTGTGAAGTGTTTGGTTGAAATACCCATCCATGTTTATGCTCTGGTGAATGTCTGCACACACGGCCACATATGTGCTGGCACAAGAGAGGAAGACAACAGCAGAAGGAACAGATCCACACAAAACAAAAGCGCTTATAAAGGGTCCTGAATGTGGAAGCTGATAGATTATAACTCAAAAAGCTCTTTAATATCCTGTGAGATAATTATTTAGGGTTTTTTAACAGTCACTATTTTTAATAAACAGTGACAGTAGATTGTACCATCTTAGCAACGCCACAGACCATATGCCTGAACTCCACTTCTTGACGGGCATCTTAACCATAAGGACTAAAAGATAATCACTGATCAGGTTTTACTTTACTGATTAAAAATTAGGATGCCCCATACCTCCAGGTAAGCTGATGGGGCCACATCCTTTGCCCTGAGGGTCTTCCTTCATCATGAAGATGGTCTTCTTGCAAAGCCTCCAGAGGCCAAAGTGGGCCGCCTCACATGTGGCGTTGAGCTTCTCCACCCTGGGACTCAGGACGGCCCAGTGATCTGTCACCACTGCCGCCAGCATCGCAGACATGCCGACGACGATCACCACAGATGTGATCTTGACCTTTGTCACCTGCTCCTCAAACATGTTGCAGCTTCAAATTGGTGCGCGCAGAACCGTGGGTGTGCGCGTCCGTGCTTGCCACCGGTTTGTGTCAGCTGGGCGAGTGGTTGGACAGGCTGCCGTGGAATTTGGTCCTGCTCCTCTTTATTTTCAGTTCTTGACATCGGACATTGTCTCCAGATGTTTTGCCGCCTTCACCACACCTCCAGTGTCCTCTGTTATCGCTCCTGCTCTTCAAGGGTCTGTCTTTTTCGTTCTCCGCCTTGTGCCTTGTGGTTGGTAAAAAGAGGCCAGATAACAGTGCCCCAGTTTCTGCCTCTCTCCTCTCTTCCTCTCCCTCCCTGCTTGCCTTTGGTAAACTAAGGCCATTCACTTAAATGAGCAAGGTGAACCTGGATGTCTTTATGCTCTTTACATCAATATTTTGGAGCAAAGCAATTGGGACCAGTGTTACAGCAAGACTGAGCTCATTGATTTAAAGTTTTAATACAATTTGTTGATTCAGATTTTTTTCCCCCTGCAATTCTTACAACATCAAAGACCATCAGATGGGAACAATCGTCATGCTCTGACACCAGACTTTAATATTTCATCACTCTTCCAAACACTTATCAATCCATCATTTATCTGGAACACTCTCTGTCGCATCTCCCTCTTTTTCTTATTCAGTCCAATCTCGTTCAATTGTCTCAGGTGCCATGCGCCATGGGACTCCTCGGGGGAAAGATTTCCTTTATTAGTTGGCGTCTGAAATGGCTGATCTACTTCCTCAGCCAATCAGCCATCAAGGTTTGAAACAAGGACTTCACCTGATCCCAGCAGCTGATCCAGATTTTTATGAGGAAAAAGGAGCTTTTACTTCAAACCTGTAGAATATTCATGCTGTTGACGTTAAAAAATGTGTCATCAGAAAATGCATTACACGTATTTATGTCGAGTTCTCAGCATGTATTAATTTAACGGAAGTACTTAAAACCACAATTCATTTGGAAGGCTGAAATCTGAAATCTTGAGCTCTCTATTATTATCAGCTTTATTAACATATGTAAACCGGTCAAATCTGATAGATCTGAATTGCACAATCAACATCTTGCCCGTAAAACTCCCTGCATAAGTGGACAAGCTTTTTATAAACCACTGCGCCCCACTTTAGACAGGACTCTGGCCCATTTTCTGCTCTGACACAACTCACACAGCTCGTGGGGGTTTATACTTTAAACTTTGGGATATTTAAAGCTAAACATAAAGTCAAGGGGACACAAAATACAATCCAGGATTGCAGAGCCTCACAAGAGTGTTCATACCTCTTAAGCCTTTCTGCCATTTGGAATGTTGCAACTACAATCTATTGTTACTGGGTTTATATGTAATAGACCGATGTAACAAAAATGACAAAAAGACAAATATGATGCATAGTTTTCATGATTTCTTTACTAATAAAAATCAAAATAGTGTGGTTTGCATTTATTTTCAGCCCCCTTTACTCTTGTAGTACCTGAAAATGTGCTATATAAATAAAATTACCCTTACCTTCTTTTTAAAACATATTCATGTGTGCACAATTAGGAGATCCGTAAAGAAACAAAGCAGTTGGCTTGACATATCAGATTTGTCAGAAAACAATAGAATGTGGGCAAAACAAAATGCTTGGTGAAGGACATCTGACAGTGTCAAAGTCTGAGAGATGATGGCAAAAACCCATGTTTATTATCACAACCTGCCTGGTTACATTTGCAGTAAAGGTGTCCTTCCAATGACAGAGTCCACTCATCTCTCAGTGTGTAATAATATGTATTTTGGTTTTTCCCATCTTCCTGGCTGACCCCTGACCTGTTATTTGTTCACGGTCTCCTCTGTGGCTGCAAAGAGACCAAACACCTCACAGCTGTCTCTAAGCAACAGATGAGGATGTGCACAACAGCAGTGACACGCCACCCAGAGCGCAGTGTATCATACCCAAGAGATCAGCTAGTGTCAGTCGACTGGTAGGAGAAAGACAGAACACCTGACAAGGAAGGAATATCTGAATCATCAACTGAACATTTTTTGTTTCAGCTGTCTGCAACCACGGATGTGCTTCGTTTCTTCTGCGGGAGTAAAGATGGATTTAAAGAGATATTATTTAATTGTGGCTGCTAGCTTTCCTGTCACAATTTTTAATTCCACCATAAAACACCTTAATTGGTGGCTAAATTTACCCAAAGCTGACTAGATTGCACAGCCTTCAGAGGGACCCAACTGTGTGCATTCGCTAATGACAGGCAACATTGCTCCAGCTAAATTAGACCATCCGTGCCTCAAGGCCAATTTTTATGAGGGTTATGTCAGTCTCTGCGAGTAGAACAACAGGATCACTTACAATGCATCCTTACCTGCTTGTTCTGTGCATTTAAATACTTCATCTATCCATTTAAATGAGTTTGAAGTGATGTAGGATGGTGAATTGTGAGTTAATGAGCAGAGACCCAAAACAATTCAATTAGGTGAAGATTACAAGGGGACGATGTAGCTCCTTGATTGTGCTGCAATATTGGATGTTTATATCAGAGGTTGATTTCCCAAGTTGGATTACCAGTTGTTGATGAAAATGAAATTTCACCAGTGTGATTCCTCTCATTTTGTAGAGCAGTTTTATAGTTTTGACATGAGGCACAACATAGAGTGATGTGCAAAGCTAGAACACAGTATGACAGCCTGTTTGTTTTTTTTAGCATATTTGTTTATATCAATGTTTAGCATAAATCTAAACCATACTGAAAAATTCTGGGAAAATCCTGAATAAACAATAAAACTGGATGAAAGATCATTTTCATGAAACCGAGATTTAGAACATTGCTACTCAGCATTTTGATGGAGATTTGATTTGTTTAAATTGCAAAACCAGTTCAAACAGAAAAGAGGCATAAAGCAAATTCAGCTGCGAAGCATGAAGGTGGAAGTGTCATGGTGTGGGAATGCTTTGCTGCTGCAGGGTCTGGCCACCTCACCATAAAAAAAATCACAATTAATTCTTCTTTGTATCAGAGGACGCTTTCAACATGAGAAAAACTGAAATATCACAGGACATTTCACAAAGACTGGCTGAAATAGAAAAAATGGAACATCCTGGGTAGAAGTGAGAATTTTGAAATTTGATCCCATTAAGACTGTAAACAGATTGTAAATCTGAGAAACACCTCAAACATTTTAAGGCAAACATTCCTCAAACCGATGTTGGAAACTGGTAAATTTCTTCAAGAAGATTCTTACTCAAGTTATGTTAGCCCATGGGAGAAGAGTGCAGTTTCTTTTTTCTCTGCTAGAAAAAGAAATCAGTGAATATCACTAGTTAAATAAGTCTAAAAGGGTTATTAAAAAAAAATAAGTTCAAGTAAATCACTTTTTTCAGGTGCAAATAAAATATTCAGTAAGATTAGAACTAAATATTTGAACTTTCAAACATTGAAAGTGGCAGCTTTTCTGTTCAAAGAGGACTGCGCCACTAATGTTGCACAAACAATGCAAAGACTCCAGCTAGGGGGTTGTAGCTTGAATGGAAACAGCAGCGATTTAATCTTGAGCAGGAGAGAAGGCATTCAGGAGAGAGGGAAAGGTCAGCCACCAACACAGCACAGCAATCAGAGGTGCTCAGTGACAAGACAAGCAACCCTGAGATGATTAGTAACAGCTGCAACACAAAGAACAGAAAAATGTTCATCAAGAGGTTGTTGTGCTCTGTTGGGTGCGTTCATTCATACATTTTTAATACCTTGAGTGTTTGATCGGGTGGTGAGTAGGTTTTCAGTCTATTCAAGCAGTCATGTAAAACTCAACTCTTCCCACCTAAATTCCTGTAATCCTACCTCCCAGTGTTACTAATTCCCCCATGCCTATTAACTGTCTCTACCTATTGATGTCTTGATTTGAGGAGTTAACAGCACATTTTTTATTTATTTACTTTTTTTTTCTTCCAGAAAAACACTTTCTACCAGCCAATGAATTATCAGTTGTGGGTAATTTCTTTCATGTAAGAAATAACAAAATGTTAGAATGCCAGTTTACACACCAGCTGTAACATGATTCAAACTGCAACTTTATCCTTATATGTTTGTTGGTAAATAACAATTTTGATGGTGAAAAAGAAATTGTGATTTGAAGCAGGAGGCAGTCATATTTCCACTGGTCAGCAGCTGAGGAAGCAGCCAGTTGAGCAAAGTTTATGTAGGAAACCAAATCTGTGTTTTCTCCTTCGCTGCAAAAATAAAAGGAAACTCCCTGCCATAAACTCAGTAAATGTACGTTTAATGGTGGAATCTTTTTTTGCTTTTAGGAAACTGTGGATTCCTAAAACAGCACCATTTTTTGTTATGAAGAAATCACCACCACAAAGTACAACAACAATGACCCTGATTTTGTTTGTTTATTCAGGTACAGTATGTCGGGGGAAATACACAAGTTAAAAATATTTTTTTCTTCTTTTTGTAAGAACATTGAAAGTGGGAAATACAGCAGATCATAAAAAGGCACTGAATTACCTTTACATAAGAGATTAGTTTGGTACTGAACATAGTGTATAACAGAACTCCTCAGTAAAAAGATGGGAGCCTCAGATTCTTCACTTTTTTATAACTGTGCAGCTTAACCAGTTCTTTACCTTCCCTCCGAATGATCCAAATTTTGAATGCTTAATAATGACAACAGAGAAGGTGCTTTATTACATAGTCAGTCATAAATTAGTGTAAGCACATACAGTGAAATACAGCTGCCGCTCATACATGGAATAGAAATATAGTTTCTTTTCCTAAACATACTCACTGTACTTCACCTTACAAAACGAAATATTTAATAGAATCACCGACTCATAACAGAAATATTAGTCTTAGCTGAATATAAAAAGGTAAGTTGAATCACATGATCATTGCCCGACTGGTCAAAGTTTGATTACTGAGACAATCTTTCATTAAATAATGCTTTGAATTCTCTTTTCACATTGGCATGTTTTTTTATTACACTTTTATTGACAGCTTTACATTACATTTACTTTTTCAGACTGATATATAAAAGTGAAAGACCTACACTGATGGCTTTTTTTTTACATGTGCTCTTCATAGTATGAAGTATTGTCTCCTCTAACACTTTTCTCTGGTCAACTGAGCCCAGGAGGCTCAGACAACACTCACAGTATTTACTAAAGAATTTCATGGCATTTTTACTTTTCTTCACTTATTTTTCTCAAGGTTTGTCTTCGTCACTGGTCCGACTTCTTGCAGACCTCAGAGGATTCAACCTGCCACAACTTTGCTGTATTTCCTGAGAGAACTAACACACAGAGCAGTCAGGAACTTGCAGCACAGCTCATGTAGATGGGGATAAATCCTTGGGAGATACAGTTCCACACGGCTCCCTTGGCTTCTGTGCAGGATTGGTGTTTGGCAGTAGAGTGGCAAGCCTGCCAGACGTTCAAGCTTTGACAGACAGACAAGAAATCTCTGCTTGGTTCTAATTATTATCTCTTAAAAACTTGATGCCAAGACTCTGTTTGGAGCCAAAAGTAGTCCTGACTTTTGTTGTGTGTGTGTGTGTGTGTGTTTGTTTGTTAAGCTCAGGCTTCTCTAGAGCTTTTTTGTCTTTTGTTTTAAGACGGATGCCTCCATTTGAGAAGGTAGGCTCTTATGCAAGTGCAACCACTTGCATAAGCGCAAAATCTTGACTCCGCTTTGTGTCCACCTTTAGAGGGTTCAGGGATTAAAGAACAAACAATACAGAGATAAAATTAGCCTAAATACTAAACATTCAGTACATCACAGTTTAGTAAGGATATAATTTTGTAAAGACACTGACTCTCTTTCAAGGTTGTATTTAGAGCCTAACATGGAATACAACGAGAAACTAGAGCTAACGCCACATACAAATGGAACACTGAAGAATATGTTTCATTTAGCACCATGTTGTTTGAATAATATGTAGAATACATCTGAATTACAAGCCTCAAGGTTTCATTCTCAAGTTTAGCTAAAAAGTGTGGGAATAATTTTGTAAACATTGAATGTGTTAGCAGACTGCTCACATATGAACAGTTCAAAAATAAAAACTGAATTGGTTAAAGCACAGACCTTGGTAACTCTGTACTACTTCAGTGAACTCTAAAAGCAAGCGATTTTCTCCCCGTTTTGTTAATTGGCTCATCTACTCTCCTTCTCACTGTCCTGTCTACTTTTGGTCCTTTCACAAAATTGAGAGGCTCTTTTTCACAGGGTGAGCTGATTCGGTACATCAGACTGCTGATTTTACACCATCACTCAGGTCAACCTTGACCTTACAATCCTCGCACTCACACAGGCGTGGTTCTGCGATTTACTCCATCCTTTAAATCATTTGGGAAACAGTTATGAACCTGCAGGAATTCGGCACTTCCCTCATGCTCAGGGCTGTATGTGTTCTCAGTTACACTGTCCCTTGCGAGGGCATACATGGACAGCTCATCCAAGGGCCCGCTGGAAGACGTTGCCCCCTTCATGCCACCTGCAGGCGAGTTCTCCCTAGAGGCCTCCGTAGAGTGCGAACTGGCGCGAGAATTCCTCCGACGGTAGCGGAAGCTGGGTATTCTAGAGTATGGCGAAGAGGAGGACAGCGAGCGGATAAATTCGCGCCGCGCCTTCCAGCGGATCTCCTTGTTCTTCTCGATGTAGATGTTGATGACAAGGACGGCGACAGTTTCAGCCACAATAAAGGAGAGGGCGTCGAAGTAGAAGGACCAGCCATAGGAGTAGGTGTACTTCTTGTCATCGTCTCGCTTGTCACCTGGATCCCCAGTGTTGCTTGAGATGTAGACAATGATACCGATGATATTGCTTAGGCCTGGTAAAAGGAAAGAAGAATAACTACTTCTTGCCATGAAAAAAATCACAACTTTTCTACCGACAAAGACAAAACTTACTATTTATCAACCAGTAAATGCAGGATTTTTATCACTTCTGGTACTCTAAATGATATTTATGATCATTGCCCATGACTGAGATGTGTGGCCATCTTTGAGTACCGCATGAGTCTGTAAGTGCCACATCGCTATTAATGGAAGAAACTTTAATATTCCAGCCCACAGCTTTCATGATTGAAGCTCTTTGAGAGTGAGGCTGGCAGTGTGCGTGTGTCATTCAGCTTACCTGCGGCTACAAAAAGAATGCCTGCACTGAGGAGTACATTATTTGTCTTGTTGTACGCTCGCCCTACACCAACACACAACCCGCCAAGCATCAACAGGGTGGTGCTGAGGATGGGGAACACACTGAAGGCCCGAACAACACCTGCAGAGAGGCAGAAGAGGTGGAAATCGCTCCAGAATAAATTAGAATTCAATTAAATCAATAAGTAGCATTTTGGTTTATAACTACATTAGAATGTCTTACAATATATTAGCATCAGAAATCCAGTCCGTACAGTTCATATGTGTCTGATTTAATCAAAAATTGAAAGAGTATATAGCACAACTGCAAATCTACCAAGACAAAGCCCCTTGCATATACCAGAAGGTCAGGAAAAGACAGTATTAATCAGAAAAGCAGCCAAGACACCAATGGTTGCTGTGGAGGAGCTGCAGAGATCCACAACACAGGTGGGACAATCTGCCAGCACAAATGTTTACTGCAGTATCCATAGATGAGGCCTTTAAGCACGAGAGGCAAGAAGAAAGCCATTTGTGGCTAGACTCTAAACTAACAATTCACAAGCTCTTTCTATCCAGTCTGAAAGATCTCAAGCAGTTTTGCAAAGTAGAAAAGGCAAAATCTCTGTGTGTATAAATCTGGTGAAGACTTATACACCAGAAAAAGACCTACAGACATTTTTGTTCATATAAAATACAGAAAGATAATTTTCCTTGGGATGAAATGTGAAAAGTTTAAATGACTATGAATTCTTGAGTATTTCCTTTTATGCTAAATACAGTGTTATATGCAGCAGAACAGTTTTGGAAGGTAAAGAAAAAGAAAAATCTTTCTGTAACTTTAAAAATCTCATCAATGCAATCCTACACTGTCTCACTCCCACTTCCAGAGAACTCCCATTATCATTTATTCTCTGAATTCTTGTTGTGACACAGCTTGGCTAATCAGTTGTGGGTTGCAATAAGAGTACTCAATGACAATTACCACCAACAGAAAATGAATCACCATTTTTCACATACAAAGTTGGATGGGCTTTATTCAGCTGTGTAGCCTTTTTATTGAGCCCTTTTTTCATTTAGTTTGACTAATGGACAAACATCTTAACACAATATTCAAACCTAAATGTTCCTGACAAAACACTGTGACATCAATGTGAAATTTTGTTTAAATAACAAATTTGTTTTGTTTGTTTGTCTTTTTGCAAAAAAATCGATTTTGAAAGTGATGAGATTCAACACTTTTCCCCACTCTGAACCCACTTTTTATTTAAAGGATTTGTTTGGTGTGATTTGTTTTAAAGTATAAGTAATTCAGTTACTAAATAAGTTGCACAAAGAAGGCTGTCTTTGAGCTTTGACAAAGAACTAGATGAAAAGAGATCTTGATGTTAGACTTAACGGTTGAATGTAAATTGTATTATAGAGTGTAAGCAAGACTTGCTGGTGCTGATTGAAACACAACCAAAAACAGAGCCTGTTTAATGTTTCCTTCTAAAGATGTACCTATTATTTTACTTCTTAGGAACAAAAAGGTGAAATAATTGAATAATATTTCAGCAGCCTGTCTTGCCACAGAAAATTTACTCTTATTTTTGGTTCCATGTCCTGCACTGGAGGGTGTTTTTTTGGAGGGGATTTTACTGGAGATAATGATAACCACTAATTATATGTAAAAGACAACATGTTATTTTGGAGGACTTGTTTTCACAGCTGCTGATTAGGCAGCCAGCTGAAAGACGTGACCAAGTGAGGATGCCTGGCCTCCGAGTCCGAGGCTGGGCAGCAGACCTCTCAATGGCTTAGAGCTGACCTGCAGGTAACAGCCAGAGCACTGCAGTCTTTTCTCTGCCAACATTCTTCCCATGGATTAGAGAACGGATTATGTAACGCTGCTTTGTTTTCCACAGCAAGAGTTCATCTGGACGTAAATTTTGCTGGATCGTCACTGCTACGTTTAGGACTTATAGGGTTGAAACCAGAGTGACAACAGTAACAACAGGAGCAATAGGAAATGCCACCCATCTAATAGCAAGTACATGAAGTGGCTACCACAATTGCATGCTACTGTGGGGTAATGTAGAGGAACCATGATGTCTCTTGAAATTAATCATGATGATAGATACTAAAAATATTCTATTATTTTCATTGTTTATTTTTTTCAGATGACCTCTGTGGAAGGCTTAGTCTCCTCTACTAAACATGCCCACAGTTTTATCACAGGAGCATTGCCTCATTACATCCACCTTAGGAGTTCTGTCATCTCCCCACCTCATCGCCTCCAACCTACAGGGAGGTGCTGTGGGATGACTCCTGTGGATGGATGGCTGCCATTCAGGTGTAGAAATAAAGGTTGCTGTTGTCAACATCTGAAGGTAAGGGGATTTTTTTAATGCTTGTTTCATTTTATAGTCTCCTGCTCTGTAGAGGGTTGAAGACGCCTGAACTTTAAATTGGATTTATAGGCCAGTGCGCTGTTATTGTTCGAACCAAAGGAACAGCTTTCAAATAGCCACCACCAGTTTCAGTGTTGATGGCCAGTGGCTTCAAGGGTTTGTGTGTGAAAACTGTGGTAAGCAATGGAAGAAAGTAAACACAAAAATGCATATTATCTGCAACCTTTAGGTAATTCCTAAATATTATAATCTAATCACCTGTTGACAGAATCTCTATAGAAACATTCAAATTTTAATGTAAAATTTGAATGCTTAATCTTCTATATACACATCACAAGTGTTTTTCAGAGGTAAAATGGCGACAGATGATTCACTGTGGCTACACCTCAAATGAAAAGTTGTTTTTTTTTCCTTTTTCAGAGGTAACAATTGTAGGATAAGGATAATTGCTGCAGTTCATTTTAATTTAAGTATTATTTTAGGGACAATTTTACCATTGTTACTACCTCACATGGTTTAATATTTCCAAGCTGTCTTTAATTTTCTTTAGCTTAGTTTCATTAAGATCAGAATGCCTCTTAATAAACATGCCAAAAAACATGCCACATTATTCAATATGAATTATTATCCACTTGTGGTTCGTCTCTAAAATCAAATACTAAACTAATGCAGATATGCGGGTATAATATTTGCCTTTAAAGGACGGACAGAGTCAATAATGCCTGATAGGCTGAGTGGGCAACACTTACGCAGCAGATATTCAGAGCGGTCCGTGTCATAGTCGTCGTCATCAGAAAGGTGGTTGATCCAGTAGCAGCTGCCTTGATTGATGCCTGCAGCACAAAAGAATCAGAATGAGCCCACATAAAACTGTTTGGGATATTCTGGTACTGCTGAAAAGGAAAATGTATTTAAATGCTTATTTTGCATCTTCAGAAGGGAAGCCAAAAAATGTGGTCACCACTGGATTCGGAATTCATTGTATGTGGGTATCAACTACTATCTGGATAAAATGTGTCCACTAGAGTCAGAAGTTCCTTTACACAATCAATCAATCAATCAATCAATCACATTTTATTTGTAAAGCACATTTCAGCAGCAAGGCATTTCAAACTGCTTTACATCATATCAAACACAGAAACACAATGCAACATAGAATCAACAATCAAAGCATGACATTAAGTCAAGTTCCATCAATAAATTTGTAATTGATTACGTTTCAAATACAATCCTAAACAGGTGGGTTTTTAGTCGAGTTTGCATCCATAAAAGGTTTACCTGTTACACTCCTACTGTGTTACATGGAACAAAATACCTGTTGCTATTTTTATTCCCACTCACGCTCACAATCACACAGTTTAAAACGATGTAGACAGCATTTTAATTTGCTTATGGCACCAGGCTCCGTACACCTCTTTCACGGAATTTCGAGCAGGGACTCCGCCGTCCCTCATGGATTTTTGTGCAATTCTATGGTACCTGTTAGTGTCTAGAATTTACAGGGTTTGTGTTACGCGCAGTGACCGTCAGTCACTCGCCGTTTTTCTTCCGGCACTAGGCTCCGTACACCTCTTTCACAGAATTTCGCTCTGGGACTCCATCATCCCTCACAGAATTTTGTGCAATTTCAACATAGAATCAGCAATCAAACCATGACATTAAGTCAAGTTCCATCATTAAATGTGTAATTGATTACGTTTCAAATGCAATCCTAAACAGGTGGGTTTTTAGTCTAGATTTAAAGGAAGTCAGTGTTTCAGCTGTTTTACCGTTTTCTGGAAGTTTGTTCCAAATTTGTGGTGCATAGATGCTGAATGCTGCTTCTCCTCGTTTGGTTCCACACAAGTATGGGAGCATTTGTAGCAGATACACATTGAAAATGGTCAACTATAAGTCTTTCTCTTGCACAAGGACACACACATGCACACCCCAACAAAACAAGTTTGAGCTTTTAAAATTTAATATGATACACATTTTCTTGTGTATCTCTTTCTGCATTATATGTTGATACAGATGAAGCCCCTAAGTAGCAAGGCAGATAGAAATCTAAACTGGCATCTGTGAGGGTATGTGTATGCGTGTGTATGTGTGTGGAAAAACAAGCATGTATGCTGGAATGTGCTAATTTAACAAACAACACTAGTCACTCCATTGATTCTTCTGTGCAAGCCTGGCAATTGAATGCGATCAGTGACCCTTTTACCGCAACACTTTGAAGCCACTACAGATGTGCCTTTGTTGCACATCTGTGCTGTGTTTGTAAAACAAAGAGGAATTAAGGTTTGAAGACATGTGTGAAAAGGAGGGCTGTTACACATTTAGTAATGCTAACATAGGATGCTCTTCCATATTTGCAAATCATCTACAGTATATACATACAGCTTTTTTATCAGATAAACCATAGAATCTCCTGTCTTCTTATCTTCTGTGTCTTATTTGTTTTGAAACCCTTTCTTGGATAGTTTATCATTGCACATGTGTTAGAGCTAGGGTTAAACTTTTAGTCACTGCACACATTTCAAGGTGTCACAAACATATGGACTGCACTTATTTTACCACAAGGTAACAAAGACTGATACATTTTAAATCGCACAGTTTAGAAATCAAAAACATTAAAACTATAAATTAGCTGATGTCATCAAACGGATTCTCAAGAACATGTCAGGCTAGAACAATCCCCTTTTCATCTTTTGTACTTTACCTGAGACAGCGGATGAAAGCTGTCCTACCACATAAATGCCAGCCTTCATTTACTGCAGTTTCAAAAGATATCTGTCAACTCAATTTTACAGGTGTCTAAAGGTAAGCTGCAGAACTGTGATTGTCTGTGGCACAGCTTTTAAGGGCAGAATGGCTTTCATTAACTAGGTCTGCTGCCTAATAAGAGACATCAAATTAATTAGTGTCAAATCAGTCGTTGAAAATGTAGCACAAGTTTCTGTCTCTAGTCACTGGTGGAAAAAAGGGCTCTGTACTAATTTTAAACCACAATGTGAGACTTTAATAAAAAAAAAACCATCTTGCTCATACGGTGATACGGTGAGCTAACAAAAACACAAACACCTCTCTTGTTCTGATAATTGCTGTGCAAACACCAAATCATGCCACAGAGTGTGTAGCAGAAATAGTTCTTATGTATTGCTTTGTCCTTTCAGCAGAATAAAACTTAAAAGTGATTTTACAAGTTGTTAACAGCAGAGAAGACAAAATGTTACTATTTAGCCTGTTACTATGTTTACAACGCTTTTTTTCCTGACCAGCTCCAACAACTGACTCCACCCACTCTTATGGGTTCAGCCAATCAGCACTGAGGAATATGAACCAGAGGTAAATACAACATCCAAATCTATTTAAACTTCTCTTGGTATAGTATATGCTATATACTGTATATATTATTCTTAATTATCTAACACTTATTGTCTTATTGTTTTTCATACTTTAATTGTATTACTCTTAAAACTCAGAGATCAGAAGGAGTTTACCAAAACAGAGTGTCACAAAGATGGGATTAACAGATGTCGAAGGAATGTTTATTTTAGGGGGGGCACATCCGGTCACCGGAAATTAAATGCAA
Source organism: Xiphophorus couchianus (assembly GCF_001444195.1). Lineage (NCBI taxonomy): Eukaryota > Metazoa > Chordata > Actinopteri > Cyprinodontiformes > Poeciliidae > Xiphophorus > Xiphophorus couchianus. Next base: position 14,089,713 of record NC_040243.1, on the reverse strand, counting down.
TTAATGATTAAGGTCATAAATCACTCCACCGATTAAATTTTGTCATAAGAGTGCCTATATATCTCTCTAGCATTGCACCTGGCAGATTTTGATGTTTAATACCAATTTTATCTGAAATCTGAATTTCTTGTATGATCGTTCACATTCCTTTTAATGGTGTCTCACTATTTTTTTACTGGTGGAACAGGGTTGTTGCAGAGACTGACTTCATTCAGAACTTGAGGATGTTGAGGGCAACTTTTAATATGTCAGCATCAGGACCACATTCAAAAGTGTCTCAAATCTGACCCTAAGAAATCTGCTGTGGGCCAGATCTGACTTCTTCCGAAATTGTGGACGACCTCCTTGAAAGCATATCATCATTTTATTCTTATACTAATAATATTACCCGGTCTGCATATTTTCATCTTCATAGCATTAATGTTGAAAGTCCCTCCCTCAACTCCGGTACAGCCTCTGTCATCGTCCGTGACCTCATCGCCTCTCCTACTGACTGTAGTAGTTCTTTCTTCTTTGATCCCCCTCATAAATCCCTCCATAATCTTGTACATCATCTAGATTTTAGTCACATGCATCACCACTAATACCACTAGACTTTAACACATCACCCCAGTTCTACAGTCATTGCACTGGCTTCCAGATAAATTCATAGTGGAATTCAAAATCCTCCTGCAAACATATAAGGCCATCCACAGACTCACCCATCATTATTTTCTAGTTCTTCTGCACAATATTACTTCCTCATGCTCCCTCGGGGCGTCATCCTTCATCCACCTCATTGTGCTCTCTGCCTGCCTTGACACCAGGGGGAGCAGAGCTTTCAGTAGCTAAATTCCCTGACTTTGGATTTCACTCCCACTGGACATCTGAATCTCCTTCTCATCACATCTGCATTCAAAACTCACCTGTTCAAAAATAGTACGCTCTACAATGTTCCATTTTATTCTGTGTAAATTTTTAATTCAGTTGTTATTCAGTGTATTCTATTAATATATTGTTGCTATTTATAGATTTAATTTTAAAAATCGCAATGCATTAATATTCATAATGGCATGTCAGAGACAATCTGTGCATCTTTGATACACATTATCTCTTCAAAGTGTAGTTTATTTTCTCTCTATGTGCTTGAGTGATGTTAAGAGAAGAACACAGGGACTCTCAAAAGTGTAAACATCCATGATAAAATGTCAGGATTTTGTTAAGCCAAATAATAATAATAATAATAATAAATCAATACATCATTCCAAAGTTTTTCCACACATAATGTGACATTCATCCTGTAGGGTCAAAACAAACAATTAATAAACAAAAAATGTAAAATAAATAAATTAATAATAATAATAATAATAATAATAACCCTGTCGCAAAACTTTAAATATTTTTTTTAATACTTTGCACCTGCTGCATCGATTTCAAACTTCTTTGCATACACCTGCCATGAGTTATAGAGAAGCTAATTAAACTTAAATACATTTTGAACTGTTCTTGACTTTTCACATTTGTATCATTCAGCTCAAGTCACGGTTTTCAAATATGTTACAAATGATTAAAATGATTTCATTGGTCAAAGGTGTCAGTGAAAAGAAGGGTTAAAGAAAGCAAAGCATTATGTGCTGTATTCACACCATGCCACTGTAAAGTTTCCTTTAGAAATATTTGGAATATAGCAATATTTGGAAAAAAAATATGAGAAAGCAGGGAGTGGACAATAAAAATGAGTTGAATTTATTGATGAAAAGATGAAACTCAAACTGGTCAGGTACTTCCTTCAGCAACAATAAAGGATCTGCAGGGATTTCCAACAAGAACAGGTTTGCTTCTTGTTCTGATAACAATCGTCTTCCTGTGTCCTGAGTAATGAGTGGAACTCCAAGACAGAATTATTTTCTTCCAAAGAAAATATCTAGGATCTCCCAAAATCTTGTAAGTTATATGTGGTCTGATAAAATCACAAGTTGTGTAACATAAAGTGAGCATATATTGTGAAGTCTACATGTGGAATGTCAACAAACTCCATGCAAAGAAGACCGGATACAAAAACTGAATCAAATGGTGCTTCTGACATTGTTTTGTGAACTGTGTATGATAAATCTCCAGAGATGGTATGTAGATGGGGGAAAGTTTTTGAAATTATTCATCATGTTCATTATAAAAAGAGAATGGGAAGAAATGAAATAGCAAAAACACAGAAAACAAAATAATGAAAAATATGTATATGTATTGGAATCGACAGTAAATAGGGTTTCTGTGAGCATTCAAGTGAAGCAAATTAGCAAGAGAGAGTGAGAGTCAGGGAGAATGCAATCATAATAAAAGCTATTGTGCAATCAGGGTCAGAGGGCGGCACAGGAAATATGTATAAGTTAAATAGCAAATAAAAAGTCTGCATTGGGAAGGGGAAAGTGCAAGAGTAACAAACTGGAAATTAATTATGCACGCTTAACGTATAAAAAGAAATAATGGATTCTCTGGCTCTGACTGGAGTTTAGGAGCCCCATACTGACCATCTCCTTCTCTCCTCCACAGCAACCACTGTGAGTCTTTAATAAGCTCATTTACATAAATAGTCTCCAAGGATGCTTTTTGACATTTTCATTGTATTCTGATACCCATTAAATAAGAGATAGCATTTCCACGAACATCCCCTCTAAACAGAACTGTCAACACAAATGTAGGAGACAACAAACAAGAATGTCCACTTGTAGGCACACGTGTGGATTTAAGTGTACAATTACTGTGGCAGTAATAGAGCAAAAGACAACAGGAGAAAAGCAAAGAGATATTATTTTGAAAAAAGAAAATTCAGCCATTTGCAAACACATGCTTAAGGAAAAATCGTTATAACCATATCGATAGATGAGCGTGCTCAAACCTACTTCTGTACATTTCTTTGTTTCTAATGACTTGCTTCAACATTTCTGGGATCATAACCAACAGTTTGGACCTGGGGTACATCTGTGCATCATGGTGTGAATACAGTGACACACTCTCACACACTTTAAATGCTTTGGTCCATTCAGTACCTGTTACTATAAAATAACCAGATGAGCAGCACTCCAAAATATTCAAAGGTCAGGGCAAAGTAAACTAAACACACAATCAGTCCCGAAAAAGAGACATCTGTGATAAACTAGCTTAATAATTGGTGACAAGCAGACAACAATAATATACAACATTCTATAAAATTTAAGCACATATGATTACATAAAATCACAAAAGTCAAAGAAAATGGTTCAACACAAATTCCTCATTATGTCCTTTAGAGTTTGTCAGAGATCTGTAACAAGCTGATGAGAGCATGTAGCTGAAACATCTCCTGTTTTTGCCCTTTGAATATTATTTGGGGTGCTGATCATTCATATTTTTTGTAGTTCTTAAGAACCAGGCACCCATTTGCTCTTTCCCTCTTTGTCACATTGGAGTTGTGCTCACTACCTTCCTCTTAAAAAAATGCATGTATTTGACAGATATCATCAGGATAGCAGTATGCTTTAAATGTTCCAGCGAACGTCTGCCTTCCAATAATACACTGCAAGTCTTCAAGAAATATTCACTAACTTATCTCTGTTTCAATTATGTTAGAGGGACAAATCTGAAAAACATTCCCTCAGTTTCCAGAACACGTCAGCTTTGAGTGGACTTGGAAAACAAAGAGTAATCAGACCAAATCCACCAAGAGTTAACTCAGCAAGAAGTTACCAAACTTTTTATACACACAGGGAACCATATATGTACACACACAAGGACAAAGAAAATAAGTTTTTTCTCCATCGTATCTTCTATGTTCTGGCAGTGAAGACGCTACCTAGCATAGCATTAGCACACAGCTAAGTATCACCCTGAGACATTTCCTGAGCTCCAGTTTATATGTTGCAACTGTGATTTATTTCAAGATTTAAGATCTTCATGACTATTTCATTAAGTGATGTTAGTTGCACTTAAGAAAAGTGTCTCGTATGTAAGAACATAAGGATGTAAGACACACAGGACACAAGACACACAGGACAATGGATCTTGGGGAAAAGGACGATAACTTAATGTCTCCTGTGGTATTGTCTCTGTCTTTGAGGGAGAGGTTAACTTGATTGATGCATCAGGTTGAGGAATGATGGTTAGCATGCAACGCATGCAGGATAACATGGTTTGAGAATTTGTTTAGGAAATCTATTATTGTTTTATATCAAGACGATCATTGCAACTTTAAATCTTGTATAAAGAATGTTACTTTGTAGACAACAGTGTACATTATATTTAGCATAACTGATGTTATCTTTGTTGCTTTACTGTCTTAACTCTAGTGAATATCCAAAAGCACATAAGACTATGTGTACTCTTATGGCTAAGAGGCATTACTGCATGGGCTGAATAGCTTTTGAAAGGTGATACTACAAAGACATTTTCTGGCTCTCTCTAATCAACCGCCTGGATCTCATGTGTAATTAGAGTTTTAATCATTCTGTCATGATTTAAAGTTAGAAAAACAAAAGGAGAATTCAGATTGTACTCACTTTAGGTTATGCTTTAAAAACAGCCTGTTTTATATATGAAGTGCACTGCAAAAGAATTCACACCCTTTCAATATTTTCATATTTTGTGACAATGCAACCACCTTCGTTTTGCATAAGTAATTAGACTCTCTGATTGGAAGACAAGTAAATTAACCATGCACTTATTTAATTATATTTAATTGCAGAGAACTTATCGACAGTATTTGATCCAAGAATGAATGAAAGATGGTAAAAACTAAATGTCTTGACCTGATTTTATTTAATTTAATTCAATTTTCTTTTACGTTTTAAGTTGACAGCTCCACAACATAGAAATGGTGACTTGCTAGACACAAACAAAATTCAAAATAAAGTTTCTCCTACAAATAAAGTATCTTGTTAATAACAAGAGATCCACAGGGTAGATATCTTCACAAATAATTGCAGTGGGCCTAATAGAAGTTTGAGCAAATAGTTTGTAATTAATCCCACACACAGTCCAGAAGGACAGCTCTGCTCCTGTGAAAATCTGAACTCTGTCATAGCTTTCTAAAAAACTTTCCCACTTAAGAAGGGAAATGTTTGTTTTTTTATATGACATTTTCTTTGTCAATCACTCTAATTTTCAAGTAAAACGATAAAGAAAAATAGTTTATCAAATATAGCTTGCAGTAAACATATTGCCTCAAATCGTTTTCAGCTAGATACCATTGTTACAGAAATAATCGATTATTTTGAAGCATTGGAAAACCTGATATAATACTTGTATACTTTATGTGAGTCCTGGTATGGGATTTTCGCATATCCTTTACGCTTATTGTAGATTGTATATAGGACTCCTCTCCTCATTGCTTTCTTTCAACAGTAGCTGATAAATAGATGTCCTTTCTTGACCTGCTGTGGATCTGTGCAGTTCCTTCTATAAATTTGCCAAGAATAAATTGACTCCTCTAAATAATGCTCAAGGTAGATGGCTGGTTCACTTTAGGGTTTCTTGGAGTCCTGTAATGGCATTTAGCTCCATGCTTTGATTTCCTCATTTCAACAGTTCAGTGGCTTTGCAGATAGATTAATGACCAACCCAATCAAAATTGCATATTATTACTAGTCGGTACCAGTCGGTGATGAACATTAAGCTGTGTATTACTTCTACACAGCTTAATAACAAACACAAGCAGAGTTTCAGATGTGGTTCTACTTTAATTCCTATTGCCCTTGTACCTCTAACAGAGATGAGAGCACTCAAAGCTTTACAATAAGTTAAATGATTAAGTCTTTGCAAAACTAAAGGGCTTAATGTCCAAAGCAGGCATGTTCCCACAACTTTCAATGATTCACCAACACATGAATTAATTGTTGTGGAAGCGGGGAAAACCGGGGCAGCAAACAAACTGCTCCAATAGTTTTTTTTTCTCTCTCTCTCTGTCATTCAGTCCAAGTGAGGATGAGAGAAAAGCAATTTTGGCAAAGACATCAGTGATTCAGTGTTGATATGACTGACAGTTGGTTAATTAAATTGTCACCAGGCTGCAATTTCTTCAAACACAGCTTGAGTTTGACTGTGCATGTGTATCCAAGTTGTTGGGAGAAAACTGAGATTTTACGCCACATGTAAGCTGTTGTGAGTCCCATTATGCACAGTCAGTTAAAAATGCACACAAGCAGTTGATTCTCAATGTTATCTATATTTATGAGAAAATTACTTGGAACTGTGTAAATAATTGTACGTATGTCAGGATGTTCCTACTTAATTGTATGCTTTATGTTTTTGCAGGGATTTTCCACTCGTTTCAAATGTTTTATGGATAATCCACATTTATCCTGATTAAATATTTAGCAAAGATAGCCCTGGGTTTCAAATAATCTTAAAACTTAAAAATCTTAACTTTGCTGTGCTGATATTTGCATCTGTGTTATATATTTGCAATGGGTTTAAAGCAATAAAAACCTCAAATTTAATTTGGTTTGTGCATGGGAAAATAAATTGCACAGAAGAAAAATTGGCTGCTTTGACTCAGTATTTCCTCCTTCAAAACATAAAAAAACTAGTGAAACTATTCTGATTTAGGCAGACATAAGGTCATCTTCAGCTTTTTGTTTGTGTCTCACAAGGAGGAAAACAGGGTGAAAGATCTGCCCCAACTGTCTTAACAAGTAACAAAAGAAATGATCTAGTTTCTCTTGGGTTCACTAATTAACACTACATTTCCTAAGGTCAAAATGACAAAATCACAAGCAACTTTAGTTAAACATTTATATTACACATTCACAGCATAATTTCTGAAAAGACAGGTTTTTTTTGTTTGTTTGTTTCAAATAGCAAGCAATGTAGGGCTGGGTTATGGAAGTGTCAATTTGGTTAAAGGAAAAGATATACTAATCCAGCAACTGTTTAATAGCCCACCTAGTGACACCACAGCTTTGTATGATTCTCCTCAGTTAATTCACAGCAATTTTCACTTTAACATGATCACAGTATGTGGATGTAGTGTGGACTGAGTAACTGGCATTAAAAAAGCAGCTCTAAAAAGAAAGAATTGTTATCTGAATAAATAAATAACTGAAACTTAGAAAATCTAGGCATTTCCTCTCTTAAAGCGTTGATTGTGGTATATATTTTTAAATATTTACCCTCGTCACAGTGACAACATTTTAACTTAATCTCTAAGGCAGAAAACAATAAGCTGTATTTACTTAACTTTGGTTTTGATGTTAAATATTGACGCAAACTACCAAAGTCTCAAGTTGCACTGTGTAACACCCAATCAAACTTGGGCATTACTTTGCATGTTGGAAGGCCTAATAATTAAAAGTTTGCCTAACCTTTATTTGAAAGACAAATTTTGAAAAGCATTTTCAGTTTATCTTCTAGCTCCGGGTGCTTCAGACACTCGCATTAAAAAAGCAGGTTCAGAAAACTGGAAACACAAAAGAAAGTGGTGAAGCAGGAAATGATTATTAAAATGGAGAACTTGAACCTTTGTGGAGATGAAGAAAGCACAAGCACATCAGAGAACGTGAGGACAAAGAGACCAAGGTGGAAGTTAACGCCTGCTGGCTAATTAGACACTCCTTGCCCCACATTGCTTTTTGATAGCTACACTTTAATTACAGATACGTGGAACATGGTGAAACAGCAAAGTGACCTTCAACCTCCACCTGCCCCCAAAACAATCAAATATAATCAAGTGCCTTCTCTCAAAGATGCACATATCAACCAAAAGCCCCACGAGAGAAACAGCTGCTTCATGGCTCACAGCAATCCACCGCCAGCTGAGGCGTTTGCTTTAAATATGATGCAGCTAATTAGATAGTCAAATTGGTTCATTCATATTTTTACACTGGGTGAAGTTTCCGGGTGCAAACCTCACAGTATTAAATCTGTGAACTGCATATGAATGGAGTGATGGCCTCATACTGAAGAGACCCTGTTTTTCTGATTTCATTTGAAAAAGAGGCGATGTATGTGAGTATGGTGCCCTGTAAGCGCAGCTATTTGTTTATTGGAAAGGAATAAAGGCTGAGTGGTGCTGAACAGCTGCTGCGTGTCTTCTAACAATGCGTTGTCACCGAGAGACGTGTTGATGTCCCTCAATAACCTCAATAACTGTGTTTGTCATTATGACTGCAGGGTTGTATGTGGTGGTGGTGGTCGTAGCGGTGGTGGGGGAGTCTTCATCGCTTGTCTTTTCCTCTACACTTATGAGTCTCTATGACAACTGAGCCACTTTGCAGCAGCTCGTAGTTTTTGGCAAAAGACAGAAGCAAAACTATCTTATCATGTCACACCAGGATGTTTGTTGCATCCGTTCACCTTCACCACAGGACAAACCCGGTAGAGTTTCATTGCTTGACAATGACTCTGTGTCTCTCTCTTTGTGTGTAGGCTGGGATGAAACAGGGAAAAGTGAAATTTTGAAAAAAACGAAGGGAAAAAAGCCACTGTTCCAACACTAAGAGACTTTCCATTGGCAATACAAAAGTATTCAGTGCTAAATAAAAATACACTGCTTGGAGCAAACACAAAACATATCAGATTACTTTGACTGATCGCATATTCCATATTCTATGGCCCTGCCCTGCTCCTCTGGTCGTTCATTTGATGATGTCTCTGTGTTGTTGGGGAATCCCTTTAACTCTCTTGGACTGGAGTGGCAGGGAGATTGCTCCAGGTGTCATTTAACTTGATTCTGTCAAGCTAAGTTTTTTGAGACCACCTAGGTCTTGTTCACTGATGGTGAGTGAATTTCATATAATACTCTGTGGAAATCTAGGGGCTACATATGGGTGTCACCAGGTGGTTACCCTGGTTGTGATGCTATGGCCTTATTAGAAACAAAGATCTGTATTTGGTTAGGTGATTTCATTGTGTGGAAGTTCTAGGTGGGTAGGGAGGGTAACATTAACCTTTGGGGATCTGGTTAGTCTTGACCCATTTCTGTGCTGCCTATTGGGTCAGGAACCGCCCCTCATTGTCATGAATGTTGTTTGCATCCATGACTATGTTCCTTGGTTCTACATGGTGCTTCCATTCCCAACACCAATTGACCCTACCCACAATTTAATTACAGACAACTTCTTCCCACATTCATATGCAAGCTTACATGCAAACACATACAGACACATAATTTCTACTTGTGGGGCTGTCTGTACAGTAAATGCATTTAGTTATTTCAATCTTGTTTGTTATAACGTATATATCATATCATTATCATCATTATCATCATCATTATTATTATTATTATTATTATTATTATTATTATTATTAGATTATGAAATGTAAGTATTGTTGCTTTGTCTAAATGTTTCGCCTTTGCCTGGAGCATATGGTGTGTTTAGGACTGACTCCACCTCCTGTGTTTCACTGATCTAACCTGCGTTTATGAGCAAGCCGTATTTTGTACTGAAATTTACCTGCCTTGAAAAAGCTATATTTCAACTAACAACTCCCTTCAAAAAGTAACATTTAGAACAAATTATATGGCGTTTATATATCTTCATTTTAAGGGAATAGTCATAAGAATCGAAAACCGAGTAAAAGAAAATCCCACTTTTTTCCTGCCTTTAATACAATTTCTATAAATTTCTGCCTCATGACAGACATCCATGTCGTGAACAAATCCATCCAGTCACAGCGATTCTCTCATTGACAGCTGAGGCAAGAAGTCAAGGGGTGGTCGGAAGGAAGATTGGTCAATGAGCGTCTGTCTGCCTCTGGAGAAAGACGTCACTGCCAGCGCACCTCCGGAACACCAATCCGTTATATTTTACCCAGAAAAGGGAAGCGAAAACCTAAGATAATTAAGTGTTTATCGGATGTTCCATCTCAATTTTGTTTCCTATAAATCTATTAGTTTTTGCCCCATTTGCTCGGACATGACGTGAACTAAGAGTCGTCTATTTTTAAGTCACCGGGCATGTTTCCATAGCGATTTCATAGATGTTGCCAAGCAACGCAGTATTGAATACAATAAAGACATGAATGAAAGTAGACTAATAGCGCGCACATTTCCTGGCAGCGAGAGTGAATGGGCTCAGACGCGCCGGCTTGGCATGGCATTCTTTCGCAAGGATTTATGTGTGAGATTTATGCGGTGTAACAGTTGGCGCACAGGTTTACTCCGTCTTGTTCAGCTTAAAACGCCCATTCTTCCCCCTGTGCATATCTCTGACATATTGTATAAATCCCTTAAAAGTTTTTTTCACAGTAATAAGGTTGTTCACCTGTGGAGTTATCCCTCTTAATAGGCATTTGACGTGCGTAAAAGGAGCGAGTCCTTTGTGCGCGCCGAGGAAAAAAAGCAACCCTAAAACGAAAACTATTTCATATATGACATAAAAAAATCCTGTTCACTGGAGAAAAGGTGGAGACATATTAAAGTTTGAGGGGAGCTTACCTTCAATACAACAGATTCTCCACAGTCCTGAGTGGGTGAGATCGCCTTTCTTAGTTTTGATCTCGTCTGTGGTGACGTTGGTGCCATTACAGATGTATGCCCGCGAATAGAGCCAGTAGTCCGTGCCAATAGCGATGGTCATCAGGCTGAAGGCGGCGAAAGCTCCTGCCGTGGCCAGGAGCGTTTGAACCCCGCGGTCGCACCAACCCATGGCGCTTCATGCTAGTCCTCACACACCCTGGTCCAGCAGCATGCACGCACCAGCGCGCGTCAGGGCGAGGGTCTTCTGGTCATACTTGTGCTGAAAAGTGAAAGAGACCACAGACTGATGAAGCCGCTGTTCGTAATGCCCAGCTGACGTTCAGCTTGCAGAAATGACACTGGTGGTGTCCACTAGTGAAGCCCCACTTGAAGCAAAGAGGAGAGATTGACAGCAACATCAAAACACTTCCAACCTCATGAGCACTTGATTAGACTGTTTTCTTCTCCTCAATCATGGTTTTGGAGCACTTTTTTCTGCTCCAACACAGATTGCGTCTCTGTTAAAACCCATCTGAACGAGCGCGACGTCAAAAGACTCTCTAGTGAGACCCCACCCTCATCAAAACTAACCAATGAAGGAGAAGTGCGTTTAAATTAGTAAAATGGGAACTCGGATCAGCATTTAAATTTGCTGTCACAGCCTGTGCCCAATTAAAAATATTGGAGATTCTATGAGGAAATGTAAATATCCAAACAAAGCTAATGGCATGTGAGACGTCTCCACGCGCCACAATGAATTCACATGTCATGAATATTACCAAACTCGGAGTTACCGCTGTCACAGGGGAGGAGAGAATGGCATCCTGTGACACAACGATCCCTGTGGTGCGCAACAGCCCAACAACCGAACAGTCTGTTCAAACCAATTAGATGTTCAGCATGTGTTCCTGTACTGAACAGGAATCATCAGGGTTCACCGGGTTCATTCGGAAAGCAAAAGTTGAAAGGTAGAGAGAGGCAACAAATATTCCATAAGTATCCATACACATTCAACCTCTCGACATTTCGCCAAATTAGAATCAGAAACCTCCAATCTATTGTATAGTGGGAGGGAAATCATCACAGACGGCTTCCATTTTTTTAAATCTAGAGAAAATGCACATCTAGAAACTGATATTGTTTCCCATTCTTCTCTTCCTATTACCTCTACCTGAGTCAGATTGGATGGATAGTTTCTTCAAATGTTAATTTTCCGGTCTTGACATTGTGATTTGGTTGATTTACATCTGGACTTGGACTGGACCATTCGCAAATACTTTAATGTGAACCACTCAGGGTGTTTTGCAGCATCTAACAGATTATCTACAGAGTTTCCTTGTTGCTCCACAACACTATCAATGCTGATTGGTTACCTGTCCACGTTGAAAAAATTATCCACAGCATGATGCTGTCTCCACCATGTTTCACAATGTTGTGGGTTCAGACTGGTCGGTAGGATTGACAATATTTTGTGTATTGACTGGATTCAGATTTTGTTTTCATAGCTTTACTGTATCCACATGGTTTGTGGCACACGTCATAAATATTATATAGAGTTATTACTCAAGTCACAAATATTTCAAGCCTTTATATCTTGTAATGTAAATTATCACAATTTAGAGATAACAAAGACAAAGAATTCAGTGTGTCTGACAATTAGAATATTGTCAGAAAGTTGAATATTGGAAACTAATGGTGGAACACAGTATTAGCTACTTAGCTTAAAACACCTGCAAAGATTTCCTGAGCCTCTGTCTCAATGCTCTCTCAGTGCAACAAAGTCATGGGAAAGATTGCTGACTTAACACATGTCAAGCAAAATCTATTTAATGGTTTGAAGGATCTTCGCAACGAGTGGAATGACTCACTGACGAATCATATTCTGTTTCTGGGACAATGTCACAATTGTCTTACCTGGGAGAAAGAGAGAAGAAACTGAACTGCATGGTTAGTAGGCCAAATTTCTTATTTCAGATGTGATTAACGTTTGTATTTCCTTTGGAAATTGGTGTCACAGAGTTCAGAGTGAAGAGTGAAGAAGCACAGAATCCACACTGCTTGAAGTCCAGGGTGAAGATTTTACAGTGAGTGATGATTTGGTGTTCCATGTCATGTTCTGGTGTTGGTCCTCTCTGTTTTCTGATATCCAAAGTAAAAATCTACCTAGATATCTGAAAGCTGCTTCAGTGATCATGGTGTTACTCTGCTTGGTTGGCCAGCAAAGTGGCCTGACCTGAGACTCAGTCTATGGGGTATAGTTAAGAGGAAGATAAGACACCAGACTCAGCAATGCAGAAGAACTAAAGGCAGCAATCAAAGCAACCTTGTTACATCTCAGCAGTTACACACGCAGATATTCTACATCTCACCATCTTGATGAAACAATTCAAGTAAAAGAAGGACCAACCAGGCACTGAGTGTCTAGAAATGAGCAGATTATTCAGAATATAATTCTCTTTAAAATATATTTTTTTATTGATCTTAATATCTTGATTTTCAAACATTGAAAATGTTTGAAAATCTCCCCAAAAGCTTAAGCAGAAAAACCCTGCAGAAGGTTAACTAAAGTTAGACTAACTAAGACATCTTTTTCAAAAAGATAAGAACACATAGGATTTAATTTCAAATTCTGCACAATATGTGGTTACAGGTGTGACATGTGTTTTTAGAATAAAATTTAAAACAAATAAAAAAATTTCTCTCCAATTACCAAACTTGCTTCAAATATCTATTTATTATAGATCATGTATTTGTCTATTCAAACACGGTAATATTTTACCTTCTACCACCTAATGGCGGCACTAGGTAGCTCCAACAAATAAGGGGGGAAAAAAGGTGCACCTCAAAATAACAGATATTGACTATGACGTAACAACTGTGGGTCCGTTTCTTTGAGGCGCATGCGCACTTAACACACTTCAGCATTGTGCTGGTGCGCTCGCGAACAGGAAGATGACGTAGGCGTCCTCTCCTTCACCACTTGCTGAGCAACATGGAAACAAAGGCCTGCCCCTTTTTTCATGAGGATTTCTTCACAGCCAGCGTTACTTTACGTGTAATCAAGATTACTAAATCGGATTACGATACTTTTTTTGTGTTTTAGCCCGTCTTTAGCGGCAGACATTGCGTCTGAAATGGATGTGGAGCAGCATGATATCTGCGGGGAGACTAAATCGGCCATTAACACTTGGCGTTATCGCCACCATTTCACGTACAAGGCTGATCAGGGGAAAAATATCATCGTCCAATGTAATCTGTGCCTGCCGAGGGTCAATCTGCTGTCCACGTCGAAAACCTCCACGTCAAACCTAAAGAAGCATTTAGACGTAAGTTAGATAAACGCAGCGTGAATGTGAAGATCTCCAGCTCAGTTTGTATTCAGGTTTAAAAACCGAGTAAATGAATGAACAGCTCTCCTAATGAATAACGTTACACATGGTCCCATCATGGCGCTGCAGACTTTTCCAAGAAAATAAGGCAGCTCCTTGTTCGATAGTTTTGTCGGGGTTTTTTTTGTATTGCACAAGTTTCTAAAGTTGCACGAAGTTATATTACATCCACCCTGAAACATGTCTTTGTTTTTTTCAGAGAACACACTTGGGCTGTGAAGCCAGGCCTGATGCAAAGAGAGGGAGGAAGAAGGAGGAGTACAACGGTGAGGAAAGCAGACACTGCCAGCTGAAAAAACTCAAAGCAGAGATCATCTCTAAATGCCTGACCCAGTCCAAGATTGATGATCTCATCTTCAGCTTCATTGTGGAGGATTGTCAGTCTTTCTACGTGCTGGAGCAGCCTGGTTTCCAGAGGCTGATCACAGGTTTGACAGAGGGGCTAAAGGTCATGGACAGGGTGACCCTGTTCACCAAAGTGGACCAAGGCCTCACCAGAATGCGGGAGGAGCTGCTGGTCAAGCTCAGTAGCATCCAGTACGTGTGCACCACAGCAGACATCTGGACGGCCAACGACAGGAGCTTCTTTGGCATTACGTGCCACTGGATCGATCCGGAGTCACTGGAGAGAAAGTCTGCTGCTCTGGGGTTCCCGCGGTTGCAGGACACGATCACATACGACTCCATCGCTGGGCGGATACACGACACCCATGTGGCGTACAATATTGAAAATAAGGTCCAGACCACGGTCACCGACAACGCCAGCCCTTTTGCCAGCGTCTTCAGAGAGTTTATGGCGGACAGTCAGGAAAGGGATGATGACTTTGGGTTCTTCGAGAATGTGAGAACCATCCTGGAGGGTGAGCGAGAGCAGGACATGCTCTTGTTCCTGCCCCCGGTGCAGCGATGCGCGTCTCACGCCCTGGAGCAGATTATCACTGAGGACTTTTGGCAGACCATCTCAGAGGGGCCCATGTGTCAGCTTCATTACAGCTCCATGACCAAGGTGTTCTCCATATGGAACAAGTGCCACCATCTCCAGGTCGGAATGGAAGTGGCAGAGGAGATCAGGAAGATGCCGCTGGTCGTCCCAGCTGTTGTCCGCTGGAACATGGAGTACTGTGCCGTGCAGAAGATCATCTCCCTCAGTGAGCGGGAGCTGACGGAGCTCTGTGCCCGTCTGGAGGTCACCCGCCTGCAGCCGGAGGAAATGGCCTTCCTCAAAGAATATGTGACTGTGTTCCACCCTCTCGCATTTGCGCTCGAACTCTTCCAAGCGGAGCAGAAGTGCTACCTTGGTCTCGTCATCCCAACCATCTTGAGCTTGAAGAACAAGCTGAACGAGCAGAAGGACGCAGCCAAATACTTTGGCGACGTCATCAACAGCATTGCCGTGGCGATCGATGTTCGATTTCAGGAGTTTTTCTCCAACAACGAGGCAAAGATCGCCACGGCAACGACCCCTCAGTTCCGCCTGTGGTGGATGGCGGCCTCCGAGAGGGAGGAGATGTGCTCCCTGCTGGCCACCGAGGCTTCCCAGATGGAGCCCTGCGACGTGCCCGAGGCCAACACCAGCCGCAATCTGTCCACGATAAAATCCGAGGACGACTTCTTCAGCTACGGGTCGGCGAAGACCTCCACTCAGAACCAGCAGCGAGGAGTGACGGAGGAAATCCGCAAGTACGTCGAGGGAACGGGGAAGAGCCTCGAGTGTCTGCAGGATTTCCCCAGAGTGAAGCAGCTTTTTCTCAAATACAACACCACCCTGCCTTCGACGGCCCCCGTCCAGCGCCTCTTCAGCCAGAAGGGCAACCTCATGACCTCGCAGAGAAACTTTCTAACAGACGACTACTTTGAACGCATTCAGCTTTTAAGATACAACAGCACCGTGTGTCCTTTGTTAACAGAATGACTTTTTTGTCCCAACCTTTCAGATTGTGAGGAATCAAACCGTAATGTGCTAAATCATGACTGAAAATAACAAAACGTCTCATTTCAGGCGCTTTAGCCTTGAGGTGTTTTTTGCATTTTCATCCTCTCCGTTTTTTATTAGTGAAGCATACTTTTGCTCCTTCACAATGGACTAATGAAAAGAAAATATCTGATTGACAATCATTATCACTGACATTCAGAAAGAATGAGCTGACAAAAACCATCTTCCTATTGTGCTGTTTTTATGATTTTAGAAAAGCCCAAAAAGCTAAACTGAAAGGATTTTGTCTTTTTCTACAGCTGTTTAGTACGAATGCATCTTGTTCTGTATGTTTTATATCATATATAAAAAGGCAAACAAAACAACATGTTTGAATGTGTCTGCTTTTTTTTGTCCCATTTGAACTAACAAAAAGGCAATTAGCAATGAAGCTTGCTAACTTACAGTTTCAGATAGTTTCTCTATCTCTTACTCTCTCTATATAGATACATACATACACAAGGCTAAATTAAGAGTTTGTGCATTTCCACCAAGAAATTAGCCATTTTAAATGAACTCTGCTAATTCTGCCAACACTTATCAAATATTCAGCCAGAATTGCCCTTAACACTTGTAGATGACCAAAGACTGCAGTCAAGAGGCGACTTAATGAGACATTGGATAGAGTATTTGTAAGGCTTTGACTTTCCATGTCTAAATCAAAGTCAAAGTTAAAATTGTGTTGAAAAAATAAATCTCCAGTTTAACATGACATTCATATCCATGGTGAAAGTTTCTGTAAAGAACTATTTGTATGCAGCTTTGGCTTCATCAGCATACACTGATTGGTGTTCATAGATGCCTGTATTTATAAGCAAGATATTCGCAGATAGCAAAACTCTAGTGCTGCAGCGTCTCAAGTGTACTCCATGCCATGTGCCCAGATGTCAGCTAAGAGCTTTCGTCTCGTCAGACAGCTGCCTGGAGACCAACAGGAGCTTGTCAGAGAATACAAACACATTTCTGCGCAGGCTCTGCACGGACCGAAGCTGTCAAAAACAAAACTCTGGGGAGAATCCAAAACCATTCCACAGAGAGAATGAGAAATCATAGTTTTAGGTTGTTTCTTTTAGTGTTATTGCATGTCTGAATGTTAAGGTATGCAAATTCAAAAGAAGTCCTTTTGCATATAGCAGCCACAGAGGATTATACAGACAGACATGGACTGCTGAGAAACTCCACTTCTAACAGTGAGGCAGGATTTCACTGCACACATCAGATAAGTAAACTGAATAAGTAACAAAAGTTATGCAGAAAATCCCAATCTGTCACAGTACAAGCTAGTGATAAGTTAAAAAATTTGTTTTTTAAGCTAAAGGTCTCTCAATCTGTACTTTGTGCTGTTTCAACATGAAAATTAGTTTTAGCTGCATGTTTTTCGGCATACAAAATATTATTTGCCAGGCTACTCCTAAACCAAAGACCGAACAGAGGAACCGGCTCTAAAGAGGAAAAAGGATTGGAATGTGGCTCTGTGGTCCAAATTTATATATTAACAAGAATTTTACATTTAATTTGGAAATCCACATACCATAGGTAGATACTGATTTTATTTTCCAGCAGTTAGCACCTCCCCACACTGCCAAAAAATACAATATCTGGTTTAATGATCATGGTATGTGTCTGATTGGCCAGCAAGCAGAACTGATCTAAACCCCATTTGGAATCTAGTTTGTCAAGATACCAGATTCAACATTGTAAGGCCAAAATAAATATGTGTCAAGCCAAAGGACCCAGTAAGTCAACCTGTACTTTAACACTTCAGCAGAGCCACAGGTTGATTTCTGCAAATAGAGTCCCAATAAAGTATTGCATGCATATTCAGCACAGCACTAAATATAGGAGTTTTACATTATTGAATTACTGAAATAAAATAACTTTTTGATATATTAATTTATTGAGATTCCCCTGCAACTGTTGGAAGATCCTAAGGTTTGGTGGAGCAAATGCTGCTCAGCATTGTCTTACTTTTCATTTCATTCCTTGGTCATCATTCAGTAACATATTATCATGAAGTACATAAAGGTATTAAAAGACAAAGTATATTTGGAAGTATACTTAAGTCAACCTATATTTCTGCTCCTTTTGGGCAAAGATGTGAACTACAGAAATAACCAGGTTGTTTTCTAAATAACTTAAATAGAGGGAACAAAAAAGCAAAACAAAGCCAAGTTTAAAGTTTGATCCAAATTTAAGTCTTTTAATGTTTTAAGAAAACAAATTGTATAAAGTATTACTTGTGAAAAGACCTAGTCACACCCCACACATTAACACACGTTTAGAACAGGATCATGTTAGGCACAAAGTTGGAGGAGAGTGCGTAGTCATTGTGTTTGTTTTATTACCTCCCTCAGTACTTAAACTTAGTTTACCAAGTGCTTGTCTATTCAATCCTCTCATGCTTCCCCCCGTTTAATAAAAGCAGCATGGCAGAAATAAATACTTTAACATGACTTTACCCACCGAGTCTGTCAGTACACTACAATAGGGTGGGGAAGAATTAGAAGGAGTTCAAGACATAGCTGAGATAAATTTTTATTCTAATGCCCCTCTGTTATGTTGCATGTGGTCCTAGAAAAGCCCCGGTCACTTTAGGAGGAGCTTGGCAGGACCAAAGTGACCCAGGTTCTCGCAGGACTTGATCCAGCGTTGAATGTTAGCGGCAGTGGCGGATGTTGAGCCGTTCTGCGACAAACAGCAGTAGCAGGCAATATCGGCCAGGGAGAACTCCGGCCCACAGAGCCAGGGGGCATGACCCAGAGCGGAGCCGAGGGCCCGCAGGACAGCGGCCTGCTCCTTGGCGCTGCCGTCTGCCAGCTGGTAGAAAGCAATGTCCACCCAAGTGTCCACCAGCGTAGCCACAGCAGCGTCGCTGGGGTAGGGAGCGAGTAGCTTGAAGAGGAAGCGTGCTACATTGGCCTCGCCCTCAATGGGACACATGTTGCGGATGCTGAACTTCATTTCCAGTTTGGGAACTGTGAACAAACAAGGAGAAAAAAGAAACATACAGGCGCTTTTCAATAAATCCAATCATCACCAAGAAGGTAATTAATTTCAGTAATTTAACTGAAAAAGAGACGTTCATGTACATTCAAAACATAGAATGACAATTTACAAGTATCTATTTATTAATTTTGATGAGAGCTAGCTGCTCATTAAAATTCTAAATTCAGTTTCAAAGAAAATTTAAAAATCAAATAAAGTGTTTTCTGGTTGAAATGTACGTTCACATATCACATGAACAACAGCATCAGTGCCAGAAGGCATAAAGACAATCTCAGGTTGCTCAAGATGTTGCCTGTGCATCTTTTCGTGACCACACTTTTTCCTTCCATTAAATTTTCTAGTAATATGCTTCAACAAAACCTTATGAATATCCAGCTGCTTTAGCAAGGATTTAGGGTTCTTAACCCTTCTTATGGAGGTCAATGAGTGTCTGCTGGACAACTGAAGGCAACACGCCTCCTCCTAGTTTTATTTCATAATTTAACTGAGAAAATGAAACTGGACTTATCAGTTTCATAATCATACCAGTCACCAGAATACCACATTTAAAATGTATCTGTAAGTAACAAATCTATTCCCTTTTTTAACTTTTGATGACAGCATAATGTCAACAAGTATAGGTAAGAAACAACATAAAATATTCTGCTGTTTTCCTCATTCTACTGCTTTCAGGTAGTTTTGTTCCTGATAATTACAGCCATCGATCATATAAAGTTCCACCTCTTAATCACCCCACAAAGCAGCTGAAAACCTACTTGAAAGCTCATGTCTTTTTGTTTCTTGTAATTACTTTGACCTGGTAAATAGTACGGTAATTAAGTTTTATAACATCAGACAGGCTGAGCAGCAATCTGCCCACATGCTTTCACATGAGATTACATCCAAATTAAACAGCACAGATGTGTATTACGCCTGTGTGGTTCAACAGAGATTAACCACACAGGCTTAGTAGGTAGATTTCAGAATACTATCATGCATTAGTGCAGAATTTAAAATCATATACGCTGTGTTTTTTTATTTTATTTAAGACATTTTCTGCCCTGACATTTGAACTACATATTTTACTGCCAACTTAGTTTCATGAAATGTGAGGTACAAAATCTGTTTCCCATCACAACTGAAAATGGCAACATGGAAAAATATTAACAACTTTATCCCTGCTTCCAATTTGCTCTGTTTTTCTGGTGTTTTCTTGGTCTTTGTGATGTTATTCCCTCATGTCCTGTGAGAGACCTGCGAGGCCTTCACAAAATACACTGAAATTTGTGGCTGTGACAAGTTCAAAGGGTATGAATACTTTCGCAGGGGACTGCAAAAACTCTTCACATTGCAAAAAAAAAAACGTGTAGCTGCATGATAAATTAGAATTTACCATTCAGCATATTTGGACAATCAAAGGACGTGATATGACAAGTTCCAGTCTCTCACCAAGTATCTGGCATGCTAAATCTAATGAAGGAGCCGCTTGTTGACTTGAGATGTCAGGAGCAGTAGCAGCTAATAAGAAATAAGAAATGAAAAGAATACTACAGCCAACAAATATACAGCAAGAATAGAGGAGAGTGAATAAAGCGTGGACCCAGAAAGCTGTTTCCTATGTGCAATAATATTACAGCCTCAGGAGCGTAAACACATGTAAACAAAACAGATTAAATCTCAAAGAGCTACACGGATGATGGTGTAACCACATAACACTTTTGTGCAAGAGAACTGTAGATGACAAAAAATAATAAGTCATGGGCTTGTGAGTGTCCTCAACAAGGACGATATGGAACTAAACTTTATTTTTGGCTGGTCTGTGGGAAGCTTTTTCCAGTCCGTTTACACTATAACAAAGATTTTGAGTGATAATAGGGCATTCATCAAGAAGAAAATGGAAAAACAAAATTGGTATTTGCAGGTCTGAGCTTCACAAAATCTCTAAACAGTGTATTTCTACAAGACCTGCACAATGTGCTGCAGTCATTACTGTAATATCAATAGGTGTAAAATGGAAATACCAAAGGACTTCTTGGATGCAATATTTCAAGTGTTGTGCATAAAAATTCAACATGCCAACAATATATTTTGCAGGTATAGTAGACTTTCACAGCGTTCCATTCCTACACCTGTTGTTTACTTTTAGAGGAAGCTAAAGCTCAGGAAAACGTAAGCTAATTTTGACAGATATTACTGTCATAGCATTGAGAAATAGTATTCCAATTCATCTTGTGCAGTCTTGATCTCTGCCCAAATAAAAGAATAATCTTGTAGTCTGAACCTGGCTGAACATAACTATAATGAACTTGTGTCAGTGCCCGCTTACCATCCTTCCATATGAGGGTGAAGCCCAGCTGGAACATATGGCGAGCGTAACTGTCTGCGTGTTTGGGTCCCAGGCAGGACAGGAGCTGTGGCGGCACGCTGCTGACCGAAGAGTGGACGTGGACAGTGGAGAGAACCCGATAGTGCTGACACAGCAGGCTGTGGAGAACCAGCAGCGTGAGGGGAGGCTGCGCAGGGTTTGCATTTATGACGATGTCACGGAGAGCACCCAGGTCCTAATTGGACGAAGGAAAATGTGTTGTGAGTAATAAGTCGATTTCTCTATCCACAAATGGGAAACTGTCTGTCCAAATCCTCTAACATACCAAGACTACTTCCGATATAGATAGGGGGAGCTAGTTAGTAGAGTCTTACGATTTCTCCAAAATCTAAAAGCCCTAATGGAACAGTTAGCTGTACATGCTATGACATGCATCACTTCTCTACCTTCCCCAGAAGTGCGTCAAGGTTTTTAGTTGCTTTAAAGATGTCACAGCTGGAGCTCTGTGAGGAGAGGCTGCTGCTGACAGTCACATCCAGATCTGCATCTGGGGTCGTCACAGTCTTGGCGAGGCCTTCCACCGCCGCTTTCAGCTCGTACAGCTTCCTCATGATCTCATCCTGACGCGCCTCCAGAGCCCTGACTGCTGGGTCCATGTCGCCATTCTGGAAAGACAGAAAGATCTAGTTTAGCTTTTTAAAGCTGAAGTGACTGAAATTTAACCAATACATTAACATGACGACTAACAATAACAACAACTCCCTAAATACATAACTATTAAAAAAATAATAATAAGAAGAAAAACTTTGCTGAAGTTTTGCATGCCTTGCTAATTACCTGATCTAGATACTTTATAATTTCATAAGGGCCTAATTTTTGGAATATGTATATAAATAAATAACACATTTCCATATTAGAGTTTCCATTATAGGAAATATCATTAAATAGTAATTAAGGGGAAGCTTTAGATGCTACACATTTGCTGGACAGAAAGGAAAAGAAACACTTGGATATTACTGCAAAGGAGCACCGAGAAGGTTTTGCTGACAATGCTAAGTTGGGTAAACTGCTCCACAGAGCAACACTGATAAACAGGGACTAGGCAGAAGTATTTACAGGAAGCTTAGCCTCCATCTTTAACTCTTCCATCAGAGGAATGGCAACAGCTTCAGGAAAAAGAAATGCTTGTCTGACATTTTGGTGAAAATAAAATTAAACTATAAAAGTACTTTATTTAACACACTGTTACATCACAAAATGTTGTGTTCTCCTTAAGAAAAAAAAAGAATTGACATTTACAGTACATAAAGCTGTAATTAGAACAAGCATAGCAGAGAGGTAATGTTTCGAAAACAATTTGAAAAACAATGCCAAAAGATTTGAGTATTACAAAGTTCAACACTGTAGTCTTAGAACATTCTTTCAAGTCATAAAAAAATAACAGAAGAAACTTGTTCAGTCAGAGTATTCTGCAAGTCAGCTGTTCTACCTTAAGAAATGCATCTTGTGACTAAACCTGATCTACTAAACCAACAACAAATTAAATACAGTGTGCCAAAGATCAGAAATGATACACTCTGTTTGTCTTTAATGATGGACTGTTAATTTTAGTCACTAAAGGCGTTCATTTTTATATATATATATATATATATATATATATATATATATATAGGTATATATATATTTCACATTGCTAAATAAAACAACTTAGAAGCTAAAGAACTGTGTAATTTTGGCATTCTTACGTTCACTATAAAACATTGCAGTGTTGATTTTCTTTCTGATCCTATTTAAGTAAACGCCGATTATAACCATGATCACAGCAAACATCCATTGAGAGATTTATTATTGAGCAGAAAAAATCTCAACCAGCAGTCATCTGGGTGATAAGATGCAACAACAAATCTGTGAAAAAGCTCACCTTTTTGACACAGTAATACATTTTTCATCAGCAGCTCAGTATCCCTTCTGCAGAAAGTGATCATTTCTTAGTGGGCCAAGTTAAATCTAGGTGGTGACTTATTTCACTTTCATTTCCTTAAACCCACACACGAAGTTGACCTAAAAGATAGATTTTCCTATAATCTTTAGTCACTAAGGTCATTCATTTAGCTTTTGATAATATAATACTTCCATAATCTCATGACTATGTAGAGCACTGGTTGCATCAGCCAGATTTGACATATTCACAGTCATGTAAGCTCAGGAAGCTAACTTGGCTAAAAATAAACAAGCTGGGACGAACGTATACCAAAACACAACAAGGGGGGGAAAAGGCACAATGTTATAATTGAGGCTTGATAACTCTAAATCCTGTCTGAAATTAAACCAGTAAGCGGTTACCTGAAGCACATGGTCCGAGCTGCAGCTGTTCTCTTGCCTCGTGTGGATATTTGGTAACTTGTACATGCAGGTGGGCAAATCAATCTTTATGTCCGGAGAGACGGGCTTTACCTGGTACATGGACATGGCGGAGCACACTCGGACCTGTGCCAGGGACAAACACTTAAAACACAAAACACTAAAACCCTCGGAAGAGGTGTGACGTCGACAGGCAGCGAGTGCTGCTAACACGCCTGCACCGGAAAGAGAGGCCACGGTGTCGTCACATCCGGAAGAAAAAATAAATAAATAAATAAATAAATAAAAATTTAGTTTTATTCTTTTTTAAAATATAAACTAATTTGTACATTTAATTTGAATTTTCATGTAACAGTATACAATTTTAATATAAAAGTAATAAAATTTATTTTTCATCAGTTTTAGTTCTAAAGAACTTCTTGCATTCTCCAAACACTCTAAAAAATAGAATTCGTGTATTCATGCGGAAATGTTCCATTCTATTTTATTTTATTCCTTTTCATACGTTGGTAGTTTGATGAAGTCAGAATTTGATTGGATGCATCTTTACTCAGGGTGATTCACATTTAGGAGTTTACATTAATGTTATTTTCAGAAGGAAAAAACAACATTGAGATGAATGAAACGAAGATAAGATAAGATAAGATAAGATAAGATAAGATAAGATAAGATAAGATTTATTGTCATTGTCATCAACAGATTACAACGAGATTGAGATTTGCTCGACTCGAGTTAAAATGCAGGTTATGTGTATATACATAATATACAAAGATAAAGAAATAAATAGTACAAAATGAGAAATAAATAGACATCAGAAGATGGTTGCAGCGCCTGGAGGTGTCGCAACAGAATTTACATTTTTAACAAAGAGGTGTCAAGAGCAGAAGTTCTTATGCCTTTGAATTTAGTGCCAAAGGCACTAAATGATTGCCATCGGGTAAAAACTGTTTTTTAGGCAATTTGTCCTGGTTTTTATTGCTCTGTATCTCTTGCCTGATGGTAGCAGCTGGAAGAGACCATGGCCAGGGTGTGAAGAGCCGACAAGAGATAGAAAATGCTCGTCCTCAAGAAAGAAAACCTTTGCAAAAGATTTTCAAGTACAATAAATAATCTTAAAAACAAAACTGAAGTTAGTTTCTGGTAAAAGGGCTGCTTAAGGGAGAAGCAACTGATATAATCAGACAAATAATCAGACAAATTATAATACTATGTAAATTCTGGCATTTAAAAAAAAAAATCAATAACAACGTACAAATCAATAACATATTAACACGGTAACAAATCAAGAAATATTTCCAAATGTTAATTTTTTACAACTTGAAGCATTTTAAACCAATACATACAGCAGATACAAACTATGTTCTTGTACAGTGCACATCAATTCCACTAACAAAATTAATGGTACACTGCATATTTACTTGCAGTCCTAATGCAACAGCAGGATTCAGCATATTGACAACGCTGTGTACAAAAACTTTACTTTACTATAAACCATGTGTATCATTTGGTTACCTTCTGATTTTTCTTTCTTCAGTGAATGGAAACAGGTAGTCAAAAAAATCAAAATTTGACTCAGGTTGTCCAAACACAAGAGGGCGCCATTTAATCGTTCAGATTATTTCCGCACACGAGCAGTAGATGAGATTACAAAATAACTGGAAATGATTATGATTTTGATCATAGGTGCATTCTTTACAATGGTGAGCTGAATCCTGCTAAATGCAGATATTATATCTTCATTTCTTTTTGCATTAGTTGACATAATATTTAAAACAGATTTGTTGTCCTAAAAACAGAATGAGACATAGTGAGTCTTTAGATCAGAACACTAACACTGTATTTCCAAATAGCTCAACAGGCTAAGTAGATAGAAAGTAGCATTAGAACAACACAGCTTGTATACAAACAGAAGGTCTCACTTCAGCATAAACTGTGTCTCATGTTTTTTTTTTAAATATGCATTTTCTTCTTTCACCGAAGGTATCCATGTTGGATAGAGTGCCCGGAAGGTTTACTCAAGTAAAAGTAGTGATACTTTAAAATAATATTACTGAAGCAAAAGTGAAATTTATGGTGTGGTCAAACTACTCCTTTACTTTTTTTTTTTTTTTTTAATTGCTCAAGTCAAATGCATAGAGTAAATGTAACTAGTTACTACCAGCCACTGGTGTTAATTAATAGAACATTACACCTACGTAGAGAAGGACATTTACTGATAAACACTTGTGCCCCATCTTGCTCATGTTCAACATCCAAGACCTGAAAGGAAGCTAGCAAAATTGTGCACAATTAAGTTTAATATTGCAACAGCTTGTTAAAACTAAATTATTCGCAATTCAACGGAGCCTGACGTGTGAGAGGAGGAGTTTTCATAGGTAATGGGCAGATCTTGTGGCCAAGAAAGCCTGAGGTGCAGACAAATTCTTGGCTCTTTAGAACACCCTAAACAAGGCAATCGGTCTGGATCTGAGAATTGAATACCATTAGGTGGTGCCTTATAAATGTGCTGCTTTAACTCAGTCCAGAATTTAACAAAAAAGATGACAACATTTAATTTCCAAAATGGATGAGTGGCACAAATCTAGAATTTTGGAATTTACAAGATTAATGAGAAATTCAACATATAAATAGGCAAACAGCTATAAGGTCTTTGTCTACAGAGACAAACTTGTTAAATAGCCCATAAAACCTATGTTCAGAAACCTGTGTTAATTGTCTGTCTTGTTTTAACTTTTTTGTAATGGAAAGACCTTTTTTGTAATGGAGAATTTTGACGTAAAGTTTAAATTGACTAGAGGTTGTCAAATATCTACATTTTTAGCTGCAAAGATGATTTCCAAAGGGTCAATATGACGAAAGAAGAGAGACATTCAATGTCTTTCTCTACATTGAGTGTAGAGAAAGACTCTACACTCAATGGACACTTCATAACAAATACCTCTTCAGTAGCTTGCTAACTAGCTCATAACATGGCAATGCATTTAGATGTCTAGATGTAATGGAGATAATTTGCTAAAGTGAATTTTGACTTTGTGACTTTGACAAGTTGTTTGGGCAAGGCGGAATGATTTGAATATTTTAGAATATTTTGCACCTCCATGTCTTTGGATTTAGAGAAAATGGTCCCAGAAAGAGAAAGAGGCAGTTAGGGATGAAAACAAATTTTTATTGTCAGAGTATAATAGGTTTGATATTACAGAAAAGCAGCAGATAACAACTTGTTACAACCAAAGTATCCGGCTGTCATCTCTAATGCTAGAATATGCACAGGATCAGCGATTTTAAACTCTTACTTGGCCTTGTGAGTCTAGATTTCAGCAGCAACATTCATTCCTCCACATGGCGGTGTATTAGCATAGATTTCACAGTGCACATCTCAGTGCAACAAAGCATCTTTGTGATGTTGGGGTTTTGAAGATTTATATCATTGATGTGCAGCTGGCAAATCTATAAAAATCATTTATTAACATGGGTGTATATAAAATGATAAAATATTATTGAAGTCTGTGCTACTTAAAGATGATGTAAAATTGTTTTAAGTTAAGCTCCATATTTACACACAGACACTTTTTATTGATAGGACGATTTGGGCAAAATAATATTTATGACTACAGAATCCACAAGTAAACCATGAGCAAACCTCTGCAACTAGACAAATTGCCTTCATACAGTAAGTAAGGCACAGCAACTTTATCCTGGAAGACGATTGGCACCTTGTCCTATTTGCGCCTTCTCATTTGGAAAAGTTTGCAAAGTACCGGTCTCCTGCTTCAAGACAGCCATTACCGAGTCTGAGGATGCGTCAGCACATGTAACAACTGCTCAGGGCTTAAAGCAGGGTGTGTCTTAAAAGTTCATGTTGCAAACATGCTATCTAACAGAGACTCCTTCAATTACATCAGACAACCGATCACTTGCTTCCACGAAAATCAATTGACTAGGTGCAAAATGCCTTTCAAGAAATTACCTTCCACGAATGTCCTGTGTGTGTCAAGAATGGCCACTGATATGTTTTCAGCCTGTCATTCATAAATAATGAAGGGAATCTACACACATACATCATAAAGAGAGGCTCTGCTGGTGTAGGAATGGTAACAGAGCTGTCACCCTCTGCATTATGGATAGAGTTCTTACGGTAAGCTTGCAAAGCCCATTCAAATGTCCTTTGATGGCAGTTAAATCTTTCACAACAATCCTTTGAATACACAATATCAGGTAGCAACGTCTCTGCTCCAAAAGAGTGGAAATGAGAGAAAATGTGTGTCAGCCTCCACATGTTTCAACCTCCCAAGTTTTGCGTGAGCACCTCCGCTTATTATCAGCTGAAGATGGGATGTGGATTAAAGTTTCAGGCAGACTTAATCAGTAAGATGAGCTGGACATTCCTTTCTTGATATGAGTTTTTAGTGACAATGAAACAAGGTCATCAATTATTGAGGTACCACACAAACAAGCAGGGTAGGCATTTGTGTCAGTCCCAAAGGCCTAATTCCAACAAAATGCACTTTACATTATTAACAGTCACATGACATCTTTTTTATTAGCTCAGTTAAACATAACTTAAATGTTAAGATATGTGAAAAGTATAATTAAAATGCAATTATTAACAGCATGTTGCAAATTTACATGAATTAAAATACAAGAATACTTTGCAAAAGGAGAGAAATCTTTATTATTATTATTATTATTATTATTATTATTACATTAACTGACTTGGTACTATACTGTCTTACAACGTTGACTACAAAATGTTGTATTTTGTACATTTCAAAGTAAATTGCTAAATAAATGAAAATATTATTAAAGTAGATTTTTACTGAGGATTAAAATATATTTAAAACATGAAAGAAAATATGTAGTTATCAATGAACAGATATTTCAAATTTTTTACATTCCCTACACGATCAATTGTTTAAAATTACATTGGCAAAATGATAATAATTTCGCAATTATTGAATTATTAAGATACCAATAAGCATTCACACACAAGTTTAGTCTTTCACATAATCTGAAAAAATCTGCAACTGTAAAATGTAAACAGAAGTTTTACATTTTTGCTGTTTTCTTTGCTGAATAGCTGTGTAAAACAAATGTAATGGAGTCTAAGAATATTTGGTGGTTTGGACATTTTGTTTTGTTTTTTTATTTACAGAAAAAAAATCACTTGGATTTTCTAATGTGTCTTGAGATTCTTGTCGGCTGGTTTTACGAATAGTTATAGTTTGAATTTAATATGTATTTATCTTCCAGTTTGATATGAAGTTTTTTTTTTATGAAAAGAATTGCAAAAGGCTCCTTCTTTTCAATTATACATACAGATATATTCAATAAGGATATGTGTTCGGATGAGGCCCTCTTCTAAGACTAAAAGTATCTTTTGAAAATAATGTTTAAAAGCAGGTATTAAACATATGTTTTATTGAGCCACGTTTCTGTTTTTTTAATTGTTTATTGGTTTGATGTAAAAACTCTAATTTTAAATGTTATGTTTTTATTACCTGTACACGGAAAAATCATCATAATTAACAGAAATAAGAGCTTTCAAACATCCATCTCTGCAGTTCACCTACATAATCCGTTTCACTTTTTAATATTATTCTAATTAATTGAATGGTTCTGTGAATTTGGTTTTTTTTTGTTTGTTTTTTTGTTTTTTTTATCTCAAACTTATCTGTTACTGTCTTTAATTCATTATGCCCCGTAACAGACATCTACAGCATCGTTACCACTTAATATTGTATAACAATTTTCCTTTAAAAGAACAATGCCAAGAAACATTTGACAGATGAGTAGGTCATTCCAGTAATTTGGAATAACACCAGCTGTGGCTAATACCAAGAAGAAGAAGAAAAGTTAGAGGAAGGCAGTGTTGCATGTCAGCTTTGCTGAGGGAGTCACTCTGAAGAAGCCTCTATGAAAACTTGTAGACTTTTGTGAAGAAATGGGACAATTTTTAAGATGCCGGTGGTGGAATGATGACCAGGATGACAAACAAGACGTTCAATGGAGCGAAAAGCCATTCCCAGTGGAACCACATGGTACAGCTGCTAGGTAACTATGATATTCAGCCTTGGATTGCTAAGTATTCACTGATACAAATTTGACTTCATACTGTACTTTTGCATGGATTATAGCGATGTTCTTTTTCACATAATTACTAGATGTGCAGACTGTTGTCTCAGTGGAAGGAATATTTTTGTTTTAAACATGTGCTGCTCCACATTTCAAACTCTTTTCCTGGTTGCAATGTTCCTTTAAAACCCTTGAAAGCTATGGACCAGTGAGAGCTGAACAAAATTATTCTTCATAGTTAGCATATCCGATTTCACATATACTTAAAATTATATTTGTCTTTATTTTTTTAAAATGACAAAAAATGCCCAAAACCTCTGAGAATTTAAGATCTCATATCAAACACCACTATAGAACATGTCATTATCTTTAGTATTTGAAGTTACTGTATGAAGAGATGATGCATGCTAGAGGCAAATGTGTTCTTAATTTTTTTAGCATTAGGCTGAATCAACAACATACAGTACAGACCAAAAGTTTGGACACACCTTTTAATTCAATGAGTTTCCTTTATTTTTATGACTATTGACATTGTAGATTCACACTGAAGGCATCAAAACTATGAATAACACATGTGGAAATATGCACTAAACAAAAAAGTGTAAAACAACTGAAAATACCCCTTATATTCTAGTTTCTTCAAAGTAGCAACCTTTTGCTGTGATTACTGCTTTGCACACACTCTGCATTTTCTTGATGAGCTTCAAGAGGTAGTCACCTGAAATGGTTTTCACTTCATAGGTGTGCCCTGTCAGGTTAATAAGTGGGATTTCTTGCCTTATAAATAGTCATGAAAATAAAGAAAACCCATTGAATTAGAAGGTGTGTCCAAACTTTTGGTCTCTACTGTATATGTATATATATATATTTTTTTGGGTTTTTTTGTTCCAAAAATACAATATGGAAAGATGTCCACTATTGGACAATTGTATCCTCCTCAACAATACTGACTGGTAGATATAAAAACTGAGCCTCTTTGTTGTGTCATAATTGTACCTTTTAGAAATAGGAAAAGGTGACTTGACATTAAAATTTACACTTCAACATATATAGAGAAAAATAAATTCTAAATAGCTAAAAAATGATCACACTTGCTTTTGTAGTACTGATTATTTTGAAAACTAAAACGTATATTTTCACTTAACTGAATAAATGTATTCCAAATAATGTTTTCTTAAACTTAAGTCTAAGATTACACAAGAAAATATGTTTATTTTACAGCTTTATTCACATTTTTACCAATGAAAGGTGAGGCGTAAATAGATTTTTTTGAGACCTTGACAAATGATGACTGAAAACAAAGCCTGCTTTCAAAACTGCTGCAGTTTGTCATTTTTTCTCACATTGTCTTCTCCACAGAAACAGATCCATGTTCTCTGCTGCTGCTCTCCACTGCCCTTGAGTCCAGGTAAACTGCTTGTCACATTACCTCGCGTTGCTGTCCCACACCAGCACATTCCGCCGTCAGTGTCGACTTGTTGGCTCACGTTTCCTTCCTGTTTACCGCTCCCGGCTCCTGACCCGCAGGGGTCACTGATCCACTGTGTGTCGCTTGGGTTGTGTTACCTTTTGGCTTCCCCCAGGCTCGTCCCTCTTCCAGCGCAGTGATCGCCCCTCACCCCAAGCACCCCCACCCCGCTGCGGCTGCACAGATTAGAATCAGAAACTGATAACAGCAGCTATGGATGCCTAATAATTTAATTAATTTTCTCACTATCTGTGAGCAGTAAGTGTTTAACATAATGTATCTAACAACCGTTACTGCAGTACAGTGCCTCAAGTGAGGAGGATGCAATAAACATGGGAAAGGTGATCTGTGCAAATGAGATCAAAACTGTTTTTTTTTTTTTTTTTACCAAACATTGTGACCATCTCCACTGTAGAACATAGCGGTGGCAGCATCATCCTGTGGAAATGACTTTGTTCAGAAGGAAAACTACTGGAAGCCAAAACAGATTTGAGAGTAAGGCTGAGGATCATCTTCCAGCAGAAAAATTATCCCGAAAACCAGTTGAACCTAAAGCAGAGTGATTTAGATTAAGTGATAATCAAATATTAGAATGACCCAGTCAAAGTCTGTACCTAGTTTCAATAGAGAATATATAGCGAGATCAATAACTGATCAAGAACTCAAAATTTTGTTATTAATTCCAAAGAAAAATTAAATTGAAAAACAGGCGCAAACAGGATAGGCACAAATTGACGTATCCAAGTATCTTCAAATTTGACGATAAATGTTAGGTTATAGTCTTATTAAGACAATGCCCAGGATTGTCCATTATGTTCTTCATTTAATAAACTACAACTATTTTCACAAACCTCTCTTGAGGCTTCAGAACAAAGTCAACTTACTTTAAGCTTAGCAAGCTGATGACCCTCTGATGATCCTGCCCCAACAGATAATGACAGAATATTTTGCACCCTTCGAAATAGATTTATGGAAGATATGCAACATCTTGCTGCAAACACTGAAGGACCCTAAGCATCCTCAAGCAGTACAGTCTGCTCCGTTCCTCCTTGTATGCTGCTTCACTGTTCCATCTCCGGTCCAGTCTGTTGTCCAGATGAACATCGAGGCCTTTTTGCTCCTCCACAACCTCTTCACCCATGATGGACATATTGTTTGTCAGATTACTGCATTTCACCCAGTGACGCACCAACAAAAAGAAAAGAATGAGCAAAAAATATAGTCTTGCACACCATAAGAGTGAAACGTTTGCTTATTCTGTTTTCATAAGATGTAGCCCAAATTACTTGCAAGTAAAACTGTAGCAAAATTCTTTGTGCAAATTATAGAGTCAGACGGGCTGGTCACAAATCCACACAATTTTCTAATGTTAGGTTATATTGAAATATTGAAAACTATGTATTGATTTCTTTCCACTTATGAATAAGCACTCCCTTATATTGGTTTATACCACTCCCAATTAAAAAAAAAAAAGGCTTGTGGTTGTTTTGTGACAAAATGTTAAATGATTCATCAGGTCTTAAAATTTTTGTGAAACAATGTTTTGTATCACTTCAATTTACTGTGAAAAAGAATCCAAATGTCCTTTTAATAAAAGTGACAAGACCAAGTAGCATATCTTTGCAAGCAGCTTACATGAAGCTGCTAAATGTATAACTGCAGAATCTACATTGTTGACCATGACCTCATGCTAATGCCAGGGTATATCCCGTGGGGTAGCTGTGAATATCAGGTGTGTGCTCTAATAATCAGGTTCCCCCTGCAATCTAGGGATAATTGTAACAACATTAAAGTGGGAGTTCTAAAAATGCTACTCTGTACTCGGATGGGAGAAGAGTGAGGTAGTTGTTAATGTTAATTCCTTGAATCCTGTAAGTGCAGAGGGTAAAAATACAGTGTGGTGCTGATTTGAAAGTGTGGTGGAAGGAGGACCTTCAGAGTGGTTGATATGATAAACTACTTTCATATTCTTCTCCAAAAATTTCTGAACCAGCACTTCTTAAGAACACTCCTTGAGAATGCACTTCCAGTTAGCATAATCCAGAAATAGATGGCTTATTTGCATATTCACATTTGTGAGGGCAAAGTTTTCATGGTTGGCAGTATGCGTCGAAATTCCCATTTGATTTTTGCAAAGGTTTTTATTTGCGCCTGTGTTTTGTTTTCCCAGCCGAAGCAGTGTTGGAGTTTATTTACAAAGCTGAGGTCAGGAGCCACTCGATCCGACCACAGTGACACTCAGGTGGTCAGCAAGGTCACCCCTCCTGCTTCTTTTCCCCTGGCCCCACAGCTCCACAGATCTATGATTTTTCTGCCTCTTACACACCCAAATACACCCCCACACACACGCCCACACACACATCTGTAGTGCACATACACAGTAGACTTCTTATGTACCCGATACTATCTGATATTTAATCTTATTTACTGTGTGCGAGATAAAGGAAAGTGCACATTCAAGGACACCTCTGTACTGTAAAAGAGCTATGTATAATTTTCTTTCTCCGTATTTTGGACTTTTTTTTCTATTTAAACCACTTTAACTCAAATTTCAATCTAAGACCATGTTAAATATAAAGAAGGAAAGACAAGCAATGGGGATTAGATTTTATCCTTTTATTTTAACAGATAGGTGCTTATTAGTTTGGGCAACACAGCTTTATGATGGTCTGAAGCACATGAAGAACCAAAAAGCTAAAAACATGACAGGCATGTAGATATTAGTGAAAAGGAATACATTGAAATGAAGACATTAGGAAGGGTTTTGTTTAACTAGGTTGAAAATTGCTAAAGTACTAAAGTAGGAGCCCTTTATGTGTTCAACCGAAGGCGATAGGTTAAGATGAGATCTAGATGGAGGGGTTTTCACCAGTTTAGGACAGGACCAAAGCTTGGAATTCTGTGGGGAAAAAAGATATATTTTTATTACAGGTGATTCAGGTCCAGGCATCCATCAGCATAAAGATTTATGAGCAATTCCAAATTTTAGCAGCATAGTTTTGCTATCATATAGTTTGCCAATGACAAGATTGTTCAATGGCTTCAACCAGAAATGTCCTCAGATCCAGCCAACCTTAACCTATGACTCCATGTATGTTGGAATTGTGCTAAAAATTGGCCCAGATGAGATTACTTATTTTTCACAGTTTTAAAGCTTTGATATATATATATATATATATTTTTTTTTTTTTACATAAGAGACATGACTGATATTGGCAATACAGCATGCATTCAGTCAACCCAAGAAGGTCCTATTCGAGAACCCATTTTGGAGTTCAAGTCCACTTAGCTTCGAACCAGACTAATGAGAACTCCACACAAAAATGAGTTGACTGTTTTTCTTTTGGGCTCTGACTTATCTGCATTTTGGAATGACATATCATCCAAACAGATATTCTCACCTTCCGCTCCAATTTTTCCATCGCTATCATCATCAGCAGCGTTCAGGAAAGCCTTGGTCTCCTTGTCTGTCAGGACCCGAGCCCCAGGGCGGAACCTCTGGAGGAAAAACCTGATGGGAGGAAAAGAAGATGCATGAAGCCAGAGGAAACTTTTCATCTGAATGAACAGCAAAAAAGCACTCGAGGACAATTTGGGAAATAAAACTGATGTCTTATTGAATCAAATGGAAAGAAAATTAAATAAAATGCCCAAAAAACACATGTAGGCGTACTGAAAAATTTGTTATAACCACTTGAACTTGTACGCATATCTGATTAGTGTAGCAGGAAAAAGTATATTGTGAAAAGACACATAGAAGAAATTTGATTTTCTTTCAAAAACAGATGAGGATTACTGCCTTTTTTTTTTTCTAGAAGATGAAGATAATCTTCACAGGAAACAAAAAATATTGACGACTCACTTCAGCTCTTCCTCCTCAATAAACCCACTGGCATCGTTGTCCAGGATCCCAAAAACTTTCTTCACATCCTGGGGGCTTTTCTTGCTCAGGCCACACAACTGGAAGAACTTCTTTGGACAGAAGGAGTCCGGAGCTGCGAGAAGAAGTATAAAGATTTTACTGAAAACTGTCCTGGCTTGGAAATATTGTCATGCAACAATTGTAAAGAGGGATGATTTTTCCATTAGTTATATTTAGAGTTTTAAAAATAGAATTGACGACTACTTGCAGCTGCACCATTGGTTACTTGAAGCAACTATTTACATGTGTAAATTACTTAATAATCTTGCTCAAAATGTGCAGCTTCTGCACAGTAGAACAAATATTGTTAAGTTTCAAAAAAGTTTTACTTTCTAGTCAGGAACTCCATCATTTTCAAAGCATTTCTTATATATATATACTGTTAAATTCTTTATTCGGTAAATAAAAAAAATACTGGAACTTTATTTGATACTTGACACTTCTTAATTAAGGTCTCATGTTTGTCTTTCGTTCTTTCTTTCTTTCTTCTTCTTTTTTTTTACTGATATTACTTCAGTTGTATTTTACAACAAGTGTAAACAAGCTTCCCCTTCAAGGAATAAAAAAAGTTAATTAATCTGACAAAAAAAAATAGTTCTGTAAAGAGCAGACTTCCTTCAAATATTCAAATATTCTCTGACAAAAAAGTCAGAGAATACATGAATATTTGGCACGTTGTGTTTATGTTTCATCTAGACAGTGTTAAATCTAGAAGATCAAATCTGAAGTCTGCCAAGAGAAAGCAGTTCTGAAGGAAAACATCCTTAATGCTAAATAGAATAAAGCACTTTACCAAAGCACTTGGAATACGTGCGTAATTATTTAATTGAGCCATCTAATCCATTGTTAGTGGACTGCGGTGGCTCCTTGTACATGTGTACAAAGAGATCAAAAAGATATATTAGTGAAAAAGGATACCTTGGCAGTCCTTGATGGCGCTGTCGATGGCATCAGCAGAAAGGACAGATGAGAGCGACATTTTATTCCTGTAGGAAGAACAGCCATGGTGAATTATTAACACATTTAGACAGGTGCGATGTAAAAGCAAGAGCAAAACCTGACAAAGTGGCAATAGGTGGCCTGCAACCTGGCAAGTTAGTCACTGATCTTGCAGCCAGCAAATTAGCAACTTTTACATAGAACTTTCTCTTATTATCATTATTTAAATATCCCTGATGTATTTGCTGCATGCTGTTGGCAATAAGTAAAAGCCAGGATTTCAGATTGTTAAAACATAGTAATGTAAAGAAGCAGACGTGAACTCCGTGTGTCCTCCGCATCTTACCGTTTTAGAAGTTTGCTCCGTGGTCGGACGGTGATGCGGCTGAGAGGTGAGGCGCTGTGGTGTCTGCTGTCCGTCAAGGAGGATTTATATAGGTCTGATTGCAGTGACAATAGGGATTGCTTGAGTTACCTGACTATGGATCAAATTCTGACTGCCCGCCCCTGATCCGATTTCTCAGCTAACTAATTAACCTTTACTATTTATAACGCGCATGAGCACAGAGATCGGGAGATGGAGTTCCGTAACGCCCTTGTAAATAGCAAATTAAGTCTAGAAGGAAAAAAAAGAAAAACCTTTAACTCAACCTCAGCTCCATCATACAATCCCCTTCCTTTCAACTCCAATATGTACAGTAAAGGCGGGGAAAGGCTGGAAAGCGACAGTCTCTCTCTTCTTTCCTTCCTCTTTTACTGTACCACCCCCATCATATAGATATCATTTTACAGGCAGCACTTCCAAAACAAGGATCTTAGCAATATATTTTTGGAATAACGGAAACTCCATCTTTGATGTTATTTTTGGTTGATCGTATGAAAACCTGTTTCTAATGTCTTTCTTTAGAAAGCTTAAGGTTCCCAAGATCGAATATCATCAAAAGAATAAAAAAAAGAAAAAAGCGTCATGCCAGGGATGCTCACAATTCTAACCTTCTCATTTACACTGACTTCGAGTGCGGGAGGTGGGGAGATCCATGAAAATGCTTTGTCACTTGTACTGATTAAGGTCACTTTGACGTCCCAAACGGTGATGATGAGGAATTTTTATTCATTGATCAGACCAACCAGACCGATCGGCAAACAACAGCGAGCAAAAAGTCTTGTGACATGAGGACGTGTCCAAAACACATATAGAATTAGCGGCATAGGAATCACCCTTTGTTCTGAGTCCCTGATAACAGAAGACCACCTCTTCGTGTCAGGAAGAGGAAATCTTTATACTGATGCACTTTCATGCGCTTCTGTCAGTAAATGACACAGTTGTGCGTAAAGGTCAACCTGAATTTTGTTTTAAGTCTGAAAAAAATGCGTTGTATCAATGCTGAGTAAGTTCTCTGTGTGTTGGGCTGCAAATGTTATCGCTTTAGACACCAGGAGTCGATAATTTGGAGTAGAAATCCTTACGCGCGGCCTGCTTCACTTATCACTGAAAGTCAGAAGTTAGATTTTAACTTATAAAATCAGTAAATCTTAACAAAATGCATGGGGAATGCATTCAAATGAATTTTTTTCTGTTGCAAATTGACCTAAACTTTAGACAGAAAATATTTGTCAAAATCACACCACAGTCAGCAGTTCCTAAGCAGCATTGTATTGTTCATTAAGATCAAGAAACTCAGCTGGTTCTAACCTCTAAAGTCTGACTTTAACATAAGCAAATGCTGGAAACTTCAATTCTTGATTGAATTTCAAAACTATACAAGTTGGGGTTTGTTAATAGATGAAGTAGTTACAGTTCAACCATTTTTACACATTATGTTTACAAAATAATATGCTTGATTAATTTGTAAAGAATCAACAATTCATACTTTTTATGGCTGGTTACATATACTTTGTATATGTCTGAAAAAAATATACTTTGTATATGTAACAAAAAGCTTAATACATAATGCTTTATAAGAATGTAAATCAGACCAAACACACCTGCTTTCAGAATTACTGAAATATGTTAAATTTCAGAATAATTAGACAGTTTTCCTCACATTCAGAGTTTTACATATACATAAATTATCAGCTTGACAAAAAATTGTAAAGTTTGAAGCTTTATAAACTTCAAATAGATTAATTCACAATATTAAGTTAAATCAAGGCACACCTGTGCATGTATTTTAAGGCAACACCTTAAATACACTTCTTTACTCTGTTAACACTTAATTATGTCATGTTTTGAATAATTAGTACATTTATTTTTTTTCTCTGTGGTAATACTGGAGAATACATAAGACTAGTCATTGCAGTTTTTTTCTGATTTTTTGTTTTGTTTTGTTTTGTTACAGTCATGCCATACTCAATGTATTGGATTCAATAATATATTGTGCTCAAAATACACCTTCAAACGACTATTCAACCGTTAAAAATGCTTTAAGTGTGACAATATTTACTTTTGTTTCTATAAGATCAGCGCCTACAACACTGTTTTCAAGACCCTAAATAAATTTTTCAAGGGCTACAGAACTTTAACCATGGGAATCTTAAAGTGGATCTTTGTTACACTTTGTGGCAACATTGAGCCCATTTGCATTAATGAATAAATAGCTTTGTTCTTTCTGATTCCTCTCGAGTATTATTGAGCTACCAACTGATCAGTGAGGCCTCTCAGCAGCTGATGTCTGACAAGCTGCTGAAATGTGCTGGTGAAGTTAGACTGCATTTAGAAGGTAGAGAGAAACTCAATCATCTCATTATGGCTCCGTGTGAAAAAGAGACCACGGACGCAGGATGGAGCGGAGTGATGCCACTTTACCTGGAAAGGTTGCATGATGTCATGCATCCCCGTTGATACCAACTATACTGTTACAGGTCAATCATTTATTTATTTAAATCAGCTAGTGCTCTGTAAGAGCACGCATGGGGAGACAGGACATGGTGTTTTCTCACCTCTCTGGGGCAAAGGAGACCAACAGATAACAGTGAGAGAAAACATACTGTGTAGCATGGCAAAAAGAAAAAAAGAAGTAATCATTTTGGTAGCATATCAGTTTCCCAAACAAGATTATAATAATTTCCTAATCATGATTTTATTAAGAAAGCTTTTTCTCTATCTTTCATGTAAATATAAGATAAAATAACCCTTTGATAGTCCCACAAGTGATAAATTTAAGCGTTAAAACATGTGCTTATTGGTAAACTCAAACCAAGTGCATACACAGGTAATCACCGACATTTACGTTTTTTTACATTTGTTATTAAGATTTTATACGCTATACCTATTAAAAAGATTAGCATGTTGGGAGGAATTTTTGTAATTAAAAAAAAATCTGAAAAGTTTAAATGTGTTTGGCCCATTTTTGAACAATAGTAAACAAACCTTTTAATAAAGACCAAGGAACACAGCAGGCAGATCAGGGATAAAGTTCTGGAGGGGTTTATAGCAGAGTCATGTAACAAAGAAAATCCCAACCTTCGAACAATTGTAGAAATACCAAAACATGGCCATCCATGTTGATCAGAGTAGCAGCCAAAATGCTCAAGGTAAGCATGGGGGGTGCAGGGAGGTTGAGGAGATCCAGAAATCAGGTGGGAAAATGTTTTCACAGAAAACTGTGAACAAATACAATTTGGTGAATTGTCGAAATTAATGTTTAAAAAAAAGAAACAAAAAAGTTGTCATACATCATATAGGAAGATGCTCTGGTCAGATGAGACCAAACGTTTACGTTTTCCATATATACACAAACTGCTGCAATTGTTTGAAAATTAACACTCTAACCAAAAATACTGTCTGTAAAATATGGTGACTACAGCAACATAATGGATGACCAAATACAGTAACACTGGGTAAGAGGTTCAGGCCTACTCAAAGTGCAAATATAAAATTGCCATTCACTGATGCTCCCCTTTAAATCTGAGTAATTACTTTACAAAAAAAAGACAATAACAATTTTCTTTCTGTAGACACACAAAGATGCTTGAATCATAACCCAAAATACTTGTTACTGTAATTGCAGAAAAAGATGATTCTATAGAATTTTACTGAGAGAGTCTGAATAAAAGTGATGAGCACAAATTTGAACAAAAAATATTATTGAAATGAGGTATTCCTTTCCTTCTGCTTCATAACTGTCTTCTATCACATAAAATGTCAACAAACTGGGGTGACATGTTTAGTTGCAATGTGACAAAATGAAAAAGTGGTATAAATGCATTGGAAAGTATCATATGAACGTAGATATTTATTATTAAAATATAACAAATATTATATTTGAAATAGTGTTTGAAGTAGTTATTACAAACACACCGGTCCAAATTACAGAACAAAATAAAAATTTGTAAAATGGAAGGTAAGAAATAATCAGAAGTAGAGCAACAAATGCAACCATCAAGGTGACTGATGATTACGGTAATTTTTTCTAATGTTTTCAGATGGCTGAAGGGTAACTTGGAAACTCCATACTACCATCTAGTGGTTGTATGGTGCAACTACAAAGAGGAGCAAATGATTTATGTATTGTCAGACCTCTCAGGTTGTACTGGAGTTCATGTGCTTAATAGTATGCCATTAAGTGGGGTCACAATTACTTGGATATCTCATAAAAGTTGTGATACATTTTTCTAATTTCTTATGATAGTTAAAACTTTGGGGCCAGGGACTAAACCTGAGGATAATGGGGTAGGTAGGGCACTAGATTTGGAAACACATAATACAAGTGAAATGGCAAAATAATATTTTTGAGTGTCCAGCCAAGATTAAGGTCCAGGCAGCTGGTGTCTCTCTGCCACACATGGCTGTTTGGCCCTTGCAAAGTGGATCTAAATCATTTTGACTAGAAGTTCTCTGGAGATGATCAAAATCTCTTTTTTAGCAGCTTTTTTGCACTTTTTTGTATAGATTGCATGAAAAAAGTTCCTGACCCTCTGAGCCAGGTCTCATATCATTATGTATTTGACAGAGTTTCCTTTTCTATTGCTACTTCTCCAACCCAAAAAGGGTTATGTGGGCAAAATGACACAAAAACAAAGATGTAAGACCGCTGTAAAAGAATATTTTATTTTCTTTTACTTTTAGTTCCTGGAAAGTGCATTATAGATTTTACAGTTAGCAAAATTCATATTTAAGACATGAACACAACCGAGCGACATTCACAATCATCACCTTTTGGACAGTGTGTTGCATAGAGGCGGAAACGTCCCTTAAGCAAATGTATAAAAATTATTTATATTCAGATGAAAAGGGGGAGGTCGATGTGGGCATTGTTGTTCCATCAGAGCATGTGTTGTTGGTCATGTTGCCATCTTTATGCCTTTACCAAAGCAGCGAACTCTGCAGGGTAGACAGAGACAGAAAATCACAGAAAGTTGTACATTTGTTTAAACAAAGGAATGTCCAACGAGTGTCTCGGCACATACCATCAGCGCCAATCTTGCCATCTCCGTCGCTGTCACCGGCTTTGAGGAAAACCTTGGTCTCACCGTCAGTCAGTGCACGGGCGCCTCCGCTGAAGTTCTGCAGAAACAGCCTGCCACAGACACAAGAGATGCTCATCTAATATTGTTGATCAAAACACATCGCAAATAGACCAAATAAGGCAGCCATACTGAAAAAAGAATGCAAAGGTGGGTTTAGTAAGCATATTCATGGACATTTTTATTTATAGCTATTCATGGTCGCTCAGTCCTTATCTCAGGTCTCAAAGACTTTGAATGTCAGACTAGTTTGGCCCATCTGATCAACCCCCAAAACTCTCCAAGCACATTTAGACACCAAAAAACATCTTTCCATACATGTCATCTCACTTCGCAACCACTTTGTTCAGGGAAAGTTTCTTTTTCTTGACAAGATTTTGCTTGGTGGGGCAGGTGTCACCTCGAGAAAGATGTAAAAGGATCTCCCAGATGGGGGCCACTGTTAAACTTGAGATGGCACAAGGGAATTCATAAAGAAATGTAATGCATGCTGTTGTTGAATTACAACTGCAAATAAAGGAGTGAGTAGGCTGCAATCCAAGAAATTCTCTCTAAGTAAGACTTTCTGGATGCGGCGCTACCAAATTTATAGGATAGTCATAACCGCCTCTGTCTACCCTCCTACTGTTACTACTGAATAGTATTTAATCTAAATTTAACATCATAAGATGAGTACCCCTGCCCTTAAAGGTCGCCCATCTGAATGTAGAAATCCATTCCCTCGTGCATTCCTGCAGTATCTTGTGTCAGTTAATACTGTAATATTATTATATTACTATAGTAATTGCTACCCAATGTATAAAGCCCATTTTGTCCAGCCATGCATCTTACTTCAGCTCGTCCTCCTCAATGAAGCCACTCTTGTCCTGGTCAATGATGGCGAAGGCCTTCTTGACATCGTCGGCGCTCTTTCCGGCCAGACCGCAAGTCTTGAAGAACTTCTTGTAGTCGAATGAGTCCGCGCCTGAAATCAGCAGAGCTTATTATGCTACTGAGACCAGAGGCAAATATCAATAAGAATAAGGATGCAAAAGATGAAGCAAGAGTAAAAAGGTATAGGAGAATCACCTTTGCACTCATCCAGGGCTTTAGTAATGTCAGCATCATTCAGTACACCTGCGAAAGCCATTTTGATCTGCAGAGATAGAACACTGATTAATTTAAACTTTTGTAAAAGCAGTTATCCCTAAAGAAACAGCCTATTTATATAAAGGACTCGATTATAGCTCACTGCATTGCAAAAAAAAAAAAAAACAATCACAAAGCTAGAGAAACAGAATTTTGATCGCTCCAAAACAAATTCACACCATGTCTTGCAAACAAAATATGCTGTATAAATAGCTGTCTTTTGGCTTTCCAAGTAGAATAAACAGAAGAAGAAAGGGTCCCAATTTGAAATACTGAAGTCCAATTCTCTCTGAAGTGCAGGTTTTGCAATGCTTCACTCCTTCCGTGAAGCTGAGATTGACACCTGCAACTACTGCAAGATGCTGAGCCGTAATCCATGGCTCTCTCTTTTTTTTTTAAAGAAACCGCTGACGCTCCCAAATAAAGGCATTCAGTTTGTTTCTTTAGATGCTGCAATGCAGTGAGGTCCTGAGCAAACCCAATGTCAAAAGAAATAAAGAGCAAAAAGGTTTTTCAAGGATGCAAGTCTGGATGCGGGTCCCGCATTTTCTCTTCCCTTTCCTCTCTTCCTTCAGACTCACCTCGGTTGTGCCTTTTGCTTTGTAGGGTACAGATGACACAGACAAGACTGGAGTCGACTGCAGTGACCATCCCGGTGCTCCCAATGACCTTTTATATAGTGTCACGCTGTGGAAATCTGAAGCATAAGATAACTGACACCGTGCTAAGGAGGAGGAGGAGGAGGAAGACGAAGGAAGGGATGGGGCGCGGGGGGCTCGTACTGCAGCTACAGAGCGGTCTATTTTAAGTTTCAAAAATGAAGACGCTTAAAAGGTGCGTTTGAAGAAGTCTTTAATGTCCCTGGCTGCTAAGAATAGGCCTGTGCACTGCTGAGGTGGGCGAATTGGAAGGGCTGCTGCCAACCCGTAACCATATTCATGAGGATACCCAGCATGCATGCATTATAGCTGGAGTAAGTTGGACAAACTGGTTGTTTTTGCTACTTTTAACACTGACCAGCTTTAAGGTATGATTTAACCTCTTATTTTAGTGAATCTATTGCTCTTGTGTTTCATTGTGAGCAGAGCATAGTTTTGTGTATTTGAGGTATTATTTGTGTACTGTGTGGAATATGAAATAAATTCACTTTGTAAGGAACGTGGTTTTCTTGTTACATGTCAGCAATAGATATATAAGCCCAACCTTTGAAGAATTTTTTTTTTTTACAAAAACATAACAAAAAAATAATAATTTTTAGGTTTTAAAGGAAATGGAAGATGATGTTTAAAAAAATAAAATCTCAGTCAGCCCTATTTTGACCATTTCATCTTCATAGAGTATTGGAGGAAATGTTTATTTCTGTGTTAGAGGGTAGATCAATTATGGAAACATTGTTCAATGTTATTAAATGCTAATGAGGGCTTAGTCATTTTTTTCTGACAGAATAATTAAATAACTCTGTGGAGGATAAAACTGAAGATCTATGGCCAATAGGTGGCACCATAATGCTGTGGTGTAAGCTGCAGCCCTTGAGCCTCTCTGTTTTGACCACCGCCTGACTGTAACTAGGTGAGGTTGTTATCTGATAGGGATGAGGGTTTACATTTTGCTCACTTGCAATGCCCAGGAGGTTTGAAACCCACTGCAATTACAATCTGGCTTCAGAAGGAAAAATTAGATTAAAATTAAGATAAGCTTTTTGAAGCTAATTCGCTGTTTTAGACTGTTTTATCGCCCAAAAAAGATGTTTACTGCAAAGAAAGTGAATAAATAAAGTGGGTAATTTGCTAAAAAGTCCTTAAACCAGTGTAGCTATTTGCAGTGGGTTTGAGCCAGAAAGCAGCCCTGCTGCTGAGACAGTGACTGTTAATAGCCATCCTGTTGCCACAGCACATCATTTAACTGATTATGCAGCACTTGTAGAAGAAATAGATCTTGGACTAGGTCATCTAATTACCCAAAGTTTGGCAGCTATCTATTGCAGAGTTTGCTGGGTCTAAAGTAGCATGTGAGCAAAGCCCCGGGGCAATTCCCAGCACATTTCCCAAGCCCTGGCCAATGTCCAGCCACGCTCCCCTTCCCATTAACC
This sequence comes from Xiphophorus couchianus, assembly GCF_001444195.1. NCBI lineage: Eukaryota > Metazoa > Chordata > Actinopteri > Cyprinodontiformes > Poeciliidae > Xiphophorus > Xiphophorus couchianus. The sequence continues at coordinate 14,045,191 of NC_040243.1, read as the reverse complement.
AATTATAAGAACAAGTGCCGGGCAAGTCATCTAACCCATTGCTTAGCGACTCTTGAGCATTCAAAAGCTCTGGCATATGAGGACTCACTTGACACTGGCTCTTCATTAGCCCCATTGTGTTGAAATGATTTCTGTTAGGAAATGCAGCACACTCAGCCAAAGACTGACCTGCACAAGATGACTTCACACCAAAAGAGTATTTATTCCTGGTTTTTCACTCTTCCTCAAAAGTGCAGATGGTGTTGTACAGTTTGCACAAGTCATCATTTCTGAACACATAACACAGTTTGAGTAACATTAACAGCAAAATATGTCTTCCATGTTGAGAAACAGTTCGCAGGCAACTCATAAATAAGGTATAAAAAATATTCTTTCAGCTGGTGATTAATGAATCTTTGAGGAGTTTGCGGTTCCATGAAAAGAAGTGGATCTTGGTCAGTGGAAATTTATGCCTTTACGAGGGCAGCAAACTCTGCAAAGATAGAATGAAACTGCTGTTAGTTGCAGAAAGTAGAACATCTTTGCAAAAATGTATTGGTGTAAGACTCATTGAGCCGATTCTGACCAAGAGTTACGATTTATACAATTCAATGGCCAAAGTGCAAAACCTTCTGTCTGCAGGATTCTCTCATTGGTAGATTTCACGTTAGATGATGAGAACAAGTAAAGCTGCTTATAGTCAGTCTGCATGCAAGAAAACACTTCTTGTGACAAAGTATTAATCTGATGAAGCAAAAAGTCTATGAAAAGGTCTATGAAAAGGCAACCATTGTTTTTCAGAAAGGATGTTTTGTACTTTGGCATACTGATATTTTTAAAAAATTGTAGTTCAATTCTTTTAAGTTTATGCAAAGAACTCTTACCATCAACTCCGATCTTGCCATCACCATCGCTGTCACCAGCGGCAAGGAAAGTCTTAGTCTCCTTGTCGGTGAGTGCCCTGGCACTGGGAGAGAAGTTCTGCAGGAACAGCCTGACGAGTGGACAAAAGAGTAAGAATTAAACCAATGCATGTAAGCCTTAATTAATTATTCAAATCTTTTTTGGTCTTTTAGATAGTTAGGAAAAATGTAATGCATGACCAAGCAGGTCAAAAATATTCAAATCGCCTAGTGTGATCAAGCTCAGCCCTCAAACAGAAGGATAACTGTGCAAGACTAGAAAATAATGTCAGATTTTAATCATATTTTAAGCCAATAAGCTTTGAATTTAGCAGCGCTAAGTGTTCAAGTAATGTCTTACTTCAGCTCCTCCTCCTCAATGAAGCCACTGTTGTCCTGGTCAATGGTGGCAAAGGCCTTCTTGACATCATCGGAGGACTTGCTGGCCAGGCCGCATGCCTTGAAGAAACTCTTGTAGTCAAAGGAGTCAGCAGCTGAAAATGCACATTTCATCTCCATTAGTGCCCAATACGTCAGCAACAAGGTGTGGATGACTCAGAGTAGCTGTAGCTGGCAGTTTCTGAGGCACGTTCGTGAAACTGAGAGTTTGGTAAAGTCTGCCTCTCTGCGCTTAGCTACTTTGCTAAGTTTAAAGGATGCAGTGCTATGTGAAAATAAAGGAAAAGTCTCACCTGCGCAGCCATCCAGGGCAGCCTTGACATCAGCATCGTTGAGACCAGCGAAGGCCATTTTTTATTCTTGGGATGAAAAGAAGACAAATCTCAAGGTTAGAATGAGCATCTGAAATACTAATAAGTTCTTATGTTGTTACAGTGGAAAGAAAAAGCATCAACCAAAATGACTATGACAACATGCTCTTTGGCTTTTTATGTCTAACAAAACCATAGATTTTAGGTTATAAAATACCAGATGAAAAATTATTCCTTTCCTCTCATAGCTTTACATAAAAGTTGCTTCCTTTTTTTCATTTTACAAACCTTTGAAACATCATAAGCATCTATGTTTGCTACTGGCTAAACAGCTTCCCTTTGCCTCAGGATGTTTCCTCACAGGAGCCTACTAACTATTCATCCCAAAGCGCTAAACTGTGACCACACTCAAGAAACAATGCTCTCACCAGGAGAACAGATCACACAGGCATGAATATCTATCAAACATTTTTTAAAAATGTCAGCTGAAAACATTCGCTGCTGCAAAAACATGAGTCAGTCTAGCTCTAGCCAACCAGCATTCTTCCAAAAACGTTGATCCTCTGAAATGAAAAGGCCCGATTTGGCCAACTTTAGTTTTAAACTGAAATGTCCTGAGATCCATGTATTTGCTGCCTAGGGCGGTTTCATTTCTCCCTACAGCTGGTAGTCCACAAAGATCCCCCTCCTCTGAATCCGTTTCAACCCGCAGTGAGATCTGCAGAAGTCGGGGTAGCTTTCAGAAGGTGCACATCCCACTCACCTTTGCTCTGCGGTGAGGCGAGTGAAAACCAAGGCGGACTCGAGTGAATGCCAAAAGCCTCTTTCCCCCCTCTCTTATATATCATTGAGCAACACCATTTACAGACGTTTGAGTCTCAGTATCAGGTACCAAGATGCATGGGTTTCGAAAAAATGTGTCTAGTAGCCTGGAACTATTTTTAGGTGAACAAATGAGGATGCTACCATGTGTGCTCAGACCTATAGCTAGACATGTGGAAACTCGAGCACGCCTGAAGCACGTCGACTTCATGGCACATGTTGCAATCGTATTATGATTTACAACCAACATTTAAAATGTTGATTGTAATATTGAACTACTATAAATGTGCAAATGTAAGAGTGGTCCATGGTCAGACACTTTATCCTAGGCAATGATGAGAAGTGAACACCAAATACCTGCAGCCACTTGGTGTTCAATTTCACGATTACTATAGAGACAAAATAATTATTTAAGACCACAGGCAGAATTTGCTTCCCACATGAACATGCCATTCAGAGCTCTCAAAAGGAGAGTTTTTTTTTTCTTATGATGAGCTGTGATTTTTATTGGACCATCCTTGTACCAGACAGATTCTTCTACATTTTACTGATAAGCAGTGAAGTTTATGCAGTGATTTCACTGCATAAACTTCACTGCTTATCAGTGAGATGTAGAAACATTTAATTCAGTGTCATTCAGTGTCTTTTATTTCAAGTTATTACAAACTGTGTAAGTCATACTTTTTTTTTCACTTTTAATTTTTTATAAGAAGTAATACAGTTTCTGATCACTTCACTTGGCCTGTGCCTCCAGGCCTAAATGCAATCATGTGTCCAAAGTAAAGGATACAGTATCTTTACATGAGTTTCACTGAACCTCCACTGGCAGGGTCGCATTTCAAATGTACCAGCAACATGTCTAAACCGGAACAGGACTTTGAGGTCTGTACCATCAGATCTCTGTCCTTAGTAGGCAATCTGCCAATCATCTGGACTATTTTTTGCATCCCAAATGGGTTTGTGTATTAACAAGGTGACAATTTGATGACAAATCTTATTTTCATACCTTCTGTTAATTTAGTTGTCAGCCATATGCGCATAAGTAATATGTAGTCTAGACATTTCTAGATATTTCTGATACTGATGAATATTTCACCGAGACTCAGCAGTAATTTGAGAGTCACCCTCCAGACAGAAGTACAAGCCCTAATATGAGAATCGGAACAATTCAAGAAGGTGCTTTTGCAATTAAATGCGAGACATGAACAAAATTATATACATATAATTGCCTTACTAATGTCTGCATCCTTTTGTCACTATTTCATTACTATTTGTGCAAGGAATTAATGATGTATGTCGTCTGCTTCAATGCTGAGCTTGCTTTAAGTTATTATGAACTTTTTTTATATATTTTTACAAAAGAAGTCCATTCATCCCACCTTGTTATGTTTTTGCCGAGTTTCTTTTCATTTTTTGCCAATAGCTCAAAGTCAATCCAACTGAATTGAGACCGTATCACTGCAGATTTATTTATTTTTTATTATAATTGCGGCTGGTCTTTAACTTGACAATCCTGACATGAAAACCAGGTCATTCAAAGGCCTACAATAAACCATCTCATTGTTGCTCTGGCTGAACAGGATGTATTTACATTTCATTTTCAAGTCAAAAGGTTTTCTTTCATCTATCTTTAAGTCTGATCAGCTTCTCTGCTGATGAAAAGTCCTCACAGAACGATACTGCCATGGTGTGCTAAGGGTGATGTCGAGTGTTAACTTCCCATCTCAGATAATATTTCTGCATGATGTGTTTGTGTCCTTAACCAGCTTGATTTTATTTAGAATTATTTATAATATTTTGTGACCTCAAAGAGTACATGCTGATTATGGGACGCTACTGGTCTGTAGCCACAATTGCCCTGAACACATTTTTATGTTACCGCCCCTGGACCCCTAGACCATGGGGGCGTAACAGGCAGTCTGACAGAAGCAAGTCTGCCATTTTGCACCATCAGCCCTTCTGACCAACCCCAGCAGCCGGGGCGGGTAAAGCGCCTGGCCCAAAGACACAAACAACAAGGGCGAGGAATCGAACCAGCGACCAGCTGAGTGCAGGGCAAACTCCTACCACTGTCGTCACTGGATTTATATTGATATCAAAATAAAATACAGGTTGATTGTTTACTAATTATGTGACTTATCCATCTTCTAACATCCTTGTCCCTAGTGGAGTTGGGAGGGGTGCTGGTGCCTATCTCCAGCTAACGTTCAGGGTGAGAGGCGGGGTACACCCTGGACTGGTCGCCAGTCTGTCGCAGGGCAACACAGAGACAGACAGGACAAACAGCCATAAACCAACACACACACTCAAACCTAGGGAGAATTTAGAGAGACCAATTAACCTGACAGTCATGTTCTTGGACTGTGGGAGGAAGCCAGAGTACCCGGAGAGAACCCATGCATGCACAGGGAGAACATGCAAACTCCATGCAGAAAGACCCCAGGCCAGGAATCGAACCCAAAGCAATGTTGGTAGCACTGCTGCAAGGCAACAGTGCTACCAACTGCGCCACTGTGCAGCCCATTGTGTGACTTATGAAACATTTAATTTAATTGAGTTTAATTGCTAGGTATCAGTGTAAAAAGGGCTAAGTATCTGGACCTTTAGGGGATGATTAAGAAGACCTGAGATCATTTGACCACATCTTAAAATAACTTCAAAGGGATAAAGAAAAAAAAAAACAACAGAAGACAGTGGTAGAACACCTGAAATTCATTTTTTATTCCATACAGAGGACCAGATTGATTCAATGCAGACATCCACGTTAGGCCTTTCAATCTTTTTCATGTGTTAACAAATCAAATAAGAAACTAGCAGGCAGGTACTGAATTTGGTCCTTTTGAGTATTTTCATCTTCAGTTCAAAAGATCACAAAACTCTACAGGGAGGAAACAAACGGACAGACGTTAGTTTACTACAGTGTATTCTTCTGTTTTTGCATCACTTTTCTAACATTTGTTACCTTCTATCCCAATTTTCCCATCGCTGTCTTTATCCCCTGCTGCCATCAAAGACTTCGTTTCGGCCACTGTGAGCTCTCTGGCAGCTGGACAGAAGTTCTGCAGGAACAATCTAAAAGAGGACCACACAATAAGAATAAATACATAAACGCATAGTCGTAATTTTATACCCTATTCCTAAACCTCATCTTCATGCGCAAAACATGATATGCCTTAAAAATTTTTGATTTACAATATCTTTGGGGGCACAAAATGTGGTTTATGTCTACACATCTATCCTTACTTCAGCTCCTCTTCCTCAATGAATCCACTCTTGTCTTGGTCCAGGACAGTAAACACTTTCTTCCTGTCTGCCTCAGACAAGCCAGTCAGTCCCACTCGTGCAAAGAACAACTTGAAGTCAAATGTGCCTGGAGCTACAGTACATTGGTCAGGCAGAAAGAGAGAGAGGAGCCAGAACATGAAATGGAGCAACCACAAGAAACAGACACAAGTGAGTGAGTGAGTGAATGGTCAATCGCTGAATGACATTAAAGAACGAATAGTGGTGGTCTGAATAGAGACGTCGCATTTACTCATTCGCTCAGATGACTTTCATTGTTCTGCCAATGACATTTACCAATATACAGCCTGAAGTGCATTGTCGGCTTTGCTCCTATGCTTTGTAAACAGCACAAGGAAAACAAATATTGCCTCAGGTTTTAATGCAAACTTAAATGCCAAAAGTTCTCAATTTATGGAGGTTTTTGCAAGAAGACACCCTGAAATGACTCAAGAGATTCACACTGAAGAGGATGTCTAAAATAATGAATTAATTTGTGTCACATCCTCTAGTGTAACCATTTCATAGCTATGATTATTTTACTTTGTAAAACTCGCTCATACTTTCTTGACCTGCAAAGCATAAAAATAGCAAGAACCAGCAATAGAGCTTTGCATGCCTTGTCATGCAGACATAATTGTAAAGATAAATAATTAAATGTCTTGGCATGCGAGGAGCTTTATAGCTTGTGCTGTTGGGTCAGCTATGTTAGGGATGTCTGATGAAAACCCTTTGGCATCTGGTTGGTAACCAGTCTCCTGCAGTGTGTTTGCCTGGTAACCAGCAGGATCCCTGCCCTCACCCTCTTGTGAACAACATAGTGCAATGCTTTCCCTCGGGAGTGTTAGCTGTGTCGGGGTGTGCATATGTGTGTATTTCCTTAAATATAAGAGGATTTTTCTTCTCTTTTTTATACATCTTCTTGCAAGCACATTTGTGCATATTATCTGACTCACCTTGACAAGTTTGGACTGCAGATTTGACGTCCTCGTCACTCAACATCCCAGCAAATGCCATGTTTCTCTGGGGCTACCTTAGGGAGACAGAATCACACGAATGGAAGAAACACAAGGTGACAGAAACAAAATCTGGTGCTCTTTTTATGTCAGATAGCGGTTCATGTGAGATAAAATCAGCTGGAATGAAGCTACATACTATAATTGCTCATTCCCTGTAGTGTAAAGAAAACACTGGTTAGCACTTAGTGTATAGTTTTCATAAGAAGGATACCACTAGTGAGAAACATAATTATTGTAGAAAAATTTGCCAAACAGAAGAAGCTGGACTTTAATTTTTAGCTTATCAGCCTATATTCAGAAAAAGTTAGCAAACATAGAAACGTGCTAAAATAAACAAGAAATCAAAAATAGGGTTTCACATTATAGCAAAACAACATTTTTTTCAAAAGACACAAAGCCAAAGAAATAACACAATTGCATCACCAAACAATTATGTACAAAGAAACCAAAAGATGCTCACCGTGCTGTGGGTGATGTTTTCACTTTCCAAGCAGATGATGTTGCGGATCTCTGCCTTGCTCGCTTTGTGCCCGAGTCACTGACACTCTGTTGCGGATTCGTGATCTAGAGTATAAGAAGCAACCTGACGTCTCTGTCCTCAAACCCAGAGAGATTCCCTGTATGCCACACATTGCCTCCTCCTTCTTCATCAGTTAATCAGAGCAGATAATTTTGTCATTCATAGGCCTACTGATTTGTAAACCTGCGGGCATATCAGAAACACTGGTTTAAGAAAAAAAAGAAAACAAAAATAGCTTTGTAATCTGATTAAGGCAAATGCAGATTATTGTACTGTACCATGTTTTAAATTGCTCTTGCTCACTTTAATGTTGCAAAAAAGTTACATAAAGATAAATATTAAAAACATATTCCCACAAAATGTTGCATGTTTCTGTAGACAAAATATTTCATATGAACTGTCAGAACAATTTGCTTCTTGATTCTTACTAGATATCGAAACATACACATCTCAATTTAAAAACAGTTTAATGAAAAAGAATTGGTTTCTCTTTTTAAATTGGCGTACAGAATACCTTGCAAAAATACTCATGCCTCTTGATCTCTTTCACATTTTGTCCTGTTAAATTCACAAACTGAAATGTTATTTGGATTTCATCTGACAGACCAACATAAAATATTGCATAACTGAGAATGTCACACATAACTTTCAAAACCTTTCTCAATAAAAATCTGGAAAAAGGTGGTGTGCATTTTCTTATGGGATTCCCTGTCATACCTCCATCCAACGTCCCATCAACTCTGACCTGCATCTTCTCTGTCCCTGGTAAAGAATTTTATTTCCTGAACATGATACTGCCATCACCATGTTTCACTAAAGAGATGATGTGTTCATCATGTCCTGTATAGTTTTCCAACTCAAATACTGTTTTGTATGTTGCCTTTTTCCACCTGTTTGGTTTGTTACCCATATTAATTGTGGCAAGCTAAAAATGGGACCACTCTGTGGCTTTCTTTCAACAATGGCTCTCTTATATACATGTTTTTATAAGGGGCAGATTCGACAAAGATAATACAAGTCCTTTGGTGTGTGCAACAAGATGCTGGATTTCATCTATATGGGTTAGGGTTTTCTTTTCTTTTCTTACTCTTCTGCCATTATCTGCTGAGGTAGCAGCATCAGAGTTTAAAAAAAGCAAAACTAGCTTATTAAGAAGACTGGCTGTGTCTTGGAGACTGGCATGAAGGCTCTGGCGATGATGTGAAAAAAAGGATTCTTCATAAATGTAGAACATTACAGACAACTCTGAAGATCCTTTTCATGAGGCTGTCATAGAACAATGGTGTTCTAATCTTCTTCTTGAGTTTGTTGTTATTTGATCTTCATTACCACCACCAACTAACAACAGTGTCTTCAGTCAAAGGCCTTTTAGATTCACCGCAAGACAGACCACTACAGGAAATTCTGCCATTGACATCTACATCTCTTTGAAGAGGCTTTTATAATATAAGTATCAACAGCATTTAACATTTAAAATATTAGAAGGTTTATTGTGTGGTCGACTAGATTTTTCATATGTGAAATACCAATGAGAGTTTTTGAAATATAAGAATAATTGGTATGTGAACAGGGAAATGTGTTAGATTGTAAACAAAACAGCCTCAATTTGTCACATACCTCTGTCGCTAAATAAAACCAGTTATTTATTTATAGTTGGTCATTGATAGGTATTTTCCTTTTGAACCTAAATAAAAGAAAGAACCACAGACAACGTATATGAATTTTATGTAGAGCTTTTGCAAAAGGAGAAGGCTCTGTCAGACTTTTCCTCTGAGCAGTTCTACAGAGCGTTCTGATCTGCTCCTCTTTTTATTGTCAAAGAAGAACAGGCAAAGGGGCAGTCAAGAAAACAACAGAGGTCGTAAAGCTTCTAACCCAAACATCTAACAACCGAGTTCCAGATGTGATATCTGATCAAAGGTCTGAGCCCGGTTCAAATCTCGGTCAGTACTGTCAAGAAAACAAAATACGACTGTTCACAGGTAGTTACTAATTTAGGAGGTGTTCTTTAAAAGGATTTAAGGTCTGAGAAACTTAGTGTTATCTATTTCTCGTAAAGTTGAACAGACAGTAGTGACCTCCATACACACGTAAGGAAGAGAACACTTTAAACAGAAAATCACAATGATCTATAGGCTGAATGTGAACTAAAGTAAGAATAAAATGATAATACCAAAAAATCTCTAACAGTCATAAATCCAGAAATGAACATTTTATGCTCGTATGCCTTCACTTCAGCCATGTGACTGGGAGTAAAAGGCTTTCCTCTGCTTTGATACAAATCACTGAATTCACTTGACTGATAAGAAAGCTGCCCGCTGATTGGCCATACAAGTACAAGCTAAAGACATTCTTCGTTTTGATTGGTGTATGTAACTGCCAATCGTATGGATTTTTACGCCCCTATTCTGTGATGTACAGGAACATGGCGCTTTGGGGGAGAGGTGTTTCATGATACCGAGGGGCTGTTGATTTAATTTTTATGAGATTATGTTTATGTAAATAACGCTTGGACATTTTCATCAAATATGACAGTTCGCGAAAGGTGGCCGCTGTTTTTGGTCTCTATGGACAACGGACCGCTTCATGTCGGAGTTGCGTTTGCTGTCGTCAGCTGAAACTCCTAGCCTAGACATGCTAGCTCAAGCTAGTTAGCCCGGCGAGTAGCATCTGGCTAAAACAGCCCCAAAATGTGCTCTTATGTGTATCTGACACTGACAGTAAATTGGTAATCAATGTTTAAATTACGAAATTGGGTATTATATCAGCCGTTTATTTAGGACAGTTTCAGTTGGCTAACATTTCGTTGGCTAAACTTGGATGATGGAGAGACGCCATGGGTCTGTGTTATTTCTGGCTGCCTGGATTTTTCTGTCTGGATGTTGGTTCTCTGACGCTTTCCCTATTCGGGAAACTCGCAAAACAGGTAAGGCACCCGAAGACGAGTTTATTAACAAATAAATGGCATATGGTTTTGTTTACGTTGTGTTTATACGTAAACATGTCTGCCAGCTAGCATTTTCTGGAATGGGTACCTGCTGCTAATGATCAACCAGAAAGCTAACGCCAGCATAACTGTTCTCTGGTAATTTGTGAAGATTGTTAGGCAGTGTGCGGGTAATGGTTTAAAAGAGAGCCCAGTTTACTCGCTGGTTGAACAAACCCGTAAACGTTTAAACAAAATTACGACAAGAACAACACAGTCATGTGAAAGTCACGATCAGGCTAACTGACCACCTGAGAAGCTAATCATAAACAACCTTTCCCTCAATCTCCCCCCTAAGGGACAGCACTCTTTATATTTGATTATATTTACCTCTGTTACCTATTTTACAGCAAGTCGCTTTATTGTGAGGGAAATTCTTACATGTTAGTATAGATCTTGTCCAGTATGTTAACATTTCAATATCACACATTCAAGTTAACGTGAAAGAGCAAATAAGGTTTAAATTTAAAACAGCTATGGTGTTTTAAATTTTAAATGATTTGTAATGGTTACTCGAGAGATTTCATTAGTACTGTAGATTGCATTGTCTTCATCCTTAAAACATCAGTCTGTGTTGAAACAAAAATGCATCCTGCTAACATTTTTCTTACAAACCAGATATTACAGAATATATTAAATGAATACATAAATTATTTTTTTAATTTTAGATCCGATCTGGACCTTTTGTGGGCTAATGAAGCATTCACTAATGTGTCACAACAGTAAATTGCTGTCGTATATGAGTTTTAAAACATTAACAGACGTTTTTGGTTTGTTCTTTAAACAAATCTTCTCATCTTAACACCATTTTGGCAGCTTAGACTTTACAGGTGAGCTTTGCAATGTTGAACTGGAATAAAATCATATTAGGTAATGAATTATATCCTTATTTGTACTTGAAATGTAAAAATAAACCCTTAAAGCTGCTTCCTACAATTGCAGATAAAAAGCTATTTTTGAGGAGACAGCACAGTTTGATCACAGTTTGTGTGTTTTGCATTCTCTTTGAATTGCACGATAATATGAAGATGGTAACTCATCACTCTAATTATTGGGTGTTTTATTATACAGTTGAATTATGGTGCAAACTAAGCATACTGTGAAAGCAAAATGGTTATTTTCAAAGGTGAAGAAGTGGAATATTCCATGGTCTCCTGATCCCAAGTGAGCAGAGCTTACATTTCACCAACTGAACACAAAACTGAAGGTAGAAAGACCCAAATATAAACAACTAAACACAACTTTAGCAAAGGTTAGTAATGGTATCAAAATAGCAGAAAGCCATTCTATGTTGATGTTCATGGGCTTCAAACCTAGTGAATTTAGACAACATATTAATAAAAATGATCAGTGTATTTATGATGATACTGATTTGTTTAAGTAGCACCATTTAACTGTGAAAATTCTGAAAATTAAAAACTTTTACACATTTTCCAAAATTTAGACCTTAGTCATCCAAAATCATTCTAGTATGCACTTCAATTTTTTGTGCACTATTAAACAATCCCATGTTCCTATTATCCTGACCTGTTTTTCTGGATTTATTGCAGAGTTGAGTTGATGATTGCCTACCAGCCTAACAAAACTGTTTCCAGAATAATCACTTCAATTTTTATAGCACTGACATAGTTTACCTGCATCACATGTCTTTTCGTGAGTGAGATCATATGACTGTTGCCAATTAAATTATTTATGAATTACATGTTTTGCTATCTCCTCATGTGCTAATTTGCTTGCATTGTGACACTCCTTTTCAAGTTATATTCTATCCAAAACCTGTAAACTTTTGCAGATTTTATAGTGATTTGTATATACAAAGGATAAGTCAAATAGATTGAAAATCACAGGTCATCTTCAGAATCCCATGAGTCTAGTTTCAGGGAGTAATTTCAGTGTTTTCTAGTTTACATCGGTAATTTTTTTGTCAGAACCATTCCCTCCAGTTTCTCAGAATACCGCATTAAAAAATCTAAATGTGAAAATGTTAAACGGTGGACCTGTAATGTGTAACCACAAGATTTTCTAATCTTATCAGCCCGTATCAATGATTAGCAGCAGTGTTGTTTGCTCAGTTATAATGTAGCGTACAGGAAAGAAAGGCTGCAGTATGAGCCTGCTGTTTATGGGTTTATCACCCACAACCTGTTCCTTACCACTCCTGTTTGGCCTACATCAACCAGTGCATAAATTAAACAGTACAAATCCATAATTCTTCATTGTTACAGTTTGAATTTAGCTGAAGAACACGGATATGGATACACTTACAAATAATTAAAACTACTGGCTTAGGTATTTGTTAGCAAATATATCGCCTTAGTGACATGTTTGGGTCCTTCTATTGTAAAGTAAAAGTACCATTATAGATTTTTGTGCCTCTTTTTGGTGTGAAGCCAGATCATGCTGACATGTTTACCACAGGGAATGTTGGCTGTATTCCTTCACTACACGGTTACCTTATTGCTTGATCACCAGTCCGTCAGGGAGGCTTGTTTCAGTACAGGCCTGTCTGTCTGTTATATTGCTGCCAGGGCATTGTTCTGGATGGTTCAGAGTCAAATTGATGTTGACATCACCGCAAGCCATCCAAGTTTCTGTCATTCACTTTATTTTATTTTATTTTTTTTCTGAACAACAGAAGCATGAAAAATATTTGGAAAAGTAACTGAACACAACTCGGTGAAAATTATTTCTTGAAAAGAATGACCCGCTAACTCTGGTACCCGGGCTTTGCTTTTGATTTATGTAGATGATTCCGGACTGACAAATCCTGAACCAGCCAGACAGTGCAGTTTGCTGCTCTCTGCAGACATCGTTTTATTTTTTTATTTTTTCCCAGCAGTACAAAAAAAGTCTGTTTAAAAAAAAAATGGGTCAGCTTCTCCTCTGTGAGAATCACTACTGAAATATGCAGTACAGCTGAAATAAGACATGACGTCTCCCTACTGTATTGGTCCTAGAAAAACCGCCTTGCCTGAGAACTCTGCCAAGTCATGATAGGAACCCATGACTCAAATAAAACCTAATAAAGAAGAACTGATCCCATGTGGAGGGGCAGCGACCCGGCTCCTGTTGACTGCTGCTGTAGCATCTCTGGGGGTCCTGGACTTCCTTGTCACTTGTTGCTATGCTGGAAGACACAACAGGGTATTTGCACTGAAACCCTTCCTCCAATTAAGGCAATTTTTCCGCTAGGTTGTTTTGAATGTAACCCTTTGTGACATTAAAGAGCCATTTAAAGATTGTATGTATTTGTTTTTACCATCCAGTATTCACACACTGTCCGTTTTGCAGTCTTGTTCAACAGGTTCAGTTGGAAGTATAATCCAATAATTCCTATGCTTATGAAAACAATGTTCTGGTTTAACGTTCTAGCTGATCTGCTTTTCATTATGATGTTAAAGTTGTTTGAGTCTAGTAAAGATATCGTTGAAATGGTAATTATTTGCAGTAATGCTATTGTAAAAGTGAAACTGTGTAATATACAGTACAAGCATGCACTTGTCTGTGATTCATGAGGATTATTTGTTTTAGGTAACAATCCCAGTTCCAGCTTCTTAGAACATTAGAATATTACACATGACTAATCAAAAAACAGGATTTAAAAAAATACATGATATAGCCACATTAAAATCCCATGTTCTGTAGCCATGGGATGTAGCAAACATGTGAAAGGATGGGTCTGTTAACAGTTTTCCAACCATGAAAATATTCATCTTTCAGAATCTAGAACCTCAGAGTACAAAGTTAAATAAAGTACCCTCGCTTTACAGTACCAGTATTTACACAACTATTTAAAACTAAAGCGTACAGCTAATTGTTGTTTTTTTGCCTTTTTTTCTCTTTGCAATGTTTCATTCTTACGTTAAAGTAATTGAGCAACAATCTGTGCATTTTGAATAATCATATTTCAAATAGGAAATAAATAATTACTACATTTAGAAGTACTTTCCAAGTAAACATTTTTATTGAACATCTACAGAATATTTTAAAGCTTTACAGTAATAGATAGCACTCCCGTCTTTTAAATTGTCTGTGTTTTCTTTTAAAATTTATGTTTACTAAATTGGAAATATTTACAAACAAACAAATGTTACTTTTTTAAGGAAAAGAAAAGTAGAGGATCTCATGGGTAAATGGATGAAACTTTGCAAAATATCTGTTTGTCTGGAAAAGAATTGGGACTAACAGTGAAGTGAAGAATGAATTGATCATTTCTGGCTTAATCAAAGTCTAGACTTACATTTCAGACTTCACTGGTGCTAATCAGCCACACTTCCCAGGTTTCTATTTGTACAAATGCAGCCATGTAGAGTTTTCTCTCAGTCCTCCCCTACTTTGTGTTGGTCTATCAGTATCACAAAAAAATCTAATTAAACACATAAATTCTATGTGCAGAGATGTAGGTAAACATGCAATATTCACATTAAATACTGCAAATCTCTGTAACAGCTACTCGTCTTCCAAGGCATATATCATAAAACGGGGTTTTTGTTGCATTTTGAGATTCTCCACTGTGATATTTAGGAAGAAATTTCTTTTACCAGTTGTGCTAAAATGGAAGGCTGATTTTTGTGATGTGGGCCGGCTTCAGTCTAGCGGTTGAGAAGTGCAGCGGGTGGGCTGAAAGGCTGTTGTTAAAGCTGCCAGTTGAATTGCTAGGCCAGCAGCATCCTCGCTCCAGAAACCCCACACCTGCTGTCACCGCTGCTGCACCATCAGCTGCTGATGGGCCTGTGGACACCCCCACAACTGTCTCTCCAAATGTCTCTGAAGTAGAAGCTGGATGGTCAGGACTAAAAGCTTGACAGTTCTTATGTTTGTGGATAATGTGCACTTAGAAATATAAATATGTAGCATTGCACAGTGTTTTGGTTTGACATTGCCTTTTTACGTGCAATCGGGTGGCTAAGCTGCAGGAGTTTCGTGATCAGATGATCGTTCTATTTTTGTCTACCCACAACAACCTTTGTTGTGGGTAGATTTAGATGAAAGCTGCTGTTAGATGCTCTCAGTTTTGTTTTTTTTATTACAGCCAGATAAATTTCTTTTATCCGTTTTTGTCATTTCAGATGGACACACAGGGGACACTTTGCCCGTGTCTCTCTACCTGCCCTTGATTGTGTCATTAGTTGTGCTGGTGGCTCTGGTGGTGGTGCTAGTAAACTGTGTGACCTGCTGCAAGGAAAGAGAGATCGACTTCAAGGTGAGAGAGGCGGCTGGCAGGTTGTCAGAGGAGCACAATTCCTGTGGCTCCAGTGCAGACTTACCATGACGACTACAATGTTTGTGAATTAACTGCCATTTGTTGCCTACGATGTTAACTGTGCGTTTGTGATGCATTTAAAAATCTTATGTCAAACATTTAATTTCTCCTTTTTGTTGACGCAGGAGTTTGAGGACCACTTTGATGATGAGATCGACTTCACTCCGCCAGCAGAGGACACTCCTTCTATGCAGTCTCCAGCTGAGGTTTACACCCTTGCTGTGTCCCCTGTGCCACTGCCAGGACCCCCACATCTGCAGCCTCTGGCCAGCATTACAGGTCTGATTAGAGGTCCATCAATTAGCAATAAACAGAAGCACAAATACTGACAAAGCAGGGTTAAATTCTTTACATTACACCTACTTAAACTTTGTCAAACCTTTTGAAAACACATTTCTCGACAGATTTACATGAGGGTTTTTAAGTACGACAAGCAAAACTTGTGTACAGTCAGTTTTGATTTGGTTTTTATTTGGTGTTTCAGAATCATCAAGTGGTTTCAAAGTAGGACGCCACAGTTTGAGTTACATCCAGGAGATTGGAAATGGCTGGTTTGGTCAGGTAAGATGGTTTTTTTTTTTTTTTAGTTTGAGCTTAGCATTTTATGCATTTTATTCTGCTGTTTTTTCTTATTTTTGTGCAGGCAGCATTTTTCATGCTAATTGATGATTAATATATTTGGTATGGAGTTGGGTAATACAGGAAATAAAAATGAGATGTTCTCAGTTGATGTTTGCTCGTTTCACAGGACTCCTAATTATTTAGCTTGTGTTTATTTGCTGTCAGGTCCTGTTGAGTGAAATATACACAGACCCTGGGGGAACTAGAGTGGTGGTAAAGGAGTTGAAAGCAAATGCCAGCGCTAAGGAGCAGAATGACTTTTTGCAGCAGGGGGATCCATACAGGTAAATAAATGAAGTTGTCATTTTAAACAAAATGTATTTTTGTTGTTTTTTGGCTCTTTTTTATGTGCAAATGGTTTTGTGTTCTTTGTTTTTTTTTTATTTTGTCATTTTTATTCAAAGTGATCACACAAACATGTTGATCAACAAAAATAATTTTGCTTCATTTATGAACCAACTTTAAAACTCATCTGCAGTTTAATACAGTATGTTCACTTCATCTAAAAAAAAATCTGTGATGTTTAAAACAAATTGAAGATTTATGAAATTAAACAAATGCCTTTCTTTTAAGTATTCATCACTATTTCTTAGCTTTAATCTCAAGCAATAATAATTGTCAAATTATGAACAAGTCATATCAAAACAGAAGGGAAGCTGCTGCTTCAACAAACTCCTCCATACTCAAAGATCTTCTATGCATGCCAGATGTGCTTCTACTAAAGATTCTAGCCTCAGAGGATGAGTAAGGTAATTCTTTAGAGGCTAAAGATAATCATACATGCCCCTTGATTGATTGATTTTTCATAAATATGACATTTTGCTACTGAATTCTTGAAGTAATTT
This sequence comes from Xiphophorus couchianus, assembly GCF_001444195.1. NCBI lineage: Eukaryota > Metazoa > Chordata > Actinopteri > Cyprinodontiformes > Poeciliidae > Xiphophorus > Xiphophorus couchianus. Next base: position 14,028,242 of record NC_040243.1, on the reverse strand, counting down.
TTAAATCATAAGATTAAATATAGAAAAAATATAATCACATGGGAAGTATATGCAAGACATTTCAGTAAATGCACTGTTATTATAAACATGACAAATTACCATCAGTTTTATTTTTAAATACCAAACTACTGATTATGTTGTCTTTTTGTCCATATTTGAACAGTAGTACCAGTGTTGGCAGCACCCTCTGCCTTTTCTTCTACACATTGCATGATATTATATCACATTTAAAAACATGAAATAAAGCTGTATAGCTTCTTTCTTTGTTCCTTTCTTTCTAGCCTTATTAATGAGATTTTTTTTATCCTTTTTGTTTGGTTGTTGTTTTCAGAGTGCTGCAGCATCCAAACATCCTCCAGTGCCTCGGACAGTGCGTTGAGGCCATTCCCTTCCTGCTTGTGTTTGAGTATTGTGAAATGGTGAGTGAAGATGTGCTTTCTAGTTATGATAAATAAATTAGCTACTAAAGAAGGAAAGCAACTAAATGAGATAAAATCCAGATAAATATGCATATTTGAATTGAAGTCGTTTTTTTTGTTGTTTTTTTTTTACATTTGTCTTTAGATTTTTTGTGTGATTACTTTTGTCCAACGCTTCATTATATTTAAAAAAAGAAAAAAAAGTGAATTAACTGATCATTCTAAAGCATTTTTTCCAGTCAGTTGAGCTTGAATAATAATAAAGACTGTTCAAATTCTCAGAAGTGACTGCTGTTTTGGACCATGTAGATTAAAGGCTTAACACATTAATCCCAAATTGGACCTCCCACCTACTGTACACACTGATTTCACTCATTGGTCCTCATGGTCATTTGCTCATGTCTTTCACTGAGTGCACAACACAGCCTGAACAAACTTAGGGGAGTACCCTTCCCTTCCTTCTCCAATCCCCTCCTTCAGGCAGTTACATAGTTACAGTAAGCCCTGGACTTCTCACATTCCCACCTCACCCAGTAAAGCAACAGGCTCCATTTACACTCCTCTGGTGTCAGCTCTACCAGTTGCTGTGTTTGTGCATTTTTATAGCCAACCCTTTATGGTCGTTGGCAGCTGTTGAATGAATTCTTAAGAAAACGAAGCTGTAGCCAAAGAAACGTGCCGTAATGGTTACAAAACCCGTATATTTCTGTTTTTTTATTTATTTATTTTTGTAAAAGGTATGTTTTGGCTCCAAAACGTAGCTTTTTCGGGGGGAAAGATCAACATCCCATTTGTCTGCTATATTGTCAGCGTTTGTTGGGTTGCTTGCTGGCTGTTTAGTCTGCTAAATTAGTACAATCAAATGTCTTTTTTTTTTCTTGTTCTCGTTTCTCCAACCTGTTTAACGACTTAAGCTGAGTCCAGTTGAATTTGTCTGGCCAGGGGTTGCGTCATCTTATTTGGGCTGGGGTATTGTCAGCTGCCCAGACTTGGCAGAAGTTCTGGCATTGTGGTCTTTCTCAGCCAGCTCCAGTAATCCCTCTGACAGCACATGGAAGTAAGTCAAGGTGAATAACTTGCCACAAGTCATTAGGGAGAGGAGGAGTAGGTCCTGTATGTTGAGGGTGATAATGTGTGAGGGTAGCACAACTGAGTGATGTGCATACTCGTTATCCAACTGAGTGATGTGCATACTCGTTATCCCTTGCTGGATAAAGATTTTTGAGTGCTTCAAAATGGAGCTGGACTTGTACCCTGCATATTTTCTTACTTTAAATGAATTCAGTTAGCACCTAACATTGAAGAGCTGAAGTTCTTTGTTAGTGTTTAAGGTGAATTTGTCTTCACACTACTTAAGGCTGCATCAGTCATCATCTAGATGTCCAAACATGAAATTTGACCCTACAACTGTGAACAAGTTGAATCCTGAAAAACCAATCAAGTGTGATGTTTCCTCTGTCAAGCTGTAGATTGATGGCGGGGTTTTTTCTGTTCTGCATCAACCATGCTGGGTAACCCAAACTCAAAGCATTTGGACATCAAAATACATCAAGCTACTGTTGCTGCCGGCTCTAAAATATCATGTGATGTCAATTGATATTTAAGACTATTAAATGTCTTTAAAAATTTTAAGACTTAATAGTCTTTAAGTGTGTGGCCAGGAGTCGGGATGTTTGACAAAAATGCCTATGTGTTTCATGCCATGAGGCAAGCAGCACCCGAGTTTGGCTTTTAAAAGTTGTCGACACAGTTTATCATTATCAATAATAAATAATGTTAAAAGTTAGGCTGTCTTTTGTAGTCAAAGAAGCCAGGGAACGATATGCAAAACAAAAAGATTAGAAAAGAAGCAATCCCCTAATACGTGCAAGAGAGCAGAGGCTATAAACAATGTTTTACAACTTAAATAGGGTAATAATTATCAACCTGACTCTTTTCAATGCCATTTAAAAGCGATTAGTACAGTCAAAAGAAATATGATTACTAAAACATCAGCTTCTGTGTATTCCTTTGATGTTCTTACCTTAACTCCTGGGGATTTACAAAATGCTTCCATCGTGTTCTATACCAGACTGAGGTTTGAAGATCACAAGGATTAAAAAAGAGAGCTGTAACGTCTTCTGCCTCTCTCTTATCAGCTGGAAATTACTCTTACTCTTTAGCAGCCTGAATACAGTGCAGAAATTTCTCAACATCTTTTAAGATGCAGTTTCTTTTCAAACATCTTCCTACATCTTTGTGCTTCTACATACTTTATTTCTTAGCAATTTTGAGGCATATTTTTACTCTGTCACAACTCCCACACCAAAGAATGTTGTTTGCAGAACCTCATAGGGCTTGGGTTTATAAATTTTAAATAAATTTTTCAGTTTCTGACTAACTCAAATCCACTAACTGCTGATTTATCAGCGAATCTCTAATAGTTCTTTATCTTGGGGTATTATTGAATTAGTCACCATTTCAAAACTGACCTTATGATCGGTGATTGTTTCCATTTCCTTTTAGCTCTCAGTGATTTATTAACTTAGGTAGACGCTGCAAATAGGCCTACAGTCATTTCTAAAATACCTTCAAGTCTCCAAAGTAGCATCCTGTGTTGCCTCAGAAAATACCTGGAATTCATTTTTATGTTCATTTTTGTAACTTTATACTGTAGCAGTTAAGCTAAACTTGAACTTAGAGAACCTTGTACTTTTATTGTTTTGTTAATAGCATATTTCCTGGAACACAAACTTCATAACCTGCTCCTAAAGATTCACAAATAAAGTTTTAGAGTTAAGACTTTCTACGAAAGCCCTGCTGGGTCTTCTGTATATGCAGTGCTAAGCAAAGGTGTACATATGATTTTTCCACATTTGTCATGTTGTAATTCAATGTGTTTTATTAGAGCTATGTGTAAGACCAACAAAGAAAAGTGTGTAATTGTGAAGTAAACTAAAATAATATATAGAACTGAGCTAATATGAGTGATTTTAAAGGAACTTGCAAAGAGACAGCTTGTGGCAAAAGAAACTCCTTGTAAACATTAGCATGTAAATCCCAATAGAAAAGATATTTGCATGTTTAGCTAATTTAAGGGAATTTCTCTTAATCTGGCTGTTTTGCACATTTTAGCAGGACTTTCCAAAGGAATTGTTAAGGAGTTTACACAATAACACACTGACAATTTGGCAGTCACTTTCTGTTATACTTTAATGAATGACAGACACAGATGTGTTATGAGGCTGGGCTGAGCTCTTGTTGAAAGTCAAATTCACTGACTCTTTGACATACCACACAGAGGTTAACTATTTGTTCCCGGTGCACCTCGTGATTGACGTCTCACTGCTCTGTCGTCACACTGCTCTGACAAACTGCAGGGTTAATTTTCTAAATAGTTTCTTTATCATTTCAAATGTGAATATTTCCATTTTATTGTATTGATGGTGAATAATTGTCCAGAAGAGATGAGTACACTGTAGTTTCTTGATCTGACCGAGACACTCTTATTTATAAATCTGTGACACAGCACTGAGAAGCATTGAATTGTATTACCCTTATTTGGCCGTCTCACGTTGGGCTGTGAGAAGTGCTGAAAAGACAAGAAGGGGGGAGTCTGCTGCCCCTTTGTGGCAATGTCTGCACACTGCATTTTATTGGCATCTCTTGCTTTTTAAAAAAAAATCATTTGCAGAATATTTCTCTTTCTGGTCAGTTGTTTGTTTGCTTTGAATGGGTTGACTGCTCTTTGTGTCTGTCTTTGCTTGTTGCTGCAGGGGGATTTGCGAAGCTATCTATCTCAGCAGGATTGGACATTCAGAAACGCTGAGTTGCTGCAGCTGCAGAGGATGGCCTGCGAAATTGCTGCTGGTGTCACTCACCTTCACAAACACAACTTCCTGCACAGGTAGCACTTCAGAACTGCAACATTTAATTAAGCGCACACAGTTTTGATCCACTGAGCTAAGCAATGTCTGTTTTTTTGTGCAGCCACTGTTTAGGGTATTGCTTACTTTGTCAGTGACAGCAGCTGTGTAAGCATTGTTTTGTAGTTTTTAAAGATTGTGACTATTTACTTTTATTTTGAGAGCTTATAAAAAGAACAATATTCAAATATATTAATATTTACCTAATCAGTAAGTTTTGCTACTTAAATTTCTAAAATAATTAATTTTACAAGGTATTTAAAGTGTCATGTGGTAAGTACACAGTCATAAAAGTTGCTGGAAATGATTATGAAGATGTAGACCAGCAGTCAGTTTTACTTGCATGCTGTCTGTCCAACCAGTCTCAGGAGTACCGGTGTTCTCCAAAAAAGGTTTGCACAGCGGAGCGGAGCGGCTGCGTTTCGTTTTCATTTTTACCACAGCCAGCACTGGTTGGGTGCCTCCCCGCCACCCCTGGTAGCAGGGGTACAGGGAGACGTTAAGAACTCGGGGATCGTGGGGTGGGGTGGGGCTAACATACGATGCTCAGCTCATCAGCTCTATTTTGCATGCTCAGAATAAGCTTTAAGGGTTCCAATTACACAGCTCCAATGCTTTGCCACAGTGTCAGCTGTCCGCTGCCAGAGGGATATGATGATTCTGCTCTTTGCATGTAAAGGGATATACTCATATTGGGTGTTGTGTTTTAATCCTTGTTACAACTCACAGAGGTCTACAAGATTTCCTCATTGTTGACTTGTTTCATTTTCACTAGTGAAAATGGTTCTTTGACAGGTTCAACTCAAAACGTTGAGAAAAACATTAACTCATTATGCGAACTAAAAAAGGACACGGTGTACAGCTTGATGAAACTGTATTTAAGAGGGTAGCGCTTGGTGCAGCAACACAGGCACAAAACCTCTCGGGACAAGTGCTGTGTGGGCCGATGTCCCAGGCTGAAATCTCAGCTTTGCTATGCAGGGATAAGAATGGAGGCGCAAAAGAGCAAAACTCAATCAGCAGCTTGTCTCTTTAATAAATTCCTTTTGGGAAACTTCAAAATGTAACATTTTTTAAGTGTACATTTCTGTGGGATCTCTTATAAATCAATAGATTTTTTTCTCTTTGGCAATGTACATTGCATTCAATAGGACTAATATTCTTAAACGTATTTATCCAGTGCCAAGGACTCTTTCACCTGTAGTAAAAACATTTCTCAACCAAAAATAATCTTTACGCAAGAGAAGGCAGCATGATGTCACCTGCTAGTTTTTTCAGCTGCTATTTCAAACTTCAACTTTGACATTTGTCCGTCATCATCCTGGGTTTTTTCCAACTGGAAGTGACCGTGTTTGGCTCAAATGATCCAACTGAAACTTAAAATTGGGCTCAGTTTAAAAGGAATCTCTGAAACTTAAGATTGAAATAATTAAATTATTTTGTTTTGTACAAAAAATTGGTTATTACTGAAACGTTTTGTTTTCTTCATTGGAATTTTTTCAACTCAAATCGTTTGGAAATAGCTTCTTAAAACTATAAATATGACATTACTTGAATAGATAAAATAATTGCTTTTATTCGCAACCAGTTGAATTTTTATCTTGATCTCATTGCATCCAGTAGGATGCCCATATGAGTTTTTTGTTTTTGCATGAAAGCATTGTCAGGTGTTGCGCGGAGGGGAGATATTTTATTCCATAAACATTTTTTTTAGACATGATTTAAAATTACTTTTCAACTCAACCGCTAATACCATCAAATTATTTACAAGGAATGTACATATGAAAATTAGTTTTATAGTAATTTCTTTCATGTTATGCTTTTTTCACTCTGTTTAATATTGCACTTTTTAAAATAATGGCATCTGTAACTTTTTAAAAAAAAATTGTCATCTAAACTGACAATTTTCTTTCAAAATGTGTCACTTGGTTAATATTATTTTTAAAGAAGTGATTTGAGTGACCCAAGTATTGCTGAACCTGAGCGTGTAGAAGGGTTTTGCAGTGAGTCCACAAATACCTTACGGGTACAGAAGTGATCGCCTCTTCACCATATAATGACCTTTAGGGCTAAAATGTTGAACTTGGTTCCCTCCTTACTGTGTTACTAACATGTTGACACGTTAACCAACAGCAGAGGACAGGAGTGTTTCAAAATACATCTTCATTTATCTTTTCAGAGGTTTCAGTAGGACTGGCGGTTAGCTAGGCTATGCATGTACGCACAAGGATATTGGTGTCCACAGTGTCTGTCATTGGGTGGTTTAAAAAGGACTCTGTGTACCAAGAACGCTGGTGGGGCAGAGAGTAACAGGAGCCTGCCTCTGGATTCTCTGTGAATGAATGCTTAATGTGCAGAACCCCGGAGCTTGACGCCCTCTCCTGGCAGACCAACAAAAGTTCTCAGTCTTGTTTCCTCTCCAGAAACAACATCCTGTGGCCAAGCCAAAAAATAGCTCCTGTAAGAGTTTAATGTGAAGAGTGGGGAAAATGAGAAGCCACTTGTACTGAATTCTTGTGGGCACACTAATCATTTGTGATTCTTGAGAGATGCCCATCTAGAACCATTCTGTGGTAATCTCTTACAAGCAGATGAGCGAAGCCTGTCTAAAACGGACACTTAAAGAAAGAAGTGAGATCGATCTTAGTAAATATTTAATGTTTTTTTGTGTTCTCTCAGTGATTTGGCCCTAAGGAACTGCTACTTGACCTCAGATCTTACAGTTAAAGTGGGAGACTATGGGATCGGACCCTTCAGATATAAAGTAAGGACATTATTCATGGTTTGTTACCCTCTGTGCGTAATTACTGTAATAATCTGCATACTTTGTTTTTTTTAATGTAACGATAACTAATGACATTGATTTTCAGAGAAACACAGCTTTCACAGGTTCACTTGGATTTTTTAATATTGTTGTTTGCAAAATAATCTTTGCTCATCTGAAGTTTGTTTACGATCATATGCAGTTTATTATTAGTACTCCTCACAAATGAGGATGTTGTCACAACAAGCTAAGATTCAGTCTCAAATATGCTGTATAAACATCTTCTTCTGAACTGTATTATGGAGTCATAATATGTAGTTAAATAAAACACTATATTTCATCTATAATGCATGGTTTACATTATTTTTTGTCACTGTGTCCCAGTCACCAGTGATGGTTAGGACTTATGTGTTTTCCTTGACAGTGGCAAATTTTCTTTTATTTTTTTTAAAATCCCAGTAGCGGTTTCTAAAGGTTGGTCAAAGTGCACTGCTAAAACTCCGGAGGAAAAAGGGTGAAAATGCTAATATGTGTTAACAAGGCATCCCAAAAAAACACACACAGCTTTAGTCCTAAACTTATATCTGAGTTGACACATACAACCAAGGAATTACCGATGGTTCTCCAAATTATATTTTCTCACAGTTGTTTGAAGAAATGGTAGGCTAATGCTAGCATGTTTACTTTCTGTTTTCATATGACTTTTTGTTAATTCAGCATGTGATATTTCAGTACAGTTTGTGTAAGGACAAAATGTCTTGGAAAAAGTTCCTATCCTTCATGAACTTAGTGCTTGAATTTGAACATCATAAAATGTAACGACTGATGTTTCAGCTGCTCTCTGCACAGCTCTCCTTTACACAAACAGCTGTCTGAGCAAAATGCAGAGCAGGTCACATAACCAAGCCGGAAAAGGAGATGCCACAGCAAATACAGTATCGTTCACTCCGAATGTTATTTGGAAAGGATGAAATATCTCTAGATTTTTAGGAATAATTCAGATTCATTGGGTAACCAACTTATGTGCCTGACCTAAAATACAGTTCAGGAGGCCATACTTGTGGATATTTTTTTTTGCTTTTGCAAAGTTTAAATATTTCATAATTGTATTCTGTTGTCAAATATTTTAAAGTTATTTGTAGGTAGTCTCTGATATTGTGCTCTATACAATGCCAAAAATACATGGTGTTTTGGTGGGTATACGTAGACCATTTGTCCTTTGGTTTAGTTTTTGTGTTTTACTTGTAGCTAAATCACTGTCATGACTACATCAAAACCTGGCTCAGTTTCATAGTAAAGAAGAATCTCAATCTCTGCTATTTTTACCCAGGCAAGCGTACAGAAAATATCTGCCTTCAGTCTGAGACAAAACAAATGTCCCCTTTGATCAGACATAGGATACATTTCATTGCAGAATTCAGATTGTCCTCTCTGTAACTTGATGTGCTGCATATGTCCTCAGCAGTTGGATCTACTGCATTCTTGAAATACAGCTTAGCCAGCAGTTATGCTGTCTGAATTTAATACTCATGAGGGAAGGTCACCCAGCGAATCTATTTCTGTAGGAAAACAGAGAAGCAATGTCAGGGAGGGTGTACTGCCTCAACAGTCGCTAAATTTCTGCTCTTTATGATGCTTTTCATTTAGGTTCTTATCCATATCTGTATGACACTACGTTTAAAACAATCCCATGTCTGCAGGAGGATTACATCATCACAGAGGATGATGTGTTCGCACCCCTGCGGTGGCTGGCTCCTGAACTGGTGGCGGAGCGCCATGGGGGGGTGATTACGATGGAGCAGACCAAGGCCAGCAATGTGTGGTAGGTACACACATCTGCTAACCAAAAAAACCTCTTGAAGAGTCCAAAAAACACCATCTGCCTGATAATGAGTTGATCACCTCTTTGCTGCCAAAGACATTCTTCCGAGTTATAGAAGAAACTGTTAAAACCTTCAGTGTATATATATAATCAGTGTATGCAATATTTATATCACAAAGGACTGTTTGAAGTTAAGTAATTGTTTGCTACTTTATTCCTAGCGTTATCAACACTGGACGTAAGAGAGGGACAAGAAAAATACACATATAAAGCAGCTGATATCTTTATTGCAATATTAACCTTTATGATCGACATTGCAACACTTTCTAACATCAGGCAGACCTACAGTACAGACCAAAAGTTTGGACACACCTTCTAATTCAATGGGTTTTCTTTATTTTCATGACTGTTTATAAGGCAAAAAATCCCACTTATTAACCTGACAGGGCACACCTATGAAGTGAAAACCATTTCAGGTGACTACCTCTTGAAGCTCATCGAGAAAATGCAGAGTGTGTGCAAAGCAGTAATCACAGCAAAAGGTTGCTACTTTGAAGGAACTAGAATATAAGGGGTATTTTCAGTTGTTTTGCACTTTTTTTTTAGTGCATATTTCCACATGGGTTATTCATAGTTTTGATGCCTTCAGTGTGAATCTACAATGTCAATAGTCATGAAAATAAAGGAAACTCATTGAATTAAAAGGTGTGTCCAAACGTTTGGTCTGTACTGTACGTAAGATTTGCAACCCTGGTAAAATAAATAAATAAATAAAAATACTGTATAGCAGTTTGAATATAGAACCTGATAAAGACCACATGACTTATTTTTATCCTGTTGAAGTCAGTTAAGTGTTGCAAACATGTGAGTTAAAGTACAAATGGCAGAAAATACTTTGTTCTATATAGTATTGTATTAAAAATTAACTTGGTTTTTCCTTTCCTGCGACAATGATAATGTGTCGCTAAAATACTGCTCCACTTGGAAATGTTTCCAATAATTACCAGTGTTTTTATGTAACATCATTAATTTAAATACATTTGTTGTTTTATGCTCATGTAATTTGATGAACAGCTAGTGTGTTTTATGGGGTTAACAATAGCTGCCGCTCTTTCTCTGTTTGCAGGTCCTTGGGGGTCACATTATGGGAGCTTTTTGAGAATGCCACTCAGCCGTATCCACACCTGTCTAACCGGGAGGTTCTACATCATGTAATCAAGGAGCAACAAGTCAAACTATTCAAACCGCAACTAGAGCTTCCTTATTCTGACAGATGGTGAGACTTTTCAGCCATTGTCTTAGAGATTTTACTCCCAAATAGAGTAGAAAAAGAGCTATAAAGCTAGGAGAAAGTCTAAATGATTTATCTGTTTTTTGTACCTGCAGGTATGAGGTGTTGCAGTTCTGCTGGCTCTCCCCTGAGAAGCGGGCCACAGCCGAGGAAGTGCACCGTTTGTTAATCTATCTGCGAATGCAAGGCCAGAAGGACATGGAGGAAGATTTCGAGCAACGCTGGGATGCACTGAAGCCTAACCCCATCACCCGACAGACTGTTAACCACTCGTCTTTCCCGATCCTGGACCAGTTTGCAGACGATGCTTTGCGACAAGAGATAGATGAAGTTTTAACCATTACAGAAACAAGCAAAGGTCTCAGCTTCGAGTACGTTTGGGAAGCAGCCAAGCATGACCACTACGACAGCAGCCACGGCCGATCAGGCATGGACACTACCTTAAACTACCAGAGCATGTTCTTCCCTGTTTCTAGGGAGGACATCCAGGCTCATTTCCCTGATCCTCTACCCAGGGCAGGAGGAGCTGAAAGTGGGAACTCTGGATTAGGAGTTCCTGGGATTGTCCCAGTGTTTGATTCGCAGAAATCATCAAACGGGAATGAATATTATATCCAGCTTGAGGAGCAAGGCGAGAGCGCTGACGGGGATGTTGAGAACGCGGAACAGGACATGGGCTTTACTTCTAGCCAGAAAGACTTTGTTGTACTTCAAGATGTCCGTCTGGACGAGTCGAGCACAGATGCTGACTTTTTCCACCAAAGCATCGACTCAAAGGATTCATATTTACCAGACAGCCACATCTGGTCATCTCTAGAAAACGACAGTCCATACCACACCAACATTTTCACTGAAGAGGGGTCAAAGCACGAAGACTCTCCCTCCTGGACACAGAACTTTCTGGAGCTCCCGGAGCGCAGTGGGAACCCTTTTCTTGATGAAGCTTTGGAAGTTGAAGATGTGAACCCAAATCCGAGCTATTTTTTAGACGTTTGTCACCTGCCGGTTGCTATGGAAGGAGAGCAGGAGAACATGGATGCAAGGAAGCATCTGGAGACTGAAAAACTGGCTGATAATTTTGTGTTTCTCAGAGAACAGAACCTGATGACAGAGGACTCGAGCTTCTCGAATCCACTGCAGAACTTTCTCTTACCCGGCATTGTCCACGAACCCGAGGAAACATTCAAGATGAACTCCTGGGACAACCTTGAGACTTTAGGCAGCTTAAATACAGCAGATACACATTTGAGACCTGCAACAAGTAGCACAGATTCAAGAGGGGACTTTTTAGACTCTCCAAGCACCAACTTGGGGCCGTTTTTGATAGAAAATAAAACTCTGGTGCCTTCCATTACGGTGGTTGCAGATGATAAAAAAGGCAGCCAGGTCAGGAACGGTTCTTCCACTGAAGACCTCACTCTGCTCCAGTCCTCAGACAGGACTGCAGACTCCGGTTTCAATTCTACCTCACAGAGGTTTGAGCACATCACTAACAATATGGATGGCCATATCCCTTTTTTCTCTGACAGTGCCACTACAGACTCTTTGTCCACAGATGCCAAAATCCCCAGCCTTGAAGATGACCCCGAAGTCTCAAAGGTCATAGGAACTGGAATGCCTGAAAATCTCCAAGTTCAAACAATCCCTTCTGAAAATGGGCAGAACGATGACCTAACAAGCAACGACCTTCTGAGTGAGCTGATTGAGGACGCAGATCTAGACCTGGAAACAAATTTGTCTGATCAGGAGGAATCCTTCCTGGAAACTAACAGACATCCACTCGTTAGATCCTCTCTCCTCGTATCCGGTCCTTCTTTGGATCAGATAAGCCAGGATAGTTTATTGGAAGACAGCATGTCCACCACTCTCCCAACGGTGGACAATTCAGCTGAAACACCAGATTCTCTCGACTCTCTGGACATTCATCGGCTGGTGGAGCAGGCGGAGGAGCTGAAAGCTCAAATCTCCCAAAATAAACTTCAGCCTCCGTACAAAATATCAGACAGCGGCTATGAGACAGAGAACCTGGAGTCTCCTGAATGGAACTCGCAGCCTAACCCCACAGACTGCTCCCCTGTGAAAAATGGCGTTGGCGTTTCCATCGAAGAAGAGTCGGAAGAGCTTGGTGCTCCCACCAATTTGGTTCCCCCCAAAATAGTCATCTCTGAAGCTGAGGGTATGCTCGAAACTCACGGTGTGGATCCAAGTGAGGATCACCAGTCAGACCATGGAGATCCTGCAGAAGAACCACTCACCGGTAGCAACTACAGAGACTCCGCCTACTTCTCGGATAATGAATCTGAACCAGAGAAAAGGGCAGAGGAGTCGACTGCAGGAAGTTCTACAGAAGTCACATGGATGAGGAACTCTGAAGGTCAGATGCTGGAAGCTTACAAGGAAAGAGATATTGATGCTTTATTTTCCCAAGAAGATTCCTCTGTACCTTTTGATGTTGAGGATCTGCATCTAGAGGTGACTTCTGGAGAGGAACTAAAAAGCGAAGGGGCAGAAGCTCACAACGGAAAAGAAACAAAAACATGTAATTACCAGGAGTCGTTTCCTGAAACACTGAGCCCGACAGAAGGTCTGGAAACCCCCCCTCTCCCTTCCGATACCGCCACAAAGCCACCACTAGAGGGCGCTGTTCACGCTAAACTGACCAGAACCTACGCCCACGATGGTCATAAAATCAAAGAACCCGACATGGAGGGCCGCTACCTGGGCAGGCGTGACGGTCCGGGTTTAGAGGGACAGGAAGACGGCGTCGACGCCGACGAGGAGGATGAGAACAGCGAGGACTCCGATGACGACATGCGCGCGTATCAGCTGCACAGCTCCAGCGAGGACAGCGAGGACGAAGCCGTGCACGCCGTGCCCATTATTGTGTCGGACGACACCAGCGGCAAGAACCTGAAGAGCCTGCTGAAACCAACAAACCTGAACATCGAAGCTCCGTCTTCCTCGTTTGCTGCCAGGTGCAACGCAGAGAACTCCAGGAGAGCGGTGTCGTTCTTCGATGATGTCACAGTCTACCTGTTTGACCAGGTAATGTCGACTTGAATTTCATTTCGCAATTTTTGTTTTTTTACATTCACTGAATAAATGTTCTCAGATTAAAAGTAGTTTTTTCAGCAAATTTCTGTGCATTTTCAATGTTGCTACAAAAAGCTAGTCACACTTCCTGTACAGAGATTCCAATAAATGCGGCGCTCCTTTGTGTCCTACTAATTGTTCTCTAACCTGTTGCATTGCAGGAGACGCCCACTAAGGAACTGGGAGACCACTTGTCTGGTTTGAGCAGTCAGTCCCCAGAGCTCAGGAGCCCCGTGTCCACAGCCAGCTACCTGAACCGCTTTGCTAACTCTGAAAGTTCAACAGATGAAGAGGGTGAGGCGAAAACCCCCGGCTGGTATTCACTGTTACCGATAACATGAATCCAATCTGCTAACTTGTTCTGTAACGTCTCTCAGGTGGTGGTTTTGAGTGGGACGATGACTTCTCCTCACCCGGACCTGCCTTCCTCTCCAAGATTGACAAAGACCCCGTCTCTAAGGACGTGTCCTCTACTCCCCCATCGGTCGGACGCATTCCGCAGCCGAGCTGGAGCAGCTCCTCCACCTACTCCCGTTTCTCCATTTCACCGGCAAACATCGCCAGCTTCTCCCTGACGCATCTGACCGACTCCGACATCGAACAAGGAGGCAAGTTCAGTATCCAGCTGCTGAACTGCTAAAGACAGTTCAGCAATTGCTGAAGACTTTTAGCAATCATTCATTTTATACACAAGTCTTTTACCATTTGTTAGTCAATAGGCTACATATTTGTTTAATTAATACATAGTCAGTCTGTAAATCTATCAACAATTAGAACACCTAAAATATAAAACCTTTACCCATCCGAGGGTACCATTACATTTAATATTAATCAGAATTAACAATTTTAATTATCAATTATTCTATCGATTATTCTGAACATTAATTCAATTCTATTTTAAAAATTGGCACATTCTGCAGGTTTTTCATTTAACCACTAGAGCCTTTTTCAGACAATGTTAAAAATACAACAAAACATGCACATAAACAAGTAATTACAATTTTAAAAAAAAGAAAATAAAGTTAACGCTTGATCATTGTAGCAATTGATGCTAAAAAAAATGCTGTCTACTAATCTGTTTTGTGTTGAATTAATAAATGAAAGGTTTTGCATTTTAAATTAAAAATGTATGTATCTTTTTATACACTTTTGACTTAATTACTGCTCTGACTGTTCTTGCAGCAAATGTGCATTCTTGGAGTCTGTATACTCCAGGTAACTATTAACCGATTACTAAAGTTGACGATTATTTCTATAATCAATTTTTCACGATTGATTTGATTAATCAATCAATGAATTAATCAGTCCTTTCAACCCTAATCAAGTTGGTTTTTTTAGCAATTAAGTTAATTGCACATAATCAATTATTCCATTTGTCAATCACACTAATATCTATTTCCTAATGATTTCAATAAAAAAAAACCAAGCATACAAAATTGTAATGTTTAAACCTCAGATTAAAAATGACAATGTTTTTTAAATTAAGCAAACAATTAAGACATTATCTAAGCTGCTGCTGTTCTGCATTACAGTAGCGTGATACATTTACTGCATGCCCCTTTCCTGTCTAAGCAATCAAGTCAATTAGTTTTGAATGCTATAATTCCTTGTGTTATATATACATATGTTATACATAAACACATGTCTGTATGCTCTCATATGCGTAAATAGAAAAATCTGTGTCCCTTCTACATTTCTTCTCTGCTGTTCAATAATCCCACTCGACACTATTGTCTGATTTGACAATTATATATTTTTTGTTCCATTTCATGATGTTGACATTCCTTCAAAAAGTCCTTTTTTTATTGTTTTCCACTATTTCAATTCAACTACTGTAAATTTGAGTGTAAATGTGTTTAATTTCTGTTTTTTTCTTCCTTTTTTTTGACAAGCCTGATCAAAGTAATTATTACTGATTTTTGACAATTCCCGCAAAAGTTCCAGGTTGCAAAAAAATAAAAATAAATGAAATGTTTTTCTTCAAAAATATTACTAAAACTCTAATTCAGGGTAAGTTTAGAAGGTGTATGAATATCTATGCAAGTTCAGGACAGAAGGTAATAATGGTTCAAAGATCTCCTTTAAAACAATATTTGGATGCCTAATGTTTCTGTGGTAGTCTTAAGAGTATATTTCATGTCAAAATATGAAATATACTCATTTTAGAGGCGAGGTGCAAGACAAAAGAATTTACATATCTTAATATAAAGGTTAATAAAAAATTGATTCATTCACATTTCTCACATTCTGACTTCCTTTGACTAATATAGTCCTAAATTAGAGTAATAGTCACATCATTTGTAAAGCTTCACAATGGCGCCGGTAAGAACTGGGAGCTTGTTTTGGCTTTATTGAGCACAGAAATCTGTATGTTGTTCAGGATTTCTGAAGGACGTTTCTTGCGAGTTCATTCATTGTTTCTCTCCCAACAGGAAGCAGTGAAGATGGAGAAAAAGACTAAGGTGACAAACGAAGGAACCGTTATTCCTAACACTACTGAGGAATTAAGCTATGCCCGTCCTTTTTTGGGAATGTTGGGATGAGGACAGTTTGTGGAGCGCTCGCCTCAGGCAGAACTGTTCTCAGAAGAGTTGGCGATTTGACTTAAAAACGGATTTTCAGCCGATTTCAGACATTCGGACGGGTCCCAGTCCCGGTCTGAGCCACAGGAACTGTCCAGCTCCATTGGTATAATTTCAGTCGAGTGCAATTAAAAAAAAACAACAAAAAAAAAACAAATGTGCTGCTTTAAAGACTTATCATGCACATTCCAAATGTGGGTCTGTTTCTTTTTGTTGCCTGCTCTTACCAAAAAAAATAAAAATAAAAAAAATATTTTAAATTAATGAATTAAATCTGAGCTGGCAAATAATCACTACAACCAAACAGAAATAAGCTCTTTGATCTCAGCAGAACTACAATTATAAATCTAAAATGTAATATTTATCAATGTTTTTTTTTTTTGTTGTTGGTTCTCTCCTTCATGTTGTGCAATTATTTCAGTGGTTGCCTTTTATTTTATTTTTTCTTCCATCTTCCAGTTGAGTTTAGTGAGTCTCCTAATTGGAGATGACATTCTGCGGTTAATCCTTCTGTAGCAGTATTTGAATTAAAAGGATGAGGACTGCAGATGTACCGAACAACCTGTAGAGGTGACGCACTGTACGTTCCTTTATGTAAGGAACACTAGCAGTAAGCTGAGGGTGTTATTACTACTATTATTGACTATCAGTCTTAACGAAGGGGAGGTTCAACTGTGAAACAGTTGAGAAGAGGAACGTATTGCTGATTTATTGATTTTTTTTTTTTTTCTTTGTAAAGCTTTATTTTAATCGAAACATGGAGGAAGTTGTTTTGTCGTCGCTGGGTCTAATCATGGTGCCTGTTGATTCCACGAAGTCGGCTCCCTCTTCCTCCGTTTTTGTGTCACTATGGATATTTCAAATCACACGTCAAGCCGGGTGATGTTTAAACTATTTTTTTTGTTTTTCTTTTTGGATAAGTCAGAAATCTCTATTTTGAAAATGGCGTCGAAATTGAGTTGTTTGTTAACAAACGTGCAATGAATTTCATCAACGTGTTCAGAGGACGAGCCGGTGATTGCGGCGGTTGTTCTTCGGTGACACTACTAGAACAAACGGAAAAATATGGCTGCTGTTAGCAGTTGTTATGGATGTAGTTAATTGCCTTTCTTTTTTTTTTTTTTACATTGTGTCAAATATGGCAATATCCTTTTTAAAAAGAATTCGTTCGCTGTATGTAATTTGTATGATCAATACAGACAAAATTAACAATTTTCTACCCTGTCTTCATTTACCGCTATTATATTTGGAACTGTAGGTTATACCGCCTATTTCTTTGGATGATAAAACCACCTTAAATATTTGTCACTTGTGAACAGCTGTACTTCACGTGTAGTAGACCTCCACTTCTCCTCCTCCTGAAGGCACCATATCAGTCATCACTAACTTCTGTTAAACCAGCAGCCTGCTCCTCAGTTAAACTTGAACACATATTTAAGGAAATCTTTTTATTTTGACCACAGTATACATTTGCTTAATCTTGCACATTTGAGAAATGTAACTTGATGTTGAGATGTTCCAATGTGTATATATGGATTCTGATTTTTTTTTTTTCTCTCTGTTTGTAAATGTGGGGGGAGGGAAAAGATGTAATAACTGAGTTATCAATAGGAGGTTTCATTTTGTAACTTCAAGCTGAGTTGAATCAGAGGAACATATCAGTCGTCTACTAAAAGCGGTTAAATTAAGACGCAGAAGCAGATGTGAATTCATTCTGTCCTTTAAGACCTGTAGATTTTAAATATTTTTACTTCATATTGATCATGCTTAGTGTAATTTACTGAAATGTTTATAATTACACTGTTTAATATGAAAATAAATGCAAACAAACTTCTAAAAGTTTTCGTCCTGCATATTTTTTTTCGCCCGTCTCGCTAATGGAACAGTGCAGAATAATTTCTTGCAGAAAAATTATTTTCCACACAGTGGGTTAAATTTATTTAAAATGTTTTGTAATCTGAAATTGTTTTCATATCACTGTCGATTTTAGCTTTGTTGGTATTAAAACTGCACATATCCTACTGGTTTAAAAAAAAAAAAAACTGTTAATACTCCAACTAGGTGAAATTGGTGTACAGTATTTATTTGCTTCTTTTTTTGTTGACTTATTGAGAATTACATTTGGGAACAGGTTACAGAACCCAATCCCAATTTTCTTTAACCAGGCCTCATTACCGCTGAAGCCACGTTTACATTCACTATACATAAAAAAACAATCTTTTATTTTAACTTTTTCAAATACCGCCATACTACATTTGGTTGACATTGGATAGAATTTCCACTTAAACTGTAGGAGTTGGGTCAGTTATCTCTTACCGTCATCTAGACTAAAACGTATTTTTATATTACGTACATTTAAGTAAGCACAGAACAGAAGGGCAAAATATGAAAATCTCTTCAAATCTAGTTGCTTTTCCATTGAGAAGAACAGTATGACATCAAATGATAGAACAGTATTTTAAGTCTTTATTTCACATTTCAATACCTTTTATAACATGATGACGCCAACAGCCGCTGTTTTGTTAACAGTCACGGTGGTTGGTGTTTTATGAATTTGTGTGTATTAACAGGAACATGTACTTATTGCAAAAGGGTGGAGAGATATTCTCTGATGGTAAAGACTGAGATGTTTCAATCTGTATAGTAAAAAAACCGTTGTCTGTAAGCACTGCAACCACAAACAGCGGACAAGATAAAGGAAACAAATTCCAACAATGCATAGTAAATAATTTAAAATGAAATGCATACAGAGTTTTGACGAGTAAGTCAATCAAAATAAGAGTAAAACTAAAAACCAAGTTACACTGACGTTCGTTAAAAACCAAAGTGTAGCCCTTAAATAAAATCTCACCCTCTTAGGTTTTCACAGGAAGCTGTAAATATGCATACAAGCGATTGCTTCAGTCCAGTGGTAGGATCAACATGCATTTGCCTTTGTTTGTTTTGAAAAAAAAAAGTCTTAAGAGACATCAAGAGAGCCATATAATTTTTTTTGTAGCTTACTTTCCTCCATCTTCACTGAATACTGAAATATTTCTTCTTGTGCAAATCAACCCTGCTGTAACATTCATCCATCGAACAAATCCGACCGAAATGCTTAGTCAAAAAGTCTGTTTTATGATTGTGCAGTCCCTTTACGTGAAAGGAATGAAGAGTAGGTCCGAGGAAACAAACGGATTGCCAGGCACAAAGAGGGCGGGGGGCTGTGGAGGGACTGTAAAGGTGCTACACACACACGGCGCTCCCGTTCACTTGAGCCGCAGGTCGCTGGAGGGCGGGGCTACGAGAAGGGCCCCCAGGAGGAGGGACGGGCCCCCGAAGAGGCTCCGTGGAGTTTCCCCTCACACTGATATGCTCCCATCCTCCCTGCAAGACAAACACTTGGAGAATTATTGACAAACCCTTTCAGAACACAGAACATCTTATTCCACATGTTTGCTGTATCCCTCTATATTGCAATATGATTCATTTTTGCAATTGTTTAAATAAAGTGATTTGACAAGGAACTATGAAGTAAAAAAACAAAAAGCCTCAGCTCACCCCTATGCCGTAGTCCCAGGACAGACCCTTGGGTGCCATGGGCCCCACACCCAGCCTGTGGCAGACGGATCCAGGAGTCTCAGTAGGAAAGCCTGGAACTCCGTCTGCGATGATCCAAACCTTAAAGCAAAAAAAAAAAAATTACATGTTTTGGCTTTAGATGAAAGTATTCTTGACATCTTCTAGATAAAATAGCTATTTTAAATGTGAGTGTGTACCTGGTCCAGCGGTCCCACAGACACCTTGGTGACGTTGTTAGAGATGAGCTCCCACGCAGAACCCTGAGGGTAGCTGGGCGTCAGGCCCTGTCTGTACCACAGGTTACCTGAAAGACATCAGTCAACATGTTTGATTTCTTTATTCAGTAGATCGAAGTTGCAAAGCAAACCAGATCAAATGAAAACTCACCGTTGTCGTCGACGGCAAACACAGAAGTCCGACCGACGGAGAGCTGTCTGAGGTTCTGCCTCGGAGGAGAGGGGATGTGGTACCAGCATTCTCCTGCAGAGCGAGAAAAAGCTCCTGAGATAGTCTGAACTCAACCCTGAATACCTATATTTATGTTTCATTAATTTATTAGGTCTGATCCACAGATTAGCTTTCATGTCCAACTGACCTGCAGGGTTTTGAGGAGACACGGATCCTCTGTAGAACACAGCTCCGTCCCTCGCGATGGCCCACACCTGATTGGCTCCTCCAATGGAGATAGACTTAAACGGCTGATCTGTGCCTACATGGAGCCAGGAGCTACCCTATGGGAGTAGAAATACTTCCAGAAATTCTGACCCACAAATCCATAATTCATAGATAATATATTCTCAGGACGTGATCTAAAAATACAGATTTCTCACCGCAGGGTTCTGGGGACTCACTCCCAGCCGACACAGGACGTCTCCTTTGTCACTGAGGGCCCACACGGGGACCTGCTCCATTTTGCTCTGGGCCAGACACGGCATCAGAGAGATGTCGCTGAGATGGATCGGTGGCACCATCTTCCACGGACCTCTCACTGTTATCTTGCACCTCCTGTGTGATGAACAGGTCACTGTTAACATGGAAACAGAGTCACAAACTGGAGGAAGGCGAGTACTTACCTCGTCCATCTTCGGCGCCTCACAAAGTCCTTCATGGTTTTGTGGCCGTGAAATGTCCTGTAGGAAAGGGACAAGTCAGACAAATGGCTAAAATCTCTTCTGTAGTCAAACCAGGAGGAATAAATGTTTCCTACGTGGGAAAGTCTGCAGCGTACTGCCAGCCTTCTTTGTCTGTTCCTCCAGGAACGCTGAAATCCACAGCCCACTCCGACACCTAGAGCAGCAGGAAATGAGAGCAAACAGAAAGCAATCACTGTATAATATTATTATACATTATTAGTTTCTAGTCCTAAATTGCCTCTTTTGTAAAGAATTAAACCAAATGTTCACCAAGAATTTATGACGGATATTTGTGAACAGGCCGGGATTTAAACACGAAACCTACAAAAATTACAGTCAGTAAGGATGGATAGATGGAAGGATGAGTCAAAGGATGGAGGGGTGGACAGATAGACAAACAAATGGATGGTTATATGGATAGGTGGACAGATGGATAAATTTGGGTATTGAAAAAACAAACATCTGTCCTCCATTTCTCTATTTTTTATTTTCCACATTTGCTCGATAAAATTGCAAACTTGCTAAAACTTTACAAACTGCTGAAGATATCTGTTCAAATGTCAACACTGGATAACATTTCAGGAGGTAACGTTGGGAGTCCTCTTACCCAGGACCACTGAGGGGTCGGAGGGTGTGTGCTGCCTTTGGTGCATTCCTTTAGGCCGCTCTCGTCACTCCACATGGGTCGATCGGTAGGAAGTCCTCTGTAGGATTGAAACATGTTTGTTGTTATGAAAAATGTACTAGGTTGTAATATTAATGCATGTCAATAATTAGAAACATCTGTAAAATGAAGGAGACCTACTTGTCAGTGTAACCAGTCATTGGGTTCCATCGCTGATTCTCATACACATGTACACTCCTGACATCAGTCTGTAAGTGAATCTCAGGGTTGACTGCAGCAGAAAACACACACAAGGTCACCCCCACATTTGTTTATCCACAGACTAAAGCTTCAGCAGCTGGATGCTGGAGTATTTCCCATTAGGATCACAATAACAACAGTAAAAGAAAGTGAAAATTTTGCTTAGCAAATGATCTAAATGTTAGTGCAGCATTTCTATAAATCAGCAGGAAATGTTCCTGTCTGAAGGACGTGTGTTACCCGAGCTTGGCTGTCGCCCAAAGCTCCCGCTGTAGACCCAGGCAGCGCCGTCCCACCCGATGCCCCATACCAGCCCCAGACTGTTAGACTCTACGCAGCGCAGGTGGCCTGGGATCTGGCGCCAAAACCTGCAGCAGCGTACAGGCGCACGCATCCAGTGTTAGTCCCAGCAGTTAGTACATAGAGTGGCAAAGAGACAGGCGACAAGTTATCTGGCGACATATCAGTAAGAAAACAAAAAGCAAAGACTGGAAATGGAGGCGACGAGGATTTTACTGAATCTCAGGGCAAAGCACAGGAACAGAATTCAGTCTTTGGTATCTGGCTCACATAAGGTCGCAGGCCATAGGGTGAGCTGCAGCCTCCAAAGTTAGGGGCGGCTCGTGTACCATGATGTCTCCCTTGGAGGTGGTGGACCACAACGCCTGTCTGGTTGGAGCCCCAGCAATCCCTCGCCACTCACAGCAACAGTCTGACAACAGGTCCAGCTGTTGGACAAGGAATGTGAAAGACACACTGCGTGACACTCAACATGCAATGCTCTACCCATCTATTTCACCAGTTTTTACATGATGACAAAAGTGGTACCCAGTCATTCATTTCCTTCTCTGATGGCGCTGCCAGTATGAGTGGCCATCTTTGTTTAGTTCTTTCGGCTGTGTACACGGCAAAGGTGTAGTGGCAGTCTTGCAGAACCGGTACCAGCGCTGTCACTTCGTTTATGAACACCTGAAGGTACTGAACATGCATCGACAATGAGTCGGTAATTATACATTTGGTACTTCTGGTCTTGTTCTTGTTGCTGCCCTTCCTTCTAAACCATGTCGGCACATGAAAACCCACCTTTTTCTCATCATACTGGGTGTAATAGACAAAGAAGATGCTGTCCTTCTTCCCATCTGACTTGGTGGATTGCTCAAGAGCAACACCTACATCCACCCAGCGCTGTGGCTTCCAGTCTCTCCACCAGCGCAATGTCCCTTTACGCACCCACACCGACTGGTAAGGAAACAGGAGAAAACAATTAGAATCTGTTCACCCTACAGCAAGAAGGAAGACAACTTTTATGTTACTTACGTTGCTTCTCTCCAAAGGTTTCCTAGTGATCTCTTGATGTTGCTGCTTTTGAGGCTGCTCGCTCCAGGCTGCTGATTGCACCGGAGTCAGAGACAGGGAACTATTGAGAGGACCTGATCCATAAACGTAGAGGTGTAAGAACTCGAATAAAATTAAATAAAAACAAATTAACTTGCCTTTTTAATTTTTTTTAATCCTATTTTTCTATCCTCGCCACAATAATGTTACTTTTTGCAGGTCTATAGAATGGACACTTTTTAGTTTAAAGATGACAAAATACTGAAAATGTATGTGGAATTCTTTTTGAGAGACTGGTTATCCATGTACCTGTGGAACTGAGCCAGCTGATCCGTGAACTTGCATCCACGTCGCATCCTCCACCGGACACCCAAGCCCACACGGGTCCATCCTCTTCCCTGATGCCCTGCGAGTTCTCCAGGGTTCCCAGGACGTCGCTCAGTGAACGCCCTGCTGCTTGTGCGCTCCGAGCCGCCCCCACCCCTTCTAGGTCCACGTTCATGAAGGGGACGTCGTGCCCAGTGGCTGGAAGGGTGGGAAGCACTGGAGCTGGAGGCATCTCCACGCTGTTTTCCTGCGACATCTCAGCGGCTGTGATGGACGGCTGCGTTGTGGAGATTCTGTCGCGGTCCGACACCAGGCTGTTGATGAAGCTGTCGCTGGCTGGGATGAATGCTTTTGGAGCATCTTGCTGAGAGGCTGAGGACGGCTCTTTTACCTCCTGAGGACGTGCAGATGTGTCGTCGCCCCCCAATGGGACGATAGAGGGAGCTGCTGCTTCCAGTATAGGAGTAGCGCTGTGCTCTGAGTTAGTCGGACCCAATTCTGAGTCCGAATCAGTGCCACTTGGTGCAGAGCCATGTGAAGTCTCAGTCAGGTAGCCACTAAACTCACACTCATCCCTTATGAAAACACAAAGGGAGTAATAACGGGTTGATTAAGGTCAACCCGTTATTGATGGGTTGACCTTAGTTAGTGGAGACGGTATGAGTCTCCACTAACTCATACCATAATAACGGTATGAGTTAGTGGAGACTTAGTTGATGTTACTCTACAGACCTGGGTGGAATAAGCTCTTTATTGGTGCCCCACTGGGCAGAAACAGGGATCCAGCCATTTCCACTCGGCTCAGCCTGGGTCACACCCATCCTAAAATACAACCCACGATCCTCCCCAACGGCCCAAACCTAACAGACAGAGACAAAGAGAGATCTGTGTGGAAGAACAGCAGTAAAAAAAACAAAGACTAAACAAAGGTCGTATGGTACCTGTTAAACACAGACAGTGAAGTGTTCTTTATTTATTGAGCTGTTTCATCAATTCACCTCAAGTAGTCCCACAAACTACAATTTAATCAAACCGTTTTCCAATAGGCCAATCAGAGCAGCTGTTACTTTATAAGGCCATATACTGTAACTCCTGTTCTGGCTCCGTTAAGCCATCCCCATAACTGAAACCCTGAAACATGAAATATGGGATTTGATGACGATGCCTTGGCCACCTTCTAATTAGGGAGTCTCCCATATGTAAGGCCAGAGGGAATACAGTCTGGGGATATTTAAGGCTGGACCCTGAGGTGCGACTGCTGAGGGGACATTGGCCAGAGCGACACGCTGTGCTCGTGTTACAGTGCTGCTGACGGGAAGCGAGGCAGAGGGGTTGGAATGGGCTGAGGAGAGGTTTGGGAGCGGTGGGGGAGGCATAGGTGGGAGGAGGTGTGAGGTGCAGGTTTGCAGCGCAAGCAAAGTCTTCAGCAGTGAGACACGGAGTGAAGAGTTTCTGCTGTCCTGAAACCAGATCCAGGCAAACAGTGAGGTGGATCAGGCAGCGGAGAGGCACAGTTCAGAGTGGAAAGAGAAAAGTTTTAATAAACCTACAAGGTTAGAAAACTTGTAGAAATATATTTAAAAGCTTTAATAATGTGTTTTGGCATCTCTGCTTGTTTTTTTAAAGCTTGCTTCATTCTATTATAGGCGCACAAAGAGAAGAAGTACAAGAGGTGCGACAAATTTTGTCACATTTTATGTTGTACCCACAGACCTCAGTGTATTTTATTAGGATTTTATGTGACAGAGCAACACAGAGAAGCACATAACTGTAAAATGGAACAACAAGGATGAAGGCTTAAGTTATTTTTCTTTCCATTAAAACAAAATCTGAAAAGTGTGGTGTGAATTTATTTTTAGGCATTGTGAATCCATAACTGCATTTTGCTACAATTACAGCCGTTACAGTCTTTTGTCTCTAGATACAGAATTGCATTTCTGTCCTTCCTTCTTTGCTAAACGGCCCAAATTCATGCAGAGGGATGCAAAAAATATAATTATGAATATAATTATGGCACAGCACTCACACTGGCTTTCTTCCAGGATTGCCTAATATTTAGTGTCATCCATGTTCCCACCAACTCTGACCCACTCCACTGTATCTGCTAAAGAACAGCATCTTCATGATGCTGCAAAAACTATGTTTTACTGGTGCTGAAGTGTTAATCTCCATAAAAGTTCCACAGTAAAGTTGAAAACTGATGAGTGAGCTACTCCTCCATAAAGCCTGGATTTAAAGAGTCAACAACTCAGACTTATCACCAGATTCAGGAGTCTTCCCCAAAGGCTCAGACAGCCGAGCTCCACATTAAATATGACTAATATTAAATAGGGTATGTCAGAGACCAATTAGAAATTTGAACCATACTTTTCAAATTTTTACTTGGAAAAAAATGTCAAAACAAGGATTTTTCTTTCAAATCGTAATTATGTACTATTTTAGATTCGTTCCCCAAGTATACACAAAAAATTCTCCTCTAACCTGGTCATTGAGTCCCACGTCCACCATCATCATCTCCCCTCCGATGCTGATCCAGCCAGATCCACAGGGGTTGTGGGAGTTTACGCCACGCCTGAACCACACCTGGACACACACACAACCACTCCAGTCCACACACGTAGCTGACAGGTAAACCAAACCTACTCAGATCATTTCAGATGTAATCACAGGTTTACCTTATAGTCCTTTGTGACCACCCACACAACGCTGACTCCGACGGCCACGTGAAGAGCCTCCACCTCCTTTGAGGGTGACTCCACTTCCAACCAGGAGGTACCTACGGTAGAACATACACAATGCACAGTGTTCTGTAAAATAAGTTGCACCATAAAACCAAAATGTCACATTTCACTTAGAAATATCAACACTTACAATATCAATCCTTTAATAGAGAATTACAATGGAAAAATAATTAACAGAGCTTCTAATACATAATTCATAGTATTAAAGTGTTTAAAATGATATTTCTCAAATGAAAGGACAGGGGGAAAAAAACGATTAGACTCAGGGATGGAGTGTGTGCCACGGTGATGCGGACCTGTTGGGCTGTCCAGACTGAGGCCTGTACGAACCAACAGGTTTCCATCCCACAGTAAAACCCACAGAAGATCCCCAGGGCCGGCTGATAACTGAGCCACTTCTTTGGGCACCTCCACCTCTTCCCAGCTGGTGCCCTCCGGCACTCGGGGGTGGATTCCCTCCCTGAACCACACCTGTGCAGCACAAGTCATTTTAACAGATCATTAAATCCGATCACATTTGGTTTCATTTAGGCATGAAATCAAGATCTTATGTTTCAGTTCCAACAATTACATGTTGCATTTTAATAAACTGTTAAATGCTTTTAATTGAGCAAAATCACTATTTTTAGCTCTCTTGGGTCAGAAAAGTTAGTAGTGAGGCCTTGTGGTTCATATGAAGTTATGCTGCCCTCTTGTGGCCATGCATGCTCAATAAAGTGATGCCCAACATTTAATATTTACTATGAGTTGATAAAAACCTGCAAACCACAGTGAAACCATGGTCAGTGAAGCAAACATTCTCAGAGATGACAAGAAAAATTATTTGTTTTACTAAAAACAAATATTATAGGTTTTGTGGGAAGCTAATAATTCCCCTAAAACGTAAAGAGAAAGTATGGGTTTGTGTCAGAAAGATAAAACCTCAGCTGCTGAGACCTTGTGACTGACCTGCCCTTGCTGTGACACGCCCCAGAGGTATGGGTACCTCCCTGACTGGTCACTCATCTCCCAGCCACCACAGCAGATGTCACAGAGTGGCAGCGGGGGCTTCTTAGGGTTATCCAAAGGGATCTGCAAGGAGACAGTACTGGCCTTACAAAATATCAAATTAGCTTTAACTTACAGTCGCCATGGAGATTTTTCTAGGTATGCAAAGTGCTAAATAAATAGCCACATATCAGCAGGTAAAGTAGTAAGGCAGCACTCAAAATATGCTCTTCTAAATCTCAATCAGAAGCCTAACACAACATATCACTTGGAATACAACAGTGTCCACAATGAAAGGGAATCTGGTTAGAAATCTTTTTCTCTTTTCACAATTACGCTACATTGTGCCGGTTTATCACAAAAATCCCACGAAATTAGAGCAAATAATCGCTTGTGATGGTTAGATTTGCACTTGTAGGTTCTTTATCGCTAGCATGAAGTTAACTAGGAATTTGAGTGATTATAATGTGAAAAGGATAATTAAAAATTGTGTTTTCTGATGGAAATACATTACCTTCCTTTTCTACTCTCCTTTGTGGAAATTGTTAACAACTGCACATATACAGTCATAGAGAGTCAGCAGTGCTTGGCTAACCTTTGCCCATGTGCCTTGTGCTGTGTATCTTCTGTAACGAATCCATCGTCTACGGCGGACGCAGGAGTTCCACTTCTTGTCTGGTGAGAAGTTGGCTGGAAAATCCACAGCGTACTCCCAGCCCTACAGAAGGACAGAAACAAAATGCTTAGTGTAGGCTGAAAATTTACTCCACTTATTAATTAAATAACCCTCAAAGAGAAGTAGAAAAAGAAAAAAAAAAGCTATGTATGAGGAAACAAAATGCTGATGAAGGTTTCAGGTATTTCTCACCCCAGTCTGGCTGGGTTCTCCACAGCTCTGATCCACATACCAGTCGCCTTCCCAATCCCAGCTGCGGGACGGCAGCTGGAAGCTGTGGAGTGGCTGTGGATTCATCCCGGTGACGTCGCTCCAGGGCCAGCGGTCGGTGGGCAGCAGGACGTCAGTGAAGCCGTCCACTGGGTTCCATCTCTGACAGTAAACACACACGATAACAGAATAAATTTCAGCATTATTTAGATAAATCCAACAGTCAAGAAACAGAGGGCTTGTTTCGGGATCTTTTGGGCTTACCTGGTTCTCATAGGTCTCCTCCCGGTAGCGGATGGAAGTCTCACTGGGCATTATGTTCAGATAGATGTGGTGATCGCACCCGATGCCCCAGCAGCGTCCCTTGCCTGCAGTGACGCGCTTCAGCTCCAGCAGCAGGTCGTCAGCGCGGACCCAGCGCTGGCCAGCTGTGGAGAGGCTGTACACTCTTCCATACACATCCACGGCCCACAGCAGTGTGATAGGCATAGTGGCTCCTAACGGAAACAGAGGTTAAAGTTTCCTGATAGCGAGGAATGGAGTGAGTTACACACTCATTAGATCTCCTTCAATTTAAATTTAGCTTCGGAAACATTGACCATGTGATTTAAATTTCATGTAGCAATTTTTAAGTTTCTCTCTTTCTCTCCCTGCTTGGCAGCTCTCATTAGCAGCTTACCTTCATTGCACCTTTTGATTCCAGCTTAAAGAGTAAATAGCTTTTTCATAGATTTAGTTTACTAAATTTGAATGACATATTTCAATCCATTTAAATCTTATTTACTGAAATGCTCTTCTTTATTTTCCCTTTGATATACATCTACCTCCGTGAACAAGAGCAGAATTCGGTAAGCTCAACAGCATAGTTTAGCTTCCAGAATTTCACAAACATAATCAAAGTTACAAGATGTTTTAATTACCTTTCTTATTATACAGGTGACTGCCTTCATTGAGACATTAGGATATGTGTAAGTTCCATAAGCTTTTTAATGTTTTTAGCAAAATATTTTAAAATGCTGACTTGTGACTGAGCAATAATAATAATAATAATAATAATAATAATAATAATAATAATCTCGTTAATTTTGTTGACAGCACAAAGTAAATAGGACGAAATAATTCGGTATTATTTTGAAAGTCCAGACCGGAAATCATGCTTTTATTTTGACTGGTGCACTTGACAGTTGCCTTATCGACTGATACTAATCCGCTAGGGCACTAACAATCACTATAGCAAAGCTAGCCCTATCCGTTCAATTGGGCCTTTATTTGAATAAACATGTTTAAATTAAACCATCCACTGAACTTTATCCTAAACTTAGCTGCAGATCCATAAGGTCATTTTTCTCTATTCAGGCATGGGATGTACACACAGTAGAGTCTGGGGTGTCAAACAGCAGCCTACCTGAATATTTACTGGACCCGATACGCGGTTGTCATGGGAAATACCAATAGCGTCATGACATCAGGTGCGACAGCAGATGCTGCCATCTGCGTGACCCATCCTGCGACACATTCAGAAGCAATGTTTATAAGCATCAAGTGCCCAAATGCCATGCTAAGGTGCAGGAAAGCATAGACAGGATGGAAATGCCGCAAAGTGGGCTACAAGCAGTTTACATCTTCAGTCAGTCGGCTGCAGTCAGGTGGCCTAAACCTGCAGGGACGGTCAAAAACACAAAACATACTTACGCATGCTCATGAACGACACCTCTGGGAAATAACAAATAAAAACCTAGCGACATTCATCCACAGAGCGGAATTTATTTCATATTGTGGACTAGAGGATTGTCCTGTCCAACTCTGGACGCATAACAGGAAATGGAGGAAGTGATGTTGTGATTGGATACAACGCTGCAGGGAGTGCGGGATCCCTCTCTCTGATTGGTCCGAACCAAAGGCCCTTGGTATTTTTTTACTCTCGCCGCTACTGACAAGCGGGATTGCTTTAATAATTTATTCGGCGGTGGGTTATTAATTATTGAAGGTGCCAAGACTTGGTGACAGATGACACCAGGGTGTCACAAAACACCATAAAACAAACAAACACCTTATCTTCTGATCAATATACAGACTGAAGAATTTTGTTTGCTACAACTTCTATTATGCCATAATATTACTTAATGCAAAAATATTTTCAACATAGCATTGACGTTTACTGCTTTGTACCTATCATGTGAGCGGTGAAAGAGTTCCTCACAACTGATGGCTGTTTAACTATTTAAAAGGGCAGCAAAATAATCTATTCACCATGAACCTTTAATCTGTATGTGAAATAAGTTGGAAACCATGACTTCAAAAGATTTAAAGTATTTGAAATATTTACATGCTAAGTATCAGCATAGTTCATCTCAAACTTTCAGAATCTGCAATAAACCGTGCAGAGGAGAGGGAGGGGGGGTATAATAGAAAAAAAAAAAACAGGTTTTGTGTTTTGTTCCTTTGATTTCCTCTAATAAATGAAGCCCATTGAACCTACAGGTGGAACTTATTTGAGTTGAAAACAGAAATTTAAAAGTGTCCAAACATTTTCTGACCATAAAGTAGGTCAATAAACAGGCTAACATTGTTTTAGTGAATAACTTCAAAGAGACAAAATGACTTGTAAGTTTTGCGGAATAAGTGTTTGTCCACGTATTAACAGCATAACCTGTGAAATATTAAAACAAAAATGATAAAAAGTGACTATTATCAGATATTATAGCTATTAGAGGATATTTGTGTACACTCTCCTGTAGTTATTTAATGGTTCTATCCCTTATAGTCTCATCCTCTGGTTCAATAAACCATATGAACCCGCAGATGTTCCAAATTATGGGTTTATGAAAACGAGTAAACAGAGTTGGTGATGTTTTGTTTTCAGAGATAAACCAGCTGCTTATTATTCCAAATGATAATAATAAATGCTATTATTAAAATCAGCTGGCGACAGGAGGCGGTGTTGTCCTCTGTGATGAAGAGGTTGGCGCTGCAGTGAGCTGCACGCAGCAGTGTATGGCAAGCTGATTTTATTTTTATTCTACATCTTTAATAACACGTATCATTGGGGCTTGCCATAGAAATGCATAGAGATCAGTGTATTGCCTTGCGAAGAGATAGACTATATATACACATGGCCACCATCAAGTACTTTGGTTTTGCGACATTTACAAGTATACATTAAATATGTACATATTCGGCTTGCCATACATACTTTGTTTTTGTGCCCTATCCCTTTAAGAAGCCTTTCAATGCGCAGAGGCGCAACAGCAGCCCATCACATGATTCTTCTCTTGTGACAATCCAGACAGAAAGCAAAAGCCTTTCTGACTTCCAGCTGAGTTTTTAGGCGCTACGATGGTGCATAGCTGCTCTTTGGGCACCGAAGGACCAACTTCACACACTGAAATGGAATTAAGTTAGCCGTTTCCATAACAACTCGGATCATTCCCGTTGTAACGGAGGACATTGGGTGAAGACTTGGGGTTGTTGCGTCGCTTCAGACAAAGTTGGCGCATGGAGAGAGACGAAGTTTCATTTTTGCGCAGCGCATTTTCTTTGTGTTTTCCGCCACGAAGCCTCAGCCAGCACCGCACAGCGTTTTGGTTGACAAAAGCCAAATAGTCAAAGTTATTTTTGTTACTCCTACTTTGTTCACTTAAGGAGCAAGACACAAAAAGACGAGATAAGGACACGGTCCGTCGGGTGAGATGGTGGACAACAAGCCTCTCCTTCAGGACAGACCTCCCGCCTACAACGCCGTTCCGGGGGCGCATGAGTACGGCCCGCCGCCGCAGCAGCCGCACGGCTACGGAGCCATCCCCGCTGCGGCCCCGCCGCCCTACCACTACCCGGATGGCCCAGGCAAGCAGCTCTGTTTATTTCCCTCACTGAGCAGAAAGTTAACTCTCCAGGAGGGAGACGGTGAATTTAACTGCTGCTCGCTTTCACAGGGAAAACGAGGCTTTATTGCACGTTTTGTTTAACCTTTTTTTTTTTTTTTTTTTTTTTACAGAGGTTTTAAATTGCCTTTGAAGGTTTAGTTACCAGTTTCGCATGCGCAGTTTGTGAAGAGAAATGATTGTGATGCTAATTATTAGAATAAATTAAAAGATAAGCAAACTGTGCTATTAAATGACCTTTACTCGTCTTAAAAAAAAAACGCTTTATGTTTGGTGCAATTGTTTCTCTAAATGTGTTAGTTTAATGTGAGGTAGGAAGCCATTCCCCGACTGTGATTGTATGAGTCTATGCAGGAAGTGCACAAAAAAACAAACTCCTGGTTCTTGTAATCGCATGAAGTTTCCTGTTTTTTTTTTACTGAGCTGCCTCCTTTCTGGCAGATTAAACCAGTACGTGTCAACTCGTCATCACACAGCAGGTGTGCGCGCAGCTGTAAGCCTGATTAAAGTGTCAAAGTTCTCAATTGCACAATCTGACCTGCATACAAGTGGTCAGAAACAATAGACATGACTCTTTACATTGGAATGAGCCTGACTGTTTCCGTATGTCCAGTTAACACACACTGCCATTTTTAAATTTATAATACCTGATTATTATACTTGATTAGCGGATACATTTTTAGACATCAAAGAGGAAATGGGGCGCAGGTTCATCTATATACAGGTAGTAAATTTATAGCCAGCATAAAACTAAGGGAAAAGGAGATTATCAGGAGAAACGCATTCAAATTAAAATAGTATTTTAAGCTTAAATTTGACAAGGGTATGAATAGGACCCAACTCTACATCTCAGACATTATGAAACTTGTAAAGAAGTGGCATGAATTTAATATTTGCCCCTTTTTAAATGGCGAATTTATAATAATGTGTTTTGAAAAGTAAAAGAACTGACAAATTGGCATGTGTCAAAATATGGAAGCATAATCAAACACTCCTGTTTGATCACCTTGGTAATTTGCTGGCCAAGAAGCAAAAATGTGAATTTATTTTTCTTGTTCATGAAATGCCTCAGAATTAAGAACTCGTCAACCAACAGTGTGTATTTTGTTGCGCTTATTTTTGATTGATTAAAAATGACATTGTTTAAAAGATACGATGCGAGGTAAAATGGGGATGATCCTAAAATGTATTGAAATCACTACTTTCACCCTGACAAAGAATCTGTAGGTGATTAAACTTTTAGAATAACTTTAAATAAATAATAGTCGATTTATAGCAACACGTATAATTAAATATCAAGCGAATTCCGTGCTTCAGATCTGAGTCCAGATTCTCTTATTTATTTTAATTTGATTCATGTCGACACAAAATGATAACATGACACATTTTTTGGGGGGGACTTCCAGGATACCCACCGGCTCAGATGGGCCCCGCTGTTTCCCAGCAACCCTACACATCGACCTATGCCATCATCCAGCCCTCTGTAGTGGTGGTGGGAGGCTGCCCAGCTTGCAGGTGAGGAACCACAAATAACAAAGTGTCTGAAACCCATAACTAGCCATTCTTCATGCAGAACAATACAGAGCGTCATGCGCTCACAGAGTTTGCTGGGGTTGTTCTGTATTTATTTTTTTTATTGCCGTTTCACCTATCGGGAAGCTATCAGTGTAGATAAGATGAGTGAGTATGACATTCAGTTTTGGGAGTTTCACTGTGGTGAGTCAATGTCCTGTCAGTCAGCTGACTTCGCCCCATGGACATGTGATGGGGCCAAAGGTAGCGATGGGGTTCAAGTCACACGGATGGGAAAGTAAAATGGAATGATGACTAAGTGGTGTTAATTTTTCTGGAACAAACCAAACAGGTTGTAGTTGACATTCTTTACCGACACATGATGGACACTTCCTTTAATTGGTTCATAACAACGTAATCAGTTTGTTCCAGGAAACATGGAGCGTTTGCTCTCTATCCTTCCAATCTGGCTGCATCTGAAACTCGGCATACTAATGTAACTAAAACTAGAGTGGAGCTTCGTTTTCCTATTAAATTATCACAAAAATAATGAATATCATCAGTTATAGTTCTTCTTTCTGACATTAGTGTTACAAATACCTTGTGCAAACACTTGAAGAAATTGCACTGCAGGAAACGGAGTGATGCAATGATAGACCAAACATACACTACTTTCTTGCAAATCTAGCAATAGTTTAATTTTAAACAACTCAAAGCAGAGTTTTTACTTGGTAGGATTCTAAATTGTACCTACTTTAAATCTGACTTTCCACTTCTGTTTCCTGAAAAGCTTCCTCCGATGCTAGTTGGTGTTTTTGCCATCTTGAGAGCCGGTGGCCACGTAGCCAGGAGCTGGTCAGAGTCGATGGGCAAACTGTTTGGAGGAAAATCTGTTTGCAGCTGATTTGCAGAAAGACCCTTAACATGCATCCAGAGCTACAGTAGGACAGTTTAGATCAGAACATAGTTAGAATAGGCCAGTCAGAGCGAACCCAGTGAGAGAGCTGTGGCAAGACTTCTTAAAATTGATGTTCACAGAAGCTCTCTATCCAACCTGAGTGAGCTTGAGTTATTTAGCTTGAGTTGTATGCCAAAGTAGAGTTAGTAGAATGTCAAAACAAATTCTTAAATTCATAGTGACCTTGAGGGAAAGTATTATTCTCGTTAAAACACCCTTATGTTTATAAGTTGGACCTTTTTAAACTTAGCCTTTCACTTCCTGTCTTCTAATTCCTTTAAAAAGGCCTCAGGCCACTGTGGTTTTTGTGTTGAAGTCATAAGATGCAGTTAGCTGGTTTTTTTTAGTGTCACTCTGGGTCAAAGCTGATTAGGAACAGATATGTAATAAACAAGACGTTTTATTTTTTTTATTTTTACAAGTTTTTAACGTCTGCAACTTGGATATTCAACTCTGCTGCTAAATTCATGTTACTTTTCTTTACAAATTTGGCATTTATTGTCAAATTCTAAGACTTTTTGGACAAACTTAATAAAAGTAACAAAAGCCAAACTTAAACCCTGCTGGGCTTTTAGCACTGTATATGAATTGAACTTACAAAGGAGAATGGCATGAAATTATTTTTTCCTGCTTTTTATTTCAATAAATTAGGAATAGAAAATGATTTTTAAATTTTTTTTTATCAAAATGGGTCTCTCTTGTAAATTAAGATG
Organism: Xiphophorus couchianus; assembly: GCF_001444195.1. NCBI lineage: Eukaryota > Metazoa > Chordata > Actinopteri > Cyprinodontiformes > Poeciliidae > Xiphophorus > Xiphophorus couchianus. The sequence continues at coordinate 13,993,467 of NC_040243.1, read as the reverse complement.
TTGAGTCTCTATAAGGCAGCCTGTGCAAATAAAGTTAAAATAAAAACTGATTCTTTTTTGTCAGTTTGTTATTCTATATTGTAAAATCTAAACAAACACTGATGCAATTTATTGTATACTTTGTAGAACACTTCATACCTGATCTTCAACAGATTTTGATTTAGATATAGAAAAAATCAAATAGGTGTTATTTTAACAGTTATCTAAATTTTTATAGTACCGGTAGTTTAAAAGTTGAGAATTCTTTTAGGTCCATTGAGTTTTTGCATCTTGGAAGCAAAACCAAAGAGGACAACTTTCACTCGCTAAGTTGTAAAGTTTGCTGCCTCCTGTTCCACATGATTACATAGAACGTTAAAACTGTTTCCTTTTAAAACACCAGAAGCCATCAATCCATCTCTTCCACAGGGTTGGAGTCCTTGAGGACGACTTCACCTGCCTGGGGATCCTGTGTGCCATCTTCTTCTTCCCTCTGGGCATCCTCTTCTGCTTTGCTCTGCGTCAGAGGAGGTGTCCCAACTGTGGCGCCACCTTTGGCTAGAGGGACCAAACCGCAGCTCTTTCACGCACTTCTCTCATTCACACGCATACAGAGTTTATATAAAAAAACAAAAGATAGATTGCAAAACAAATTACAGTCAATGAAATCTGTTTTTCATCTGCAGGTTTAGGATGTATTTTATCACAAGTTTCCAGCTGTTGTCAGTGCCTTTGCTTCATACAGAGTAATCAGATGCCATCAGGTTTTTTTGTAAATGTTTAAGGAATCTGAACAGATTCTTTATTTTCATAGTCAGAGCCTATTAAACATTTTTTTTGTCTTAATATTTTTATTTGCTTGCCGCTGCCATATTTTAGTTAACTTTGTACTCTGCTTTTTTTTGTTTCAAATGTATGCATGGCTCAGTATGTTCAACATAGGCATTGAGATAATGCTGTGATTTAAGGAAAAAAAAAAAGGATTATCTTATGGACATTACCTTCTCTGGCTCAAACAATGGACTTATGCCTGACGAAGCATCTTGCCTGTTTTTTTTTTTTTTGTTTTGTTTTTTTGTTGAGATCATTTCTTGGGGCCATATTTTGCACTGACCGTTTGTCCAATGATGATTCTGCTGGGTTGAGCTTCTCCAGGGCCAATGCAGACCTCAGGTACACACAATCTGACATGCCCTCGACTTTTACGACCTCATCGTTTTGACTTTGGATTTACTTTGAGGACTGTTTTTGTTAAAGCGCAAGCTCCTCTTTTAACCTCTAGAAGATTGAGTAAAGGCTGAAGTATCTTATATCCTCAAATTTTCAACTCCATATTTCTATGACAAATCAACTTTCCTCCCAGCCAGACAATCAGCTGAGAATGTCCATGTCTTCCTCCACTGCAGGATCCTGAAAATGTGTCCATGTCGGAATAAGTAATAAAATTAAAATTACTGGTATGAGGGAAAAAAAGAGAAATGGCGTTAGAAAACACACTAAGCACGCTCTTATGATTGAAGTTCTTACTTTTTATATGAGTTACTGTAATTAAAAAGTAATGCTATTTGTGTCTTGGATTTTTCTTTTCTTGCAATGTTATTCAAACCCCTTTAACTTCACACTTAAACCACAAACTTCTGTTTTGCTTGCATACAGAAATATTGTGGCCCTTATAAAATCCAGTCTTTCAGAAGTCACGCAATTAGTAAACTGCACCATTTCTGTTAAAACACAGATGTACCGTGACTAAATATAAAACCGCTCGAGTACGAGTACTTCAGAAAACGTCTGTAAATAAAAACAAACTGAAGAAATAAATCTTTATTTGTTACATAGCAAATTATAAGGATGTGATGAATGATGGAAAAGCATACATGTAGTTTTACCATCTGATTGTATCAGAAATGCACAGATGGGATAAAGTACAGGTAAGATACTTTACAGTATGTATGTAGTATTAAGGCACAAGTGTCCACATTACAAAAAAAAGAAAATGGCCCAACAGGCATTGGATAACAAGAGAATCAGTTAAATGTACAAGAGGACCAAAGCAAATCCTTCTGTGCCTTTTAGGACATTTTTACATAATCGTTTTCCTCAAAACACGTCTAGTGATTTTCAACAGTTTATAGATTAAAGCCTGAAATGTAGTAGTCCTCCACAGTATTGTTTTCTAACCACAGAATGGTTTCTAACAGTCAGACAAGCAACATCAACGGCATAAATACATCACAAGATTCTCGTTGAGCAGTTTTTAATTCATCCATGTCTCAAGTGCAAGTTAAGATGTGTCCATTTAAATCTCACCGACACACACAGACCGACTAAAATATAGCCATAGAAAATTTATACATCATAAATAGACATCGGTTCAGGTACTAAAATACTTAGTTTACCATATCAGTTCGTAGCAGATTCAAATGGCCTTTTTGCCCCTCCGCCCTGACCCAGGAGAAACTGCTGGACCAGAAAGGCAGAGGTCAAACGATGAGCTCGGAGATGGATGGAAATGTTAGAGATCAGATGACGGGTGCAGAGCGATCGTTAGTCACAGTTGGTCGTAGCCTGACTGTTGCAAATGGATTTCCTCCACTGTGAGGAGCAGACAATATGCGCGGTTAACACAACTGAGTGCAACAAAAGCAAATGTTGATATTATGCAACCTACGCGAGGAAAGCAGGCGGAGGTCTCGAGGTGCCGTTAGACTGTTCGGCCTGTGGACAAAACACACACGTCATTGTCTGCATCAAGGGCAAGCTTGATGTAAAAGTTCACAATGAAGCACAACACCATGACACATTATAAAAACGCACATGACGACAACGCTTTGCTGCTGATGTCACAGTTACACTGATTCAAACGTGGGCAAGTTTACAATCCGAAAACAGTTTTATGGACTGCACAAGAATGGACGATCGGATGAATGGGTTTGACATCAGCGTGCAAAAACTGTAACGTCACACGGACTCATGTAGAACCTGGAGTTTCAAGAAATTCAAGTCTGCTACACAGTGAACCATGCAAATGTTTCCTGTAGCAAGCTAGGTTTTACGATCCACTGAAAAAGCTTTTCTCTCTTAAACCTTCCCACCTTTTGTCATATTACAACCACAATCAATTTAATGGAGTTTTGTGCAGACCAACACATAGTGGATAATTACAAAGAGGGATGTGAAAGATGAATGTCTTTTGAAAATTCTTAAATAGAAAGCAGAGAAGCCATAACATGTCTATGTATTAAGCCCCAGTTAGCCCAATAACCCTAAATAAAGAGAATAGCATCCAACCGCCTAAAATCTAAACACAGAAGGCGTCAGAGGCTAATCGTCTACATCACACAAAAAGCAATACGCGGAGGAAAGCTAACACTGCCAACCATCCCACTGTGTATTTTTGCTTTTCATTCATTTATTTTGTGACATGTTTTAAAGTCCGGTCATCCTTTTCCTTCCACTTGGCAACGATGTGCTACTTTGTGTTGGACTTTGACATCAATTTCAAACAACGGTTTTGCTTATTTTGAGGGAAAATGGAGAAAGTAGGAATACTTTTCATTACTGCCAAACCTCTGAGGTTACATAACTTGGGTTTTAGTTGTGAGTTTATAATCCGTAAACACACTCTATAGGAATAAAAACAACGGACAAATAGGTCTGACGTTGCCATGCAAATACATGTTTTGTTGCATCACAAGTCAACTCGTGGAGCCCGGAGCGTCTGGAAATTCAACTTTGCTCCACAATGACCAACGTAAATGTTTGCCGTTATAAGTTAACCTTTATGCAAGTTTGCATAAAAAGGGACAACAAATTTGTTATTGCTTCTTGATGCTACATCTTAATGCCTCCCTAAATCTGTGCTTTTACTGAATTAAACAGGCAAACTTGAATGCCTTGGCTTGTACTCATATGATAAGCTAATATTTGTCCAAGCAGTCTTTTGCAATACTAACATTTTGCAGCTCCAAGCAAAAGTATTTGGTGGATTTTAACTAGTAGTTATGGTTTCAGTCAACAGTCTGAAAGGCGCTTTAGCCTGCAGTGCCAAGAATGTCCACAAGAGGGCAGAAGTGGATAGAAATTCCAGGGGCTCTGATCATTTTCTTCACTATACTTTTTTCTCCAATACCCAGCTTACATATGCAAAATAGAAGTTTGCCTCTAGTCTTCTCTCTTGATTACTTGAGTAGCTCTCTCTTCTTCCCTATCTATTGATTCCTGTGACCTGTTATCTTTTTTTAAAAAACAAAACCAGTGAGGTTGCATTTTTTGTCAAGGTGAAAGAGCATTCCAGGGTAACCTCACCTCCCCCACTTCCCCATTCCCACCCCCACTGTGACATCTCTCTCTTCACACCTGATCTGGACCAACCTGCATCAGACTGATACAGATTGGGATCAGTTTTTGTCTCAAAGCAGATGAAAGAATGTGATTTAAAAAAAACTCAGGGTTTATCAGCTAGCAAGAAAAACAAATACTTTACACTTATAGGTGACAAAAATGTACACATTGGTAATTGTTAGAAAACAACAATACCTTATGAAAGTGAGGAAAATTCAAGATCGCTGCAGCTACAAGTTTTCTACCAACATAACAGCCACCCACTTGGACACTTCGCTGAACATAAACCAGCGTTTTATAATCTAATGTACAGTTAGAGGTTTTTTCCCACACAAGTCTGTTCGGTAATCAGGCTCTCTGTGTGCTGCAGCAGAGGTATGAGACTGAAAAAAGATTGAAGGATGAAGATGAATGAACAAGCGAGTCAGATCTTGAAATAGCTATGAGAAAAACAAAGAGGAATGAGTGGCAGAGATGGAAGAAAGGTATCGGGTTCATCCGAGTGAAATTCCAAAATAACTTCCAGCCAGTTATGGAAAAAACATTTGTCCCCTGCAATGTAGGTCTGTTGATAACACTGTTGATAATGTCTGTTGACACTGTCTGTTGATAATCAAAACCAAATGAGAAAAAAGTTCCTACTATGAAATGATGTACACTGAATGTAAATCTAAAAGTGTCGGAAAATGTGTGAAACACTTAACCGGCAGCATGCTGCTGCGCAGGCAGCAAGTTATACGTTTACATGGTGTGTAAGTGATCATAAAGACTCATTTGACCCTGTCATACTGCAAACGCATTTACATCCGTCCAGCTGGGGAAAAACTAAAAAGCTTTGGCAGACAGAAAACCACAGCTTTGCCTGCGACTTTGCATACGATGCAAATGAAAGGTCATTTGGAAAGAAGTGAATGTGCTCGAACTAGAAACGGCTGTCAAAGAGCCATTTATCTGATATCTCTATTTTATAAAGAAAATGGATCTGGGTTAGTCACTACGATGTTTCAAATGATATTTTGAAAATCCTATGAACCTATGTTAAAACGATAGGAATTAACAGGAAGTAGATTGAAACTGAACAATATGCATCATGGTGGTCCAGTGTTTTCTGTTCTTGGTAACCAAAACAAAAAGGGAAAGAAGGAATTTTTTCTTTTGCTACTTGTTCACAATGGATAAATAAACTATCCAAAGGATAAATTGCCTTAATTATCCTCTCTTGTCCATCTCATTTGATGTTTCAGAGGTAACCTAATTATCACATGAAGTCCACCTGTGTATAATTTTATCTAACAATAGACCCAGCTGTTTTGTGATGGTTGTCCAGAGAACAAACGCAATCTTTAGAAACAAGGGACCAAATCAGACACATCAGTACTGCTGATTCCATAATATGGGAACCTAAATTATGGCAAGCAGAGCAGCATAAAGAGAAGCGGTCATTGTAAATCTGGAGGAGCTGCAAAGATTCACAGCTCAGATCCGAGAATCAGTCACAAGGACCACTCAGTCATGCACTCTTCAAATCTCCCTTACGGAAGAATAGCAAGAAGAAAGCTATTGCTGAAATAAAGTCCAGTTTGCAGTGTGGAAAGGAAAGAAGCTCATAACACCAAACCAACAACCTGAGAATGTCATCATCACACCAAAGCACTAATGTTGAAAGGGTGGTTTTCTTTTATTATGATAGTTAAAATATTGATTTTTAACTTTTGTTCCACTTCACAAAAAAGCTATTTTGTGCTGGTCTATTACATAAAATTCACCCCACATCCCCTCCCCCCCAAAAAAATTAAATTTGTGGTTGTAAAGTGACAAAATGAACAATTCCAGGTGCATTATTATTATTTGCAATGCATTGTTCACTTTTCCTTCTTGCCTCCTTTTTTTTTAACCAGAACAGGCTAATTTACATGCAAACTAATGATTACAGTAACTGTAGGTTATGAATGACTGACATCAGATCCTCTTGGTTCTCCCTTGTAATTTTCCTCAATAAACCGGATTCTTGCAGGTCTAATATGAATAGTTGTAGTAATGCAACTTGAGGGAGGTGGGGACTTTTTGTTTTTAAATTGCTCTCTGTAAAGTGAAGGTGACAACTTCCTGAAGTATGACAAAGTTCCTTTAACACCTGCAGTAGAAGCAGTTATCACACAAATAAAGTGAGAATAAAAAATCTCAGAAATAAAACAATAAATATGTACCCTGTGCAAGTTGAAAATATTTGAACAGTATACGACTTACTGAATCCAAATACTGGATTGTGTGTTGCCATGCTACACTGAGTATATCTGTGTGTGTTTATGTTTCCTGGACAGACACATAAAGCTCATCGGACACCATCTACACACACATACAAGTACCTTCATCACCAGTCAAGATAAGGCTGTGCAGCTGAGGGTACTGTAGCCACGATGCTGCAGATATCAAGTGAGACATAAACTTCACAAAGCCAACTGAGCCAGCACAAGGAGAAAGCTTTGGCTGAACACAGCAGATTAGATTGTTCTGTACACGGTATCAATCTCAAAACAACTGCTTTTTTAAAACTCTTGGCTTAACTGGACGAGACTCGACATTTCAAAGGACTCCTCTAAGAGCTGTGAAAATGTCAGAGAAATGGCCGCTGACCAAGTCTCCCGCCTGCTGACTCACCGAGTTCTGATCAGAGGAGGTGGAGGATGCTGCCGAGGGCGTGGGGGAGTGCTGGTGGTTATTTGTAGCGACGCTTACGGTGGACAAGGGTTTGCTCCTTTTGCTGTAGTAGTCCGTCGGGGGAAGCACCATGGTGGCCTCGTCTGTCTCCGTATCTTGATGGTGGAGGTTGACCACGCTCCTGCTGCGGAGAGGGGCCGTAGTCTCACTATGGAGAAACAGGTGGAGGAGAAGAAATGTGACAAGAAGAGAAGAAAGTTTTATTACCAAGTGGCTCCAATATGTGTTTGGTTTCCACTAAAGGGATAAAATCAACTTGGTAAGTGGTCAGAAGTGTCAATACAATTATAATGTACATGGGTTTTGGATACATGACCTTTAGTCAGTTGCAGAGAAACTGCACACTTAAAGCTTTATTTAAATCAGCTGGTTTCCTGGCATGAAACCAGCTAAGCTTAGTCCACACATTTTTCAGTAGGAATGACCCTCTCTAGCAATGAAACATTCATTGCTAGAGAGGGTCATCCATTCCAAAAGCAACATTTTTGTATTTTGGGATCATTACTCTGTTAAAATAAACAATCATTTCTGATGAGGAGGAGAAGCGTCTGATCCAAATCCTCAACATGAGATATAAGGACATTAATAAAAATTACCAAGACGAATCCAGGAACCACCACTGATCTAATTTATCATTAAGTGGAAGATGCTCGATCAGCAGGTGTAGTAGTCCACCGGGAAGCAAAGTTGTCATCAAAATAGATTATGTAGATTACAATCAAGAGGCTTTGCTTCAAATCCAATCAAACCATTAAAATCTCAAAGTATCATATTCATGATGACAATGAATTAGTATATAAAAGTTCTGATTGCAACCAATGCCTGGCCAACTAACAACACATGTGAAAAAGTTGGTCAGTCAAGGATTAACTGCCCAACTTTCTTTCTCACTTTTTTTATCCATTTTCCTAGAATGTGACTTTAAACAAACAGGAATCAAAAGTTGAGCAACAGGTGAAAACCCACAGGATTAGAAAGGTTATAACTTCAATAGAAGTAACTAGAGGAAACGCAGCCAACAATACAGCCGGCTGCAACATGAAACCTACCAGTATGTGTGTGTGCTGACTGGAATGCAGAGTCCCCTTACCTGTTGTTATTCACGAGCTGCTCATTGACAGCGCGGCAGTAAGATGAAGGGAACCAGCCCCTCCTGAAACACAGAAACAAGGAAGGAGACTCAGAAATATATAATGTCTGTGTTCTCTACCGTCTCAGTTACACCAAAAGGTCACTCAGACAACATTGTTGAGGAACTTGCTCTATTGTCATTTTAAACAAAAGGCACAGAGATCAGTACTTGTATAAATTATTGTAATCTTTCAACAAATTAACCTTCAAAACTAAGACCATTTGTAATGAACTAGATGTATAATATAGGTTTAATAAGTCAATTCCTAAGGTTGGTTGCATTTTTTTTTTCAAATGGAGGACACAGAAACCATTTGTTCCTTCCCACACACAAACTAAAATAAACTTTATTTTTCAATTCAAATAATGATGTAAGAAAAAAAAGATGGTCAAAATAGTCAGCTTTAAGCTTGGAAGGTTGGTGTAAATAAAATGGCCACATGAGCTTTCTGTTTATAGAAAGTGCAGCCACAGCCATCAGCTTGAAACAGGCAGCCAGGTAAACACTGCGGATAGTTGCAGGCTGCAGCATTTTGAAATTTAACCTTCTTTTTTTAAAGTATACAACATGAACCTGGATTTAGATTAGAAATCTAATTTGTCCGGCAAAAAACAAACAAACAAAAAAAATAACTTACTGATGACTCTAAAAAATTAGTGTAGCTTTAACAAAATTCAGAATTAATCCAAGTATTTGAATGTTATAAACAGTGTGACCCAAAGCTAGTCTGTTTGTGATTGTGCTACCATGGTGCAAAGTTGTGTTTAATCAGCATGTGAATTAGCCTCTCCCTCACTGTGGATGAAGGTTAATATTTAAGTGTAAGGTTTGGAGAACAGGCATTTTCTTTGTGTGTCAAAGATATTCTATGTTGTTGAGTCATACTCATGAATAAATGCTAATGTTTACTCATGGTCTGGTGTTCACAAAAAGAAAAATATTTAATAAAGCATTGACTTTTACGACATGTGTTGCTACTAGCAACTCAACAAATTCAGAAAAACAGCTTGTTGTTTCAAATGGAGACAAATAAGCACAATACTATTAGTACCGCTCAGATGATTAGAAAATGTTTTTAATCCTATTTTAGAGGCAGAAAACCCATATATGTCAGAAACATGAAACATAAATAACATTCAATGCTTTTGTTTGTAAAGCAAAGAGAGACTGAAACAGTTTCAGACACAAAAAGAGTCTGAGGAGCCACACAGCTCTAAAATAGAAGGGGACCACCACATATGAAAGACAAAGTGTCAAACTGCAGAGCGTGATTGCCCTTTGTAAAGTGAAAAAATAAAAACTCTTATCTTGGGGAAAATGAGTGTGTTTGCAAAACAGAAAAATGATGGAGTGAGCACTCTTACTTTCTAAAGGGATTCTCTATGTAGGAAAAGTGGGTGTGAAAGTAAAAGAAAGAAAACATTTTACCTCAGAATTATAAAACAGTTTGAATATTAGCTTCAATGGAGGAAAAACCTAACACTGTTAGGTGAGCTCACAACACACCATTATTCATTTTATGTTATTATATGTTAAGATTTCCCCATCTATTTTGTGGTCAGGCACCAATGAGCTAAATGTGACTACGTGTGTCTGCTGGAAGGTTTCTAATTAATCGAACATTCCTCAATCCATTAGCAGCACTAGCATGTCTGAATGATTTTAGCCATCTCCAGATCAGCTGGTGGAAAACATTTGTCAGAAATGTTTTTTTTCTGAAAAGAAAGAAGCAGCCAACCACCTCCTGTGAGGCATGATGCCCATCTCGAGAGACATGATGATAAACATGATGAGAGACAACATTCAGGCCTTTGTGTGTTTTGGTTGAGCCTCTCCAGCAGCAACCGGAACAAAGTTTTCTTTGAGGCAGCAGCCTCACATTTGACAGCAACTCTGGAAGGATTGTGTTTTTTTTTTTCTCAGGTAATTTCCCATGATGGTAACGGAGATCAAGCCTAATGAATGATTAAAATTCAAACACGCTTTGCAGGGATTCAGAACAAATCTTTGTTTAAGAGTCAGAGATCTCGAGGGAGAGCAGGCTTTGTTGTTGATTTCATATATGGGCAAACAGGTGGTGTTCTGAACTCCTCACCCTCACACACAGCTTCTGCTGTACATCCCACCCCTGGGCCAAGCTTTACCTTATCCCCTCATCTGTCAAGTTTACAGATGAACCAGCAAAGACAAGTCCACAAAATCATGTAAGGAAATAAACATGATCAGAATAACAAGACGAGAGGCCAACTGAGGGCGGTGCACTACTCAAACTCCAGTTCTGACTGATCTTGAGCGATCCGATCGTGTCCAGGCAACTCTGAAGACGGGCAGGAAAACACGCAACAATCATTCAGGATTATTTTATAAACTACCTTTTGTCATGATGAATATAACCATACATTCAACTGAAAGATTTTCTTTATTTAGATTCAAATTTTGAAAGTTGAACAACAGAAATGTGATCACGCTTATCTGCACTCAAAAACAAACAAACCCAGATCTGATTACTCAGGATGGATTCTGATAGTTGGTGTGGCTTTGCTTGGTTTACTTTTACGTGAATCAGTTAGAATACAGATTAGAACCAGATATGAATATGGGCCACATTAAAAAGTGGAGGAATATGGAGGAATTTTCCTGCCATAATCCAAGAGCACGCATTTTCAGATTGAAAGCAGGATTTCATGTCTTTTGTTCTCAAAACTTTTAATACTTTTGCTTACATTTTTATTTTGAAAGTAGGACTTCATATCTTTCTTCTCAAAACTTGTAATGATTGCACTCAAAACCTCTCCTTGAGCTCACACTTAGTCTCTGCTTGGACCAAATTTTCGCTTGCAAAACTCTGGTAATTAAAAGTTTTGAGAACAAAAGACATGAAATCCTGCTTTCAGACTCAACATGTGTGCCAATAGATTATGGCAGGAAAATTCCTTCATATTCCTCCACCCTTTAGAGGAACAAGAGGAGTGGCTCATCATGACACAGTGATTAGAGGTGCCTCATCATGGCTCATGATGACACATTCTCAAAAAGGCAAGCGGTCATGAGCGCAAGACTAAATCAGGAGCTTCGCTTGCTAATCTCTTCTTTTGATGGTATGATCGCTTCTTCAACGCCCATGTACAGCGCATCTAGCAGAGAGTAGTAATTGCCATAACCTTATAGTTATTAATATTAACAGGGAGCCTTTAAATGTAACCTGAGAAGCTGGTGTTGGGAGCTAATAAATCCCTGGAAACAGTTTAGGATGAGTCACACCCTTTCAATCATACTTTTCAGTTTTGGATACCACTTACACCAAAACAGTTTGGTAACTCACATCAGCCAAACAGACAACAGCATGCAGTTAGCACTCACTTTCCATTCTTTTCCATTTCGCCGTACATCCAACCGTCCCTCTCGTCAGGGATGAGCAGGATAATGATGTCTCCCTCATCAAAGCTGAGCAGCGTGCTGTTGTTGCCAGCAGTGTGGGGGAAGATGGTGCGCACCCGAGGCCTCCTCGCCATGCTGTTGAGGCCTGTGGCGACGGACACAGACCTGGCAAGATTGTTCTCGTCGCCGTTTTCATGGTCTGGGGGAGAAAAGGAAGAGAATAGTGAGAGATGGAGAAGACACAGGAATATAACAATTAAAAAAAAGCAGCTTATATCAGCTCTTAGAGGTGCGTATGTTCAGCTGGTGTTGATAATTAGCACTCAACACAGGTTCAATTGTTTTTAATAATTTTTCAGGTACCTAATCTTACGTAAAAACACTTGTTAAACTCAGATTTAATAAACTACTTCAAAATTAAAGTCCATCCTTTAAAGCCAGTGAATCAACTTTAATAGTAATTAGTTCAACAAAAAGGCAGAGTTACAAGCATGCAGCCAAGGGATATATACTATTTGTAAAAGTAGAAAGCTTGTAAAACTGAAAACAAGTGGGGAAAAAAACACAATCCAAAACCAAGTCAAGCTAAAATAGTCCGCTCTAGGGAAATTACAGCATCCATATTGAAAAGTAATAAAAAATACACAGACATTTTTACATTAAAAGCTATATTACCTATGCTGTTTTTGGTTGGCGTATGAACAGGCTGTCTTGTGTTGCTGTCTTGGTGGTTGAACATATTAGCCAGAGGGCTGGTCTGAGCCTTCAGAGGAGGAGCCGGGGGAACGGGCGCACTCTGCCACAGGAGAATCAGCCACATCATCAACATGACATTTGAAGTCAGGAAACAACTTTTACTTTCTAAGTACGACAAATTAAAATGACCCCAATGCTGAACTAGAAAGTCACAGCTGTAACAGAATAGTTTAAAAATAAAACACTAAACATAAAACTAAGTTTAATTTCAGACAGAACTAATACACAATTCAGCTATATTGAGAAATTAACAAAACAACACGTTGTAATAAAATGATGTTTGGAATGATAATTTTGCATTCTGGCAATGGCAGAACATTATATTCAATGTTTACACTGCTCGTCAAGATACAGGGTTATTGATTCTAATTCTATTTCTATAAAAATGTTAATTGTTTTCCATCTATGACTCCCACAAAAGTCAAGGGAAAAAATGTAAAGTGTTATGAATAAAAATATTCTGCAAATGCAAAATGAAGTAAATTAACCAAATATGTAGTGTTGCACTGTAATGAATATATCTGATAAATAAAATTGATGATAAGCATTAGATAAATTATTCTCAAACTTCAATACATAATTGAATATGTAATAATCATTGACTGAAATATTGAAATGGCTAAAATAATTCAATTATCTATTAGCTCAGTATTTACTCCAGTATTCTTCTGCATAGGAATATGATTTTATTTATTTTTTGTATCTGTTATCTAATAAAGTCAGTAAGCAGGGCTAACACTGCAGTAGTCAAGGTTATTGGACTGCAGGTGGGTAAAGACACAAAGACCTATTTTCAGGGTACTGTAGCAACAGAATTACAAATTAAGTAAATATTGAAATAATATGCTTGTTTTTAGGATGTAATGAATGATTTTATTCAGCAATATCAACATTGCGGCAATAAATTGCCTAACAACTAAAGCACCGACACGGTTCTAATTTGAAGTGAAATTTTGATTCCCAACCAGAAGCACCCAGGCCCATTTTCTGACCAACATGACAAAGAAGGTGTTGACTAAAATGGCTGCATAATCTCATTGTTATCTGCTGCTAGGGCACAATTATTCAGTTTCATAAAAAATGTGTTTTTACGCAACACATAATGGCATTTATATCACTTCATCTACCATTAATATGTACACCCACACATGGTGAAATCACCTCACTGAGAGGTGTAATTATATTTTTCCATTCTGCACTGATGAGATATTGTTTCACTGTCCTACACATTCGTCCTGTCATACCTCGCTGTGTCTTGATGGGGTGGGAGAAGGCATCGGTGCAATGGCGACTGGCTTGCGCAGTTCATCAATCATGAATAAGACGCTGTCTGGCATGTTGGTGGCATCGTTGCACTGGTCCTGCCAGCTGCTCAGCTTTGTTGACAGCAAGTCTCTGGTCTGTCCAGCAGCCACACAAAGGAGAAAACAACATTTAAAACGTCACAACCTTACGTTACAAACGTTTGTCAAATTTGTGACTTTATTGAAAAACTACAAACTTTGAATTGCGCATTTTACCTTGTCATGATAGGAAGCAAACTGATAGGTTAGCAAGCAGTGTTTGTCAACAAGAAAACAGAAGCGTCTCTTCTCCTCCAGCAGAGCCTCCTTGCAGCCATCTGCGAGGAACAACTGCATCTCCGTCTGTCGAACTGTCAGGGCTTCCAGGATCTGACAACAAGCAAACAAATATGAAAGAAGATTCAATACCATTCCAGTTGCTTTAAACATGCATGAATCTGCAAGCTGAGAGGAACAGATTTGACTGTACTTCAGTGCTGTCAGTACATTTATTTTATGATTGGGCATTCAAAGTATAAGTATTGTTGAATTATCTTAGTTTTGATAATGATATAATTCAATATTTTTGGAGAAGAGAGAAAAGGTTTCTGCTAAATAAAAAAAATAGACTGAATATGTGGACTAGCACAAATGGGTCATTTTTTAACCCGTTTGTGCATGAGAGGGGAAGTGACACAAGAGGATTTCTATTGAAAAAAAGAAAACTTACAGTAAAGATGTATGGTGATCAAAAACAAAGCAAGTGAAGAACACCTGGAATCCTGACTGATAAAAACTCAGTCGGTGCTCTTGTGACCCAGGTTGTGCATCAAAGAGTTAAACACAGCTTCTATTAGGTACACTCTTATCTTGCCTTGCACATGGTCTACAGCCACCAAAACCTTTTCAATGTTGATGCATACACAAACATAACAAGGATGTGTTACATGCAAGCAGCACGGCTCTTTTCTTAAAATCTTAATCTCTCTTATGCAGGGGAACAGGTATTGTTAGTTTATCGTTTCCTGTATTGTCAGACTCTGCTGAAAGTAGTATTTAGAGAAAAGATAGAGCAGCAGCATGAAGGAAGGACAGGACAAATCTCGTGAACAGAGGGACAGTGTTATCTTCACTGACAGGGATCAAAAAGGGTCAGTGGGGTCCCTGAAAGGATTTGGTTTGTGCATGCATGTGATAGCAAACCCAGCAGGCTCATTTTTGATATTACCTATTGGATTATTTGGTTTTTAACAACATAGACACAATCAGGTTTCAGTAGAATACTTTGTTTTGATGATATAGTGAACAAGTATTAGGAAATAGCACTGAAGGGAAGATAAGTTGTATCCAAAGTGATTTTGAAGCTCCAGAGATAACTTCAATCAGAAGTTCTCAGTTCTTCTCAAAAAGAATAAAATAATAATACAATCAAATAAAACTCTGACTGGACCTGGCTTTGTTAAGATTGTTTCTGATTTCTTGGCTCTGTTACTTTGGAGATCCACATCTCATCAAACTGGCTGGAACTGGCACACCTGTAACGGCTGCTGGCACTGAGGCACACACCCCTGCTCCTTTCAAGCTGTAGAACAGCAGTCATCTGCTAATTCCTTTAATGCTGGGGGATGATATTTACTTGAAGGGTGAGGCGGTTCATGGCCTCTTTAGTGTGTCAAACACAAACAGGAATAATCAGCTGATGGAAACATGAATCTTACAGTCAGTGTTTCTGACTCCTGGATCAGAATGCAGGATGCATTCTTAGACAATGAATGCGTTGCAATATGTAAATGAGAGCAGGCCCTGTATTAACAACCAACGTTTATTTTCATTAATGTGTTTTGGGAGGCTGTTGGCCATCATGTGGTATTTCTTTGAGGGAGTGTGACAATGATAGTGATGCAGCACAGGATTAAGTATGTATGTCTGCATACTTTGGAGAAGAAGCATCCATTTATTTTAAAAGCTGCACAAATTTGTGCTGAACGTAAAAAAGGCACAATAAATGTGTAGTTGTACATGATAAAAAGTGTAAAAGTATAAGGTGTATAAATACGTTTACAATGAACATTATTATTGTAGAGTCTTAAATGATAACTCAAACCTGCAAAGTTGGATAAGGGCACAAAAAGCTGATTTTTTCAATTTACCTGCTTACCCAAAATGTTGATGCAACCTTTCCCATGGTTACTGAATATTTAGATATGTTAGCTCACATTAAGATAGAAGTGTTTCTGCATTATAAACCTAAAAGTAAAGATGAAAACTAGCCACATACTACTCATGTCCTCTAGTAAAAAGTAGCCATTTTGTTTACAAAACTAAAACAAATATACACTGGGTGTACTACATTAGAGCCGGTAGATGACATCTTTGATCATATCTTCCTTTTCCATCCAAATACCTGTGTGTTCAGTAACAGAGAGTCCTGCATGAATCAGTCTATTTAGATCTCCCAGCATCTCTGTCACTAACCAACGCAGAGAACAGGCCTCTGATTGTGGCAACAAGTCAGCAAACAAACAGAAGCAAATATCAGCAGCAAACACACAAATCTTTACAAATAAGACTATTATTAGAACAGCACAGACCTTCTTGATTTTGCATTTGAAGCCACAGTTGTCTCCAGATCGCTTTTATAATTGCATGTTGCACAGAAGAGATGGACAGACAATAATGTCATGATGTTGTGATTCTATGACTGACCTAAGTAATTTTTAATTATTTATTCTCAACAATGAAGAAAGAGAATCCCATGAACTTCAATAAGAAATATGGGTAATCAGGTTCAATGCTGTCATCATTTGTCATATATCTATTTTTCTAAAGATATGACTGAGGAGGAACATAATTTAGAATATTGCAATGGCCCAGTCAAAGTTAAGATCTCAATCTGATTGAAACTGGATTTCAAGAGAAGTCCAGTCATTTGTTTTTTGCAGTCATTTGCAAAAAACAAATGACTGCAACCTCATTTGACTCACGATACTGTAAAGATTTAACCAAATTCCTCCACAAAGTGAAAGACTGATAAAGACACTAACTTATTGATGCCAAGGGGATTCTAATAATAAAAATGTGAAATTAGATGTGTGTTTTTGTGCACCCAAATTTACATTCCAATAATATAAGAATTTGGTAAAGGTAACCACATACATTTAAAAGGTGCTGCACTGCTATGAGCAGTATGAATAACTGCAAGTGGGCCCCTCATTTTCTGTTAAATGACTCTATGATTTACTTCATGTGTATTACTTCAGTAAATATAGCAAATAATGTATAAGAAAAACAAACTCCCTAAAAAGAAAAACTCTCTTCGACATTTCTGTGACAGATTGCAGTACCCGTCTCGATCAGTTAAACTTCTTCTTTCAGACTTTTGATGTTTTTTTTCTCCCTCTTTACTTTTCTAGTCCCCTGTGTCTAGTGTCTGTTCACTTTGAAGACTTTTTAATGTCATGTGAATCATCCAGTAAAGTTTTACAGCTCTGACATCCTGTCTTCCTGCCTTCTTGCCCATCGGGGAGTGTCTTGCTGAGTCACCAAAATCCAACAAACTGGCCTTATATCAAACAGGTGAAAACAGCAGCGAGGAAAACTCACTCATGTCCCGGTGGGGAGGTGAAAACAAACACAGAAAGATACTTAAGGGAGGAGATGAAAGAAAACAGGATGAGGGAAGAAGAATAGGTAAACAGAACAATGTACATAAATGTCAAAGTAGTAATTAAAAGGCAAGAGGCGGAGACTTCCTCATATTTTCCTCATATTTTCTAATAAAAAAAATTATTAGATGAAAGAAATAGGTAAAGGCTGCTACTCTTGATTTGAAATATATATTCAAAAATCTAAAATAATTAATTACTTAAACTATTTCTTAAATATTCACAACTCCTGCGGCCTAAATGGCATTTAGCACGCTGTGGGTCTTGAAACAGGCAGGGTGAACTATGCTCATCGAATACACAAAACCCTTTAAGTACACAAAAAATTACATTCACAAAAAGCCAGGCAAACAGGCTGCTTGATAAGGTCAATGGAAAGCAGGTTATGTAGGATTTTGACGCTGCCCTGCCGTCGGGGAACCGGCTTTGAAATGAAACTTCTCATTCGGCAGAGCCACTGAGAGGGTGTGGCAGCACCGTGTTAAAGCAACCTGCAATAATGATTTAACATGCCACAGGGAATGACTACAATGAGGTAAAACACTAACAGTAATAATGATACAACCACTAAATCTTCTTTCCCCAAACTGGATCTTATACATCATCATTCTGGGGACAAAACACAAACTAATCCGTTTTGTACTACATGCAAGTAGTAAATAAATATTTTTAAGTTAGTATGTCAATACTAGTATTATTGTATATAGTTCCAATTAGGAGGTACAAATAATAAATAAAATATGTCTACAATTATTCTATTCTTGATTTATTTTTATCTTTTCTTAGGTGTGCTCAAATACAAGCTCATGATCACCAGAGAAGCAAATGAATTGGTTTGTTGCCTTTAGCCAAGCCCATGCAGCTACCTGAATACATAAAGCATATGGAAAGAAAATTAGGCAGACAAAAAATAGTTCAATAGTAAACAGTGATATTTTCATGCCTGATTGCACAGATCCAACACCATACACACTACTGTTAGTCCAGCTCTGACAGTGTGCAGCTCAGATTTCAAAGTTTGCTGAGCAGAGACTGCCTTAAGGTAATCTCTGTATGTTGACATAAATATGAACATAACTCTGTATATGGGGGCTTTAAAGACACATCATGTGTCAAATGACTGTGGGAGTTTTTGTGTCCTTCTCACCTCGCTTTCCTTGCTTTCGTATTTGTTGGCGTTCTTGCCTTGGCTCTTCCTCCTCAGCTTTTTCAGGTCCGCCTGGGACTTCTCCAGAGAATCCTGCTTCATCTTGTGCTCCATCTGGTACCTTTTGAATGTGGCCTAAACCAGAGAAATGACTCATGTAAATGCTGGAACAGGAAACTAGTGATATTTGTCACAAAAAAAACAAAACATTTTGCTTCTAAATAGGTATGGGCCAGTCTTAACCCTATAAAGTCAAAACTTTAAGAGCTCTAAAGTAGCATGTTGTTCCATTCATATACTTAATATTACATTGAATGAAATGAAGAGATTGTGACATTTTCTGGTCCCTTTCCCCACATGTTGCTTTGAGCTTTCAGTCTCCTTTACCTGAGTGAACTAGAGTCCCTGCCAGATTCTCCAATTCTAGCAAGTTAAACATTTGAGCTAGATTTGTGTAACAAAGATTTCTCTTTGTGCCACTATCACTTCAAAGATATTCATTAAGGTTTAAAGGGTAGATCTTCAAAGGTGATCCACACTCCTTCGAATTCCCCAACTCAAACGAAAATGGCGTTAATGATTTGTGCTCCGTTTGTGCAGCCAGACGTTTTACTTGTGCCACCATAATTTAGAATATATTAAACACATTAAAATTTCTCCATGATCTCCATGAGTGGCTAAAACCTTTGGGTGACCTTTAATCTTTTAAAACCCTTCAAAATTCTGGTTGTACAAAGAAAAACCTTTGTGGCACAAATCACAACAAATCATATTTTTGTTTAAGTCGATTAAAGGTAAGGAGACTGATTCTTCTGTAATGATCTGCTTTTAAATTGTATTAGTATCTTTAAAATCAGAGCAACACAAAGCTTTGCTCTATAAATAAACTCAGACCTACATAGTAATAATGGGATAATGGCAAATCCCCAAAAGTTTTCTTCGTGTTGAAACAGGAGCTGAATTCTGTTATCCACAAAATCTCCACAACTGTTGCTTCTTTAAAGTAGCACTGTTTTTATTTGCAACAAGCTACTAGCATGCCTACTGGGAGAATAATTCACCTGCTGGAAGCTTGCTACTGAGTCGACTAACCCATATAGTTAATTAAATTAGCATCCTCCTTGTTAACCTCCCAATGTCAGACTATATTCTCCCAGGCTTACTTCCAGGTAAACAAGATTAAGTGTCACAAAGCATTACAGTTTGACTTTGTTATACACACTGCATATAGTGACCAACTTCCAGTCCAAATTTGTTTCCCAGTTTATAAGTGTTCAGTATTGCAGTTATATTTTATTTTTTTCCAAAAACCTGCTTTTATTTAGCCAAACATTGGCCCCAGTATTAAGGCAGACCTGAATAATAAAAACTCCAGTTGTCAAAATCACTCAAATGTAGCTTCAAACCTTTCTTATGGTTCAAATCTTCATAGAAAGTCCAAGATTTTCTCTATTTGTATAAGATTTTTAATAGGGTCCCCTCCCCCACCTGTTCTTGCAAGTAAGTTAAGATCAGCAGATAAATATCTAAGCCAGGACGATGGGTTGAGAGAAAAGTTTGAAGCTAATAACAATAGCTAGCATGTCTGCTAATAAACAAACCACTACAGTCTAACCCTAGGTAACATGAAACCCCCAATGTCACACGAGAACTAGTCAAGACTACCTTCCAAGTAAAAATATCAAATATTACAAAACAATGTATTCATTTTTTGGCAGATTTCTGATTTTTACCAAACATTTGGTTGGTTTCAAAAAGTCTTTTTCCATGGTTTTAAAAAGTCACAATTTCAACACAGTGCTTCCCCAAACGTTTTTTAACAGACTATAAGAGCTAGCGTGACTGTCGCGAGAATAAACAGTTTACTGCAGCTCTGCTGTCAAACAAAATAACCTGACTAATTAACCAGGTCACACCAGTTTATTGATTTCATTACTCTTCGCTTTCAGTGAGGTTTCCAGCTTTTATTTTCAACAAAACATTGGCATTTTGATGCCGTGTTAATGTTTGCTCCTTGTTCTTATTAACTGGCTTCAAATATGTTAGATAGACAGGACTTGTTTTGCTGCTGGATAAATGGAATCTCATTTGTCCTTTGTGTCTGAGATAACCTACTTTGAATTAATTATCTTCCCTGCAGTCATAATTATAGCTAGGAATTGCTGCATGTGATCAGATTATGGTGGCGACTAAAACCCTCGCATCATTTATTAATCCTCTTTAGCTGCTCATCCTGTCCTTGATCTCCATTATCAGAAATTTGAAATCCCCCCCATTGCATTATATTTGTCTATCCTCCATTTTGTCACTATGCAAATCACAATAATATGTGTAAGGTTGCAAGAAGGAATGAAGCTGCATCCACGTTATGACTTGCACATATACACAGAAACTACTTACTGTCATGTATTTGACATCCATGTCAGTCTTTCTCTCCAGCTCTGTTATTATCTCCCTGTGGAACCTCTTAAACTTCAGGTGAAGAGGAGGGGGCACAAAAAAAGAAAGAGGATCATTAAGCTGACAGAAGTGTGAAGGACTGACTTTTCAACTTTGCTGTCAACAACAACAACAACAGAAAGTGCAGTCAATCTCAGAAAAAAATGGAAAGTGATCATTATGGAGTGGATTGGTTAGTGTCTGTGGGGGTGAGAGCCAAGTCCAAGGTTATGCTTATGAATGAGTCAGAAACAAAGCGTGGGAATTCTCTGCAGCTCTCATTTATCTGCAGGTGTCAATGTTTTCATCGAGGCCTTGTTGCGATGCAGCGACAGCTCCCAGGGAAACATTATCATATGCATAACATGCAGCATCAAAGCACCAAGAAGGTTTTCTCCAAGTTAAACTGAGGCTTTAACTCGCAAGCTGGAGATTATTAAGAAGAAAAACCACCCACAGTTTCTGCTGGTAACACCGTCTCAGAGGACTGCATCACATCTTTTCTGCCCTGAAGTTCATTTTTAATGAGATACACTCAAACTGGTGCAGTTTATTTCTTAAAGAATAAACTGTCACGTGACAACGCAAGAAAACAGGATGGTCTCACTAATTAATATTTCCACAGATCTTTAATATTATAAACATCACCATCAATGCACAGCTATATAGCGTCACATTTTTACGTTTAAATTTTCCTGATGGTCTTCCCGTATGGTGACACAGTCAGGAGACGTTACCGACTAAAGTCTGAAGTAACATTACTTTGACAGAAAACAATTAGAAGCAGCATTATGTACAAAACTCATGTGTTTACATTACAGTCTTGGCTAGCTACATGCAAAAAAACAAACAAACATGTTAGGCTGAAAACTTGAGGACTTCTGTAATGGAAAATCTTGATAGACAGTTGAAGAATCTAAATACAAGTTACTTTAAACCTTTTTTTTTCTTTTGGTAAAACAATTTGGTAAAAAAAAATATATATATATATTGATATAGTCGGAATGTTTTGTTACTGTAACTCAATTTATTGAATGAAGATATATAAAGACGGCATTTATTATAATTTTAATGATTATAGCTTACAGATAATAAAAACATAATTCAGTCGCAAAAGTTTTTTTTTCTTACAGCACTCATCCCCATTATTTTGTATCGCATAACATTTCTGTACAATTCTTTTATTAGAAAGCACAGAAAGTATTCAGATGGATGAATGATAAATGCATAATCACAAAGACAAAGAATAGTTGCGAAGGGATGTTGAATGAATATGGAGCCTTGAATGAATATGTATGTTACTAGGTCCAAGCAAACTGAATTACAATGACAAACTTACGGAAAAACACCAGGGGGTGAATCAGCCATGACACATTCGGATATGTCAGTGGGAAGCAGGGCATGTGCAGATGCAAGTTTAATGAATCTCAAAGCAACAGCTACAGCTGATGTTTTTCCAGAGCTTGTTTAGACTTGCCCTTGTACTCAAAGAAAAAAAAAAACAAAACAGCTCTCCTCGTCGCTAAATCACTTTACATTTCAGCTGCCCGTGCGGCTACTGTACATGTAGGTGGGGAAGGAGGCGAGGTGATTTCTATTTATGGGTGTAGAAGAAAGAACTACCGGTTGAAGGCGTCAGAAACAGCATGTAGCTGTGGAAATATACCAAGCAACAGGTTTACAGAGCGAGTGTATCTGACAAAATGCAATAGGGTTAGGTAACACAATCACAGAGTGATCAAACAGCAGCTATTTAAACGGGTAATCTGTAGAAACATCTGTGGAACTTACATTTTCCTCCATCTCAAGCTGAGCCTTCCTGTGCACCTCGGAGATTTCTACCAGCACTGCACCTGCCAGACAAAAATAAATACACAGGTTAATGTCAGAAGACTCGCCTTTCCTGCTTGCTGTTTTTATTCAGTCCTTCCTGCTTTACAACCTAAAACTTCTTTAATCTCACTGTACAATGACAACAATGTACAGAATGTACTGTAATGCACCATAGTAAAATTAGTAACTTGTAGTTGCAAAAAAATCTTATACCAATGAGCCCAAATGTGTAAGGGCTCATTATGTTTGACATCAAAGGAAAGGGATATTTGCGCCTCGACCAGAAAAAGTCAACCACCTGCTGGTAATCCAAAACAGCTTTAATTAAAAAAGCACCAGCAAATTATCTCCTATTGTTGTTGTAAGTAATTCAAACCAACTAAATTAGGATTATGAGAAGAATAAATTTGAACACACCAAGTTCCTAATTTGAAAATGCAATGATTACACAATAGTCAAGTATTAAATCATCATTGTGATTTTTATGAGTCAGTAGTGATTTTTATCCCCGTTGTAAATTAATTGAATAACATATTTTGAGTAAAAATAAATAAATAGAAAAATGAGACATTTAACTTGTTAAATAGAGAACAAA
Source organism: Xiphophorus couchianus (assembly GCF_001444195.1). Taxonomy (NCBI): domain Eukaryota; kingdom Metazoa; phylum Chordata; class Actinopteri; order Cyprinodontiformes; family Poeciliidae; genus Xiphophorus; species Xiphophorus couchianus. The sequence continues at coordinate 13,970,201 of NC_040243.1, read as the reverse complement.
CAGCTTTCTGACTAAATAACATTCAAAATATAAACTGAATGAACAGACTGACAATGATCTAAACCTTGCAACTGTTTACAAAAAGTAATGTCACTTAAATTTTACAGTCTAAAAAATAATCATGTTTAAAATGTAAAACCATTATATATTTGCTGACTTTACACTTTAACAGTTTCTTTTATGGTGCTTTTTGTGAGAGAGGACCTGGACAACTTTCAACAATGAACACCTTGAATAGTTCAAGGCAGCCTTCCTGCTGACTTGCATCTGTTTTAACGATGCAGTCAGGCTGCTTTGGTCCTTTTTAATATGGCCAACAGATTTAGAAAGTCTTTATCCAAGAGTCATGAGTTTAGCTGTTTTTGCACAGCAAGGGATTGCAGAGGCCTCTGTAGTTTGTTGGAAAAAAATAGTGAAAAAAATAGAATAGAATACAATAGAAACAGCTTTTACTGTTCCACAAAAGCAAAATTCAAGTGTAACAGCAGCAGCACATATAATAAAGGTTTAATGTGACTCTGATGAGAAAACAATGAAACAGTGCTGAAGCTGTAATTTCTGATTTACAGTGAACAAAATGACCATTTCTCTATTTTTGGAAATCTAGAAACATGTATTTCACTTTTACAATCCATTCCAAATTTCTTTAAAAAAAAAAAAACCTAGACTAGATTATAGTAGATTAAATCTAGGTGATTATACCTGCACTTCAATGCCTAGTTTGACTTCTAAGATTAACCTAGTTGATACATCTTCTGTCATGTTTACAACCTGCAGGCAAAATAACTAAAAAATCAAAAAAAAAAAAAGGGTCAAACATCAATGTGTTGGAAAAAAACAACTACTTTTATATAATTTAATATGTTATGGAGTCTGGAACTTCACACTTTTTTTGGAAAAAAATTAATTAAATTGCAGAATTTTCAAAAATGAACAGAACATTTTTCTCACTGTATACTTCAGCTACAGTAAATAGATGTAAACATGGTGCAATACCTGGGTAGATATTTTTTAAAAGCCTTTGAGAAAGAGACTGAGAGGTCTAAGAAGAAATAAATTATTTTAATTGTGAAGAAAATGACAGAAAACCCAGAAACAAATGCACAATCCTCGACAGCCATTGTATTTGCTGCCAGGTGAATAGATCACCATGAGCTGTACATGCATCAGTATGTAAACAGTGCACTTCCTTTAGCTGTCAAACCACACCTACCTCTCTCCACCCTCCCTTATGGTGGGACTGGCTGTCAGAGTTCACTCTGGTAGAAAAAGTAAGATTTTAAAAGGACAGGAGCTGACAGGAATGCAAAGGCTGTGTTGAGATATTAGGGGAGTAAAGTGTAAGAAAGGGAGCAAAAAGAGTGTATGTAATGTATGTAGTGAGAATGAAAATTGTTAGGAAATGAGATGAGACAAATGTTAGAAAAGAACAGGAAAAGTCAAGTCTACATGATAGATTCTGATGGATTAAAAGCAAAACCAGCAATAAATCAATGCTAAAGTCTGAATACACATGACATAAAAATTATCCAAAAAATGTGAGCAGGTGCGGTTTTGAGTCAAATACCAGACAAACAGATTTTTATGCACAGCATGAGAGTCTGTTGTCCAAGTGATGGGCCGTAAATCTAAGCATTGATTTGTCAGTAGAGATTTAAAATTACTCACAGCGTAGAAAAATGTCCTGGTTTCAGCAACGTCAATGCCACTAACAGTCTCATTCCAGAGGGCGCCACTCATTTGTTTACTGTTGTCACAATCGGCACCAAACGTTGCCCGGAAACAGGTGTGCTCAAATCAGCGAGTTTGTGAGGGCGACAAGTGTGTCATGATGACAAGGCGCCAAAAGCAACCCACCACCATTAGCTAACAAAAATATCGGAAAATACAGAGAGCGACAAAACCACACGGCTCAGACAGGTTTCCTGAAGGCTTGTTTACTCAGGCTGTAAAAACAGGGTTTGACTTTGTGGAGCAGTTTGATAAAAATCTAGTTTCTCATGAATGAAGTGAACTAGTTGTTTGTTCAATAGAATAAAAATTCCAAAATATGTCACAAAGTAATAATTCTTCCTCTCGGAAAGGAAATCTTTCCGTCTGAGATCATCGTTTTTAGCTAAACCAACAAGGCTCCATTTTTAAATACTGATAAAAATGTCTACAAAATAAATGTAAATTTTTAGCTTCAAATTAGTCTTAAGTTTCTGCTTCCATGGGGAACATGTGAAGAAGACACAAGGAAACAAGTAATTCAAGTAAGACAAATGTGTCTAGATAATCCTAATACAGGAAACTGATGCAAGAAAACTCTGTTCACGTCTACAACGTAGTAACTGGAAAGTTTAAAACAAGACAAGGAAGAATGTCCATCCATCCGTCCATGTTTTGTATGTATGGATGACAAAACATAAAATCTGAATCTGTGGTCCTGTTTCACTTCCAGACACAAAATCATAACACAAAAATAAAGTAAAACGGAAACATTCATTCATAACTTTGGGAAATCTTAAGCAGGGCTCTCCATTTTCAGTCACTGAACTGCAACTTTTTCCTACTTTAACCACTGACATTATGCTACTGTAATGTAGGATTAGTCTAATGCTTTAGACACACCTTTACCAAGGGTACCAATATGTGCAAACAGCACTGTAGATGAAAATCCAGATAACACTCTAAAAGGTAAAAACAACAATAACAAGTATCCTTGGTTATAAATAAACTCCCTCCTTTCTTTCACCTGATTTTGATGACATTTGGCCAGTAGAATGCAAAAAGGGAAACTGTTCTTCTACTGTTTTTGGCTGTAGACAAAATAATCCTCGCATCAGTGAGAGTCAGATGACACGCCATGCAAACATATTAGGATTATGTAAAAATGCATCAGGTACTATTTAAACATTGGGCATCGTGTGTTTTTACTGACTGAGAATCTTATGACACTTTTTGTCAGAACTAGATAGAACTACAAACTGATGTAATAAGGTAAAACTGTGAGCTGAAAACTAATTAAAAAAAAAAAAAAAAAACTCAAGTGAAGCAGAAAGTCGGTCTAGGTTTAATTTCAAAATTGTTCAAACATTTTGATAGAAAGCTGTTAGAGCTGCAGCAGGATGAAGGATTTGCTTGTAAGCCTTGGAGTACAACTCCAAGTTAATGTTAGCTTTGCATGGATAACAAGAACGCAGCATTTAACTAAAAAAATCAGTAATTTTGTAAAAACTGTGAGAGATTCAAAAGCTTAATCATTTCATTGTGGCCAAATGTTTGGTTTAAACTTTGAATTGGGTTTTGACAGAAGTAGTTAGCCTTCAAAGAGCACAAGGTATTCGGTTGAATTGAAAGACAATCCAATTCATTTGTAACTAAATATAAAACAACCCAACATCTACTGAATTTTGTAAGTGATGAACAGTTGAAAACTGAGTTGGTTGCCAAAGAACTACAACCGAATCCCAATTAATTTCTACATGAACCTAAACAACTTTCTGCTGCCCCATGAGAGGTCAGATGACTATGTAAATGTTGGGTGTGACAAGAATCGGGGGTAGACTAATTGTAAGGAAGAAGGCAGCAGGATAAGGTGCAGAGGTCCTACAATTTCTTTCAAGAGTGTCTGGTTTCTGGCGATGTGTCAGTGGAGCTCGGGTTTCTGACAGGGCAGCTGCTCTACATCCATGAGCAAGTTCCTAATGACAATGCAGACACTCTCTTATTTGCATACAGTCCTGCTGTTAGGAGTCTGCAGACGTCACATCCACATCACAATTGCTGATTGCTGACTGGTTCTACAGTCAGCAATCATTAGATGACATACAACTCTGTGTTTATTCACCACCTTCCTAAATAATCCAAAAATAATGACAGACAGAAATGATCCATTATGGCAGAACAGTATCTCTCTCTTTGTGGTCCTGGAGTTTTCCACACATAAAACGTGACTTTAACCCTTCAAAATGTAATTAGTAAGCCGACCGTGTGTTGATAATGCATATGGTAATTTTTCAAATCTAAAACATAAAAGGTAAAGCTGCATATCTGAACATCTCATTACTAAATAAAACCTGCTTTTATTTATTTATGGATAATGAGCAGTTTATGTTCCTTCAATCACAAACAATCACTATTCAAGGCAATAAAGAGAAATAATTTCAGCAGCTCTCAATAGTAACCTCTAAATTAATATATGCATACAATTCTAGTGTAAATCCACTAGAAGGATTTACACTAAAGCTGAGAAGTAAGGCACACAGACGCTTGCACTTTCTGAGCAATGACTAACTGAAGAAAACAGCTCGCCGGTAACCCTTCACCATCTTAGACTGCAGCTGTCGCTGCAATTCGTTTTCAACATTAAGCCAAGTTTGGTGGAGTGACACATTAACCAATTCTAAAAATACTGGAGGCAAAAACTGGTGAGAAGTTGTGGACAATTCAAATAAAAATTCAACAGCTGATGCCAATAGATGCATCAATACACAGGTAGTTTTCAATAAACATCCACATATAAAACCACATAAACCATCTTTAAACCAGTGTTAAAATGCTAGCAACTACAACCAACCACTTTTGATATCAATATTTTAACCATTTTTGTTTTAATTACCTGTTTTTGGATTCATATTAACTTTTTTGTGCTAAATTAATAAATGTTTCCGTTCTTCCCAAGACAGAATCTGGCAAATGCAAGAAATTATAACCATGCAGTAGCATAAATACAGCTAGCAAGAACTGCAACTATCCAGAAAAAAAGTAGTCTACAAACCAAGTAGCAGTATAAAGACCTTTTTTCTAACTATGCCAGGAAACAGCACAGCAACAGGTGGCTCTTCCCAATGTGCTGCAGAATTTAATTAGCAGTTTAGTTCTAAAACCACAGGAGACAGGAGAGGCATACAGTGGCTAAATCAAAGTGTGTCACTAGTGACAGTGAGTTAGGATCCCAGCCGTGTCTGGCTGCATATTAGCCAGTGGGAAGGTGAAGCTTGGGATTTTGACCAGGAACAAACTGAAGACTAAACAAACTCTGTTTACTCATAAACCTTTCACATTCAGTCATAAACTTAAATATTAAGCATCACTCATTCTGTGCTTTCACTGTAGTGCAGTTTCACTTCTGTTGGACTCATGTGTGTTCAAGCTTTTAACTAATACTATTCCTACTATACTCTTTTACTATAGGAAACTCTGTAAACTCTAACACACACAAGACCTGAAATATACAATAAATAAATGAAAATACTTTAAATATTTGCCAAAAATGTTCAAAGCAAGAGTTTCAAAACACTATGACAACTTTTTACTCACAAAAGCACAATTTTATGAATAATATGATGCCTATAAAGTGGAACACATTTAAACACATATTCAGTATGAACACCTTGAACACAAATTTTCCTCTGCATACACTCAGAAGCCTGACTTTAATTAACCAAAAGGCTCCACATGTGGTGTGTGTGTGTGCCATGTCTCCAACATTGTGCGTTCGCTGCTTAGGTTTGCTTCTGCAACCTAAGCAAAGAAGCTAATGGAGGATGGGAGACGCTTTACTCCCCTCCACAACAATCAAAGAGGTCTGTGAGCAGCGTCTTGCAAACAGAATGACTTTGCACAATTACCATGGCATGGAACTTTCTCATACATTTTTAACACCAGGCAGACATAAGCATCTATGGATTTATTTTCTTCTCAATTGCAAACTTAAAAATTTTCTTCTTGTTTTTGGTTTTGTCAATATGGCCGCCTGATGCGAAATCCAGAGTATCCAGATAGTTGTTGGTGAAAACACAGGCAAATCAGAAACCACAAAGGCCACATCTCTTCCCACTCCACAAATGTGAAAATTTGGACTTTCCAAGGGAGTACCTAACATTGACAATGAAAGAAAGCCATATTCTCTGGTGAGGAAAAAAATAACAAAAAACCTTGACTTTTTTCTTTAGCCTTCCAGCATTTCATATATGACAAGAAGATCCCACTGAAGAAGTTTTAGGCACAGTGCAGGAGCTTTTATCTTAATGAAATAACTAAGTCTGGTTTGTGTAGAGTTGTCAAAATGCAACTGGACATGTGGAGATGTTGCGGCAGGCAGACTACAGGTGCCCATCTGTGCATTGATCACTGGGTATTTCAACAAGAAAATGCTCCAGTTAATCATTGAAAATGTTTTGTTTTCGATGGCAAAGGAGATTTACAAAAAGTGTAAGTTCAAGGCTATCCATCTAGTCACTTTCACAATTTGAAGCACTGTTGCAACAAATCCACTGGAAACACTTCCATCACGCATGTCTCCTTTTTTGAGGCTATGGTTTTAAACTTTTCATCATCCTTCTTTTTGACAAAACAAAAATTCAAAAACAAATTTTGCCTGTTAAGGATTTTAAAGATCCTTAAAAGAACTGTAATAAAACAGCGAGTCAGAGATAGATGGAGATAGACAGCGATATAGAGAAAGATCTTCACTGTGAAAAGATGTTCCCTGTTAATCCCAGAGGAGAGCAACATAGAAACTTACCCAACTCTTTGGAGACAGGAGATACAGCAGCATTCTCTCCAATCTTAGACAGTGCATCAAAATACATCTTTCCTGCCATGGACATAGCTGGGGAAATGACAAAAATGTTTGTGGTTGAAGGCCACAGAAAGGATGTAGATGTATTGCATTTTCTTAAATCAAATCCACAATAGCTTATCAGTGTACCTGAAAATGCAGTAAAGAAAACAGCAACTCACCATGAACAGACTTCTCATAGCTCTTTCCCAGGTTCACCAGGTTCCTAAGGCCTGGGTTGAACTGCTCCATCACATTCTGCAAGAAGACAGTGACCATAAGAGAGAAAATGTCATTAAACATGAGCAACAGGAGGTGGAAGTTAAGAAGATCATACAAAATGGGTGTTTAAATGCAGATCCAGGTTTTTATTTGGCAAGTCAGTTAAATATCTTGCAATTTTATTTTGGTCCAGACGCAGCAAAGTAATCATGTCTGGATCATCAATAGGAGGAATTCTACAATCATGTAGGACTGACTGGATACAATATTTGGTAGGTTATTATATTTGAAAAGCAAATGAAATATAACAACAATGTATTTGTCCTGTTTAAATGACATTCCTTGCTCTCAATGCCAAAACTAGATCAGTACAATCATTGGCGAGATGCTATACCTCAATGAGTGGTGGGGGCGTTTTAACGAAGGGAAACGAGTAAAGAGCCAGGAGAAAACTGTGGGTCAATCGTAATTATTATCACGAACGCACTATTCATCACAATTAGCTATTTTCTTGATGGTGTGCAGCCCAAATTTATGTACTTGTTTGTGGATGAATCTATGAATGGATGGATGTTAAATAGATTCACACACTACTAGTAAACAGTATCCCATGTCACCCAAGTATTTTGTGTTAAAATAGTAATTTGAAATTTATTTCAGTTCAATTCACCTCTAAAGCACCAAATAAATATTATCTTAAGGCACCTACCTTAAATGAAATGATAGTTTAGCTGTAAACCCATGTCTACAAACGATCAAACCTCAGTTAAGCGCAGCAAGTCACCCACTGCAATCAATGTTTTATGAGTCATGTAATAGTCACCCAATTCGGATTCACGCCTTAAAGTCAGGAAATGACATTTAAGATAAAGATGCATCACTCAGATTATGAAAAATGTGAGGGATTATACAAGCCACAATATAATTCATGAACTCGATATAATTGTGCTTTTACATTTCTAACATCAATTAATTGAAAGATAAGCTGTTACTCTGAGAAATTTTGACATGTTGTGAAATGTGTGGACTTTCAATTAATTTCACAGCAAAATCATATAATTTCAATATCTGTTATGAGCACTTTGTTACCATTAACTGTGAACAAGAGGTGATGGCTGCTGAGGAGCTTGCTGTATAATCTTACCACACAAAACACACAGGCACCTAAATTATTAAACCCGGAGTCTTTCCCCTGTATTTCACCACTTCAATGAGCTGCGGGGGCTGTCCTAACAAGAGGCCAGGCAAATAAAAGCTGTTCAAAAGGACTAAAGTCTTATAAGAAAAGCCTTGAGTCTGCTTTTCCCCCCTCACTCCAGTTCTTTATAGTCCTTCACTTGGCTACCTGTGGAGAGACACATGCAGAATGCAAGAACTGGCAACTGTTATGGTTTTTTTTTATGCTAATCTGGTACCTTTTTTATTATTATTATTTATTATTATTATTATTATTAAGCCTTTTAAAAATAAAAACATGCATACAGTAATAATCTTTAAAGAAAATATATTTAAGAGGAATTTTACATTAAAACCTCAAGCTTAATGGTTGCACTGCTAATCCCCAGTCAACATGTGTATGTGGGTTTTGCTCACAGTATGGGACCCAGTTGTGCTGACAAAATGCATAGTGGCAAAAACAGTTGGCCACTTTACGTAGCTCTTTTCTCAACCTAATATTGAGGAAATCTGCTTAAATTAAGCAACACATTTAGGCCTCATTTGTACTTAAGGCGTTCTGTGTCAAACTTACAATCCCAATTAATTAAAACAATAAATGAAAAGTTTGTTTATTTCAATAATTTAATTCTCAAATGAAACTCATCTTTTTGATGACTTCTGTAGCCCATGGCCTATATATACTTCTGTGTGTGGTGGCTGGTAAAGCATTTACCCCAACTACAGCTCACACCTCAGGAAACTCCCCTAACATCTTGTATGGGCTTTGTTGTATAATCCTATAGTTTACTCAACTTTTTTTCTGCCACACTTTTTCCTTTCACTAAATTTTCCGCTAAAGTGTTAGGTAGCATCACAACCTGTTCAGCTCTTTTGTGTTGGTCATTATCTGCTGAGAGAACTTTTTTCTTTTTGGTATCATGTAACATTACACTTTGCTGAATATCTAAGTGTTTTGTAATAGCGTTACACTCTAAACTGGGTTTGTGTATGTGTTGCATTTTTGAAGAAACCAATTTACCTGTATTTCAAACAAAATTTTTTCTTAGGATAACTTCAATAAATACAATATGTTTTCAATTACACGCCAATTTATTTAGATGAGTCCACACAAACAAGTTATATATAGATCCAAAATAAATCAATTGGCAGAGCCACATGTTGGCTGAGATAAGGATGATACTTAAAAAGTAACTCTTTTCTAAGAAAACAATAGAATCGGGGTGGAGCTAGTTCCTCAAAACCAGTGATTCAACTCTCCAAAAACCAGCTTTCTGTACTCAGGCAAAACCTGTTGGAAAACTCTTTGGAAGCGTTTAAATACTGTAAGTTAAAAAGAAAATGCAGAGCTAAACAGGCTGCTAAGGGAGCTAAGAAGATTTGAAAATGTACAAAATGCTACTAAACAGTCCTTGTAACAGTTTATCTTAATCTATACAAGTTCCCATGTTACAGTGGGAGAAAAAAATAACCTCTTTCCATGTCAAATTTATTAAATGTTGCTTTTAAAATGAGCAATACGCTTTTAATTAGTCAACACCTGTTCAGCTTTGCTGTGCTCCACGTCTGTTTAAGTATGGAGGAATTTCCTCCCCCGTGGTCGCACCTGTTGTCTTCCCAGCTTCCCATCTAAACCAGCAGCCAAAACACCTACCTTGTATGTACTTTCGGCGAGCTTGTTCGCCTCATCCACCTTGTTCGACATCTTTATCCTCCTCTCGACGCCCGGATAAATGTAAAAAGCAGAGGTTTTCCTCGAATTTATTTCTCAGACGCTACACCAACGCGAGCCAAAAAAAAAAGGAAAGAAGGAATCCCAGGGGGGAGAGAAGTGACCAAAGCCTACGGATGTATAAAACCCCTCATAGCCCACAGGAAACGCCGGACGCACACATGGCGACAAAAAATAAGACAAAACCCGTCTTCAGTGGAAGAAAGTGCAATTTTTCTGTCGTTACCACTGCTGCTCGGTACTAAAAGGCTGAGCTGTCAAACTTGTTGTAGGTGGTTAGTTCACAGAAGGGGAGGAGACCTGTGGAGGGAGGTATTATTAGCCTATTTTAACCCTTAACTGTTTTTGTAAGAATCTTATGAAACTTCATAATGATTATTTATTGCCAAAGAGTCATTTAACATTTTAACTTTTAACTGGAAAATGCTTCTTAATTTTATAATAAACCCATGTCACTTCAAAATTTCGGGTGAAGGTTGGTATTTATTTATATATATGTTTTATTTATCGTTGTCGGAAGACATGTTTTATGTAATTTAAGCTTGAAACGCACTTGACTCCATTGTAGATATATGTTTGACTGATTTCCACACCTTTAGTTGATCTTACAGTTTTGCTCAATCATCTGTTTAACAATTAGCTATAGATTTAGTATTGCTAGCCTTAGTTTATTAGTAACATTTTTGCTTGCTTTCGATACATTTTTGTATCCATTGTTTGCATATAGCTTTACTTATCCGACAGGCTGCACAGAAGTAGAAAACAGATAAACTATGGGCCTCGGGCACCCCCTTGAGGCAGGTTGCACATACATACTGTAGACACCAAAGGTGGATATGAAGTTCCCTGCAAAAGTAGTTAAACCTCTTTAATCCTTTTCATGTTTACAACTACATTTTTATTACTAGAATTTTTTTTTGTCAAATCTTAAAAGTCTGCCGTGCATACACATTGCCCTTGCATAATAACTAAATGCACCACCTAAGAGTTAATAATAATAATAATAATAATAATAATAATAATAATAACTGCATTTCAGTTAGTGACAAGTTATTCAACATTAACAGACCGTGAGTGGCTTCTCCTTTCTAAAACTGCTATGTTGCAAAGCAAATCTTGTTGTTCTGGACAGGATGTTAAACTGTTCCAGAAGGGTCATATTATTGGCATGCATCAACAAATGTTAAACATCTAAGGTGAAACTCAACACTTCACAAAAACTGTAAGGTTTGTGAGGAGTCATCTTTGCAAAAGAAATGTGGTCAGATAAAAACAATGAATGATTGTATGACTTGAATCTTGAATGACTTAAAAGGTTTGGTGAAATAAAAAACAAACAAACACCATGGCTATGTTCATAAGCAAAAGTGAGAGTGTTCTGCGTTCACAATACCAAGGAAACTTAAAGCATTAGGCCTAAACAGCCTTGGGAAATCCACTGATCGGTGAGGTTAATTGGGAAAAGGCTTCAGTTTGCTCAGGAGCATAAAGATGGACTTTGGAACAATGGTAGAAGGTCATGTTGTTGACGAGCTTAGATTTACACCAATGCAGAGTGACTGACACATCAAGGTAAGAAGAGATGTAGATTAAGTGATGCTTCTGTCTATTTTACAAGCCTGTGGTAGTAATGGTATTAAATGGGGTTTGATGATATTGGTTAAGCAACATTATGTTGCCAAAGATTGAGCCCAGATGACTATCTGAATATACTGTGAATGACCAGGTTATTCCAACATTGATTTTTTTCTTTACTATTGCTTTTTTGTTATTTTCCCCAGGATATAAATCAAGAAAGTTTGTTGGACTTGCTGATCAAAATATAATGATCTACCACTAGATGTCCCTCATAGTCAAGTCAAGACAGATTTTATAACCGAATGATTTTTACCAATTCTTTTCATGTTTTTTTTATAGGCACATTGCCTGTGTTTCTGTCATTCAGATAAACTTAGCATTATGACACTGTAATGGCAACAGTTTCAGTAAATCCCCTACTAGACCATTCTAAATTAACATAAACTGTATCCAAGCATCCAACAAATCAAACACCAAGGATTTGTAAATATCACGTGCTGCAACTGTGAGAGCAAATATGCCAAGACCTTACTTTGTAAATGTCATCGCAGTTTAAAACTTTGGAAAGCGCTCTGCTGCCATCGGGGGCTTGCCGAAGCAGCTGAATGCAAAATGAGACTGTACCCTGAGGCTCTGAATGTCTAGTGCTGCTCTCCCAGCTTTCAAAATGCTGCTAAGTGGCACACACAGAGTAATTAGTCTCCAAAGCTCCAACGTGAGTGTTAGGCCTAAGTTTCTTTTCCTCTCTTGTTGATATCCTTTGCATCGTGTCTGTCTTTATGACCTCCCACTGGGTTGATGTAAATCGATACGAAAGGAATGTAAAGCTAAGAAAAAAAGCATCTATAACCAGTTGCATCTCTCAAGGACAAAGAAAAAAATGTTCACAGGTGCAAGCTTTGTTGTCATTCAGCCTGATTTGGTCAATCTGTCTATAAGATCCCAGGGATGTAACTCATTAAATTGACTGCCACGTTTAATGAGAGTTGGAATTAATGTAAATCAATTGAAGTATACTGCCTTGAAAAGTATTTATCACCCTTTAGATTTTTCCTAATAGCCATGTTAAAATCACCAGTGTAAATTGTAGGATTTTATATGACAGACCAACACAAAGTAGTGCACAACTATAAACTGCTTTAAAAGAATTCATACAAGTGTGGCATGCATTTACTCTGAAACACCTGAATAAAACCTAATGTAAACAATCACCTTTAAAATCAGGTGTGTAAGAAAGACGTGGCATGTCCCTTTTATAGTTTATCAGGAAAATGTAGGAGGGCAAATTGTGAAGATGACAGTAAGCGTGCAGAAGAAGGTTCTCGGATTCTTTTACCTCAGTTTACCCCCCAAAACAGTTATAAAAAAATTGGTCTGACTGCAAGATAATATTTCTGCAGAGAAAATTACACTGCCCAGTATAATGAAGATACCACATTAAACATAAAATGGCCATGGGGATACCTTTCTTTAACATAGAAAGAAAAGCTGGTTGGAAGAAAGCCTGTTTGAGACTGGAAAAAAGTTTATACTGTGGCAGAGGTTCAGCTTTCAACCAAGAAGCATAGTCATATAGTCAGAGTGACAGTGGAAAGTTAAGACTGATATTAAAAAAATATCACTGCACCAAGGCCTGAAAACAAAACCAAACTTACAACCTTTTCATTGAAAGGTGAATACTCTTCTTGCTACCACGCAGTCAAAAAGTGACAGCTCCAGATGTTTACCTTATGTCTCAGCTGTCCAGAGGATACTATCCCACAAAAATTGGGGTGTGTCAACAAAGGTTTTAATATATTCCAGTCTGGATTTCTTGTGTTTTCAGTAGTTTTCTTAGGTTATCAATGTCTGTTTGAGTTTATATTGCCTGTTCATAGAGAATGATCCTCTATTCCTCATGTTTTTGTTGCGTTTTAAACACACATCAGTGTGCTTAAACAATGCATCATCTTGGTTGCTGTCTATCCTTTACTTCTTTGTAAACAGTTGATGACAAAATCCTCTGAGAACAACTAAAATCAAAGTTCCACCAGCAGTAACACTGGTTATACTTTTTTCCCAGTCAGAGAATGGATTTTTGACTATTTGTTCAATCATAGATCTTGTTAAACTGTCAAACAGAATGAGGAAAATTTATATTACCAGCATTAGCTGATTAGCAAACAAAGGTGTCACAATATTGAAAGAGAATATCCTAACCCATTCCCAAATCTTATGTTTTTCAACTTTAACTTGTATTGGTCTGTACTCTCTGCTAATGTTTCTGGTCATTTATAGTCACTCTTGTGAATGTGCTCTGAGGGACAGCTCCTCATCTGTTGTGACTAAACACCTAAGTGTACAAACGCATTCAATAGAGCCTGCTTATGCTCTGCCAGCAAGGCCACCTCCTTTTCACACACGCCATATTTTTTCACAGCAGCATTTACAGAGAAGCAGTGAACAGACAATGGGAATAGTTAAAAAAAAAGCTTTCCGCCCTTGAAGATGGTAAATGAGTTTACCTTTTACAATACGGAGAATGTAATCACCTTTGCCTGCGTATTTATTTCAGTCATAATTCTCAGAAACTCTTTGTGTCTTAAGTTATTGACGTCAGTCATGCTGATCTTTAAATAGTGCAAGGACAGAATGAAACTGTGCAAGGCAAAGACACAAAACACTTCATTATACTCATCAGTTTCAACCAACACCACAGCCTGGTGTGCAAAAAAAACCTTCTATTTCCAAATGGTTGCTATGTTGGAGCTCATTATTTGTTCAAGTAAAATCATAAATCTAGTCTCTGTCAGCTGGGACAGTGTGATGACCCAGGGCTAAAACTCTTGTTGTCTATCTCTGAATATTTGTAGACAATGAGCTTACTGCTCCATGTAGTCTACAGTACTTGATATTAAACAGAAAGAATAATCCGTTGCAGATGTTAAAATTCAACAGACAAAAAAAATGATAAAAAGATAAAAAAAATATTACCACATGAATAGCCTTCCTTCAGCTGTTCTGTTCAGGGGCAGCTTCCTGGAATCAAAGTTTGTTCCAAGGCATAAAATTCTTCGGCATCAATCTAAAACTAAAATGAAACTTTGGAATTATTAGAAGAAGGTGGTTTCAAAGGTTAACACAGACTTAATGTCCATTCCCTCATTCCTCTGTGACAGAAGCATGTGTCTGAACTCATTTTCATCGGGAACTGACAAGAAGTAAAGTATAAATTTTTATGCTCATGAGGAGAAACCTCTGCTTCTCAAAAGCGCTGAGTCATCTGTCCAGGTATCCTTCAGTTTTATACTTAGATACTGCAGAAAATGATCTGATGCAAAACATGCTGCAGGAAGCAAATTAGTTACTGGAAGCTTTTTGTTACATGATGTACTTTCTGAGCTTCAAGGTTGTTATATAGTTAGCACTGTTCTCTTACAGAACAAAGGTTCTGGCTTCAAATCTGAGCCACTGAGGGGCGATTGCACATTCACTCTGTGCATGTACAGCCTTTCCTCACTTTTTTTCTATCAGCCTCAGACTTGCATGTTAGATTAACTATTGACTGTGATGGCTCTGTGATGGACTGGAAAGAACTTTCAGTTGCATGATCCACCCATTGTCTATACCTGTTTGTCCTTGCAGATATGTAACAACAAAAATGCCAGAGGGCTGGATGATGGAACAGTTTGTAGCACTATTGCCTTGCAGCAAGAAGGTCCTGGAGTCGAATCATGGCCTAGGGTCTTTCTGCATTGAGTTTTTATCTTTCCCCAAGCATGCCTGCTTTTGAGATTAATAGCTTTCTCTAAAATTGCTCTTAGGTATGAGTGTGTCTGTGCATGGTTGTTTTTCCTGTTTGTCCTGTTATAGATGGCAACAACACCTGGCTCACTCCAAATGACCACTACAGATATGCATCAAACATGTCAAATAAAAATTGAGATTAAGTCTTGCCATACTGCACAATAATAGATACAAAACTGCATTGTTTTTAGCTGTAGCAAATCCGAAAAGTACAGAGGTTTCAGTGCAATAATAAATAGTTTAACTGTCATGGTGAGTGTCAGGAGAACTGGACTATGAAGAGAGAAAGTGAGGAGGAGAGAGAGAAAACAGCAGACGAAAAACTCATGTCTGGAAAAAACTGCTCAATAACCACACTGTAGCTGCCACACTCGAAGGTTTCCCAGAAAATTTCTGACAATAATCAATATTTGTCGATTATTGTCATCTGTGATCAGGGAAGAGCTCTGTCATTGAATGATGACAAACTTCTGATTTCTGCCAACAGTCAGTAACTTTCCTGTGATTTCTGCAACAACTTTGTTCAAAAAAGCTGATAATCAGGCTAATAAGCTAAAGATTTCACACATTTGAACAAAACATGTGGCTCCAGTTAAAGTCCCACTACAATTTAACAAACATTTATACATTTGTGATGTAAAGGTTTTTTAGTAATGTCTAATGTTCTTTTATGAATACCTGATGACACCAAAATGCTATGTTTATGATCGGTGCCGTGTTATATTCATTCCACAGGTAAATAGGAAGTCTGATCAATTTAGATTATATTTCTTGGTAGGTTTCTAACACATTCGCATAATCATGGATAGGACACAATGTAAAAAATAAAAAATAAAAATAAGAAAACAATTAATTTACAAAGAAAGGAAAAACGGTGCAAAGGGCTTGGGGCTCTTGGGTTCTTTAACCAGTGTCTGTAACGCAAGGTGGAGACTGTGAGATTGGTGATATTGTGCAGGTGATAGAGTAAGATGGTGGTAAAGGAATAGATATTTGTCTTGTGAGGTGGCCTAGAAGTGGGGGTGAAAGACAGACAGAGATCCAAGAGATCTGGCAGAGTCGTGTTCAAATGTGCACAGGACTGGTGGCGACCTCTGAGCAGTGGAGAGGTTGGGGAGCGGACATGCAGGTGGATGTGGAGCTGTTGTGGCGGATAGAGGAGGAAGGTCTCCAAAGGAGTAAGGTGAATCACCAGGCATCAAAAGATTGTCCAACAGCTCATTTTGAATCCCAGCAGGTGATTAGATAAATGCAGCCAGCAAAAGATCCACCCGTACAGTGCAACCCACATAATTTTGTTAAAAACAATTCTAAAATGTACTCAATTTAAAAACTGAAAAGTGAAATTATCCTGCTGTACTGAAGGAAAAGGGATTTCAAGACATTTCTAAAATGATTTCACAGGAAAGAACCATAACAAATCAAATATAAGATTAAAAAGGTCTGGGATCTTGAGGGAAACGCGGCAGCGACTTCCTGCTCTGGGTAATATTGTGATCAGCAGTGGGTGAAAATGTAATAACAGTCAGAATGTCAAGAGCCACACATCTCACAAATCAGCTATGTTATTTGAAACTAAGGTCTCCAGTCATACAGG
Source organism: Xiphophorus couchianus (assembly GCF_001444195.1). Lineage (NCBI taxonomy): Eukaryota > Metazoa > Chordata > Actinopteri > Cyprinodontiformes > Poeciliidae > Xiphophorus > Xiphophorus couchianus. Next base: position 13,953,563 of record NC_040243.1, on the reverse strand, counting down.
CCCCTTTCTGCTTCTGTACCACCACGAAACATGTACTCCACAGCAGCAATGATGTTTCGTCATACTTCAAATCTTTGTTTGAGACAATTCAACATTTGGACATGGGATTTATTTAGGTTAATGCATGAACTGCAATCCTGTATCCAGACAGTGAATGTAATCAGCAAATGCCATCAAGTCATTTGATGCCCTGATTGGTTATGATTAATACCAAACAATGTGCGAGTAAACAGGCCACGTAGTCGTGACTGCGACAGTGACAAATAAAATCACCTTCTGTCAAAACTGTAGAAACCTCCATTGAGTTTCAGAAATGCCACAGATCACAAATCCACTTTATTTTTCCAGAAGAGATACAAGAAAAGATGAGCCGGAATTTGACGCACTCTACACAGCTGCCTGCAGCCTCAAGCAGGGAAATAATTCAAAGTTACAAACAGTTGTCATTTAGAAACTCTATGCCAAGCCTTGTGGCAGCAGACATTAGCATGAACATTGATTCCATAATCACTGTTTTTATGCAGAGCCCCTTTTGGATTTCAGTTTTGATCACACCAAACATCTCAAAGCTGTGAAAGCTTGTAATGCGGCACCGCGACATCTCGCCTACAATTCTTGTCTGAACAAGATGAGACCTGTCACTTTTAGCTACAAAGCACTGCACAAGCGGGACTTTTGGCTCAATCTGTTTGAAAGCTCTTCACATCGACACATGCACACGCATGTGCTAGTTGTTGTCTCTGTCATATTGATGCCTTCTCTAAATACTCCAGGTTTGTATGTGGGTTAATTACACCTTCCTAATCCCTCTGAATCTAAAGCTCATTTGGAAAGTGTCATTATGGCAGAAGAAGGAAGCTTTGCACTGCTTGTATAATACTACCTCAACACTTGTGGATGTATGTGTACTATTCTTCATAGTTAAACTTTAATATGTATTGTTAAATAAGGATTCTGAGGATTTGCCACAGATTAATAAAACTAAACCGACAGAGCAATGTGTTGTCAGAATATCTAATTTATGTGGAAAATAAAGAAAGTAAAGAATGTTTAAGGTCGCGCATGCCTGTGCATTTTTCCAATTCTTATTAACCCCGGATGTGTAATTCCAGCTTGAGTGTGCACATATTTACACAAATCTTTCTCACTGCTGCTTTCACTCTGTGAACACCAGAGGAAATAATGTAGCACGTTTCAGTCCCTTCAGCTGCATACCATGTGACAATAATCCATAAATCCCATGAGAGTCCATTAGGGATGCCACATGTGATGTGATGGGTTATAAAATAAATGCTATCTCATATCTGAGAAATGAAAACTAAGGGAACATAAAAAGTGACTTGAATATAAGGTACTAGTTAGTTCAAAGTAAGGAAGGAGCTAACTTGACTCTGGTAGGGAAAAAAACTGACACATAAAGACATACTTGTTAGAGCACAGCATGCTTTATTTATGTATTTTTTAAGTTCCTTTAACAAAGCAACATGCCCTTTAAATATTTGTCTGAAATTGTTTTACCATGAAGTGATCATGAAAAAGATCTTAGAAGCTATTAGCTTCTTTTGCTGCCATTCACCTAATGTGTTTTTTCTGTTTTTGTCTTTTGGTGCCCCTGGCTTGGTGCATCCATGTTTATCTGTATGTATCCTGGATGAAGCCATAGAAACAGCTATTAAAACCATTAACCATGCATGCTCTGCTTTTTTTCTTCACAGAATGTACTCTTCTCTCCTTCCTGGACATTGACACAGACACACATTCAGACTCTCCTTGTTTCTCTTTCCTGTTGACACAATTACTGGTTCTGTTTTTAGTTATATCTATTTTCTGGTTGAAGCCATTGATTAAGTTATTATTGTAGTTAGTGTCGTGTACTCTGTATTCTGTGTATGCTCTCTCTGCTCTGTTCTCTGAGCTTCCAGCATGTTGTGTCTAGTCATACAGTCATTCCTTTCCACCTTCTCTACTTACTTGTAGTGAAACTTTAGAAATTTGTGTAAACTCTGGGATTTGATAAACTCAGCTGAACTTCCATAGTTGTTAACTTTTTACCAACCATTTTTTTTTATTATCAATGGCATCTAACTTCATTGTATTTGAAATAAATGAAAAATTGGAATTTATGTAACTGAATCTGTCTGTGTGATTGGGTTGTTATGGAAAGATCTGTATTGTTTTGTACTGAATCAATACAAAATTCGATTTTACATAATTATGAATTGGATAATTTTTTTCTAGTAAGGTGCCTTTGTTGGTTGTCATTGTTGAGAACTGGTGCAATATACAGTCTTATTGAATGAAATACATGTTTTTGGATGAAGCTCATTATTAAAAGCACATTTGGAAAATATTTATTTGATGTTTTATAAGGCCCTATCCTTACAAAAACTAAACAAAATAAACAAAAAACTCTTAAGTTATTTTTTTTGTTAAGCCTACATTTCTATATTGAACTTTTTTTTTATTGGTCTGATGTAAAATTGTTATTTTAAATGCCATGTTTTCATTAGCTCTGGCAGAAAATTATAATTAAGAGCAAAAAAGACTTGGAAATATCAATCTGTGTGTAATAAAAACATTATGTATTTGATTTCTTGAACAGAGTTTCTGAAATTAATGAACTTTTCAAAAATATTCAAATTTATTGAATAGATTTGTAAATGAACTTAAGTTGTTTAAATTTTACTGTAAAATTAGATACTCTCAGTAAGGTAACATAAATTTGTAATGATGCATTTTGATGTTTGATTTAATCAGCTTAACATTAATTAAATATAAATTGAAAATTATTTTATTTATCCAGTGTTTTCATAGTCTTATCATGTAAAAAGTATTAACAGCATCATTTATGTCTCTATCCAAAAATCTAAAAGTCTAAAGTAATGTTTCTATTCATCATAACCACAGAGGAGTGGTCATAAAATCAAGAATCAGGATTACTTCATTAATAAAACATATGTCCATATCTGTTTAACTTCATAAAATATGTCCACTGCTGAAAATTGCCCAAAGAAACTGCTGTTGATGTCCTTGGGACAAACTGCTTGTCTATACTTAATGTTCTCAATTATGCAAAACTTAGTGCTGTAGATGTAAGCAACCTTGAAACTCTTGTGGGACATCAGCATAATCGCTCATACAGGTTCTTGCTGTGATCAATAATGGCCTTTGGAACTGAGGTGACCAATGGGTTGTCTGGCACAGACCAACCCTTCACCAAGTGCCTGTCAAACAATACGCATTGCCCTGTTGTGCATTTCAATGACATTTCACTGTTCTGCTCATTGAATATAAAGAGGCGTGAATTACTGATTTGTTTTAGATTTGTCACTCAGAAGAAAATTGTGCTAGAAGAACAAATACAACTTAGTTGACTTAGCAGTTAATGCGATCTATAGGGGTTTTAACAGTATGGACGCTTGTCCATTCGCCATTTAATTGTCCCTTTATCAAGTGTCCATTTTGCCTCATTGAACACTTGAGGTTAGAGTCCACATGAGACAGGAGACAGAATGTGATGGATCTAGGCAACAAAACTGACTCATTTATATTGAAACATATCCATTCTGCTCACAAAACTCTCCAACACACTGGTGTTATTTTTCATGCTAACGGTGAATCTGGTGATCCCACTGGTTCCCTCAGTGCCAGAAGCTCATACGTCTAATTCAAGCTATTGTTTTTTTTTTTCCTCTGACTATTCCCTGAATCATGCTCAGCCTTGTTCCCCATCTGTCTTACGAACCCGCAGCCTTTGCTCTGTCTTTTGTTCCGAGTAAAGCAATAAACTTTGAATTTGGTGCAGAATCAGGAAGGCCTTACGCTTAGCCAGTGGGGGGGAGGAATATCACATTCAAATATAGTAAGCAAACAACCAGGGTCTATATTTAGATCCTGCATGGATTTATGCTCATGAAAAAAAAACAGGTTTAATGTTTTTTTGTCCTGAAATCCCTTTTCTGATGAAAGCCACATGATCTGCTAATGTCAGTGGAGAGCAGGGCTTTAATCGGACCAGAGAGAGTGCATGCATGCCCGTGCACACACACTCCATCAACTAGTTGCAGGCAGGATGGGTTTATCTCTTGGGTAAGGAAACGTTGGCTGTTGGTGATTTCGTTAGCAGCAGTGGAATGATCTAGATAATACACTTATCCTGGGCCCTCCTGGGGGAAGTCAAGCCACCAACATGAGATTAGATTCTACAAAGATAAAAGGATCATAAAGAGTCACATGTCTGCAATATTACTGGGCAACTGAGGGAATTTATCTCATGAATCAACATCACATAATAAAGCGGTGACTAATTGTATTTAACATCTAGTCCAGAAAGTGATAATTGGCTTCTAAATGTCTAATGTAAAATATAGAAAAAAACTTTCATTTTCACACCTGCTGCTCTTGGATTACATTGTGTTCCTACCCATTACAGTAGAAGATGATTTTTATTGTACAAGAGTCACTGCCTTGTCTTAAGACAATTGTTGCATTTTTTTTTGTGCAGTTTCAAGGAGAGCTCGGTGTGCTCTGTAGGGGACATAGTGTTCTCTATCATCCCAAGATTTAGACAAAAGCTTCCCTAACATAGGTTACTTTACAAAATTATATCTGACAGTAAAGCTGCCTATAACCAAAGATAATAAAGTGAGTCAGCCTTGAAGTATGGACACTATATCAGTCATGTACTGAGACATTGCTGTTGTGTTTGGCTCTAAAAGAAAATCTTTCATCCGAGACAAGATGGTCCAGTTCAGACTTTTCTTTGTAAGTCTGTAAAAGACCTATGGCACTGAGTAATCAATAGATGAATATGACACAAAATATTGCAGTGCTGAAATACCTTAATGTGTATCAAGAGTGATCGTCACAGTATTTTCTATTAAGACTAAAGTTTAATTATGACTTTACATGTTATAATTAAATTGAACAGTACCTGAATCCATCAAATGCCCAATTTCGTAAGAGGAAGATTCAGGAGTGAACTGAGTTTCCTTTAAACACAGCGAGGATAATTGACTCTCTTTTTCTCTCTGGGTTTATTTAACCTGCTTACAGCAGATTTGCATGAAACCACCTAATTAATTACAAACTCGTTTAGGAACAACAAAGTCAGGGTTTTGCGGTGCCCAAATCAAATCAGTCTTTTTGACCATTTGTGGGTAGAGCTGAAAAGGTGTGTGCGAACAAGGCATCCTACACACCTGACTCAGTCATATCAGCTGGAATCATTTTTCATAGACCAAGACTGTGTACACAAATAAGGAATTTCACTCTGTTGTCACACTCTCACAGAATACATGCCTTAAGGATAAATAAGTGAACTAAGAGTAAATAAAATGTTGTAAAAGATAAAAGGAGCAAAAAGTACAAAAAATGTATATGTGTGTACATTCAACTTTTACTAAAGAAAAAGAAACAAAAAAAATAGTCAGCTACTCTGGAGTATCTGACTGCTTAGGCTGTAAAATGTTCAAAACAGAGAGACATTGTGGGGGGGAAAACTGCCTCTGTGATTTTTTTTTTTTTCCACTTGAAGTTAATTGCCTAAACATTTTATGTTCAGCAGGTGTGGGGTCTGCAGAGATGCTAGCCACCCTTTTCCTAACCTTTGAACTGTCCATGGTCTGAATGGAGGGAAGGTCAGCCTTGATGATCCTCTGACTGTTTGTAGCAGTTTGGACGTGTACTTTTTTATGGGCCCTCCGCATGGGAAACTATTGTCTGATTGGTCTGAAGATGCACCTGTTTGACCAAAACATTGAGCTTGGTGCTGATCAATGATCTAAAGCAGCAAGCAAATCAAGCTATACAACAATTTCTGGCTAAAATAAACTTATAAAAAATTCTCTAAATAACTTTCACTCTTGTTATTTTAGCATTTAGCAAAAACAGAAAACCTTAATTTTGCTAATCATAGCTGACCTTAAAATTGAAAATATTATTCTTACATAAAGTCTTACAGTTAAAGCAAAAGGTTATCATGTGTCTTTCTACTAGACATGGTTTGGTCTGTTATCGATTCTGAGAGAACAAATAGCAAAAGATCAGCATAGATCTTTTTACTTCTATCTAATGTTCTCAGTATCTGCTTTGTAGAAATAAAGTAGGTTTCAAAGAAATGAGCACAAAAGTGTGAGGTGTGCACAAATGAATCACCACATACGGGAAAACAGCAGCTGCATATGACACTTTGCAATCCATCCTTTTTAAAGATCAAAGAGTCTGCTGATGCTGGTTAGAGATGCCAGTTCATCTTTAGCTTGTCACGAAAAAACAAATGTTATTTTCCAGAAAAAAAACCCAGCTCCTCTTTAGATAGGCACACAGAGAGCATGAAACACAGCCATAAAGTAAATTGTTTACCCAAAGCATAAGCTGTTCAAAATTATCTAAGCTTGCACAGGATGATATAAAATATCCCTACAGTGAAAGTTTAAATTTACAGCTACATCTGGGATTTTTGTCGGAAACCTTGATAAGGGGAAATGTGAAAGCCTCGCTTTAAAATGTTCTCTTTTTGTCTGCACAAATGTCAGATCTGAAATTTATTTTAACATATTTTCAAATCCTATGTTCTAACAACCCAAATGGACTGCAATGCTTATGAATGGACAATACATTACAAGGACACCGCCATATTAATCATGTGGCATGAGGACAACAAATCACAGAAAATTTTGTATGTTGGCAAAGATGTTCCCAGCCAAGGCAGCTTAAAAACCAGACTCATTTACCAACTCTGGATAAATGGACCAAAATTCTTGTAGACTTTTGTGAGATTCTTGAGGGAGGAAACCCCAAATATATGACCCAAGTCACAAAGTTTAACGGCTATTCCACCAAATACAAAAGAAAATGCAAAGAAAATTCTAAGAATGTCAAAGTTTTTGTTCTGATTTTGGTATTTAGCAAATAGAAATACTTTTGGTAACCTTATCTGACCCTAATAACTTTAGTTTGATATAACATCAGTGAATGAAAAAGGCTATGAGAGCTTTTAAACTGTGAATGTCAATAGCCGACTCCAGCTGCATATTTCATTTTCTCTTTCATTAACTGAGATCTTAACAGCTGCAACAAATAATGACATGAATTAACGTGTCTCTGATTTTAAAATTAACTTGAGAAGCCAAACAGCCAAAACACACAGAGTAGTTTTGTTGCAGAGATGGGAGCTGCATTTATTGAAATTCAGAGTGTACGTTTTTAATAAATTAAATTATACAACCTGAAGGGGAATTCTGGGTCGTAACAGTATGTGAAATCGTAGAAAACTGCAGCTCCCAAAAGATAGCCCTGCTTTCTGCCCAAACTTTAATTACAAAGTCAAAGTTCTCCTCCAGTCTCATTAAAAAAAAAAAAACAAGCAAAAAAACTTGTTTTTCTCAGAGTCTTTTCTGTGCTGTCTCCAACAGGGACGCTGCATGTGGAAAAACACGTTGCTCAAAATCACACAGACACTTTGATTCCTTACACCCAGCTTCTTCACCCCTCGCAGATATGTGCATGTATACAATGACTTATCAAATGCACTCAGAGTGATTTGATTTTAATTGTGTGTTTTCACACTCCAACACAACCTTGGGCAATGTTGCAGAAAGCAGACAATCCAAAGCAGCGAGTGAAGAACATATTGATGTGAAGAAGAGCTCTAATGAAGAATAGGTCAAATAATTATTCACTGTCACTCCGTCTGGTCAAATGCAATAAACAAATGGACAAGCTGGCAGCAGCACTAAAGTGGTAATTTGTTTCTGGTGATGTACTGTTATCATTACATCTGCAGCAGCTGTGGAGATCATTTCTTCAGAAACCCCGCAGGATTTCGCTGGGCTAGAAATCTCCCTTTCAAACGCCACCGCAGCGGGAGAAAAACTCAATAACTACAACGAATCCCATTCCTCAGACTCGGCACACAAGCAAAGCTCACAGCCACAAGCCTGAATACACGGACATACATACACATGTTGTTTTTTATCCTGTTGAGTCACTCTGCTGTCAAAGAGACAGATTATAACTGCAAAACTCACACATGAAGCCTTTTGTTATCAACCATTAATTTACCTCTAACATCTTTTTTTAACAGTTTTCTATTATTAATTTAGCACAGAAACCAAGAAGTCTGCATGCAGCACTTTTTGTTTTACTGTCACCATTAACAAGAGAAGAGAACATTATGTATAATTCTTAAAAACATCTGTAATTTATCTGCATTGCCGTAAGGGGTGAAAATAATTTTTATCTTAATTTAGTTCAACAGGCTGCATTGGTGTGTCAACAAAAACTGCGGATATTGGAAAAGAAATAATTATGAGGGTGAACAGTGGAGCGGTGCTTAGCAACACTGCACCAAGGTTGCAAGTTTAAATCTGTAGCCGAGTTCTGTGGCATTCTTCCTGAGAATGTGTGGAGTTTTTCATGGTACCCAGATTCCTTTGCTTTTTGTAGGGCTTAAATAAAGAGAAATACATTAGCTGCTCGAATTGACACTAGTATTTACAGGAACGTCAAAATTCATAACTGTCGCAGAATTAGACTTAAAGGATTTTTAAAAGAAGTGGTCAAAGATGCATGTTTTAATGTTTGAGATGAGAATCATCCTAAACAGATAAACAGAAGCAGCTGATGTGTTAATGTTTTTAGCTGCTGGAAACTGCTGCTTAAAATCTTGGCTTTACGTTCTTGAAGAAATTTACCCACAGACATGCAAGAGCATGATAAAGCATAAAAAATGCATTTTCATGCAATTCCATGTAATGCCAGATTAAATCTTCTTGTACTGCACAGTTCAAAAGAATTTTAAGAAGTCTTCTATTGAAACATCAGTGAGAAATTGGGATTGTAATAGAGTTGTGCATATACTTTTGAACACAACTGAATATATAAAACTAGTAAAGTGTCTATTGACTTAAAAAGCATTCAAAGGTCACTACACAAAGATGCATTATTGATTTTTACTATTTTTATAATTCACACAACGGATTGTTAAAAAGATTTGATAAACCACAAACAATTTGTTAGTAATTCTGTTGCTATTGTTTCTGCTATAGTGACATGTGCTTTAATCAAACTAGTTTATCATTTATTTAACCATGTAGATGTATTCATAATTAATTCGTACTTAACATTTCAGAACATTAGTGTCTGCATGACTGGAGCGGCAATAAAATAAAAATTAGAGACATAAAAGAAAGCAAGAAATACAAAATTAATATTAACAGACATTCCGCGTTGTAAGTTGCCTATGGGGTGTCAAATTATAGTTCTGAGACAAAAAAGGGACCCCTGGTGCATCAACACCAGCACACAGCATGAAGAGAGGAGAAGGCTGGTAGTGTCCTATATTGCAGCAGCTTCTATAATCCACAAGGGCAGATTTTTTTTTTTCATTTCCAATTGGATGCCAGCCAGTCCAGAGGATTTCTCCACTGCTGACATTTCATTGTCCAGATTAGAGGACATATAATCTAATGAGGTTTGTAGCCAGTCCTGCAAATTATATTTCTACTGACTGGACAAATTGTTGCTTCTTGATTTAAATAACGTAATGTGAATGGTGTGGAAAAAGTTAGCTTTGTTTAAGAGACAATCTTGTGCGGAGATTTATTTATTTAGCAAACAGCAGAGAGGGCTATCTCGGTTTGGAGACTTATTGTGATTTAGACATGAGGGAATGAGGCTAATAAGAAAAAGAGTGAATTCCAACAATATAAAACAAATCAATTTCAGAAAATTTGTGGTTTGAGTGGATGCAGGGGGGAACTGTGCACTTTTTGGATGAGACATTCATTTTAGACGTATTTCACTCTTCAAAAAATGTGAGATTTGTGTTACTCTCATAAGTGTTTGCAGAACAGGTAATGTATCATGTCAATAAAACATTTTCTGTTTAGATTCAAAATAGCAACTACAAGACAGATAAAAATGTATCTCTTTGTGAGCCAAACTATGACATAAGTATTACTTTGTCTCATTTAATATGTTAGTCCTGTTATGGACAGGTCATCTGTCAGTTGTACCCAGACTCATAATTACTAAACATGGGAGATTGGTTTCTGTGCCTCTTCAGAAACAAATAGCATAGACCTAAAGTTCAGTCCTCAATGGCTCACCATGTAATGAAACCTTACCTTCAACAGTCCAGGTATTTCAATTGCATCTAAAGCACAATTAATGTAGGTTAAAACCTAGCCAAGGAGTCAAATAACTTGACTGATATAGTCTTTGGGAGGAAGATTTAGTTGAACTCAAATAAAATAATACAAAATGGTTTTATTTAACTACTTTAGCTGTTTTTGTACAGTAATTTTCTTACAAAATCCTTACAGTACAATTTTTAATTAGACCAACAGACTGCGTGAGTGGGAGTTGAGTATTTTAAGTGCAATATCGTGAAATGTAAGGAAAGTTTTAAGTAGGCAGAAGTTAGATTTTGAATGAGGCGTGGTGAACGACTCAACGTTTTACCATTATTTCCTGAAAAAGCCTGAATACAGAAACAAGTAAACCATTACTTGCTGTTCCCTCCAGGCAAAGTTGTGTCAGGATTTTTCACTTGATTCTTTTGAAAACAGTTCCTATGTTTTAAGTTGGGCATTTGCCAAGGTTTTTGTATTTATCCATTTCAACTTTGAAAACGGTTGAGTTGTTTTGTCACTTTATGAAATTGCCGTATCGAATGTCACTTCTCAAGAGCTTGCTTATTCGTTTATTGAGTGCAAAAATACATCAGTTATCATAACAGACAGTTGCAGAATTTCATGTGGTTAAAGTTTGCAGAACACAAACACATTTTCGGCATTTCTGCGCTGTCATGAAAGTGTGCTACAAAAGCTGACAGAAAGTTTAAAGTCTCCACTCGCAAAAAAAGCACATATGGTTTTCACAAAAGGCCATTCACCAGTCCAACAGAACATTTGTAGCATTCTTGCTGTTTTGCATGACTGCTTCTGATAAGTTATTTGCATATAACTATGCAAATAACTTGTTTACAAGAACAGACAATTTGAACAGCAAAAAAAAAAAATTCTTATCTTTACAATAAAGCATTGCTAACAGAAACATTCAAAAGTAGAGTTCACAACAGGATTTCATTTATTTTTCAGCATTTGGTGTTAATACATGTTTACTTATATTGTTTTTAATCAGAGGAAAACTTCTGTTTTAATATTTAATCCCAAACTCTAGGAAAATTAGGCTTTTATCAAGAGATGTCCAAAGATCAGAATCAAGACAAGTGTTTTTCAACTCATTGATATTGAACCATTCAAATACTGAAAAACTGATTTTTTGGGGGGGTGTATTTATCTAAGGTGTACCCTGTACTAAAACATAAACTATTTGTGATCATAAAAAAGTCACATAAAGTCTGGTCACGCGTTTTTTGATCCACAAACTGAAGTAATCTCATGCTGGAATTCCTTCATTTTCTGTTTGATTCACAACTACTGCAGAAAAACCTGCTGCAAAATTTTTTTTTAATCCTTTCTCTGTGTTAAAATTCTTCAAAGAAATCTTAGGATTTATGAAACTGCCATTTGGTGAGTCAGACCTCAAAGAAAACTGCAACTCAAAAAGGCTGGCTGAAGCACCTTTAGCTTTATTTCTTTACGTTCCTTCTAGTTCGTCGGGGAAAAGAAGGGTCCTTAAAAACTGTCCATTTCAACATTAACAACAAATTTTAAGCTCCAAAAACTATTAGTTTTATTCATGATTAATGTCAAAATACATTAGATACACTCCATTCTGTTTAAAAATATATATCAGTTGATCAAAACCTTTATATCTGTCAAGAATGAGACATTTAGGACCAAGCTCCATGTAGTAGTAACATTCAAAATGTCTGTAGAGTGCTACTCCCATCTGACATAGCCCCTACATTTGAATGTTTTATCATTAATAACACACTTACAGAAACATCAGGAGACCAGGAGCACTCAATGCTGCATTCATTCATAAACTTGGATAATTACAACCCACATGGGGAGTTAGGGATTGTCCTTGAAGGCCAGACCAAGTCCCTGTCCTCGCCGAGTGGTCAGCTGGCGTCCACAGTTCTGTCATTTAGCCAGGACTGGGCAGCTGTCCGACGTCGCTGTTAACCTGGGCAGAGCCAGCCCCGTTCAGAAAGCTGTTCGTGAGCATGGCAGCTGCTCAAAGGGCAATGAGGTATTAAGCATAGATTTGCAAGAATAAAAAATGTCCTCCCTCTCTCCCTCATAAGCTTCTGGTCTGTTTTACACGCAAGACAAGCCATAAGCACAGGAACGTACACGCCCACACACCCACACCCACACACACACACACACACACACACACACACACACACAAGGTCTTACATAATGTTGGCAGCACGCTGCATCAGCCTGTTTTGACGCAGCATACTCACTGTGCATGTTGACAGAAAGCATGCACTGCTCAGACTCATGCATATTATTTTGGACAATAGTGAAGTTCAAACCCATAAGCATCTGCCTCATTTTGGTATTTACTTCGGCCTCTCACTGCTTTTCTAGCAGCCAAAAAAACTCAGAGCATGTAGTGCTCGACCACAGTTTTCTGCAGCACATCAAAGCCTATTTGAGCTCACATTCAACAAGGGAAACAGTGCAGTGTTGTCAAAATAAGGAACAGAACCACCGTGAGATGTTCTCAAAGAGTTGTCAAATGACAAGTAAGCTTGCGAATGAAAAATAAAAAACAAGACAACAGCAGGTCATATCTTAACAGCAGACATATTAAACAGCATTCGGCGTCTTCCTCTGCAGAGAGAATCAATTTGACGTATCCGGGAATGTCTTCAGGGTTCATATTTGATGAGCACGTGATCTTTTAAGTCCAATAAACACCAAGCCTTAGAGACTGTGGTGGATAGTCCAATGCTACCCGTAGGGTTAGACAATATCTGAATATTCAAAATTCAGATCCTTTTGGCCATGCAGGACTCCTTGAATTGCCTTCTTAGGAATCAAAAGCACGGTCTTCACAGATTTCGAGAGCAGCTTTACTTGCACCACCAAACACTTCTACATTGGCGTCAATCCAAGGAACCACATTCCCCGGCATGTACGCCGAACAATTAGCCAAACCCATGATGTCCACAGGCCGTAGTACTCTGTCCCACATGTTGAATTGGCTCAGCTCGCCAACAAAGGCTTGGGTAGCATCAAAACGCCCTCCGACGATGTCCTTATTTGAAAGACAAAACAAAATTTACATTACATAGATTTTAAGAACAGTATATTAAGTACTACTTCTACATGGTAAGTATTAACATTGCTTAGTAAATAATTATCTTCTATATCTTCAGAAGAATCCTGACTCCCACAATCACCTTCTTTGTTTGTATTTGGGTGGAATAGATTTCAATATTGATTCTCAGCCAACCTTACCAGGTTGAGCAAGAGTTTGACTCTGACTTTACTCCAAGCAATGGTGGATGCTGCCGTCGACTGTGAAGTTTAATCAAATGATGGCGATGACAGTGAAGATCAACAGAACTTTAGCTGGTCTGACTTTCAAATTTACTGGCTTCCTTACCTTTTCTTCACTTGTAAAAAACATTTACATTTTAAATTGATTTGCCAGCACTTATCCTGTATAGCTTCATAATAACTTTGGTTGAAATGTTTGCTGAAGATCTTTAATAATGAATTCTGCCCTTTGGAGTGTGCTCTCGTTTTTCTTACAAACCAGTTCTATCTGTTTTATTGTAACCATATTTTTCATGGAATCCATACAGAATACTTTCAAGTGACTCAAACTATTTGCTACAGCTTTTCAAAAAAATGGTAAAAATATGTGAAGAAAGAATTTGATTGGAAAGACCAATAATGAGAAAATGAATGAACGAAAAAATGCGAAAAACTTTGAGTTGTCTATTGTCACCAAAAGTATAGAGCAGAGGAAGCTTGCAAGGCAGATTTGACCTAAACTAAGTACAACTGAAAACATAAGAGCAGAACAAACATAAAACTGCCCATGACTGATTGTTATTTATGGGACAATAACATTAAATCCAGTTAAGAGAGTTTTAGTTTGACTAAAAAAGTCTGCCTAGTAGCTTTAAGATGCCTTAGTGTTGATCAGCCTCCAATCCTTGTGCAATCTGCAGCAATCTCAATTGAGTTTCTTGGTGGAAAGGAAACCAAAGCCAACCCCTCAGGCTCTGAACTGGTGCTTCATGAGTATACATATCTCAGTACACTTCATTCACATGTTCTTTTGAATTTCCTTAAGGACACACATGCAACTTTCTTGGAGGTAATCAATGGAGATTTGCAGTGACACTTCCCGTGGGTTTTTTAGAGCAATTTATGAGTAGATGAATGACGTGATAGTAAGAGGGCCACAGTAGCGTGAGAAGAGACTCAATGCCTCCTCCCCTGTGCTCCCTGCTCTGTGCACCTGGCACTCAGGATGAGGGAGAGTACACAGATGATCCTACTGGTACAAAAACATACACACACTTGTTCTTTACTGACTAAGCCTTCAGGCTCACCTGTTCCTGGCCCAGGATGATCACCCCTCCAGGTTTAATTGGGTGCCAGGGGGCCAGGTTGTCTCCAGTGCCGAGCCGCTCGCCGTCCTGATAAGCCTCCCAGAAGCCGTCCCTAGTCGTCCAGGTGATGCAGATGTGGTGCCAGCGCCCGTCGCTCACTGACAGAGGGAGCTGGGCCACCTGGGTGGAAGTTAAGGGCAGAGGAAAGGATGATGTGAGTCACAGACACAGGTCAAAGGAGAGACGGTGAGGATGAGGGGTAGGGAAAACAGGAAGCAGGATGGGTTGAGGAAAGGCATGAGTTAAAATGTGGCATGCTAGAAACAAGGACAGCAATTAGAAGGGTTACAGCTTCAAAAGAAGCAGCTTCCCACAGAGGCTTCTCTGAGCAAGAGAGACATTTAAAATTTAGATTACCTAGGTGACATCAAGGGATAGAACATCCTTCAGGGCAATCAGAATGCTAACAGCAAAACTCTGTCCTCTTATGGGTTTCTGCTTTGTTCATAGATCAAAGGAAAACAACCAGTTATTTTACCAACCAATGACATCATTGTCTTTTGAGGATTCGGCACTAAGCACGAGATCATGAGTGTGCACTGTAACTCATTAGCCTTTTTTATGATGAGCCTAGAGGACTGATTCGTAGTCATATGTCTCACAGCAGATGTAGCTCTGGACGCAAAGAGACTTGAGAAAATGGAAGTGATTGAAATAAAATTCTACACACTTGCAATTACAAAGCATACTGACCTCATTAGAGGCACCAGGTGGTGTGCTTTCATTAGTAGGACTACAGGGAATGCCCCGAGTGTTCTTATAATGTGTCTATCATGCAAGCAAACCAAAGCTTTTGGATATTAAACTGGAAAATTAATTCTTGTCAAATATTCCTCATCATGTAAATATCAAAGCAATCGCGCTTCATATTCGTAGGACAAACCATGACTCACTCGTGCTTAGTTAAATGATTGCATTTTCAAAATATAAAAGATGATGTTTTTGAGTCATTATTTAATAACAGTGCTTTTATACATATAAGGTTTTGTGAAAGCTTTCCAAAGCAGAAAACCTTAATAATAACATCTTTGCCTCAGGCCAGCATTGGAAAATTGCTCCAAAAAATAAAAAGGTTGGGGGCTGCATTTAAATGTTATTTGTACCAGGAAAGCTGGAATCATAGTATATTTTTCATGTTCTGTGGGACTTTGAGTTCTATCTGACTTCTATGCCCTGATTCTGTTTTGAGTTGTTAATATGTTATGTTATTGAGCTCTATGTGTTTCTTTTTTTGTCAAACAGAATAGCCTGTTCCTTCTTCCACTAATCATCCTCATCAGTAGCCTATTTACTCGCCTAATTTAATCTTTTTCAACTTTGGACTGTAAGTATACTTCTTAGGATTGTCATTAAGTTCCCAATTTTTAACATGATCTTGGGATCCAACAGAACAGATGGATTTAACTTTGTAATCCTAAAATCAAAGCCCTACATTTCATGACAGAGTCAGCTCTTTCCATGTACCATGGAGAGCAAAACAACCTGACGGTAACAACTGATTGACTCAGCAGTCTGTCTGCAGTAGGCAGTTTATTTTAAAAACAGATATTCTTACTCTCAATGCCCGTTGCAGAATTCAGTGAAAGACATGCTCACACTTAAAAGGTCTTCCTTTTAATCAAGTTAGCATAGGTCTACGGGCTATATAAAACATGTTCATTTTATTTTTTGCACAAAATCATTCTCGGATAATGAGATTTCCCCTCCTCAGTTTTGCCTATTTTGAGCTTGTTTCAGAATGAGCTGTTTTAGGACCTCTTGTCACTTTTATGCAAATAAGCTGCTGCTGGCCGCATTGCCAACTCAGTGTTTACACTCACACATTATGCACGGGAAAATGGCTGCAAGCAGACGCACACTGGTACAACCGTGCATCTTTGGCCCCCCTAGTCAAACCCAGAAGTTGAAGAAGTGGAGCCTCCTGCACAACCATCAAGGACGCAACGAATGGTTTCTGAATAGTAAGTCAACAACAAACACTTGTCTTTTCCTGTAGCCATTGTACAGTGCATACAAAAACAAAACCAGCTGACCAAAAATGTTCATCTTCAGCAATGAAGTGGGAAAAATTCTGCTTCGGTTGCTAGGGGCTGCGCTTAGCTGAGGTTGTTAGGTGAGGGGCAGTACCTGCCTATTGTGACTTTATATTTGGCAGGTTTTTGTAACACCAAAAACATTAACTTATTGCCAGAAAATGACAATAGGTTTTTTTATTTTTACTGTTTTGCTAAGTGGTAGAGACTCAAATGGAAGTACAAAAAGGTGAATTTTGCATCTAGGTCACCTCTAACACTCTAAAGAAGTTAGATGGATGAAGAAAATGGCAGCTGTGATTTGAATTTGCAATGCTGCAACTTGGACCCATATGACTGACAGTTGTCCAGTAAATCGGAGAAAACTTTGCAATGTCTCTGTCATCCCGCCTGTACTACAGTATTCTCTGATCCAAACTGTTAGTGGTTTTGAAATTATGACATGAGCATACCTTGAAACCAGAAAATGATTGATGCCTAGAACAAAGACAGCTGCAGATGAGGACAATTATGCTGGTCCTCTGGGAACGATTTCAGAAGTGCCTTCAAATAAATACATCTTTTATCGCCTTTGCAATAAAAGTGTAGGTTTTGGTCAGATGAGCTTCAGATTGAGATTTCCAGCAACATGTACTCCAGAAGGGTCTGACCTAAAACAAAGATTTAGCTCACATCTATGCTAGAGTATCTGTGATGCTCTGGACATAATTGTCTTCTAATGGCCTTGAGAATATTTTCAAGAGTTCATGGTGTCATAACTTTTTTGATACCAGGAGAGTTTACATAAAAATCTGGTGGACTTTGGGTCTGCAGACAAAATGTTGATCCAAACGACACCTGGCTATGTCAAAGCAGAAGTGGTTCACAAAACACAAATTTCTCCCATTGATATCTCAGTGCCCAGACCTAAAATCTGTGAAAGCCTGTGGAGTGGACTGAATAGCAGAGAGTACCAACTGATTTGGATAAACTAGAGAAATTGTGGAAAGAGCAACGATCAGAAATCCCTCTATCCTCCGATCTTGAAAAATACTTTAAAAGCTGACTGTTTCAGTGGGAAAGAGGATTTATAGCAAGTTCGTCAACAATTTGATTGTCTTGTTAAAGACAGTTATTCAACATTTTTCTTCTCCTTTGAATAAATATACTCAAAATTAAAGTTGAATGTTTATGGCTTAAGTGCAAGATTATACTATTACAGTGTTGAAATATAAGATGAATTTATTTTATGGCTTTTCCACATCTTTATATTGGTGTTACTTACTGCCAGCAGCAGTAAGAAACATGTTTTTCCATGAGAATCACTCTTTTTGAGTAAGTTAAAGCAAGAATGAGCAAATCTAGGCAATATCTCTGATGATGTCACCAAAGTTGCGTCAGCCACAGAGATTTTGAAAATCATTTAAACATTTTTGGGGGGATTTAGTTTTTTCTCCTTCAGAAAACAGTCTCAGAAAATACCAGAAGCATTAGGGATTGGAGCATTAGACTACGCATGCAATATGGCACAATATTTCTGTGTTCGTTCTGGGGAGGGCTGGAGGAAAAGCACAAGTCTGCTTAAGATTATGCTGGAAGCAACAGTACTGGACATCAACAATCTCCTTGTGCAAAGGGAAGCAACATCTGGGGGAAGAGGCTGATGTGTAACAAGTGCGACTCTGAACCTGCATAATGACACATAAAAATATAACAAGACAACTGCACTTTTAAATATTGTTAAGCCAACCTTCTGCTTCCTCTTTAATATGCAGTAAAATGAGCAACATAAACAATGCAGTTTGTTGGACACTGCAAGTAAATTCAACACACTTATCCTCAAATTCTGCACACATGATCCTCAAATTTACTAAACTTAATCTAATTTCTTTTATTTCCACAAATCTTTTCTTTTTCCTTTAAAATTTCCACCATTTTCCAATGGGAACCTTTCATAGAAAGTGGCGTCTTTGCTGTATTTCACATTTTTGGTCTCTATTAACCTCCAAAGCACTGCAGCTTTCTCAGCCCTTCCTACTTTCTTCCAATCACACGCTCATCCCTTCCACCATCTCTCTCTGATCCAGCCGACGTGAACCCATGTATAATGCATACTGAGAAGAAAACTGTGGGGAGACCTGCCTGTGCCAATAACACCCAGTGTAAACAGGAGAGTCGGGTAGGAATACCAGTTTGGGATAATTTTAACCAAGAATCTGAGCAACTGAGTCTGGGGTTTCCAACTGAGCCATTATGCATAAAACTGAATTCATTCCTGCAGCTTATTTTGCTGTAACAATGCAAGTACTTCAAAGCAGATGCCAGAAATTCTGCATGTCCCTTGTCTTACCATACTGAGTGCTGTGATAATTGAAAGTGCACTGACTGTATGGTTAGAGTAATGGATGAAGTCCAAATATAAGGCCATCAAATGAGCACACGCAGCAGCCCCTATTCTCTAATGAATACAGTTATCTCTGGGTTTGAGTGGAATGTGGGTCAGCCATATTAAATGTTTATATGGTACAAATTTTAGTATTCCGAATTAATGTTCAATGATTTCCTTCTCAACATGAGCTCACGTGAACCACCTGCTTGTTTCACATTACAGAGACGCAAATTAGAGTAATTATACTTTGTCTTTTTTTTTTATTTTATCAGTGTCATAACTGAACCAACTGTGTTGGCAGGCAAATAACGCAGCATTTTTTAAATTTTTTTATCTTTCTTTACAGAAAATCAGCCATTTCAAAGCCAAGACAGAACTCCTCTCCCTCTGCAAGTTTATTCTTAACTGATAGAGTTAAAGCTGCCAGGAGATTCTCTTTTAATCCATGCCACCAGGAGGCACCGATAAGCTCAACAGTGCCTTTTTGCACACTCACTTCAGAAATAGACATGTGAAGCAACTTCTCTTCTTCTTGCTGTCTTGCTTTGGTTTTTTTAAAATAAATTATGCTTTTAAAGTGAGCTAAAAGTAGTTTATTATTAAGATATTTTTTAGTATATTTCTGATCCATTAGACTGTGAAATATTTGTATTATTCCTTATGCTTTAAAAATATTTTAATTAAACTTCTTTTTTTTTGGTGCTCCAGATAATATTTAATATTTGTGTCAATATAAACGTAGCTGAACATCTCTTTCATAGTTGTCTATGTGTTTGAACTATTCTACAAATGGTCCTTTAAGTGGCACCAAACAAACCCACTGACCCCTTTTAACTCAGAATGTAAAGTTAACCAGAAAAATAATCGGACACACAGCAGATCAAAGCAGTGTTTTAGTTTTACTTAACATGTTTCTTGTGACTGGAAGTAATAGTACAATTTTGGAGAAACTCGGTCACAGTCTCGACTTCAAACTGATTTGTAGAGAGAGTTAGAGATTAGAGTGATGGTAAAGAGACCTTCTAGAAGCTATTATTTGAAGCTCATCAACAAAATACCAGTTAAAGCAATTAGAAGAAGCGTTTTATTGATATAATTCAAAAAATATAATTTAAAATCTAAAACCGCCAAGTGGATGCACAATTCTAGGCTTAATCGTGCATGGAAAATGTAAGGAAGAATAAACTTTGCTTCTATTTGTAGACTTACCTTGTCATTGACCAGTAACTCAATAGGATTGTTGCCCCATTCAATCAGAACTATCTCATTGGCCTGTCCAGGCACGCCATAAGAGAAAGGGGTTCCTATGCCTGGACTGGCGCTGGACTTAAGCCACATGCAAACAGTGAAGGCGTACATCTCCGGTAGGCTCTTCTTAATGCGTCCGTACAAATAGTTGGTGCGAAGAGGGAGGGACACCTTGAAGTCCTCTGGAGACTTAAAGGCATTATTACCTATGGACAGATAGAATATATATAACTGAGCATAGACATGATTAGTTTTCGTCTCATAAAGCATCACAATGTGAGAAAGTAGGGAAGGGCATGTCTATATTGCTCTCTAGTCTCAAACTGCAATGAAAAAACAGAGTTTTAAATCACGAGTTTACATCAAATAATCCCAAAAGTAAATAACTGAACAGTAATACGTATCATTAAGTCAAGAAAACAAACCAACAAGGTGGAAAAGAACAAAATCTTTTGAGTTCAGATTCTAATGGGATCATCATTTATGCGCCAAAAAATGGCATCTAAATATTTCAAAAATATTGGAATTGTAATTTGTTACTATGGATAGAACCACAACTTTAAGACACTAGTGGATTTTTTCCCTTTAACTGTTCAATGTATGTTTTCTAGAACATTATAACCTTAAATGTTCTTTAAGGTTAAGAACAATTTTAGTACCAAAACTTAAGACAATGGTTTTGCTTTGGGACTACAATTTTTGCTTGGGATTTCAAACATTCTACATTAAGATGGCGACAAAGTAGAGAATTTATTAATATAATAACTACTCCTTAAACAGACTGAAACATGATATTAACACCACCACCTTTTAATTAAACTATCATATCACACAAATCCAATAGGTTTTATTCCAAAAATAGTATGCCTGGTTTAAACCATTAGTCCAAATTCACTAAATTTATTCTTTGGATTTTTATAAATTTTTTAATTTAATTTAATTTTTTTAGTAGACTTCAATCAGCCTGAGGTTCTTTTAGCGAAAAAAACTCTCTTTTTTGCAGCCATGTCCACTTTTGTTTGTTCTGTGTCCTTCTGATGTTAGATTCATGAACATTAATCAATGTAAGAGAGAGATCTAGTTGTTTTGATGTTCCCTGCAATTTCTCTGTTACCTCAACAATTTGAAGCAAGTTGCAAACCCAATGAACTTCAGTCATTTATTCACCGAGGTCTCTATAGGCCTACTTTGATACTAGTTTTTACAGAATGCGTGGAAATGTCTGAAATGTTTTAATGTATATCTAAGACACTTCCATAATTTGGTATTTTAGTGGCTGAAAACATCTAAAAATAATTTGTAATTGTAGAATCCTAATCTTAAATGGAGAACAAGTATAACATTTTAAAGTTATTTGTTTAACTGGCATAATTTTTGAAAATAGACATGCAAATACCACAGTATATTGAACAATTAGATTGAACAATTAATTAAAATTCATTGAGAGTTCGAGTTGTATAAATTATTTCACACTGGAACATGAGTATATTAAATAAATCATCACAAGCATTAAAACAAATTTTAGAAAAAATGTTTTTGGGTGCATGATGGGTGAATGTAAACTACTCAGACCCCATGATTTTTGGCTCTGTTTGCCACATATGTGTTAATCTTTTTTCCCTCTCAAGAACAAGAATCTCAAATATCATGTGCATATTCATTTTGTGCAGCATTTCCCGTCATGTAGCCTCTTTCACAAAATGCTATTGTCCTACAGGGTCAATTTCAAATAAAAGTAGATACGCTGTCTCTGCATATTTCAGAGCAAGTCCAGGGAGGAGAGGAAAATTGCGTTATGGAGCCATTGCAGCAGCTTTATTTGTAGGTAAAATCCTTACCTTTCTCTCTCACAGAACAACACAATAAATCCCATCTGAACTCACAGCAGGAATCCTCTGACATTGATGTGATGGAAATTGAACTAAATTAAACTCACAAACAGGTTCTGCACTGAGAGGCTTCTATATCAAGCTATATTATACACATGTTCTTCTATGCAACTGAGACATTAACATCAGCTATGAAAACTATCCTTGCCTGACCGGTTCTGTGAAACCTTGAAGAAACGTCCAGTGAAATGTGAAATAGACTTCTTAAGCATTTATTTTCTTCTGTTGGTGGAAACATTTTCAGTATTTTGACATCTACCATCAAAGAGCAACCCAGGAGGACGGACGCTTCTTGAATAGTTTTTACACTAATTAAGCACATTTAGCAGTTGCTTTCCAAGCCTTACTTTTAAGACCAACAGAATAGCTCTGTGAGCCAAAGGAGTGTGAAGGAAAATCTTTACATCATTGAAACCTTATTCAGATATTGACTAATCGCTGCTAAATTAGTAAGGCAAAATTTATATATAATTATGAAATTGGCATTCAAATTTGCACAATTTTTCACAGCTCCTGATGCCTCATGCTTACTTTTCTCGAGCTCCGCGATCCTCTCCATGAGGGAGTTGAGAGCAGTTTCGGTGCGTTGGCGGTGGGCCGCGGTTTCATTGTAGAGCTGGCTCTTCTCCTCCTCCAGCTCAGTTACCTTACGGAGGAGCTGGGTCTCCAGTGCCCCCAGACGCTGGCGCAGCAGCTCACGGAGCTCTGGTGGCAGGGGAGTCAGGGCCGAGGCTCCTCCGGCTGATGAGTTTGTGCTGGGGAGGCGCAGGCTTTGCTGCTGGGAGGCACACCACAGACAGAGATTAGAGACAGACAGACATTAAATCCTGCTAGCCGTCAGTGCAGTAGATTGCTGATCAGACAGCTCTGCTATCTTTTTGGCAGCATTGTCTTTGATGCATCAATCTCTAAGACAGCGTGTCCCTATGGCTTGTATGGGCGACCTGCCAAACACCAGTGGCTGTGTGCAGGGTATTAAAGGTAGACGTCACCCCAAGTTGACACTACGATGACAGATGGTTTGCTTCTTTTTCTTTTTTTTTTTTTGGAACATGGGAAACATCATGTGCACACGCAAGTAAAAAAACTGCCCTCAAATGTCCATTTCAAATATTACTCTGCTGGCAGTCAGGCGCACATCCCAGTCTGATTACTTTTTTACTGAAAAATTCAACCATCTATATGCCTGAGCGTAGCTCTTTGGTCTAGAAGGCAACTGCTCATGTATGCAAACCCAGTGCCTTCCAAAAATAGTCATACTGCATCACAACAGTAGACTTTCATGTGTTTTATTGGGATGTTATGTGGTAGATCAACAAACACAAGTGTGTAATGAGTTGAAGGAAATCATACATGCTTCCTGCATTTTTTGCAAATCAAAATCTTAGACTTTTAACTTGCATTTGTATTTCAAATCTTTTGCTTAGATCCTCGTACATAATTATCCAAGTGCCTGTGCCCTGATTAGGAAAGATATTGGCAACATTGGGCATTTTCCCCAAACATACAGTAACTTCTACATGGTGTTGACAGCATTACACTATGATTATGCTTTTCTTGAGCAATTGTAAAGGGAATGGTTAGAGCTGATGGGAAGTTGGATGGAACAAAATAGAGGGCAATCCTGAAAGAAAATGTGTCAGAGGCAGCAAAAGACCAAAGACCAACATGGAGGTTCACCTTGCAGCAACACAACAACTCTAAGCATACAATTAGAGCTACAATGAATGGGGTACATTAGGTCAGTACAACGTCATGTGTTAGAACAGCCTAGTCAAAGTACAGTGCTACCTCCAAATGAAAATTAGGATCATTTGTGACAAGACTTGAAAGCAGATGTTCCCAGATGTTTTCCATGTACAAAGCTTTCAGTGGTAGAAATGCAAATGCTTGCCACATAGTTCAAATTTTTGTTAGTTAAAAAAACATTTTGAGAAAGACGTAGAATTTTCTCCCACTTTTCAACGAATTATTGAAGTTAGTGGCCCTGATGTGGCAAAATGTAAAGAACCTCCAGAGGTATGCAAATTTTCATCTAACTGAAAATCAGATAAGTGAGAAACTGTCCACTTCTTGTGGAAACATGCAACCAGGACGTGATGAGTAATGATAATTAAGGTTCAGCCTATCAAGGGTGTTTAAAATAGACCTGTTTGGAATTCAGCAGAATATGCATGTTCTCTATTAGCATATTCTTAATTTGATTAGAGTAGTAAACTTTTATGATATGAGAGATGTAGATAAGGGTCAAGGCAGCAGAGAGATGGATCAATGATGCAGCATATTGTCCACAATAATAAATTCAGAGCACAAGCCTTCTGCTTATTTGCAAATAGTTCTCCAGGTCACCTCATTAGTGGCTGAGCGTGACCCTTGAGCCCTCTGGAAAGTATAATAAACAGCAAAACAAGTGAATAAAGAGCCACAAGCAGTGCAAAAGTCTCAGGTGTGGCATGACAAAAGCGCTAAATATTTGAATTATTTTGAAAATTTTATTGCTGTAGACCAACTAAAATCTCAGGGAATTAATTTAATCATCTGCTATGAATAATTAGTCACACGATTGCAAATAAGCAAGTGTGTGAATCCCATAGAACACTATGGGCTCATACATTATTCAAGAAAACATTGCAATTCCCACCATCACGTGCAAATACTTCACCTTTGACAAGATGTATTTTTCTTTTCAATAATATCTCACAGATAAATCTCTCTTAGTGGATGTCTTTGGATCAATAACAGCATCAAGACGGTACATGCATAAAACCTGACCTTTTGACCTCATTGGTTTGAGAGGTCCCAAGCACCAGATTAACCCATAACAAGCCATGTGACATTGGCATGACTGTTTACAATTAGAAAACAGAGTAGCTGCTTAGAACCTCCAAACCATTAGGAGGCCCCAAGCACCAGCATTCTTGCAACTCATGTTTACAAATCAAATGAATGATACATAATCAGTAAGTTAAAATTTGTTGTAACTCACATATAATGTGGTAGGATTCTAAAGAATTTGTCTAAGTAAGACATGTTGTTAGCATTTTAGATCAAGAGTGGTGTTTTTATACCTAATGAACTTTTTACTTGAAATGCTAATTTATTTCAGCAATTTTACCCAAAAGTTATATCTACTTTTACACACAGTTTATATATATAATTAGAAAGGTTCACTTTTGTTGATTTTGATGAGAGCATGCAGCCAATGAAAACATAAATTCTGAAAATGAACGTAATGTCACGGAGAAGATTGATTTGTAAGTCCTAAACTCATTCATTATGGGTTTAGATGAGGTGAGTTTGATGGTCAGTCAAGACCGTGGTCATTATAGCAGGCATTGTGAGGTCAGTATTAGCTCCCACTGGACCCATCAGCATGGCCATAATGTTTGTAAGCAGAAAGAAGGTTAGAAGAATTTAGAATTTCTAAATGAAATATTAAATTAATTTAATCTATTAGATCATTAACAGCTGGGTTATTTTTCTCCTTAGCCCAGGCAAGACACCTAATGTTGTCTCTAGTTCAGGAGTGTCTTAAATTATGAAGTGTCCTGGATATGTCATTGTGTGGTTACTCTCGAATCACTGAATCCAGTGACAATACTTGATTTATGAGTCTCACCTAAGCTATTAAGTGATCTTTACTCCACATAAATCTAAAAGATGTTCTACCACATATTTTCCTTCCACTAAGCTTTCGATTAGTATGTCTGGATACAGCATACTGTGAAGAAACAGCTTATTATAGCAATTGTCTTTTGTGCCTTTGTTATCTGTCAAGTGAGCAGTGTGGGCCACAACATGGCAATAATATAACGTTTCTTTATATAAGAAAATACGTATTTCAAAATATTTGTCATATATAATTTTCCGATTTTCTGAGAAACTGATATTTTAAGGTTTCATTCACTGTAAGCCATAATCATCGAAATATAATAAGTGCTGGTAATATAACACTCTGCTTGTAATGAATCGATATGAAGTCTGAGTTTCACTAAACATAATTTCTGAAAAAAGCAACCTTTGACAGTTCAATTTACTGTTACAAAGAATGTGTGATATAAAATGGTGGATTTTTGTGTTATGCTGTTGCGTGTTTGTGCCGTCTTACCTCTAAATTCTCCAGCCGACCCTTCAGGGTCTGCATGGTTTTGCCCAGTTGGTCTATAGTCTCACCGGGGTCCCGGGGCAGGTCTCCCATGGTGTTCTTCCCGTACTCCTTCCTTCTGGAGCCCTGACCCCGGGACTTACCCTGCGCCATCTCATCGGCTGCCGCCTCGCAGCGCGCCAGCTTAGAGTTGAGCTCTTTAATGGTTCCCTGTTGGCTCACGATGGTCTCCTTCTGCTGCAGGATAGTCTCCCGAAGCTGGATGATGGTGTTGCGCAGCTCATCCTCCACGGGGCTGCTGCTCTGGACTCGGTTGCCTGTGGGGCCATACCCGCAGCCGGGTTCTGCGCCCGGGGGGATTGCGTTACACACGAACCGACTACCTGTTACATCTTGGCTGCTCACCGTGCGCCCGCTGACCAGGTACAAAAGTCCAAAAACTAAAGTCAGCATCTTGGATGAAATGGGAATTACTAATCCCTTTAGGAACAAGAAAGTAAAAATGTTTCACAAAAAACAACAACAAAAAAACACCTGAAATTATGTAATAAACTTTTTACACCGATTTTATTAATTTAGTATAAAAAAAACATTAACACATCCAAAGTTTTACGGGGAAAAAAAAACCACCTAAAATTTATGAAGCGATTTGAAGAAAATAAATCCGCAGTGAAAGCCCATAGTATTACTTGTTCATCAACCACATGGTCGGTCTGCTATAATATACACACATACACACAAAGACAACCAAATCTTCCAGCATTTAAAACTCGGCCAATTCAGATTTTGATAAATCTACTCCAGAGAAAAAAGAAAGAAAGAGAAAAAAGCAAAAAGCAAAGTTGAACCCTGTTGGGTTTGTTATCTCCAGCAATACAATCCTCAGAAGGTCGCAGAGAACTCAGCTGTGCTTGTCTTTCCTCTCCGCTCCGTTGAATTGTCAGTGAGCGGTGCTGAAGAGACAGCGACGGCGCTCAGCAGATTATTATAGGGGAGGTGCGCACTGGCGCTTCCGTTCATCACTTCGTGCGCTCCGGTTATTCAGCCTCAGCCTGCGTCATCCGCCGAATCCCAGCGGATCCAAATCACGCCATGACATGCTTTGAGTACATCTCATTGACTATACGTGAGTTCTTTAGATATGTGCTGAAGATGGCAGATGTCAAAAAAAAGAGGACTTCACAAGGTTGTTGTTTCTCTCTCTCTCTCTCTCTCTTTCTCTCTCTCTCTCTCTCTCTCTCTCTCCCAGCGTTGCTCCGTTTATTCACGGTAACAGCTTGACTGAAGAAAAGTGTTGCTTCCTTTCTTTGGTCGCCTTAAAGTACGCAAAGTTTCACATGGAACATGTTTAATTCCTCCTCCCGGTACCTTTGAACATTTTAGGCTGTAAAACAATATGACAAAACTTAATGCTAACTGACTGTTTGGGGAATGTGAGAATCAGTCAGAATACCCAAACCCGTGGTGAAATTTTGAAGTAGCTACAGAGATCCCCAGCTCTGATTACCTAATTGAAAGCAGCTATTTGAGGAGGAGAATTAATGTTGCAATTCAGATGGCATTTCCACCCCATTCACACCTTGGTGGTAGCAGAATGGTGATGGCAGCATCATGCTGTGGGTATGCCTTCTTCAGCAGCGCAGTGAAAGCTGGAGAGTTGATACTAAGATGGATGGAGTTAAACATGAGGCGATACTGGGAAAGAAACGTGCTTGAGGCTGGGAAAGAACTGAGATTGGGACTGAGCCTCGCTTTAGAGAAGGACAACAATCCTAAATATAGCAGCAACATTAGAATGGTTTAGTCAAAATAAAGAAACCATCAATTTTTTTCTGTGGCATGTTTCATAATTGAGCTTCTCAGATCCTCTCCCTCCACTCTGACTGAGTTGAAGCTGTTTTGCAAAGAATTGGCTCAACGGGCAAAGCTGCTAGAGACTTGAAAAGACTCGCAGCAGAATGAGGTTCTATAAAGTACTTTCTCTGGGGAAAAAGTGCAAATGGCCACTTGTATTTGTAAATTAAAACTGTCACATTCCACTTTACAATTATGCAGTTCTTTGGATTCGCAATAAGCAAAATGCTGCTGGACAGAATACTACATTATTTAAATTAAAACTATAGTTCGGTCTGGTGCCCCACTGAGTTAAACCAAAATATCCATTGGCCAAAATATACAGGTTAAGACTGGAAATGAGAGAGTTATACAACTTTTGATTTACAGTAAAAACTTTTTTGTTATTCTGGTGTCAATTTGGGGTTGAGGTTCATAATTGCTTTTATTTAAATAACAATTTTACCCTGCCCTTTTCACATTACTGAAAGAAAATTATATGATCACTTTCACAGAAAACAATGTTTTCAGTGAAAAATATGTCAGTGTTGTTTGATTGTGGTTTAGTTTTTGTCCCAGGAGGATAAAATCTGAAAGGAAAATAAAAGTAGTTTTGAGAGAATCATTTAGTGCCCATCTTCATCTGTCTAGGAAGTTATTTTGTTACAAATAGAAAATTGAACAGGTAAAAAAAAATGTGACTTGCTTAGTTTGCTCAATCTGTCAGCCGCAGACCAAGTAGACCTCATGTAACCATTTATCTTTCACTCCAGTCTCCTACATTTGTGTGGAGACATGTGAAACTCTGAAAACTACGGTTTCCAATTCTTTTCTCAAGCTGGGATCATTTCCCCACATATCCAGGAGAAATCCCTCCGCAGTGCCAGAGCATGCAATGTACACGATGATCAGACGGCAACCTAACAACGCATTTCATAAATCTGCAAGCAAATATTTGACAGTGACAGATGAAGCCATTAGCCCCTTTCACAATGGGACACATCATAGCGACTTTTGATTTGAGCTCCAGTCATGTTTTCTAAAACTGAGACACGGCAGCAGCTGTCTGTCAGAAATCTTGCAAGAACTGTGGAGTGTGGAAAAAACTTCAAAGTGAGACGCTCTCTTCAGTCAGAGAATGAACCGAGCTCGGCACAGCTGTCATGTAGCTCAGAGACATATTTTCCCTCCCGAAACAGCCTCATCAATCTTTATTTCCTCAATATATTTCCTTAAAACCCGGAGCCTTGAGACAGCGACAGCCCTAGGCTTGTTGTGCAAAATTACCACGCTGCCCATCAACGTCCATCATATCAAAATCTCCTCACAGAGCCTTAGCAGCTAAATGTCAGCTGGCATTAATACACAACCAGCGTACAAAGGGAGCGCAAAGAGTCTGACCTGACAGGGAATGGCTGTTGAAGTCACTACCAGAAAAAGTGGCTTCGGATATGAAAGGTCTCATGGGAACGGGCAGACATTCACCATGGTAACCTTATCCTGCACTCACCCCCTTTTTCCCAGTTACCCTCAAATCCAGCACGCCCCGCCTCGGTGAGGAAGTAACTGGCAGAGGTGAAGAGGGAGACGTGCTGAAGACTGAGCAGAGATGACAACTTTCACTTCAAAGTTGATGGGATAAAGTTATTTCCTTTCATGTTGCAACTGGTGAGCGTGGGGAGAAAGAACTTTACTTTCTTAAGCGCTTCAGGGAGGTTTAGGATGTCAGCGGGGATTGAACTTTATCCCACATTGAGTTTCAACTATCCAAATTAATACGTATCAAAACTGGGTTGGTTTGGTGATTTCCGCTCTTACAGGCTGTGGCATTGATTCCCACAGTGTCCATAGAGCTGCAGTAATAGAGTGAAGTGTAACTCAATAGAAATAAAATATTAAATATTTTAGAATCCTGTTGAGAATCAGAGAAAGTAAGAATTTATGGTTTTCAGATGGTAACGTATCTGAATCAGTGGGAATAAACACACACCACAAAGAAAACATGAAGAAAAAATCAATTATGGTGAAAATGGTAAATGACCTGACCTTTATCAGGTCCAAAAGACCCCAAAGCGCTGCACACTAGATTCAATCATTCGCCTATTTACACACACATTCATAAGCTGATGGAGGTAAGCTACACTGTAGCAACGGTTGCCCTGGGGCTGCCATGCACGGGGACCTCTGACCACCAGCAGCAGATAAGGCAGATGAAGTGTTTTGCCCAAGGACACAATGACAGAGAAAGACAGAGCAGGAGCTCAAACTGACCACCCACCAATTAAATGATGAATTCCTACTTGCCTTGCCACCATTGTCCCCATCCAAATGAGAACTGATAGTCATAACATTGACAAGGTTCCTGAAAATAAAAGATCACTTACAAATGATCAAAGAGGTAAAACAGAAATAAAAAAAATGACAAAGACAGAAAAATAGCTTAAAAAATAGAGAAATAAAAAAAAATAGCTGTAAAAGTCTTACAGTCGTTCTATGCTTTGCCTTTGCTTTTTAATTTCCTCTACTTTCTAAAACCTTTTTTGTCTAAATATTTGTGGTAATGCCAATAATCGAGAGAAAAATCTCACATCAACAGAAAAATTTTGCTACATCAGTTTGAGTCTGCGATCAGTTTGCTAATGAACATAAAAATAAAGATGCCTGCTTTAACTGCAATCGGTTGCAGCTTATTTAACCTCCCTAGTACAGTTTGGTTGGAAACAGATCCGTGTTGAAATGCATAAGTGTCCATCTGGGTAGCCACAAGTTAAAGTTTCTTTCATTAAAATCACAACTTATGGTTTCACTCTGCTTCTCTGAAGTAGAAAATATCTCGTCCTAAAAGAAAGCATTTGGTTTCTTTTCACCTCAAGAAAATAATCAAATCTTTCTGTTTTTCCCGACATACAGGCCTTTAGACAACGACTGTTAAGAAACCAGGTGATAAATACCAGGAGAGGTGTTGAACAGAAGAAGGAAGCAGGTGAGTCTGATTAAATTAATGAGAAACATGGACTAAAGTGTGCTCTTTGATCACAGGGGAATAAGTGATGAGAAGGATGAAAATGTTTCAAACAAACAAAAATTTAACAAATATATCTATAAACTAAACAGAAGGGGATTGAAAATGCAAAAAACTGCAAACAGATAAAAAATGTGAATCAAATAAATACAGCCTCGATGTCATAATGCTAGCTACTGTGTCCCACTTGAGCTGAATACACAAAGCTCCTGTTCTGCTGAAATCAATTCATGTTGCATTACATTTGCTCAAATAAAAGGTCCCTCATTCGTGGGTATTTATGTTCTTCTACGAAGTTATTCAGCCGCAATGGTGCACTGCAATTTAGAAGTCCACTGGACCCTCCTGAAGCTCATGTGAGTCAATTTGATCTCTCCTTGCCTTCCATCGCTCATCTATCATGAGAGAATGAAGATAGGTGAAAATGAAAGTGCTTGACTTTGACTGCTGAAGTTTGCTACAAGGTCTGAGGAAAGTAAATTATTTATAAAGCTCAAAATTTCCATCTGCCTTTCCCCAACAAATCTTCCAGTACACAAGCTTTATATTTCCTTATTGGTTCCAGGGTCACCCAAGCAAATATACCTGAAAAAGTGTGATATCCGGTATAAAACCATAGTTACGTTTTTGCTGATGCAGTAGCATCAGCAAAAAAAATCAAGGTGCAGCTCTATGCACTTGTTGCTTCTGGCAGCATTGCCTCAGAGATGGAAAAACCATAAGGAGCATTGATCCCCCCTCCACACACCCACACACACACACACTCTTATCATGTGTGCTCTGTCTCACTCACCATGTGATGTTTCTCTGCTTTTAGTTGCACCGGTTGAGTGTGACATGAGTGCGATGGATGCCGAACACACAGGAGCTCTCATGGGAGCCACGCACAGGCTGCATGACACAGTACAACGGCTGTCGGATCACTCAGTCGGTCACATTGTTCAAAACAATGATTCTGTCTTCCTCTGTTCCTGCCGCCAGCTCTTTCCCCTGATTCGGGGCTACCTCCAGCAGCATGACTGAGGCCAATGCTCCTGTGAATCAGAGTCCATCACGGCTGCCAGCTGCCCGCAGAGATCTTTCGCAAACAAGGGTGCCCAGTTTATTCATGCTCACAAACATGGACTCACACATGTAAATGGAAGGGCTAGCAGAGAAGATATGATTAGTGGAAT
The DNA here is from genome assembly GCF_001444195.1 of Xiphophorus couchianus. Classification (NCBI taxonomy): domain Eukaryota; kingdom Metazoa; phylum Chordata; class Actinopteri; order Cyprinodontiformes; family Poeciliidae; genus Xiphophorus; species Xiphophorus couchianus. The sequence goes on along the minus strand of NC_040243.1, from coordinate 13,921,330 downwards.
TACGAAATAAGTAACATTTTTGTGAAATGAGCTTTAGAAAGATTTCCATTTAATGTGCCTCCCGTCAAAAAGAGACAGAAGATGATAATATAAAATGCATTTGGCTGATGTAAAATATAAAATAAGTGAAAGGAGGAACAACGAGTGGTGTACTCACATAATGTGTCATACTTGTCAGACTAATGCACCTGTGACGGTCTGAGGGCCTGCCACCCCCTTTTAGATCTTTGCTCAGAACCCAGAGCACAGAGCATTTCATAACCTGGCACATCTGCCAACAGTAGTGTCACTTGAGGATATCTTTGCAGGGGAATAATTCTGTTTCCTACACGCTTCCTGCTGCTGCTTCACTTATTGAATGACTTCATTCATTTCACACATCAGCTGTTGCCTGCTTATGCCACAACAACAAAGAGGAATATTGTGGGCCGATCTGTCAGATTTACTCATACTCGGCAATATGCTGCTGACTGTTTTAATGTTTTGCAGCAAATTCATTTGAATGCTCCTTGTGCATAGCTGTTACCATATGTTTAGTTTGTGTTTTTCCTTGCTCTACTAAGTGTGTTTATTTGCTGATGATTTTTGGATGTCTGAATTTTGCTCCTATACTCTTATCTTCCCCCAAACTGATCTGGACAATGCTGGGCAGGTTTGTGGTACTCTTCCTCATAATAATTGGATGTACCGAACTAAATTATTAACTTAACAGTCCTTTGCATTTATCGCCAGTTTCTTGGAATGTCCCTTTAAAGAGATATAGAACCGATGTTACACTTTTCTAAAGAAAAATCATAAATTGCAAGCATTTTCTGTATTTACATACTCATAGTGAGAAGTATAATATTTACAGAAGTGTTCTATGATATTTTTTGTAAAAAAAAAAATATGCAGCCCTGGTTTGAGGTTTGCAAATAATTATTTACTTTGCTATTTGATTTCAATATAATCTACAACACAATCAGTAATAACAATTTGGGAAAGTGTAAAAATATCAAGTATTTTTGTCTAAATTATGTTTTGGAGTAGGATTTGGCTTCCTGTGAAATATACCTTCTTTTTAAAAACATATCTACGTTATCTCCTTTTCTTTTTTGGAGGTAAGAAAAACTATAAAGCCAGTACTAGCTATATAAACCAAATGACAAGCAGACCTCTCAAGGCACCCTGTTTTTGTCTTATTGAAGTGTGGTTTCGTAACACCGACATGCATCCCGCTCATAAAAGGCTCTTTAAACGAGCTGGCGGAGGAGGATATGGCATAGAAAAATAGACATGTTAATCTCTGCTCCCTGCTAATTCAATCCCATGTAGAACATCCAAGAGAAATCAGGTAATTATTGCAGCTCGTGTTTATATTTGTTGGCCTTTTATTCAGGGTTTTGCTCATGAATGTGTTGCAGATTTCTTCTGCAAAAAAAAAAAAAAGGTAACAAGGACTGATTGACTTTCTCATAAGCCTGCCATTTTCTTTGATGTGAAGTGTGGCATTGAACAGAGGCGATAGAGAGATTCATCCAGTTCAAATTGAAAATAACCTAATCTCTGTCTGTTTAGAGAATACTATTAAACTGTTCAAGTGCTTACCTTCGAAAAAGAGTGTGGGGAAGAAGGTTGTTGAACGTGTATAAACTTATCTTGAGCTCACTACAGAGGCGTGACATGAAAATTGGGACCACTGCGTCCTTTATTACTACCCAGATCTGTAATGCTTCTAAAAAGTTCACTGATTGCACTTATTTGATCAGAAGCATGTGGTCCTTGTACTAATATTCTGTGCTGTTGTCAAAGCTCTGAGAATTGTATTATGCGAAACAGTATTAATTTGCACCTGCAGTGCAGCTCTGTCTGTAAATGAAAACAAACAGGCTGCAATTATGTAATCCACATGCTGCTATAGGAAATGGCCGCCCACAAATGCCACATGCTTCTCCATGAACGCCGAGCCATAAGACATGAGCCTGCATCAGTCTGTTTGGTTTGTGCTCTGATATATATGTGTGTACCCTCAAGTCTGTTCTTTTAAGATGAATTTAAAGAAAAAGAGACGTGTACTTTTTCCAATTGCAGTGTATCTTTTGTTCTATACCTTCAATGTTAAATATTAAAAATACCTTCTTGCCTGTGTGCACAACCATCACAGTTATTGTTAGCTGCAAAAGAACTTTCATCCCTTTCTTTAGTTTGAGTTCTGCAAAGTTTAGAAGGATTCACACGTCGTCTGCTTCCCAACCCTTGGAGATCTGCTGGCCTCGTCTCGCAGCTTTGTGATCAGAAAAACAACTCGGTCTGCAGGAAATCAGTTAACCTTCAAAGCAAGAGCAGTCCATCCTCATGAGTCTTGAACCTCTCCTCCTGCAACAGGATAAAAGTAGTTTTCAATCAAACGTGATAAAGAGATAAGTGAAATGAGCTTTTTGTATTTTTTGTCATGTTCTTCATCTTCGGTTCTACATGCCATCATCAGATGTAAGATTGTTTTTTTATATATATTTTTATATATATATTTCAAATGAAGATACTCCTGACAGCAGGTGTAAAATTCCAGAAAGACTGATACCAAAATAACCTCAGATAAGCACTTGAAACAGACTTCACTGCAGTGAATCAAATCAGTATCCAGGGCAGGGTGCAAACACGACATGTTAGCCCAGTTTTTTTTTTTTTTTTTACTGAGGAACTTTGGTGATTTTCAGCTTAAGATGTTGTAGAAATGGGCTACAAGTATTATCTATGGAAAATGACTGAATCTAATGTATTTGAGTACAATTATACTGTCTTAACCATGTATTAATACCGCTTAACTTTTGAACATTTTAACATTTTGCAACCAACACAAAGTAGCTCTGTTCATCACTTGATTGCAACAATGAAACACGATGATGGCAGTATTATACTTTTGGAAGTTTTCTTAAGCAGAAACAGAAAAAAAATAATCAGAACAGTTAGAAGTTTGATAAAGTGGGAAACATAAAGAAAATGTTAAAGACAGTAGACAGCCAGAGAGATCTTTCAGAAGGACAACTGCCACAAGCACGCAGAAGGTGCCAAAGTGTTCAAGTGTCGGAATGGCCCAGTCAAAGTCCAGAACTTAAGTTAATTAAGAATCTGAGGAATAATTGGAAAACTGATCGTGACAAATTCAATGTATTTAAGTTTGAGATATTCTGCAAAAGAGAAGTTTTAGTTTCTATAGTATATGGGGAATGTTTGCAGAGACATACTGTTTGTGGATGAAATGGCGGAAGAATGAAGTCATTGAGTGCAAGGTGTACTTTTTCACATTTTTATTTGCGTGTTGAAAAATGCAAATTTTTTCCCTTCTATTTCACAAGTAAGCACTGCTTTGTATTGGTAATTCCAATAAATAAATTGAAGTCTGTGCTTGTTAACCTAACTAAATATAAAAAATTTCAAGTGGTAGGGCTAAATTTGCAAGATATTGAATGCTATATAAACATTTAGAATTAAATGTATTCTAATTTCTACTGTTTTTACGGACGTTATTTTGTATATTTCTTTGGTTAATAAAAATATACAAACTCCAGAGTGGAACTTGTAAACAAAGCCAAAGTAAAAACCAACTCCAGTAAGTCACATCAACACCCCTGTGAATCTCAACAGGTTCTGCACTCTGGGATCCAGACAAGTTTTTCCCTTTCATGCTCCCAGCTTCTGTCAGGTTGGATGGCTAGCACTATGTCCATCAGGTCTTTCCACGGATATTCCCTGGGGTTTAAGTCTCAGCTTGTAACTTGTTCTGAAAGGTGAACTGTCACAGCAGTCCAAGTCTCAGGTCACTGCATACTGAATCCTATTTTTTGTGTTCAGTATCTGCAGTAGCAAGTCCCCTTCTGTTCGCACTGTCAATGTCCTCCAAAGCAAAAAAAAAATATTATGAAGATTTCATAATGATGAAGATGGGAAAACTTGGATTCATGATAAACTCACTGCAAAGCAGCACAGGACTGAGGTAAATGATACTAATCCACCGCTCCTAAGCTTTAATAACAATGCCATTTAGGTCTCTGAAAGTGTTAACTCATGCTTAAAATTCTCAGCCCAAATAACATTTATGAGGATCCCAAATGGTCTGCTGCTATTCTCATAAAATCCTAACTGCAGGTGCTGCCTGCTAGCCATGGCTGCTTTTGATTAGAAGTTGGCCACAGGGGATCAAGCGTGCCAAGGTTCAGCAGCTGCATGTTGTAGTTGGAGTCGGGACGGGCAGGACAAAGGGCATATGGAGCGGAAGTGGCCTGCAAGAGTCCACACCTTGGGGACACAACAGATTGAGACGGGACCTTCTGGATATGTGACGTTGCCAGATGTTGTGTGGACCAACTGTGAAGCAGTGCCGCCCGGCAGGCGGAAGCCAAGAGAAAGGCAGCACCCGCTCCTTTGTCATGTCTTCCAAATAGGCTTCACTTTTTTCGGTACACCAGCTGCCGAGTGGATGACTTTTGGACTCGCTGCAGCATGAACAACTTCGGGAATATTAAATTCTAAGTTTTTTTTTCTCCTCACAGATTACACCGAACTTACTTTTCATGCTGTGCACACTGACAACCGCTGTTAATCCTGTTCAACATAACCCCAGAAACTACAAAGAATGAATGAAGAATGTTTTATCCTGTGACAACTAAGCAAGACTCCTCAACTTTGCCTGACGAGAGATTATGCAATTCTTGCCACACAGCTTTGTAGTCACAGGAGGCTGTAAGTGCCACGTCATGTCAAACAGGATGCGAGTCTGTGATCTTAGATCATAGTTCTCAAATCGCAGGGAAAAGGTCAGAATCTTACCAAAGATTATCATCATCTAGTTTCAGTGCACATTTAAAGTTATGCAGTTGAAAAAGTTATTTAATTTTATATAGGTACATATAGTTTCGTTCTTTGTAACGACGATCCATGGAGAGAAAGATTTACATAATACCTGACAGGCAAGTTTTTTACTTGCTTTGCTTACTTTTTTCTCTTTTTTTAGCTGTACGACCTCCTCCTGCTCTGCTAGCGTCTTATTTTATCTTGGTCCCTGGTGTTCAGTCACCAGTGGGATGGGGTGTGTGAGTATTTGTGTGTGTGTGTGTGTGGCAGGGAGGTGAATGAAAGGGGGTGATGAAGCTGAGTTAGATCTTATGAAAAAAGTTGTTCTATACTAAAGACAGCTGAGTTAACTGTCTCAAATACTCCATAACCAGTAACTGGTTATTGTCACCAGTGAAGGACTTTGTAAATTTGCGCTCATTAACCATTTCAATAACAGAATGCTGTGCAGTCCTGCAATAAGTACATAAGATGCCAGTTTTGCTATTCTCTGCGTCCTCAAGACATGGGGGGGATGCCAATTCATCACTGACTGCACATGCATAAAAGCAATAGCAAACCTGCTCAGAGCACAATTAACACAGCCCTGGGCAAGTGCCCACATGTACATCCAACTCCAGTTCTTGAGAGCCACTGCACTGTATCTTTAAAGTACAGCCCTGCTCCAACACAGTTGTTCACTGCTGATTTTTTTTAAATAAACAATTTCACAATGTGGTATTTTCTACCCAGCAGAATAAATGTTAAATAAAACATTAAAAATTAAATGATTCAGCTGAAAGATGATGCATCCCTGAGGATGGATAAAAGTGAAAGCACACTTAATTCTTCACTTGAGTTTATTATCTTTTCATTATTGATTGTTAATTTTTATTTAAATTGATCAAACAGAAGAACTGGACTGTAGTGTTGAAGCACTTTATGTGTAAAAGGTAGCTGGAAAAAAAAAAAAACCTGATCAGACTTTTAAAAATGATGTATTAACTTACGATCAGTCGCTCTAGAGCCACACTGAGAGTTCTCGTGTTGATTGTGCAACAAGAACAATGAAGGAGTCCGCTCTCCTTCTAAGTGCTCTCTAATCTCCAGCTGCTTGAATAAATTATATGGACAAGAGAACTGCGTTATATCTCTCTGAAATATAGGAAATAACTTACATTTTTATTTGCATTGTCGTCTGTATGACTATTGAGAGGCCATTCAATATTTTGAATAATATGCAAGTTGGCAAAACTTATTGCTTCAGAAATAATGATGAATTTTGATGCATTTGTAATCCATGAAACTCCGGTTATTTTCTTACATACAGTGTTTTCAACTGATTAATAGGTTTCTTGGTAGAATATATAGAGATACATTTTCTGTTCATTCTGTGTTAATTTTCTTTCTAAAATGCAATTTGCCCTCTTGATAAAACTCAGTACAATAATAGTTTCAAGGCACTGACCCTAATCTAGTTATTCTCTTCACTAAAAGCCTACATTCATATTTTTGAATCTGTCTCATGAGGTTAGCTAACGAAAGAAAATATTTCATTTTTATCAGTGTTGCAGCATAACGTAATGATAATGTTCTTTGTAGGTTAGGTTGCATCCAAAGCTTTATATAATAAATGAGCTTGTCTGCCTGATGTCTGATCTCACAGTGGAGACAAAAAAACAATGTCAAAAATGTCATAAAAATCTCCTTAATTTGATGTCTTTGAGTTTTTGTTATCTGCTTCAAACGTCTTGTCCTCAGTGCGCAACTCCTCAACCTATATTTTTTGTAAAAGGTAACACACACTCACTTGTCACACAATGGTAAATATGCAACTAGTAATGTTGCAGCTGCAATTTCAGGTTTAGCTGGACAGCTACAGATAGTTTTAAAATTTTTGACAAAATCCCCACCATGAGCACTGAAAGTTATACAGACTCCGTATAAAACACACAAACAGACCAATGCAACAAAAAAGCTTTTCTTAACCTCATGTCACACAACGCACACGCTCAGTCCTTACTGATAAAGATGAACTCACTTCCATAAGCTAAATGCCTGAAGTGACTCCAGCGGTACAGCAGTCCAACAGTTTTTGTTACTAATTAGAGAAATAATAATTTGACTTTGGAGAACTTAAAGCCCCAGATGATCTGAAAGATTGGATAGAATTAAAGTAACTTATTTGTCCAGAGTATTTGATAAGAAGATAAGAAAAAGAGTGACATCACCTTAAAACTGACTCTTGAACTCTGATATTTATGTTGCAAAAGTCTTTTGGGGTGAGTTTTCCAGAACTACATGCTAATGTTTCAAGATTTGAACTAAATATAATCTAAATGTTTGAGTAACATTCCTACGTAGATGAAACAGCAGCTTGTTGACTTACTAATGTTGATAATATGAGAGTTTAGCCTGTAGATCTTTAATTTAATTTATTGCATGGCCAAAACCAGCCTGCCACAACATGCAATGTCAAGCTTTTCCACTATTTCAAGATTTGTGCACTACCAAGCTGTGCTTTACCTTTGTGTATTCACTGTTATCTTTCTGCTGAATGGTGAATATTGTCAAGTTTCCCTTGAGTTTGTCAGAATCCATCATCTGCACCTGGGATGTGGTTTTATCAGCAGAACTAGGAGATGTTTTCCCTTCTCAGCAATCACTGATTAGTGGCTGACCTGCAAAGCTGAAACTTCCAATGATTCCCATCAGGTCATATTTTAAATTCACCAGAATTATTGTTTGGATCTTTTAGTTTTATCTCACCTACAACGTTGTGCTAATTGGGTGACTTGTACTGTTTTTCTAGAACTAATAAATTTAAAATCCATTCACTACTCTACATCCCAAAAGCAAAGCAAGTTGATCTGTTTGCTTTTCTGATCAGAGCTTTGCCAACAAATTTCGTATAATAGATGCAGAGGGCTGGTTCTCGCTCAAGCCCATCAGACATGCCAGACTGATGGGCTTGGAAAAGGCAGCATGGGGTTTTGATTTGATTTGCAAAAAACTCACAAACAGATATAATGTTAACACAGTGATATACAAAGAGCAAGTTGTGTTTTTGCTGATAAACAGCTTGAATGTCATTGAGCAAACATCATTGATGCTCTCCATCGTGTGCTGGCCTGCAGCCCTCTGTGTTCTTGGCATCCTCAGTGGTTGGTGTTTTGGGTGATGGCATCTGTTTCTGTGAATGTGTGGATGGTGTTTACTAATGTGTAATTGTATGTCTGCACACGGTTGTCCCGCTGAACTGAAATTAAGGTTGCACACTTGCTAATGTTTCAAGGATAATTGGAGGATTTGCAAAGACATAAAACACTCTGGCGTTTTCCTTTGTATTTTAACTTATTTGAATTAGAAATTGTCTGTTTTAAGCAACCAGAACCCCTAGCCTTAATGACTATGTTCTACTACATTTCCACCCCCCATATTGGGATAAAATCCTGGCAAACTCAGGGAACATTCCAAATTAGACCAAAATACCTCAGTGAGACACTTTTGTAAGATTTTGCGGATGAGTACCCACCCTTCCAAATAGTCAAATCATCCCTGCAGTTCCTGATGCTGTCAATGTGTGGGTGACAGCTCATACTAAGAAGTTTGAAGCAGCTCACAAGCAGACAATTAACCTAAACACCCAGAGAGAAAATATGCAAATCTACTACTGGCAGCACTAAGCAGCACCTAATCGAATATGAAAAAATTAAGCAAAGAAAAAAAGTGAAATTTTAATTAGCAGCATGGTAAAACTTCCACTTCTCTTCTTCTACAATTGGCCCTTCACGTCTAGCAGCGTGGTCATCATTAGTGTGAAGCGTCTCTGAAAGTTGTCAGAGTTGCTTCCATCCCCAGAAGGCCGCATACCTCCTCTGTGTCCTCCGTGCTGCTGACTCAACCTCTTTCCTTCCTGCTCCTGCGTTCTTTTGCCCACATCACACACACACACGCACCCCAGCATGCACTCACACATGCACAGTCGTCTCTCCCTCCATCCGGTATCCGCAGGGTTTTGTTGTCTGGCAGAGGATTTGGCAACGACCGGATTTTAGGCAGCTGTGAGACAAATAGAGCAGAATTTATCCCAGAAATTAAATGATAATGCTGTGACACAGATGTGGCACCACTGGTCAATTTATCTGGGCACGTTTCTGCTAAGGTGCTCTGCAGAACAGTTGATAATGGCTGGCTAAACCTTTCATGTGTAAAGGAATGTTTATTATAGTTTATTTTAAAAAATAAGAGCCAAAGTGAAACACTGGTTGTGAATAAAGTGGTATTTTATTTAGGAACAGTCAAATCAAGTTTAAAAAGTACAAAATTACAATCTTCTCAAATTTCTTGAAAGGAATATTGCTAAAACCTTCATACTTTGAAAAGACTATAGAACTGACTGCATAAACATATATATATATATATATATATATATATATATATATATATATATATATATATATATATATATATATATATATATATATATATACAGTATATATATGTCTATATGTATATACAGTACAGACCAAAGGTTTGGACACAACTGTGTGTCCAAACTTTTGGTCTGTACTGTATATACATATAGACATATATATACTGTATACATATATATATATACTGTATGATTATATACAGAGTATATATATATATATATATATATATATATATAAAATGTTCAGGGACTGTTTTGGGAAATAATATCATTTTCTAAATATTGTCAAAACAGCACATGCTCAAACTATCATCAAGCAATGATTTTAAAGTCTTTACACGGCTCCCTGTAGCTCAGAGAACGGACATAAAAAAAATGATGACAATCTATAAGTCACTGAATGGCTTAGCACCAAATACATAAAAGGGCTGCTGTTGTTGTATCAACCTTCCGATCACTCGGGTTTCTTGTTCAAGTCCCCAGAATCAGAGGCAAACATGGACAAACAGATTTCAGTCCTTAAACACGTTTAATCTGGAACAAACTTCTAGAAAGATGCAATAGAGCTGAAACATTGAGTTCCTTTAAATCCAGACTAAACACACACACACATAAACACACCCCTGCCTTTGATTAATAATAAATGGAACATAGATATTTTGATAACTCTCTATTTTGCTACTCTCATGTAATGAGTTTCTTGCTTGCCGTGTTCCGTTTTTTATCATATAGAGCACTATGAGCTGCCTTATTGGTGAAATTTGCTATACAAATAAGCGTGACATGAATTGACTTATTCAGACACTTTTTAATGCAAACTTTAAAAAATTGCAAACCAAAAAAGTGCAAACTTATTAACTCTAGTTTTAAAACAGCATTAATTTAGGACGAAGGACATGTGTCGTCCCCTAAGTTTCCATAACATCACTGTGAGAAATATTTCCAAACAGCTTGATTTTACTTTCTCTTTTAAGTCCATCATTATGCAGCAAAGGAAGGGGGAGGAGTGGCACAGCACTACTCTATGCTTTTTACTGTTAGAGGAAAACTTCGGTCACTCCAACACTTTCTCTGGTTTCTCATTAAGAGGACCTTAAACTGTCAAAACAGAATGGTAAAAAATGTTTATGACTGCAAAATGCAAGTTTACAACATTTTTATATTCTTTGGTACTTATAAACAGCATATGCCTTCTCACCAATGATGCTTCGGATACTATAGTCACTTTTATCCTGTTTCCCTGACAGTTATGGATATTTTTGCTTCAGCAGAATTTTATACAGCCTTAATACGTCACCAAAACATGTTTTACTTCACTAAAACACGGTAAAACTGATTTGAATTCGACTATAATCTTCTTACACATCGTTATCTGAATAGTACATATTCCTGCCTGTGTTCATTTGTTTCTACACATGTACAAGGCATGGCACTGAGCTACAATGGTCAGAAGATTAAAGCCATGGTCCTATTAAAAGTGTTTTCAACAATTTGCTGAAGTATTAGCATGCAACATACGACAAACACTAGGGCCGTTGTAGATTAAAAAAAATAAAATAAAAACAATGTGGTCACAGAGGAGTATCTTTCAGAAAATGTGTAGAATAATTTTACATATTTACAAAAAAACTTGGATATTATCGGATGCCAAAACAAATCATAATTAAAGGCTTAAATTTATGATAGCAAACCTAAGATATTTTCAGACATTATATAGTGAAAAATCTGTTATAAAAACCTCTTTAAAGCAGATTTTTTTCTTGCAAGTGAATATTCTAGTTTAATATGGTAAATTGTGGACTTGAATATATGTTATACTATAGCCAGATTTTGAAACATGACTTTGATAAGTTAACGTAATAACCTTGATATTTAACAACTATGTAAATTTAGACATGAAAAAACAGTCATTCTTAAGGTTTTTATTTGCATTTTGTCCCGTTCCTTCAGCCATAGCTGCGACTACAAGAGAAAAAGTCACTATTTCAACTAAAAAGGATCAAATTTTAGACGCAATTCAAATGAACACCTATTGTGATCATAATTAAGTTTCTTAAATAAAACCCAAAATATGTCCCTGAAGAAAACTGCGTTTTAAAAAAAAATTGTGTAAAGTGAAAAACCTCTGGGTTTTTTGATGATTCGGGTCAATGTCAATACAATAGGTCAACTCTGCGTCGCAGTGGTAAAGTACTAATTCAGATAGGTTAGGTTAGGTTAGGTTAAACTTTATTAATCCCATAGGGAAATTAAGGTTATCTGTTGCTCACACATTAATTCACATCCACACAACATTAAAATCGTACATTAAAATGACAAAGAATCTCTCATTTAAAAGCTGCTTTTATCCTTGCTCTGTTTCTAAATGCAGGCTCACTTGCAAAATAACTTTCAGTTTCATAATTGAACCATACATTTACAAACTAGGACAAAGCATCAAAAAACTTCATCAAAGTGAGTATAATCCACGCCTGTCATTCCTTCTCATTTCTAATCTCCTAAATGCCATCACCAAACAGCGTGACTCATCAAAATTCTGATTTCGCGCATTCATGTGTTGCCTGTCTCTCCTGAAATTGATTTCAGCATCTAAATGATGCACTTTGAATCTCAACTACAACTTGTGCTTACACACTTTAATGGAATTTTAATCCCATATGAGACAGAAGACATCATCTTCTGGCTGCACCTCAGGGATGAATAAGGATGAGCAACAGCATGCCAGAAAAGTAGAAACAAGCTGCCATTGAAGGAAATGTTATAAAGACTCTATTTGTGTAAGTCTGTCTTTGAATGCAATCAATGCATGCTACATTTTTAAAACTTATCTTTCAATTTTACGTTAGACCACCCCTTCATGTAGCAGAGAAAATATGTTAATGCCCCTGTCATGTTATTTGCTGAAACTCATCAAACCTAAACTCTACCAGTGTAAAAACAGAGCTTGAATTATTCAGAATCAAAGTCCTTCCTGTCGGCAACAAACTCTTGCAATGGATTTTACATAAATCCCAGCCTTCCATCTTTCCATCTCAGTCATAATAACTTTCTTGCACTTTTTTTCTCTCTGCTCTTTATACCCCCTCCCCTAAACCCCCAACCAAGCATTAAACCAAATGTCTTAAATAGAAAGTGTGGAGATTGTTGGCATAAAATAACACCCACTGGCTCTGAACGCCAGTGATATCTTATTCTTTTTGTCCTCTCAGCCTCTCCCCTCACTCTCTGCATCACCATCAGATATTCTTTTACAGCGGTCTCCGAGGGAAACAGAGAGGGAGGCTGCGCGTTGAGTACTGACCCACACCGAGAGTCCACAGAAACTCTCCTCTCCACCCTGCTCTAATTCCTACTTTTACCCACAGTATTACACGCTGAGACTAAAACACACACATGAATACGGCTCAAAGCCCTTGTGCTCTCTGCCTGTTTTTTTTCTTTTATTATTATTATTCACCACAGCATTCATCCCACAACACACCACTGCGCTGATTTTCTTTGTCTGCTTCACTCTCACCTGTTTGAACCTCGGGATGTGGATCTTCTTTTTTTTCCCCTGCATGGCTGAGCCACATACAGTGAGGCTGTTATTTTATTATTTGTATCACTGCTTGTCTGGAATGCATATTAGAACCTCAATCAGTCGGTCCTTGACCACCTGCCTGATTATCATCTACAAATGAACCCTTCTCCTTGAGTTTTTTATTTTATTTTATTTTATTTTATTAATTCAGGTTCTACGTCTGGAGAAATAGGACTCCATAAAATTTATGCAAAAACAAAATCAACAGGTGCCTACTTGAGCTTTTTTCTTTTAGTCCCATGCTCTGAATCCTAAAGAATTTTTCAGATTCATATTTTTAAAGTGAGGTTCTTTGAAGTTATTTTCGGTTATAGCTCCTTTATCTGTAGTAGAAAGATATAATTTCCCGTTGAGTTTGTATAATTGCTAAGGCACTGAGGCAGAGAAGTCAGGCTACTCACTGTTTACATCAGACATATCAGGCTCAAGGTCTGTGATACAATTGTATCCAGCCTGGTCATGTATCTATTATTAATAGCCTGCCCTTATATAAAACCACTGCCAGTCATAATAAATATCCCATATTGCACCTCATCAGGTGTGCATCAGCCATATGCGGCTTATAGCCAGTTCTTGGTGACCGCATTTCCATACCAACAACAATTTTTTAGCTTTAGCTATAAGGATTTTCTTTCTACAAATTGACCGCAATATGACTTTTTTTTTTTTTTCTTAATATGGTTAAGTTAAGGGAACTATTACTATTATTTACAACAAAAAAACTTGAATGAAATCTGAACTATCCTTTTATTACTCTTCTAATTAGGGAATAATAAAACATACTCAGTCTTTGGGGTTTGGCAGAATGAGGCATGTTGATATTTTCGTCACTGATGGAGAAGCTTGTTGCCAGTGGCTGTTGTTGAGTTTTGTAAGGCGAAGGCTGTGAATGAACCGAAACAATAAGAGCAGAGTGCGTAAAGATGATCAAATGAACCCATTTTAAATTTGTTTTAAAATGCCTTGCAGACTAAGTTAATATAAGTACTGTAGTGGATTTGTTTATGATACAGCATTTACAAGCGTCACTGCAACACTACAGTAGTTTGTGATATTTGTTAGATACACAACTTCATGTCAGAGATGAGCAGAGGTAAAGTGCTGGCCACATTTATTGGCACTCCTGTTCAATATGTATATATTCATTTTTACCGCAGCGGCACACACTGAGGCATTTAGAAAAATCAAACATTTAATCGAAGGGCATTTATTTATTCAGTAAGAAAAAAAAATCCCGTCTTAAGAAATTGTTCTTAATAACACTTACTTTAACAATCCCCTTTACCAACAAGGCAGCACTTCAGTCTTCTTAAATAGCATTTAGCAATGTTGGAGCACATTTAGTGAGGGATCTTTGTCCATTCTCTCTAAATCATACATTTTTTCAATGGGAGATTATGTTATTGCAGTGAAAAAACATATTTCAAGGCATTTTATACATCATCAACAGGCCCGCTACTAATTCTGTATTTGATTAACAATTCTGTATTTGAATAAAATTTGCATAAAATAAGAATTATTGTTTATTTGCTATTACAATTCTTCTAATTTAAACATATGTAGAAATAAGTAACCACTACACATCTATATTGAATATGCTTTTTTCCATATATCCATCAACATGTTTATTCAGGATAACTAAGGGGAAGAAAATAACATTTGGTTCTTAATCCACCCTAAAACCATTCAACAAATAAATGCCTGCAATGTGAACAAAGAGAGCCCACCACCTGTCCTAGCTGAAAAATAGAGCATGCACAATAGATCCAGAAAAAAAGCCATTGCAAAGCAAGTCAAGAATGAACAAAAATGATGTCCAGACAAATAAGTAGAAAAAGTAAGCACATCAGGTCAAATAGCCCTACAGAAATTGATAGAGTTGGGTAAAAACATAACAAAATGAGCTCTTCTTATTTCTGAAGAGCTTGAGCTTTAGACCAAGCATTTATTGAAGTGTTTGTGTCTTTTGGGACACATTTTCTGAATTAGAATTACCTATTTAGCCTTCTTAAAGTAAAGTAATTATTTCACCAAAACCCTTGGGTACAATAGTAAATTACAGAGCAAATAGATGCCAAAACAGAGCAGCTGTATAGATCCAGCATCTCTGATTTGAATTTTAATGGATCATTGATCCAATAAAAGATAAAGCTATTAATTTTCTGGTTGCTGTTGCATCTGTGGAATAACACAATTTTGGCTACTTTCCAATTTAAAGGGCAATGATAACACGTTGCAGGTCATTTCAACGCAAATTCTCCTTAATGGAGATGAGGGAAAAATCTGGAAAATTTAGCAAATGTTCAGGCTTTAGGTATATTTATTTCTTGAATTTAGAAAGACTTGACATGCGGTTCTTGAAATACATAAAGCAAAAACTAAGGGCATTTTTAGATCCCATAATTCTGCATGAATTCCCAATGGTTTCCGTCAAATTCGACTTTCTTTATTCCTTTACATTTCTTACCAAAAATATTAACTTATGCCTTGCTGCAGAAAGTTGAGGTCATGAATCCTTCATGCAAACAAGAGCAGCTAGCACAGCCTTGCTGCCTCTGAATCTTGAAAATCTTTAAAAATGTCAGCTTTATCAGAAATAAATATGTAACAACATTGCTTAACTTTATTTTATTTACACACATTTTTTTTTCCAGTAAGAAAACTGCTAGGATCCTGAGTTGTTTTTGAGTTTTGTTTATTCTGTCTTTCTTAGTTTCTTTTTTGTTACATCAGTATGGTTTATGTCTTACTTTACACCCCAGTATAAACTGTCTGGCTGCACTTTCTTTGCTTTCTACTTCAATTTCATACCTGTAGGTAAACTACATTACATACCTAACCCTTCTGTGTAATCTTGGCAAAGTGCTCTAATGAATTATGATAATAACTAATATTAAAAATAGCAAAAGCTCACAATTAGGATTAGTGATCAAACCAATAGCAAACTCATGATGGTTGATAATTTTTATCAAAATATCATGTAATAAAGCACTGCAGAAGTTTCTTTTTCGTTTGTTTTTTGTTACAGTATGTTATTATCAGGTTTTTAGTCATGAAACTAATTTAGATGGTAGAAAAATACTTGACATTTTTGGTTAGGTTAGGCATGAATTTACATATAGTTTTCCTGAAATTGGTTTGTGACAAACATCTACAAATAAAATGTTGTTTTAAGGTTTTTGTAAGCATGAATATATTTTTCATTTTCTCAAACATTACAAATAAAGCCAATTTAACAAAAGCATAACATTTTTTTTTCACATTTACCATTATTATACACACAATCTTCCACAGCTCAGGACTAGAGCTCCTTCAAGAGAAAGAGCCAAAATTTGGTTTTAAAAATCAATTTCTAAACTTCAGTTTAAGGTCTGAAGGTGTTCTGAAGTGTTTGCAGCACTACCCTGTGTCACCCCCCCCTATCAAGTGTCAAGTGCTGGGATCAGCAAATTAGGTGTGTGTCAATAGAGTTGATTCAGCTCTATAGGCCACCTCCGCTGTTGGCTCATAATCTATTTCTTCTCGCCCACATTCTGCCTCTGCGTCTTACAAGCTAAACAGGCAGACACAATAAAGACACAACAGCTCGTACTTGAACAGGCTCTGAAAAAAGCACCAAAAAAAAAACATATTCAGAGCAGTAGTTTGCTTGGAATTATGATTCAGCAGATGATGAGTCAGTCACTGATTGTGGAGGGTGTTTTGGATGTGTTTTTTATATTTCGTTTGGTGTTTAGACTCAAAATGGGGCATATAAAGTGTTGAATTTTGTGTGTGAAATGTTCTTTGGCATTCTTAAAAACTTTTGCATAAAACTTATCACTAAAAGGGGGGAAAAAAAGGATCATTAAGTTAGAAAACATTGCCAGAGTGGCTGTCTGTACTTTTAGCTTCTTTCCCAAACTCTTGTTTTGTCTTCAGCGCGTGTTATTCCTGTATTCCCAGCTGGGTGCAGCGGCGTGTATATCTGGCAATGTGACAAGTGAACTTAAAGACAGAAGTTCTCCTTTGACTTCACAACGACTAGCTCCGTGGTGTGTATCCAGCATGTGTGCATGCATACGTGTGTATTTGATGTTCTTGCTCTTTCAGAGTGCGGCTAGGTATCATTGTCTTCGCCTGCTGCTAGAAAGACTTATCCCCTTCTGCTGAGGACTGACAGCAAGGACGACAGGTCACTGATGCCTGGATGATCTAAGAGGCCAGTCTGTGCTGTCTCTGCCTCCAAGTCTCTCTGTGTGTGCACGCAAGCATCAAAGACAAAGTAAGTCTTTAAGAAGACTTATTGCGGATTGTGTCTCTTTGGAGTAACTGAGTTCTATTTCACACCAAGCATTGTATCTGAAAAATGTCCCTAAAAAATCATTTCGGCATTCAGCACTCATGGAAATCATACTGTACAGTGTCAGGGGTGGAGGAGGAACAGATGACCACATTCATACCAACCAACTGCTACTGCTATCTGTAATAAGACGGGATGAAAAAACAAAAACAAAAAAACAATTCTCTTACATACAAGATACTTACTCCCACTCATCTAAACAATACAGCACATGCCAACTAGTATAAATTATTCTGGAAAAACTAAATTGCAAGGAATATTTTAACCTCGTTCTCTAAACTTTTCTTCAGAAGGATTAAAAACTTAAAGTACAGGAAACAGCAGTGAAAAGACATTTTTAGATTTTGTGAATTTTCATGAGACTCTTTCATAGAAAGTGTAGCAATGTGGCTGGCTTGTTACAGATTTAGAGATGGAAGGCGTAAAGGAAAGAGACTGCAATATAATGTGCAATGTCCACACTGTAATCAAGAAGGGGGATTTAAAGGGGTTTTGCTGCAATTATTTTACTCTGAGTAAGAACAGGCAAAGCAAGAAATTGAGGACAAACACTGAATGCTGAACTGCATGAAAAGTTTCACAATCTCCTAGATGAAAGTTTCATGGAGAATATTGCTTTAATTGACTTTCGCCTGAAGCTCTTTTGCCTTGCCAATATCTCTCATGATGGATGGAAAGTGGAGGAATGTGAAGTTGTAGAGCTAAACATGATGTTTTTCCCATGTGGATACACAAAAAATGTCTAACAATGGGTATGTCATTGGGTGCTAATTGATCTGTTATATTTTAGAACTGTAACAAACAGCTTTGTTTTAATCACAACACTAGGTATAAAAGAAAGGTTGATAGCAATACATCCGTCCTTCTAATTTTCCTCCTTTATTTTCTTTCTTCCTTTGACTGGGTGAACAAACTACCAAATTCACCTAATAGTAATCATTAGGTGAATTGAAACATCATTTACACCAATTTCAGTGACCAAACTGCACCAATACAGAAAAATTAACTTTTATTTTAAAGAAATTGAGTCTTATTTATGCATTATCATGTTACAAATAAACTGAAGGTATTACAGCTTTGAAGTATTTCGATGCAACTATATTCAGAGCAAAATATGATGTATTTTTTAAAAAACACTTTCTTACATTACTGGTGAGTTTTCACTTTGTTATTACCTATTTTGTTATTTTGTCATTATTAGATTATTTGTTGCTCCAATGAGTAAAAAAAGTCTTCATTTGATTCATCTTTTGTTTATGTGGCATAAGTTCACATTGACAATTTTAGATAAGTCCTACCTTTAGTTTAAGTACATTCAGTTAATTTATGAAAACAATCCTGGACAAAAATCAATAACCAGTGGAAGAAAACCACTTACTCTTGTCCAATAACACTTCACAAGGCTGAGCTGTACAGAAGGATTTTTTTTATCATTTCTATTTATTTAGTCCCTACAGATTGTCCATGAAAGACTTCTTCCAGGAACCAACTCTTTAACAACTCACTGTTACAACAATCCTGTAGCGGTTGTTTTGAAGAGCTGGTGACCTCACAATATCCCAGCTTTTAAAATATTACTCTGACTGCTCATATCACCAATTCTGGCATTAGTTTCAGAGCTGTAACTCCTCCCACAAGAGTGTTACATGGCACATTAAGAATAAATGCATGTAAAGCATCTCGATAGATTCAATACAAAAAATGCCGTGAAGCATCATTTTACATGACCAAAGTGAAGCAGCACTAAAGTGATTTGAACAAATGTAAATAATGAAAAATGATAAATACAAACGCAACAAAAACACAAGACATGAACATGTTCAGTCTGTTACATCAGTCCTGCTTCAAAACCGATTTACTTTGAGTGGTGTTTAAGTCTGTTAATCTAAAATATATTCCAGCTTAAAGAAAGAACATAAAATTTTTTACCAAAGCAAGTTTTCCTTTTCCATCTTCCATTAAAATACAAGTTAATATTTTTCACATTCTTACAACCATGAACTTCAGTGTGTTTTACTTTAAATTACAAACCAACACAAAGTAGTGGACAAATGTGAAGTGGCAGGAAAATAATTGAAAATCATGTTACATACAGCCCCATAGTTGATACTAACACCAGACTTTATTGCAATTACAGCTGAAATCTATCAGGATTAAGTCTTGCAGAAATTTCTTTGCCATTTCTCTTTGCAACACAGCTTAAGCAGTAAGACTGGATTGTGTCTTTGAAAAGTATTCTTTTAGTCTTTGCCACACATTCCTAGTTGGATTTAGGTCTGAACTTTCAAAGGGTCATTCCAATACATAAATATACTTTGATGGCTTTATGTTAAGGGTTGTTGTCCTATACAAAGGTGAACCTTTGTTCATTTAACATGCATTTATTTCCACCCATCTCCAACTCTGACTGAAGTTTTTTTCCGCCAGCTTCCTTTTCTCTGCTAAAAAAAAGCATCCTCACTCCATGATTCTGCCACCACCACATCACTTTAAGAATATGTTTGCTAATTTCTCCTACTACTTTCCAATTATGCCTTAATCTGGTTTGGTTGCTACCATTAATTCTATTTCACTCTGACATGTTTGTTGCGGCTTACACTGCATCAAAGCTACAGTAAAGCTTCAAGCTGAATCTGTTTGTTTTGGAAAGTGGCTTGAGGTGACATATTGAATTGGCATTTTCAAAATAACTAAAAGAAGCGAAAATATTCTGGTTCATGTGAAGTTTTTTTGGCCACAAATACTTATTACCTAAAGAAATGGTAGAACTTGACGTTCCACGATGTTTTTCAGTTTGTTCATTAACATACGTGCAAAATAGAAAAGTGTTACTGCAGTTTTATGTAACCCCCACACACCATGTTGATCTGTCTGTATGTTTTATGTGTTTTTTGTTAGTTCTTTGAATGTCCTGTAGAGGGCGCTTGACCCAAATTTCTCCTGTGTCGGTCAGAGAAGAAGAGTAAGGCAGACGGAAGAAGAAAGAGAAATGGTAAACTACGTAGACTAAGCACGTTTAAGCAGACGTAGAGAAGTTTTCTGTACTAGGATTACTCTTAAGTGCTGCTGTGATACAAACTAATTCTGTTTATTTTGAACTGGACGATGTGCATTCTGTTCTGGGATTTCTCCGGTGAGTCTGTTGTTTTATTTTTAGCTGCTCACTTACGTGGAATGGCTACCTAGCTTCAGCTAACGTTGCTCAGTTTTTTTAGAACCGGAGTACAAGGTGTAGCTCTGTAAGTAGCATAGCTGTGTGAAATTAGACTGTTTTATGATGAAGTGATGTTTGTAACCATTTCTGCTAATGTTAAGTTTTATTTTTTTTATTACTGGGCGTTTTTTGGTTTATTTTAAACGCTAATTCAGTTTTCATACCTGTACCTGCATGATCGGTTAACGCTCTACATGCAGGTTGGGGGTTTTTTTGGACGGCCGATATCTGAACGAGCCAGTGGAGTTCCGGAAGCAGAAGGGTCCCGCCGCCATCTTTGTGACTGTGAAGCCTGGGACAACGCAGAGGGACTGGTGCTGCTGGAGCTAGCTGTTTTAATGGACAACAGATAAGTTTATTGAACAAAAAAGGGGGGCCCTAATCCTTTAATTTTTTTTTCATTCCACAAATTAGTCCTTCATGAACATTTTCAAAAAAAACACTGAGAACTTATGTGCACATTAACTGAGCTGACTGAATGAAATGTTATATTAAAGGGCTAACTGGAAGATGTAATTTTCTCCTCCTGGGGGGTGGGGGTGCGCAATTGTGGAAGTGAGCTTTAAAGCTACAGTTTAGAAAACTATCCTGATTTTTAAACAGCAATTTTATTTCTATAAGGGTGGACAATTTATTTTTTTTATTTGTTGATAATTGGTGTTACCTGGAGTATTATTTTTTTGTGGGGGAAGGGAGATAAACTTGAGTTGTTAAAACATATTTGCTTATCATCCTCCTGTGTGACCCTAGAGCATAAGTAACTTTACTATGAGTTCTTTGCTAATTCGATTAAGTAGTGGTTACATTTAGCAAAAAGAACGCTTTACATGCAGCAATGTTAATCAACTCTATATTGAAAACTTACCTTCCTGACCAAAGTGGCTCTCATTATAAAATCCCTTCATCCCTTCACTTGCATGCAAATCAGAAAACCAGACTTCAAAAACCTCTAAGCAAATAATGATCGCCAGCTAAAAGGATGCAACGAACAGTACCCAAGACTGTCCTTCAAAATTAATTTTTAATTGCCAATAAAATTAAATCAGAATTTGTAATTGTCTTTTTATTTATACTGCTTGACAAATGTGAAAGTGAGGCCAAAGTAAGCTGTCATTGTTGTTGATTAAAGGCTTCTTGTTGTTACTGATTCCCTTCTGAGGAAGGCTTATGATTCGGACTTCAATGCAAAAACAAACACTTAAAAATGAGCTTCAGTGCACCCAAGCTTTGTTGCATTATTAATGGTTTCATGGAGACCAGATAGCAATGCTGTAGGGTGGAAAAGAGGTGGGGAATATAAGACAGAAACGAAGGCACAAAGCAGAAAGATGAGATAATGTGAGAAAAATCAAAAAGAAAAATAGAAAGGAAGGTGAATAAAAGCAAGAATTAAACCAAATAAGAAAGTACGATCTGAGATCTTTAGAGAGAAAGGAGTGTGTGAAACAAAGTCAAATCCGAGTTACAAAGGAAAAATAAGTCGAGAGTAATTCTGTGAAAAAGAAGAAAGTTGATTCATCTTATCTGAGTTCATTCAACCAATTAGACCAAATCTCAAAAGCCTCTATCTGAGCCCAACAAGAAGGCCTCGCAGTTTATGCCACTCACCTGAAGCAAGGAGCTATTTAAGCACCCAGTAAATTATTCAGACGCCTCAGCAGTATGCTGACAAACCTAAAAACTATCCGTATCTAAACTCTTCGATCGCAACTTTTAGTTTTTCTGCTTCTAGATTCTCTTTTTCTTAGTCACTTATATTCCCTATTGTTTATGATATCATAATGCCATTTTCTGGGACAAAATAAGAACAAAATAAGCTCAGATTAATTGTCATTAGATATCTTTGAATTTACAGATTTGCTAAGTTGTTCCTCCTTATTCCCAACCGAGACACATCATTGGAATATCAAGCTCGAGGCACAAGAGTGAAAAATAGGGCATACGCTAGGGATACAGTATGAGCTCTTTTGATCTCGGTAAAAAAAAAGAGAAGAAGATTCACAGCCTGGAAAATAATATGTGATGGGAACAGAATTGTTTTCTGGCAGTGTGTGAAATAGATTCACTGCTTTGCAAGCCAGTGATTATGTCCCAAATAGGGTTTTTATAAGACGTGTCAGAACGTAGCCAGACTCTTTAGCATTGTTAAACACTCACCATAAATCAGATTCATGTGCAACTCCGAGAAAACCTGAAAATCATCTCCTTTGTTCTGTGACCCAGTTTCTCTCTTCTCCATCCTATCAGCGCCACTGCTCCAGACTCACCGTGGGGGCGCCCTCCCTCTGCCCAATGATCTCTTTTTCACAAAGGGTGCAAACAGTTACCCCGAAAGCTAATTCCACTTTTATTTCCCTTGAGTGCAGTCTCTAAATCTGATATTAAATAATAAAAAAAACCTTCCCTCAATCTGGAAAAAAAAAAAATATACATATATATATCTTGATCCTCTAACCCTTGGTCACTTACTTTTAACTGTCCTCATATTGTCGGTGATATCAGGTCTTTGGTGAATTGGAGAATTTTTTTTATTGATGCTGTATTTCACAAAGTATCAGTACTATAGATCTTAAATGGGTGTCCTTTAAAACTTAAAATTGATCACGCAAATAAGATATGCAGACTCTGTAAAGTTGTTTTTCACTCCATGGATGTGTCTACGGTTTCATTTATAAAAAAAAATGTACATTATAGTAAGAAAAAACCTGTAGAACATGTCAACTTTTTTCAGTAAATGCATTTTATTAATTTAAGTGATTTGTAGAAATTTTTTTTTTTTGTAGGGACAACTTCAAGACTATTGCAGAAAGCAGCCTTATCCATTGATCAAATCAGGTGATTTAAAAAAAAAAAAAAATAGAGTTTGATTTTCTTAGTGGGATAAGGTTTTGCCTGACAATTGACCTTTATTTCATGTTCATCTTCTTATCAAAAGTGTAAAAAGTGCCTCTGTCAATTTATTTATTTATTTTTTTAATTACCATACTTTACTTACAAACAGCTGGAAAATGTATGAAATTTATGAAAAATGCAGAGAGTCAATGTTACAGTGATTATAATGTTTTGAAAATAAGACAACTTAAGTAGAAGGATACAATTTTTATTCTTTTTTTACGACAATTCAGTGAAACATTTCACAGCAGGGACGTTTTTTATTTAAATGTGGAGATTGCTGTAGTGTTCTCCAAAATCTAATGAGAATTTATTTCAGCTGCTCTACTATAAGTATCACTACAGAGAGAAAATTGACATGTTTGGATTCTCATTTTCCTGCTCTTTCAGAACAAATAATTTTTTTTCCTTTTGTAATTGATCTTAAGAGTCAAAGTTGGTGATGTTCAGTCTCCATCTCATGACAGTGGTGCAGGCTTATATCACCTCCTCCCGTGACAGACAAATTCATGGGAGGCATTCTCTGCTCATCACAGGCAACCGTTCATCTTCTCCATCCAGCTTCTGTTGCTAGAAATCTGTCTCACTCCCTTTATTAAATTGAAATGTTTTCCAGACAAAGTCAAAAAGCGGTGCTTGAGATCCAAAGTCGGCTTTGTCAACACATATACAAACTATTTATCATAATATGTCATATGGGACCATCTCACATTCTGATGGGAACAGCTCATATTTGTTGAATAAACAAGACAAATATTACAATGCAGGATATTTACATTAAACTACAACAGCCTGATTTTCCTTTTTTGCAGTCGATGACAGATTTGGTAGCGAACACTGCATCGTAAAGTTTTTTCTGCATTTATTTCAAATCGTTTTGCTTGCAAATATGCATCAAATCTGAAGTGTTGCTTTGAAAAATAAATAAGTCAACAAGAAGATTACAATTAAATGAAGGGTTTGTGTAGCCTTGTGTTACACAAATCCTCAATCAAGGCACACTAAATCACAACTGTCACCTTCCTAAAACGAATCACTTCCATTTTTTTGGCAAAAAAATTACTTAGGCCATTATTTTAGGAAGGTGACAATATACTCAGTCGTTGAAGTTGCAGATATACCTTATTCGCAAAACATTTGTCTATAAATTGTGTATATTCACATGTCTTGCATTGATGTTGTTCGGGGTAATCAGGATGGTGCTGAACTTCAGGAGGTACTGATCAAGAGCAGGGCACACCTTGGACAGGTCGGCAGTCCATCGTAGTGTCTTCTAGTTTTAGAAATCAGATATAATTTTAAGTATTTTTACATCGTAAGTAAGTAGTCCTTAGAACTTGATGATGTTGGGTTGTTAAATATGTGGCAGTCTCAGTGATGAGCAGCACACATTTTTATGCATTCCACCAACACAGTTTTCACTCATCTGTCTTCTTTGTACTAACAAGTGGGCCATGTGTTTATATTGGCAAAACGTTGTCTGAGCTACCAGCAGTGAAGACTGAGTGGACACATGTGGATAAGAATGAGTTCACACTGTGGGAGGCATGAAACTGAAACAGAGAGCTCGGCAGCCAGAAAGCTGCATGACCAGGATGATTAGTTCGACTAAGACAACTGGGATAAAGACATTCTACGGTTCATGCAATGAGGACTAATGTAAATATAAATTTATGTGCCTACAGATTGGCAGGAAAAGCTTGGAATCCCTACTCTCATACATCCTCCCAATTTAATGCCACCGCTGGTAATAAAAAAGAAGAAAAATCACTAAAATGGTTTAAAATAAATTCATCTTTTCTATAATAAGCATAATCTCACACTATTGAATGAAGATACATTCAGTTTTAGTTTCAGTATATTTATTTGGTGTAGAACTAATCTAATGTGAAGAAATAGCTGAATTTTACATAATCTCTGGTCCCTTGATAATAGACACTCCCGAGCAGGTCCTATAAATCAAATGAATCTTTGAGATTTATACTTTACTTTTACTTTTTTAAAAAAAACTATCCAAGTGTGTGGGAATGTTCTATTAGTTCAACAACTATTTTCCTGATATAAATATTTTGTGAAACATAGGCCTATTTTTATTAGCCACTCTTTAAAGTGGGAAAGTCAAGAGAACATATCTGTCGACGTCTGTATAATGACTGTTATATTTTTGAAAATTTCTACGAGAAAATAGCTATTGTCCAGCAGTTGCTCAGATCTACATTGGACAGATTAATTAAAGGTAAAAAAAATAAAATATGCTGGGCATAGCAACAAGTGTGGGATATGTGCACAAATGTGAGCATGCTCAAAACTGCAGGCGGCTAACTATGCCAAAATGTTGTGTGTAAAACACATTTTACACACAAATAAAACATATTACAAATTGTCCTTGAGCACAAAATAATTTCTTCTCTAATACATGTGATTTATTTATTTATGTTCAAGATAAAATTATGGTTTTGAGAATATTGCCATTGCCAAACTGATTTTGTCCATCGGGGGGACAGGTAGCTCCAGTTTTATGGCTTGAAAAAAAAATGTGCACAGGCAAAGTCAGGTTGAGTCACATTTTTGTAGAATATTTTTGATTATATAATGAAATATGAACATTCCTTTTAACATTAACACACTATTATAACTAACATGCTTTGATTCATCAATGCATTTTTTTTGTAAAATGGACAGTCTTCAAGTTATTTATTTGACAAATTAGTCTTCCTTTGACCTAACAGCTCCTTATTTATCCTTCAGCCACATTTCAGTTGTGTCGATGGCACCCTCTGCTATCCGGGAGGATGCTCAATTTCATTTTAAGTAATCATGTGACTCTTGACAGAAATTGAGTGTTGAGTCTTTATTAATGACAAGAGATAATTTTGTCCTCCAGGACAGTTTGGAAAATATGGTTTATATTTTACAACATTTTGGCTGGCAGTTAATCTAATAAAAATGGAACAACACCAAGACCATAATCACCTAGCATAACACGGTCGTGGTCAATTAAGCTAAACGTCTGTGAAGAATGGTCAGAATTGGTTTGTGCTGCCATGAGTCATCAAACATTTACGATAACTGTGAATAAATCTTTTTGCAGATTGGTTTTAATTAAGCCTCATTGGAAGAATTTCTAGCATAAGCTTTATGCAGCATTACCAGAAATTAATGGAGCATGATCACAAAGTGGGCTTGCGGAAGGTTGTATTATTGGATTAGGTACACGTCCAGAATGAAGGGTTTACTGCCCACCATGTGATGTTAAACAATGAATCAGATGGTACCACAGAGAAATAACCAGACCTACCATTACTGCGAAACAATGCAACCGCACTGTTCCAAGCGAGATGATGTGGGGAGCCATAGGATATTTCGCTATGTCATGTCTGAATGTCCCAACTGTGGGTAGTAAGCCTGAAATGTTCCACAACGTCTATTCAAGCTTTAATGATTGCATTGGTTTTTTTTTCAATAGAAGCTCTCAATGAGTCAGCTCGCCTGTCGGTCTCCTTCTTCTGTTTAACTCGTCTGCTCTCTGTTGTTTCTGGCTCCTGAAATTGGACGTCACCTGCAGTAATGAAGAGGTGGTTTATGAAATCAGCTTGAGTGTCAGGTCAGCAAGCGAGAGTGCGTGGGAGAAGTCTTTAGAGGGCTGTTACAGAGATTGGTGAAGAAATTACTAAGGGCCTAATCATCACTTTATAACACTGAATCCTGCTTCAACCAGGCTGGGCAGGTTTCAGTATTTTCAGGGAACAGCTCTGCAGATTTGACCTGAAAACATAGATTGTTTTGCAGAGCAGCTACATTGTGTTGGCAAAGCATTGTTGCTTGTTCATGCGGGGTAAAACCAAGACAGAAAAAGGTTTATTTACTCCCATGTGAAGAGGGAGTGCAACCTCTTGCAGACCTGTTTGCTCAGTATTAAGTCAGCGACATATGTGTGTCAATATCTGAGCCCCCCTGCTGGGATTGCATGCTCAAACAGAGTGAACACAGTGTTATGAGCACTTCTAGGACGTGATTTTGAGAACAAACGGGACATTGCTTTTGCTGAATCCATTCAGGTTAAATGCAGTTTTTCGCTTAAAATCAGGAACAATGTAAGTGTCTTAATAACAAAGATATTGCTTTGATTATTTTAGATAAAAACAATGTGATTTGTTGACTGTTAGTTTTATATTAAATATCCTCCAGGAATATTTGCTCTGCTACACAAACTAATGTACACAAATCAAAGACTTGTTTCATTCTACATCAAATACTTAATGATTCCGAAGCTCTTTCTAATGAAAGTGCGATAACCCTGCAGAAACACTATTTATATTTAAATATGCTATTTGTTTTTCTTTTTGTGAAACCTGTCTTTTAATGATAATAAAGGGAAGCAGGCAAGTTATAAATAAAGTACATGTGAGTGCAGTTCCTGGTAAACAATGCTGGATTATATTCACCTTAGATCAAAAGTTTGCAACCTTTGTAATCTAAAGATATTTTTCACTTTGTCCAGCTAAATAAAATGTGTTTAGGACTGCACGACCTTTTGAAGAAAAGACTCCGTATCATCTTTGATTAATATCTACTATGGAAAATGTTTTCAGGCATTTAACGGACCATCATTTTATTTCTATTTAGGTTTTGAAATAAAGAAAAACACAAGATTTATTTAAGTGAAATTGATAGATACATTTTCTTGTATAGAACATTGATATTTGTAGAAAATGCTATAAAAAATTATAGATTTCCTCTAAAGTTAATATGTTTACTTTAATATACACTGCTCAAAAAAATAAAGGGAACACTCAAATAACACATCCTAGATCTGAATGAAAGAAATATTCTCATTGAATACTTTGTTCTGTACAAAGTTCCATTTGCACAACAGCAGGTGACATTGATTGTCAATCAGTGTTGCTTCCTAAGTGCACAGTTTGATTTCACAGAAGTTTGATTTACTTGGAGTTATATTGTGTTGTTTAAGTGTTCCCTTTATTTTTTTGAGCAGTGTATATACTTTCTTAGGATATCAATGAATTGCATTTGATAGAAGCCTGAATTCTGCTTTTTATTAAATAATCCTAAATAATATTTTCTGGTCATCAGGTTTTGACTTTCGGTTCAAGTGTAACTGTTTCATGCCAGAGGGCAACAATACAAAGCACACCTGCAAGCTGACCTCTGAAAGGCTCAGGAAAGGTTCTGAAGTGACCTAGTCAAAGTCTGGGCTTAAATTCTAATGAGGTTCTTTAATCCCACTTAAAACTGACTATTATTTAATGTTTAATGCCAAAAGTGACAAAACCAGTTACTAGGATCATCTACTCTGAAAGTCTGACCGTTAAGTGCAAATATAATTTTCAATAATGTTTAAAGCCAGACACTGATGGCATTCTCTTCTGTACCTGCTTTGTCTTAGTCACAGAGACTACTTATATATATATACACACACACACACAGTCTAACTGCTAAGCATAGCTTAGAATGACCAATTAATGTACCAGAAATGAGTTAAGATGGTGGGAGGAAACCAGAGAATCATTCGTGTTGAGAGAAACTCTACTGCTACAGAAAATGAACCAGATTTACATACATGATCTGCATTTAAAATCTCTTTTTGGCCAAAGTATATATTGGCCAAAAATTAATGCTTATTTTGGGAATGTTTCAATGGCCTCTAGTCATTTCAATTAAATGTTTTTGTGTTTGCTGATGTTCAACATTTCTTTTAATGCTCTAAACACTCTCTAAAGATGGCATTCTGTGTTTTCTGTAGCATTTAAATTTCATCCACATAACACCTGCACACATGATACAAGCAACAAGGTGTACAAATGTTTTTTTGTTTTCCCTACTCTGTATTCAAAAGTGGGTATTTTCTTAGCCCCTACAGAAAGAAGACAGCACTAGAAAAAGATACAGCACATACTAAACATCTGCAGCTTTGTCAGCTCTTCCTTTTGGGATGGACAAAGCCTCTCTACCCCTGGGTCACCAGCAGGTAGTCATAATATTATGTCTGACTGATGTGCGCCCATGCCATGAAAATTAAGTAAAAGGTAATAATTTGTTGCAGCACTGATGGTCTGTCTGTATTGGATGTTATGAGCCTGACCCTCAGTCACCTCAGCATACTTAATGCTTGAAGTGACTTATGCTATGGTGGCAATCATGGAGTGTTTATATAGCACTGAACTTTCATCCCCGTACTAACAGACAACAATTAAGTTTGACAAAAAAGAAATGACAACATGATAACTCATTCTGTTCTTAATAACTAACCTGTGAGACTTCCAGATTCAAACAGGCAAACTGGTAATAGCCAACCAACTGGACAATGAAGGTTTAGAAAACACTCTACAACATTTTTTACTCCTCTTTGTTGCTTCGGTCACCTGTTTGGCATAAAGTAATGAATTTCTGCCTATTTGCTAAAAATTACATACCTTTACATATAATACCGACTGCTCATAAATGCACCACAGAGAAACATCTTCAAGCTCCTGTTTTAGTTTTAGGTCTCTACCACTTTCTACAATGCTACATCAAAGAAAGATCTAATGACAAATTCCAGCTTTTGCAACATGTTTTGATGTCTCCAGATAATAATGAAATGGCAAATTTGTTCAAGCATCAAACTTTTTTTTTTTAGTGATGTTTGGCTTTGGTGTCAGAGTTTGATCAGAACAACCACTTTGAATGAGTCTCCTCTCTGTCAGATCATGTTCCTGTCCCTCTCTGATGAATTCCCTGAGCCAGCTACATGGAAACAAAATTGCAAAAAAAAAAAAAAAACTTCAAGGCCTCTGCATCTGTTTTTTATGTGTAGATGTAGATAGAGAAGTGCCAGGATGTTCTAATGAACACAAGAAGGAATGCCTGGAGATCTTCCCTTTTCTTGGCTCCTCAATGAGCTGATTAGCCATTCCCTTTTTGAATTTAAACTCCAACTAGTTGATAGAGATTAGTTACTTGATGTTTCCTTTCATTTTCACACATTTCTTCAAATGACATTTAATTTTTTTGTTTCCGGTTTTGCTCAAAGAAACTTTTCCTCCTGGGGGTTGCATTTGAAAAATGGCTGTCTCGCTGCTAAAGAGCACAAACAGGAGAAAACAAATAAATCTGCTGCGGTCGCTTAATTGACACATGGAGAGATAATAGCTCATTTCACCAACTGTCTGTGAGTGATATCTATTAGTAATGATAACCCATCATGTGCTTTAATTAGAGAAAATGCATTCATCTTTCAATGTGTTCTCTTGCTCACAGTTTCTCAGTCTCTTAGGGCATCGCTGAGGTTCTTAATTCCTCCTGTCTGCCTCCTCGATCTGTCGTAAGACGATGTAAGAAAAGAGGTGCTCATGGTAATACGCTTCAGTAATACATTAAAATGTAATCATAGGAAGTAGAGCTATTTTTTCGCTTTGAATTTGTCCTGTGGCAACACCAACTCTGCTAAAATATATCTAATCAAATAAACAAGACGTATCTCCGAATTTTCACTGGTGTAATAGCCAGCAGAGAAAAAAAAAGGTTGACATGAAGACATTTTTTTAAATTTCTATCCTTTAATGGAAATGTTGGGATTCTTTACACAAAAACACAACCTAGGCTTGACATCTCAGGCCGATAAGATTTGAAATTTTGTCATTCTCTGAGCAGTTCAGATTTGCAAGGGATTTTCTACATCACACTCCCAGCTCAGAGTGGAATTATCCGTCTTTTTCATCTTTATCTCCAATCAGTTTCAACTTCAAGTCATGGAGGATTTACTCTGCCAGGTTTTGCTATGCTATAAAATATAAATTCTCTTAACCAAGAATATAGCTCACCCAGCTTACGGATGAAATGAGATAATATTGCTGTGGAAGTGGTTTGTGGGTTTTTATTTCTTTAATATGAACTCTGACTCCTTGTAGGTGTTTTCGTTTATGTTTTCATGACAGAATGACAAAAATCCCCAGGTGTTACTGAGCACATGACATCAGAGGCCCATCTAAAGTTTGGTTAAATGTTCCCCAACGAGCAGCAGCTCTTAATGATGGCCTCTAAAAAGTAAATGAAAGCACAAAGACGGGCATGAACAGTGTAGGCAGGGTTTATTGAGGCACAGCTCCACAGAGGAAATAAGGCACGACTCAGAGCAGTCATGGTTCTTGCATGAATGGCACCCCAAGCAAGCCCATCCTTATGCTATCCTCCAGCCAATCAAAATGAAAGAAATCATCAAAATTCTGTTTCAGATCAGAATGCAGTGCAGTCCTGCACAAAGCATGTGACATTTTCTCCCTGTTCTAAGCAGCAAACCACAGAGTGTCGTCTCTCTAATCTGCACATGCATGAAAACAAAAACTAGTTAAGGCTGCAACACCTAAGTTATGCTTTCTATCTGGTTTTTCTACATTTCTCCTTCCTATTGCGCATGAAACATATCAGAAACCACCACTGACTCAGTAGCATCATCATCAGGTATCAGAAACCAAACTCCAGAGGAGTAAATAGTAGATATGCAAATTAATAAAGGTTTTATATGTATGAGTGTGACCTTTAGATTTTTCAGGGTTGTTTGACCAGTGCAGTTCCAGTTTTTAACAGAGACTAATACTACACTAAGTTCTAAAATTGTTCTATAACAAGAAAGTTAGGATACCTGGAGAACCAGCACAAAGCTTCACAATTACATGACTAAAAACGGGGAATGTCTGATCCTTTCCCTGGTATGCGTTTTTCAGAAATGCGAATTCATAAACTTCGATCAAACTACAATTAATTCAAAAACATCAGACTGTGATTTTAAAAACCTTTTGAAGTTACTATGTATGTATTTAGCAAACAATGGCAACTGTGATGGCAGGTGAAAGACCATGATGAATCATTTCAAAGAGTTTTTTTTTTACTTCTAACAGGACATGTATCCTGTATAACAGAAAACCATAAATGTAAAACTGTAACATCAGTTTGCACAGCCTTAAGCTGACAGTTTTTCAAACATCTTTTGATTTAATTTGAGAATTTAATCAAAAATGGACATGGACTTTTTTTGGTTAAAGCCAGTCTCCATTACAATTTTAGGCTTGATAATGTTTGTCCTTGAAAAACGTTTCCAAATCTAATAGAGGACATCTTTTGTCTACAGCCCCCTTCAGATCACACACACATTTGTATCTTTTCTGCAAACTGTTGCTTCAGCTAAATGATGTAAAAGGAAAGAAAAAAAACTGAGGGACAACTAAACTTTAATTTAGGTGCATAGAGCCATTTCAACTGATGCCTGGTCTGAACCTCCAACGATAAAATGCTGGAACTAAGTCAAAAGTTGCTTCAACAAAGTTTGCTCACATTTGTGCAATCAGGTTATTGCAGCTTTTATATTTTTTAAAATGATTTTTCGCATGATGTTTTGGAAATGTTTTCTCAAGGTTAGATTTTTATCTATCAAAAACCTGAAATATTACCTGGATTGTGCACTTTTGAGAGGTACTATATCTAAAATATGTGATGAGTGATATATAGAAATAAGCATAGAAAAATAATAGTGGGGTTCTGTTATGGCAATGGTATTTTTGACTCAGGGTTGTTTATATGCAGATCAAAGTGAAACTAAAGGCTTTTTTAGCATTGCACCTTGTTGATGTCAAACATTTCCACTCCTTTTCAGTTTCAGTGAAATCCCCTCTAGTGCCTGTAAAAGGAGCATTTTCCTCTGTTCTAACTAAAAGGTTCTACAGAGGGAGCATATAGTTTTAGTGGTGAAGGCAGAATAAAACTTCTGTAGCACCAGCACTGGTTTTGAACTGGGATCAGTTTAATGAAAGAGTGTAAAAGTTCAGTTTAAATTTGTATTGATATGAAGTTTCACAGTTGATTGAAAACCCAAAAGCTTATTCATTTCTGAATCAAAACAGGCACATTTTAGTTCATCGCTTATATTTTGACATAAGCATGACAGAAATTGCATTAGGAAAAAACAATATTGAGTCTGTCCATTATGTATGCTTTGCTAGCTTATCTGTGTAAGGTGTCAGGGATCTCATTCTTGTCTTCAGCCGTCATTGGGCGAAAAGAATGTATAGGGCAAGGTTTTCTGCCCAGGTAATATGTGTATACCAGCCATGGCCGGGATCCCAACCCAGGACCTTCCTGCTAAAATTAAAGACAAAGAACAAGGGTTTGATCTGTAAACATTTCAAACCCTTGGCTCAAGAGACGTTTTTGTTTTAATCTGCATCTCTGTTTACTACTAAAGGGACAGTATCACATGTATGAGACTGTAAAAACTTTAGTGAAGTCTTGGATTTAAGCAGGATCTTGACTTAATAGCAAGGATAAAAGTTACTGACCCAACTGCTAACATCTGAACAGCAACTTAGTTTTTCTAGTTTGAATCTTTGTCTTGTTTTAAACCCCATAGATTTAGGCTGTTTGTAATTTGCAGTATGTACTAAAATGCATAGTTTATTAACTTCGCAGGGGGTTTTTTTGGTCAGTTTTTAATCTAAAGAAAACTTTTCTCAAATGTTCTGCTGGATCAGCTCGTAACGTGACTATTAATCTAAATTCTTACAGCGGTGTACGATGTGTGGTGTTCATGTTCACACAGAGCTATATCACTGATTCTTCTTTTTTTCTGACAACTATGCTGTTTCTTTCAGACAGCTTTCATCAGCCTTGTTTCCTGCACCACCAGGCACAATAGATTACTCTTTTTCTTTTTTAGTGAACAAGCTTGGGTTGTTCCCAGAAAGCACCTTGCCATTTGAAACTGCAAAACCATATGTAACAGTTACGGTGTTATATATTTCCCTTAGGGAGACCAAAATGGAGCCAAACAAGGAATGAGTATTACAGTTTTACAAGGTGACGTGGAAAATATATACCATAACCCCTAAAGTTGCTGTGTGAGAGTTATGCAGCTGTAGACAACTTTATAAGATTATACATCCAGCTACTGCTTACCCTTAGGTTACTTAAAAACATAAAGGTTGAATGTATAAAAGTGATGTAGCTCAAATAAAAAAAAAATCTTACATCTCTTCTGCTCATTGTTGCTGAAAACTTCCATAGAAATTTTATTTTCAACGTTATTTCAAACTCACTAAAATCTGTATGAATAAAACAGGAAGGCGTGCAGATTGTTGATTGCCCTATCCATTTACGGCAGCCATCTCCTGGCAGCTGTAATATGATCCTGCCCATCCATGACATTTAGCAAGATAAACCAGGAACAGAAAACAAGCAAATATTTTTAAATGCTGTTGAGTAATTGAGGCCAACTCTGGAGAGCAGCACATCCATGTCTGTTAGTACTAGAATTTAATTTAAAATATTTATTATGTTGTATATTCTGCATATTGGAAGAACAAGCTCTCTCCACTGAATCTGAACAGTGTGCTATGCATGAGATGTCCATAAAAACACCGTGTGGAACCCACAAGGTGATCCACAAGAGTACTTGGTGTTAGGAAACCACGGTGTTGCAACCCTTGTGTAGTCGATACGGACTCGAAGCTGACCTTTTCAGGCTTTATCCGTGCAAAGGTACATTTTTACGACGGCATACACATACTTGGTGTTGCACAGTAAACTCCTCAGCGGGAAACAGTGTTCACATCAAACAGTTTTGTGTGTGACACCAAGCTGATAAGGTTAAGAATTGCTTGCAAACTGTCGCAAAGACACACAACAACCTCCTGAACACTTTGGAAGTTTTCTGTGCAAGGTTAAGACCCTGGAAAAATCTAGAACTCACAGGTCTTTCCCAGCTTGGGTTTATTCAGAATGACCTGGAGACTTTTAGTCCGAAATCCCCACCTGCACCTTTGACAAGGGGATGATAGTTGATGGACAGATTAAACTAATCATATTATTAAAAGCTACAATGCATAAGAAACCACTGAAACAGAAGTCATGTATGGAATTTATGTATAAATGTAGGATTATAAACGATTGCAAATGTAAAAAATTCAAACTAGCTTTGAGTGTTGCAATAGCTCTTGCTGCTGTAATGTCACCATTTTAAAAGACAAATCTATTTCATCAATCTCTAAGTCAAACTGATTGTAGGAGCACACTTACAGGCATACTAATGTCAGCTGTTTAAACCAACCAACATTTTTCAAGTATGTTCAAGGATATTAAGAAAGTGATTGAAATGGAATGTATGCATGTTATCTAAAGCTGAGTGGCATAAATACACTTGCAGTACTGATAGATGGATTTGAACAAAACAAAAGAATTACATGCAAAATTATTTGCATATTTACAATATGTGTGTTTTTTTTTTTTTTTTTACTGTATTCTTGGGGCTGGTGCAAAGTAGCCCTAAAAATAAATATCACAGTCCTTGAGTTGATTTTATATCAAGTCCCCAAGCTTAAGAATGAAAAAGATGGAGTAAAGCTTCTTCATCTGAGTTTGATCTTCAGGTTTTTTTTTTACACTACTGAGAGTGAGGTTGTCCAACAAAATGAAGCCTTGCTTTTTTGATGAAAGGGAAATTGGATTTCCCAGAATGCTGAGCTGGTGGGCAAGGCTCAAAATCAGCTGAGCGCTGGATTCTGGAAACATTTCAATGTTCATAATGAAAACCTCTAAAACTGTGGTTAGGGCATGTCCAAGGAGATTCTGTTTGCTACGTTGGAAAATCTACGCTCAGTTCACAAACAAACAAGTCTGCTGTTTGCGGTTAAGGATTCTTTGAAAATGATGCATAGAGTAAACAAGTCAGACAGTCATGTGACCTGCAAGTGAAAGCAGTGGCTCTTAGTTTTTGTCATAATTGATATAGAACTCTGCAATGTTTTTAAATATTAAGGTAACAAAAATAGGTGGGTGATTTTGTGTGTTTTCATGCAACATATTGTGAATTCCACAAAAATACATGAAAATCTTTTTTGATTGTTCATGTATTTATTTTTGTCATAATACCACAACTTACATGTTTTTTGTCCTCTTCTATAAATATGGATTGTTTCGTGTAAGGAAATTTGATTTTCTTTGTAAACATTTTACATATTGAGAGAAAAACTTTCTAGAAGGCTCATGTAGTTTTTTTGTGTGGCTGTAGGCCATTTCTGTCAGTCATGGAGATTTGCTTTTTGAATAGCAAAGGTTGCTGAGCCCTGACCAAAACTGAAAAGCTGGACAAAAATGGCATTAATCAGAGAATCAGCCAGGAGATCCATGCTAAATATGGGAGGTGCAGCGATCCAAATCCAAAACTCGCCTCCGAAAATCTAGCCAGCATGCTGAGGGGCACAGGAATGGAAATCGGTCTATAATCAATAGGAACATGATTAAATACAGAGAATACTGCAAGAAAAAGTTTGAGGCACTGCAAAAGACTTGAGCCTGGGGTGAAGGTCCAACCTCTTACAGCACAATCACCCTAAACATAAAGGAAGAGCAACAATAGAATATTTTAGGTTAAAGCATTCACATCGATTGATCAATACTCTCTGTTCAGTCAGACTGACCCTGAGCTTTTCTGCAAAGGATTTCCAACACTCTTACTCTGTATATGTGCAGACATATATCAAAAAACAAGAGATATAAAAAATATGCATGTAACACTTTTTAAGAGTTTTAAATCCAAAAAAAACAAAACAAAAAAACAAGTAACGTGTATTACGCTTCTTCCAGTTCGCTGCCGTCTGTCACACAATAAGATAAATTTAAGTTTGACGTAACTGACAAGTGTGAGGACATTTTCAAGGGTTCTCAATACTTTTACCGTGCGCTGCAACTTCCAAATTGCACTCTGTAACTTGAGCAAATATAACACAAGAAAAGTTTTAGTTTCCAAACATTTGGAAGAAATTTGACTGTACAAAAGGTCATACAGACTCATACTATCTTATCACACAGCACAGAATCACAGTTCGACTTCTTTGGCCTGCTTTCTTAATATCGTTGGCTGGAACACAGACTGCTCCTCATCAAACGTGATACACTTGTCCATTTGGAAAGTTTTCAAGCCTGATCAGGTAGAACATTTTTGCTTCTACTATAAAACCAAAACCAATGAAAAATCAATTGTGAATGTGTTATAAACCTAAAAGTAAAACCAAAAGTAGCTATTCCTATTTGTGCATGCCTCACATTATTTAAAGTGCCTGTATTTGCCAGAACATCTCCAAGTTGCTTATTTTTACACTCAGCTGAAATATTGATTCTGCTGTCTGCATTCTTGTCACATTCATAGACAAACCTCTGAGTTTGTTCCTCGCAGCACTCAGCGACGTTATTGTTTTTTCTGAACCCCTTAAATTTCGAAATGGGCCATTTTGCTGAGCGCTGAGACCAGGTTGTTAAATTAGCAAATTTAGTAAATAATTTACAGCTCCTTAAGCTCATTTTGGAGAGGTATGCCTTGTCGTTTGAGTGTGTAATTGTACCCCCCAAAAACAGAAAAGATATTTGTTGACAATTTCATAGTTAACTCCAGCTGTCATAGTCAAGATTGTTGCTGCAGTGTTTGCCTAGCTAGAATAAACATTTTTCCAGCATTTGTTTTTATCCGACATCTCTCTATTTGTTTCTGTTCATACTGCTGCACTAGTTTTATTTATTTATTTTTTTTTGGTTCGATCTTTTTTTGTTGTTGTTGTTTTGGGCACTGAGATTGAATCCATCTGCTTCTCAATAACATGACAGTATTCCCACTCGTCCCCTCTCGACAATTTTACCAGCGACTGGATGCTCTCTCCGCTGTGAAAAGTTTTGTATGTTGTGGGGGTTATCAAAAGATCCCAAGTGGTCGGAAGAGAAGGGGGGGAGATGTTGAAAGATTCATAGGACCTTCGCTCAACAGGCGTTTCCATGGCAACACAACACTCTCTGGCTTAAAGAACCGAAGGCCTCGATGCAGATGCAGCTCAGCCGCCTCAAAGACCCTTTGATTTCTGTGTGCACAGGAAAACGCTTGCACGCAGACACAGCTCGTGCCTTTTTCTGTGGGCGTGTGTCTGTGTGTGTTTTGTTTTAATGTAATGTCACAAAATATCCGCTCTCATTTCTTGCCTCCCCTTTGAAATCACCGTAATCTCATTCCTGCTCTGCAATAAACACTTGACTTGATTTCCAACAACTGAAAGGCAAACATTGTTTCTCTCTCTCTCTCTTTTTTTTTATTTCTGGCTCATCTGAATTCAGCAAAGGTGTTTAAACTGATTTCACAGAGTCATAGGATTGATTGGATGTAATTGCTTTGAAATAGGAAAAACCGAGTTAATTGAGTTTTAAATGAATCATCTCACTCAAATCTACCATCATTCAAATAAAAATAAAAAAAAACAGTAACACATCAACTGCCAATGGGGTTGATTTGTTAAAATCTGACTGCAAGTAAAGATTGTGGCTTTACTTATTCATTTCTTCTCCAAACATGCAGTGACTGTACACACATACACACGTGCAAGTCATAATGCACTCGATCGTCCACCCACAGAGCAAGTTTTCTTTATTTCATGAATAAACCATTCTCTTAGTGAAACAATTTAGCGCATAAATAAGGGATTCTTGTTGCAGCAACTTGTTACCTCCAGCTAAGATTTCACTGAGGTCTTCTTGCATCCGTCTCAAACTGACTGGCACGGAGAGCACCCAGAGCAACATCTGCTAACAAAGTGTTCAGCCTGAACTACAGAATGCTAAATATGTTTACGCCTGTGAGACGAGACAATCAGGCGATTAGAGAAGTAATAAGATTTCCTACGTTACTGCAGTTTGTGAAGCCTGAATGGGTAAGGGTTGCTCTGCATAGTAAATATTAAATATTTTCTTACAGCATTTTAAGTGCTTCTTGTAACTATAGCTGCTGTGGAAAAATAAGCATCAGGTCATCAACAGTTTCAATTAATAGTCTCGTAGGAGAACAATAATTTAAAACAACTTTTCTCAGACACCTTACAGTGATTTGCAAAAAAAAAAAAAACCTGGCAAATATCCCTTGAACTTTCCCAATTTGATCATGTTATAAAGACAAGCCTCAATGTATTTTTGGAGCGACGTTCTGAAGTGCGATTTTGAGCCAAAATTAACATGAAATCTTATTCTCAACATGTTTTCAACTCCATGTTTTTTGGAACCACTTATTGGCGCACTTTCAGGTGGAAGTCTTTTGAACTACCAACTTTGAACACGTACAGACTGAAATTTTATAAGTTCTACTTATCAAAATAGTTTGAACTCCATCCGATTGGATGAAAACCATCCATCCTGAATCATTGGCAGAAAGTCTTAATGACATTAACATCCTTTTTTTTTTGTCATTTTAATGCTTTGATCTAAACCTGGGATGTCTAACTTCAGTCCTCTGGGGGCAGTGTCTTGGATGCTTTAGATTTCTTCTTGCTCATAAAAAACATTAAAATTGCATGGTCCAAAGATCAAGTACAACTTCACGTACTATACACATGGATATACCAGAGGTCATACAGCTTTGCTTTCTCCTTTGCACCACACACCCACCCTGATTCTCACTGGACAGATTAAGAGATTACAGAACTCTCTCGATCTGTGTGTGAACAGTGCGTGTGTGTATGTTTGTGTGTTGGAAGGGTGAAACTGAGAGAAGGGGGCATTTAAATCAAGGTGAAAAGGCTTGGAAAGTCTCCTTTTCATTAGTTGTATTTTACCCCTAGACCACGGCAACAAAACCTTAAAGGTTAGAGGCATTGGTGTCTGCAATATGTAACCGGACTAGCACTTGCAGCTCTCACTGCAATGAAATGATATTTGTTTTGAGGTTTTTTTTAAAAATGTTGACAATATAAAAAGAACACGCATAAAAGTCTTTTGCAGAAACTTGTTAGAATGACTAAAGAAGAGTGATGACGCTGTACTGAGGAGACGTCCAAACATAATTTCACATTCTCCAACACGAACAAAACAAATTACAAAAGCTCAAGGACAGATTCTTCTCCAGACTCTTTGTATCGGATAAGAGGATGAGTTTTTTTTTTTTTTATGCCACTGAAAAGGCAGATAATCTGTAGACGCAGCCAGAAAAATGTTTAGGCTTGCACTGACCCCTGGTGTTGACTTCCAGACATTACAAGTCTGAGTTTGTTTTTTTTAAATCCAGGCTGGTATTACTGCTAGTAATGCCAGTCAAATGCTTCTGTATATGTGTTCTGTATAATTACTCCATGCTTACCCAGAGTACATTTATCTGGTTGCTACATTTTTCATCATCTAAAAGCTGTAACGGCTGATTTGCATATTTCTAATTTGACATCACTTGTATTAAACATGTAATAAGTCATGTTTTGACTTTATTTTTTGTTCAGTCAGTTGTGTCTGCTGTAAAGCTTACCAGTTCAGTGCATTGCTATAAATCTTACATACATTCACTTGTTACAAGTCTAGCTGAAAACAGGTTGAAGGTGGATATTTCAAACAAAGCCAGTAAAGACATGTACATGAATGACGGAGTACTACGATGATGCAGATTATTAAAAAAAATATCCAATATTTTTAGAAGTTGCAAACAATTGTTAAAAGTCCACTTCTCTTTTAAAGAGACAATTTTATAAACATTGCAATTATAGCTACATAATGGGATTTCTTTTCAGGGTATCCACATTAAAGTTGAATGACAACTTTAGGAACTTTACTTCCTTAATCTGAGCCACCCTCTTTTAAATAGGGTCCAAATTAGTTCAACAAT
The DNA here is from genome assembly GCF_001444195.1 of Xiphophorus couchianus. Lineage (NCBI taxonomy): Eukaryota > Metazoa > Chordata > Actinopteri > Cyprinodontiformes > Poeciliidae > Xiphophorus > Xiphophorus couchianus. Next base: position 13,880,393 of record NC_040243.1, on the reverse strand, counting down.
TGACTCAACAGCTATTTATTTCATGGGCAAGTGTGGCCAATTCCATCCTTAAGTTCCTGTCAATTAAGCATATAAAAGGCCTGGAGTTGATCTAGGGTACAGTGCTTGTATTTGGAGGATTTTGATGTGAACAGACATCCATTTAAAGAAGCTCTCCATGCAGGGGAAACAAGCCATGGAAAAACATAACAACCACACCCAAGAAATTGCTATAATCTACAGTTTGTTGCATCCTGAAAAATAAGGCACTTGTGAACCCAGCAATGCATAAACCCAGACGTCCACGAAAAACAACTATGGTGGATGATCACAGATTGATTTCAGTAATTAAGAAATATGGACCCAACCATGTATGATCTTATAGTGCTGCAGGTTGTTTATCGACTGCCTTGCACAACAGAATTAATTTGATCCAAAACTGTTTGTAAACTGATGATTTAACAGATGGGAAGATTTGAATAAAGTCATGCTAAGGGAGCTGGACATAATTTCAGGTCAATCACTCACAAAACTCAAGACTGAGTGCTGGCATTAAATCAATATGTTCTTAAGTATTAGCTTAGGGTGTGCAGGGTGGAACCAGAATCCTGCACATTTTTTTCCTCACTTTTCATTGTAAACCACTTGTTCTGTTCAGCTGCAATGTACAGAATTAATGTCACATTAAAGGTGGAAAAAATCTGAAGATGATTTACCTTGATCTCCAGTTTTTAAGTTTTCAAAAACGGAATTTCAACAGAGACTTTCTTATCCGCTTGTATAATAAAGGACAGATTTACCGATATAAGTTGTCAGACATTCAAAAAATGTGCTTCTTAAAATTGAGATAGCAATATTGACTGGCGGGATAATCTTGAAGGTAGACTATGGGTATCCAATTGCAGAGATGCCGGTTTCGGATTCAAATGGTCAAACCTCCTTCTCAGCATGTAAAGTGCTACAGGAGTCTGATAATAAACCACTACTTGATTCAGGTGTGGTGATCCAGGGAAAGAACTAAGATTTACAGGATACTGACCCTTTTGAACTGACTTTGGGTCTTTTTAGTCATTCTTTTTCATTATAATAAGCAACTAAGCCCCAGTGTGTAAAAAATCTGAGTCAAATTGTTTGTGAATTCTGGAAACTTTAACATAGCTTACCAAGAAATAATAATTTTACTTGTTTGCTATTACTTTAAAACCACTTCAGCATTTTAAAGCCATTGCATTAATCTTGGAGTAAAAATAATCAAGCAAAACACAAATATAGCACACATATGACATTTTGCCACATTCTATTATGTGGAAATAGTTTATTGTTGTTCCTTATCAGTGGTTTCTCTATGACTTAAGGTTGTTCTGTGTCTCAAAAAATGCTGCTTAAGTTGATTTTACTTTTGTATTTTCTTAGTTTAAAAATACCTGATGTAGATGGCCAAATATTTTCTATTGTGAGATGTAGATAGGACACACAGCCGATTCTCTATTCTTAGGAAATACCGAGTACCAAAGAAATGTAGAGGTTTTTTGATGAGGGTTTGTGAAATTGAATTTTAGCTGGAAAAACTGCCAATCACAGTCAGCAAACAGAACTTAAGCACTGCAAAACGGTCAAATTCCTTTTTAATGCACACTTTGTAAAATTGCGAAAGATAACATAATTTGGTATGACCAGCATGGATTGAGAGGCAATGTGCTTTCTTCTTTTTTTTCAAATTTACCTTTTTACTCCTCTACTGTTTTGTATTGACAAATATATACTAAACATATAACTTAAAATGTATTATTTTAAATATTTTTTTGTTTATTTCTAGTAAAGACAGTTATATTGTTTACACCATAAGTACCATAAATCTTGACTCAGATTATATGAAATGTAACTGCTTTAACAATTACATACTATTATTTCTGGTATATTGCTGTTAACCTTCGTATTCAATTTAAAACACTTTTTTCCAGACTTCTTAATTTACATTGTGAAAATGCTGAGAAACTTTTGTCAGAAAAAAGATTTAATCAGGTTCAGCTGCCCCCATTTCTGTGGATTTCTCTCTGTCACCCCAAATCTTTGATCCCCTTTCCTCTCCACTCTTGACAATTTTGTCCCATCTCCTTAATAACAAGTCTTTCTCTCCCTTCTTCCTTTCTTCCTGCACCTTTAGTGACTCCACATGTCTCTTCCTTCCACCTCCCTGCAGTTCTGGCTTTTTCTTCCTCTGCTGGGCAGCAGGATCTCTCGCTCTTTTTCCTTCCTGATGCCTGTCCCAGACCGAAGGCCGGGCCAATTAATGGCTGTCATGTTTGCTCTCTGCTGGAGCTGCCGTAAGTGGTGCAGACAATTTGTATTACAGAGGGTCCATCACATGCATGGCTGAGCTGGGTGATGGGGCCTGCCTGTGCTAATAGGCTGTGAATGGAGAGGCCGTAGACCCCGAGCACTACATAACTGGGAGGCTTAAGTTAGTTCTTGGAAAAAAACCAACGCATCAAGCTGGGGGGAGAAAAAGGTAGCGAGCTTACAAGGCAAAGCAGGACAAAGGCAAATGATTTGATGTATTCTTGCTATTCCTTGTTTGTGCCTCTGCCTTGCAGGCTCTCTGCTGTTTTAAGTCTGGGAGATCAGCTGTCATTACTCAGGCTGACAGGGCCTGTCTCATCAGCTTTGTAGGAAGACAAAGAGAAAAACAAAGGAGAACAGGCAGTACCATATACAGGTGTTGCGTGACTGCATGCACTCTTTGCACAAACCATAGTAAATGCTGTTGGACTGAGGGGTATGCAATCACACCGAAAAGAAAGATGAGATATGTACATAACTTGGCACAAAACAGGGACATTTTGTTATGCTATTGCATGGAGGAACAACTCTTTGAAAAAGTGTCTGGCCCATAATAATTTATTTGTTTTTGGTTTTAGCTTTTTTGCTACACTTAAGTGTTCCAGATAATAAAACAGATACCAGTAAAGGATAACCAGAGTAATCCCAAAATGCCGTTTTAAAATAAATCCAAAGTCATCTGTTTTTCAGGGTGATTCAAAGGTGAACTTACTGTTGTCTTGTCTTGTCTTGTCATCATTGTCCTGCTGTATACCCATAGTGCACTAACGGCAGAGTAAAGAGCAGAGTTCCATGAGTTAAAGAAACTTGTCCAGGTCCCGAGTCATTAACGCAGCTAAAGATGTCACTACCATCACAATATATAACTTTTCTTTTCTGACAGGCTGTGTCAGTTTAAACAACAGATGTAATGTTCTCCATTCGCGGATTATGGCTCTCACTTTCATGAGCCACATGTGTTTGTGGTTTGAGTTTTTATGTATGTGTACTTTCTAAATATTACTGTTTTATTATTGGCATTAAGGTCTTGCCATATCATTTAAATCTTTTGTCGTGGAGCTTTTTACTTATTGTTTTCTATTTTTGTTAACACTTTTATGTCAGTATTAGGCTTCTTCCCTTTGTTTTGTGGTACATAAAGGATATAACCGGTTCGCCTTAGGAAACCCTTTTCACTGGAAAAATTAAATCATCATTTGAAGAATATTTTTTTATTTGTCTCAAAACAAAACCAAACATCAATCAGGTGAAAGGTTTAAATGTGACAAAAAAAACCCCCACAAGAAACAAGAAATCTATTAGGGTACAAATGCTTCACCACATCGCCGTAATTAAGGTTACAGTATTTTGTAATACACCAGACAACGCAATGGTTTTCTTGATTACATTACAGCAAGTTATTTACTAGTCCCACACAAATAAAGCTTCACTTACAGAGTGTTTCTGGATAGGCATCATGGCTGTCTTGTACCAACCATATTGACTACCTTGTTTGCTTTGTTCGTGGGCACATTTGTGCGCTGTCTCCACAAGTGTCTTTTAAAACTACAGAGAGCCAAGGGTTTGCGAGAAAGATTAGACTATCTGCATAATTTCATATTACAAGTAATATGAGTAGTGATTGGATTCAGTCAAGCAGCAAGTGAAATGACACAATTTGTTATTTCGTGTGCCTCCAAATGAATGATTCATCACCAAGTTGAGAGTGTGCTTGATGTGCGCCTGGAAGTGTTTCCACAGAGCTGAGTGTGAACATGGTGACAGCGTAAGTGTGAGATGCACTAAGGAAGATTTGGGTTTAGGTCATCACAGCTTATGTTTTCATTCTTTGAGACTTAAGCAGTTTAGTAACACTTCACTGTAACTGAACAATTATCCGTTTGGTCTAATCGGTCCAGATTTCAGATACTCTTAGTTAGCACACATACTTTATTTATTGTTGGACTCAGTGTCTCACTTCAAACTGTGGGTTCAATCATCGTCGATGCAAGTGTTGCGTTATTCGTTGCAAGAAATGCTATATATGGAAATGCTATATATGGTTTCCAGATGTATTTTAGATGTTTGAATGAAGTGCTAAAAGGAGGCAAACAAACGTATAATTCAGATTCTGATCATCGATTGGTGAGGTCATACAGAAAAAACAAAATCCCTGAGTACTATAAGGCCAAAGTCTGACACTGCAACCTGACTCCGCTGAATTGGAAACATTTGCAGGTAGAGTACCAAGATTTTATCAATTTAAATTTGATGTGCTATAAAATTCAACCTGAATCAAAATGATAAAGTCACAGCATATCTAAAAATACAAGAATGTTCTTTAAGCTGGATAAAACAAGCCCATCAACAACAAAAACCAGCAGTGGAGGCTAAAAGGTGGAGTTCCTTGTTCCTTTATGATATCTTGTCATATTTTATAGAAACAACATTGATGAAGTCATTATATCCATGTTAAATTTCACTGAAAGAAGATTTGTTCACCACCACAACACATTAAATGCCACAAGAAAACACACAGAAATCCAACTTATTCTTGTGTTCAATTTGCACTGATGTAGAGAAAAGGAAAGGGTTCCCGTTTTCTTTTTTGTTTGTTTTGATGATCTCACACTTACGGACATGTCCTTGCGAAACTTGTCCATTTCCACTCTTATTTGATTAACTTTCTCATGTTGAAGACCTTTTCTCCCATAATTAAACACTACTGTTTCATATTTTTAGAGGTTTTCTGCAGAAGGTTCTTATTTTTACTCTTCTGAAAGAACAGCCGAACAGGTCGAATTTCAGTTTTCTTTCTTTTTCTGTTTTTTCCTCATCCTGTCTACATGTCAGGGAGGAACAGACTGAAGACAGAAAAGTGAGAATTTTGAAGGGAAAGTGATGCAGTCAGAATGCATCATGAATGAAAGTAAAAGGGCAGGTTGTATTATAGCTGGAGGGAATTATTTCCCTTTACAATTTTCCGTCTGTGTATTTGTCTTAATGGCTCTATCAAAGTGAATCCATCACTGCTGGACAGAGTAAAAGATGCACAAGCTACCCATGAGTCTGTGTGCAGATTGTGTATATATTTTGAAAGTGTTTGCAATTATGAGACAGAAAAGACATAAAGTGAGTAGAAAAGAAAACAAAATAAGCTAGACTGAAGCAGTATTGAAGTTATTACACTGTGTGATTTGCATCATCCATTAGCATCACAGTGAGTCATATTCATCAAGGAGCTGCTGTGAGGCTCCCTGTGATTTACTGTAACTGTGACCCTTTTTATGTCTTATGATTACTTTGCTACATTTCCTGAAGGACTCCATTAAGTTCCAGAGCAAAAAAAACAAATATGTTTGTTATATATATTGATGTGCTTCTGTGATATTTTATCATGACACAATCTTATGAACCCGAGATATCATTTTAAAATAATTTATTTAGTTTAGCATGCAGTTTGGAGCCAGTTGTGCTTGCATGGCAGAAGATTGTGAAGGTGTGTCGTTTTATTTCATTTGTTTTAAAGATAATACTGATGTGCTCTTTTGTTGCATCAATCGCCCAATGAGGTTTTCAAACATGGGTTCTGTGACATCAATGTCAGACATCAATGCGGAGCAATTATTAATGATGTGAAGTCTGAGGGTTGCCTGGACCACCATCTCCCACCTTTGTCTAATTAGTCTGATACATGTGACATTCACACACTAGAGGGCGCTCATAGCTTAGATCAGAAACTCGCATAGAGCCAGATTTCTTATACTGTTCCTAAACCTAGCTATTGAATACATTACACAATTTTGTGTAACCCATAATGTAATCCATATGCAAAAAAAAAAAGGAAACACTTTAACCCATGTATCAGGTTTGCAAGAAGTTCCATCAAGGTTGCAGAGAGCCAGAACTGTTTGATAGAGCCACATGCTGTTATTCTCTGGGGCATGGCAGTGTGCTTGTTTCTCTCCTGGCATGCTGATGGGCCTAACAGAAGAGCTTTGCTGATCATGCATGGAGACATTGTGCCCCCTACAGGCTTTCTATAGAGGTTCAACAGTCGCTGCAATGAAATGAGAAACACAGGCATAGAGAGACAGAGAGAAAAAAGGTAAAACTAAAACTAGAAATCAGCTGCAGAAAGGCTAGGAACTGTAGGGGTGGTGACAATGACAATCATATTTCTTTACAAACTTAGATTGTCAAGAAGGCATACATAGTTCAAAGTAACATACAGTATAAGGAAAACCTCAGGTATTTTTAAGTGGTGTTTTGTGAAGAGGTTATGGACAGTTAGTATCTTACCTGACATCAATGAAACTTTTAACAACCTGAAATTGGATCTGACTGTAGGGCACAGCAGGGGCAGACATTTCTACTAGCTTCCACATGAAAAGCATTAAAATCCAGATTATGTGATGCTTGACTTGTCAGAGACTATCTGATGAAATTGTATGCAATGTACAAATAATGTTCAGTTGAACTGCTTTAAATTTTTCAGTTTTAAGCACATCAATTTTGCATCAGGTGGTTTCTCTGCCAAATTATTTTTAATGTTTCTTTATTTCACATACAATGTGCATTTTATGTGAATAACCATCAACTGTGACCGCAGGTTGCAGTGAAGATACCAACAACAGCTGACTTCTTCACAGAATCCTACTTTAAAAGAAATCCAAACCTTGCATTGTAGGAAGTGTGCCATAAATTATTGCTAAGTAGTCTGAAAAAAATTACAACAGTTTGCAAATGAATCCATTGTTAGTTGTTTCTTTAAATCTGAGTAATATTCAAGTGGGTCAATATGGTTGCATCACACAGGTACTTAACCTTGATGCATCCTACTACTAGAAAGAGAAACAGTACGGATACCATCGTTATATAATCTGAGTCACGCTTGTTCAGAACATGAACGTATCCTTTTGTCATTCTAATTGTGTACGGATGTCTAAAATTGCACCAGTCGCATAACATGATAGCCATTTGCCTTGTTGTGTCTTTCACCTTAAACATTCAATCTGACAAACCCCCTTTCCTTAGGTTTCTAGATGTCTGAGCATGTGCTGTGGTATTTGGCACCAATATGTTAGCAGTGGGTCATTTGAAGGAGGATATTTTGTAAGATAAACGTTTTGTAGCTTTATATCATGGTGTAATGTTATCCCCTCATCAAAAGCATACAGTACCTGGAGTGTTGCTTTGATTCTTTCATTCATGCACACTGAAGGAACCATTGACTCTCCTGTAGAAACTATTCAGGGATTCCTAAATGTTTGCTCTCAGAATTTCCACAATGCTCCTCCTTGGAGCTTCATCTTCCAGCTGAGCTTCCAACTCACAGGGCAAACCCTCTCCCGCACTTTCCCCAGACCGGCAAAAACTCTTGCTACACCTTAATCGTTTTTGTCTGTTGTAAAGCCTGTGAAATGAACGGATATACGTTACTGATCAAATGTCAAAAAGATAAATCAGAAGAGCCATGTCTGTTTGCTCTTAATAAAGATGTCACACATAAGTAATATTGTTTCACTTGACACAGAGGATTGATGGGTGAGCTCTGTAAATCTCGTTTCACTTCCCTTGTTTGCTTTTCCTTCACCAAAACGTATGATGGTACCATATGTTCAGTGCATAGATTGTACTGTAGTCCAAATGCATTGATGTTTTAGGTTCTATTCACACCCAACACATGTGGGTCACTTTAAATGGACCATTATCGGTCTTTGAATACACTCTGGTGCAAACAATTGGATCAAGACCCACTTTCAGAGGTGGTCCAAACAAACTTTGGCGGGGTTCGTTTCTGGTGTGAATACAAACCAACCTCGATCCGAACTGACTATAGGTAATGTATGTCTTTTTTTAGACTTCATAAGCCCCAGCTAGGCATTATGGTATAAAAGAGCGCTTCAGTACTAATGCTGCTGAAATCATACCTTATCCCCTGGCATCCAGGAGCAGAACGCAAGTCTTCCACTAATATCCAGAAACCAATTTGTTCCCATAACAATCATTGTTATCAGCCAACACCTGACATTTGCTTTTCTCAGGCTGACATTTGATCAGCTGACTCAACGATTTAACATGAAATGCCATATAACACATATATCTGTCCAAATGAAATGCAGAATATTAGGTTTGTGTATCTGTGCTTGATTTTTTCCTTTAGCTATTTTATCTTTTTTAGTGAAGTTTGATGATGAATCTTCATCAGCATTGTTTGTATTTATGTATAGTCTTTTGTGTAAAAATAACCTTGTTAAATCTGAAAAACAAATGCAGTTACATGGAATTTGGTTAACTAATAGAACTTAGGCTCCTGAACATTTTTCATGTAAAAAATGGATACCTTGCCAGGCTGAGTTTTTTAATTCTTCTCTGTCATTTTAAGGCTGGATATATGAATGGACAGTCTTATCTGTACCAACAAAGTTGACAAGTAACTGGAAAATTTATAATTGTCAACTACTAGACAATGTTACAGGTGTAGGTAATCAGCATTATCTAGGATTTATGTAAATACTATATTTCTTTATATTTTATTTATTTATGTACTTGGGCTTAAATTTTTGTTTCTACTTTAATTAAATATTTTTCATTTTATTTCACACTTGAGTAACCAGTTATCTATTTTGAATGTTAAACATTAAATTGTGAACCTTTTTTTTTTTTTTTTACTTCTGGGTGTAATGCATGTGTTCACCAGCTTTTGAGCATGCTAAGCAGATGTTAATATCAATTGATAGAGATGTTCTTAAAACAGTAATCTTCAATTGAAAGTGCAGCCTATTTTAACTGAACAGTGTTGACACAGAGGTTGGTAGATAGATAAACATTAGCTTTATAATTACATTATTGGGGGTAAACAGGAAAGATTAAAATAATTTTCCTGCCATTGTTTTAGAAATGATTTCTATATTTGAAAGGAAAGATATTTGAACTTCAGAACTAAAAAAACAGTGGAGACAAAATACCTCTGTTAATGTGCCTCCCCTCCACCCTGACATATTGATGTAAAGTGTTTCAGGACTGCCGATAGAATCCAGGTCCTGGGTGTATTACAAACAGTGCAGCTGAGTGCAAAGAGTTTTAAAGCTCGGAGCTGGAAGGAGGTGACCGTTTAAATTGACTGGGTCAAAATGTGAGCGTGATGGTGTGATGCCACGGGGAAATGGTGCAGCAGTTTGACTCTTGAAAGCAGAGTGGAGAGCACTTTGTAAGTAAATTACCCTAATGATTCAGCCAATAGAGCTATAATTACCAGTAGGCAGGGATGCATGGCTAAATGAAGTAACTTTTCTTCCTTACAGAGAATATTTGCACCCAAGACATTCAAGCAACTAGAGTACTGGTGGAAATGCAGCAGCAATACCAGCAATGAACAGTGTCCAAAAGTGTGCGCTGCTATTGAATTCAGTTCTTTCACATTTTTGTGATGTTACAACCACAAAGTTTTATGTGCTTTTTTAAAAGTTTTAGGTGAAAATAACCCAAAGTATTTCTTACACAGAAGGAAAATAAATACAACATTCTTAAGCATGTCCACATACGAAAATCTGAAAAGTGTAGCATGATTTTTTTCTTTGCAAAATAGCTCAACTTCTGTCACACTGGATAGAGGGTGTCTATAAAAAACAATAATTGCCTTGACTGAGGCATTCAAACACATGAATACACTTTGATCAAAACAATTTTTCTGTAGCTCTACCTGTGTGTTTCCCACTGGAATGTGAACCACCCCGGTTTCAAGTATTTTCTTCCAGGATTGTCTTGGATTTAGCTCTATCCATCTAAAGAGAGGGAAACCTCTCACCTTGATGCTCTCACAATCCGGCCCATTTTATCACTTCTTAGATTTGCGAATGTATGGAAAACAAAAGCTTTAGACTTGAAGCTGGTACACCATTACGGGTGTGAAATTAACTGAAACTGTTAGACGTATTTTCTAATGTCCGCAAACTTCAATTTAATTTTAATAGCAAATGTACACAGCTGATCTAGTGTGTATAAGAATGATACAAATTAGTATTTTATGGTGTTAATGGTCGTAACAACACAACATTGATTCTTCAATCATTGATTGAAGAATCAAACATTTCATTGATTGATTCTTCAATCAATGAAATGTCCAAGCTGTACTCAGAATAACCTGTGAGGATTAATATATATTGGTGCACTGGTAGTTACCTGTGTGCAGGTAACTACCTGCACACAGTTGCCTGAAATGAAGCCAATGTCACGTTATATATAACTTCTCAAGCTGCCCACAAATGGAGAACTGAATATAGCACAAAAGCGCAAACACAAGAGATGACAACTGTGACATGCCAACTCTGAAGAGCCAGTCTGGCTCTTTGAGTGATGAGGAAACCAATATGGCAATGTAACAGCTCGTTAGACTATCCTGAATTCACCACAGGCAACATACAACTTTAGAACAATAATAAAACTGTGCCCTCATGCTGCCCAATGCAGGTTCAGACCTCCTTCTTAAAAAGAAAATAGAAGAGATAGAGAAATAAGGAAGCAAGACAAACATCATGATTGAAACCACTTATGTAAATCCTGAATAAGTCTGAAATCTTCGGTCGAGGTTTTCTGGAGGTTATCTGTTGCTTTGGTGCTTCCAATGTTTGCGAGTTTTGCCCATCTGCAGCACAGTTGTTCTAGAGTATTGCCTTAGGCTCCTTGTTTTTCTCAAGTCACTTCAGTGTAGCTTTGGTGCATTTGTCACTTTGAATCACAGTAAAGTGTCGTTGACCTGGCTGCAGTGAATATAACGACAGTGGAATCTGTCAAAGAAACATTGAGATATATGCTTGAACCTGCATGGAATTGCATTGTAAGGAACAAATCAATGTTTTTTACTTCACCTGTCAGTGGTTTTAAAAGGTACTCTCTTTGCGAACTGAACTAGTCTGTTTTATCGAATTGAGTCCTCTTTCGGAATCAGCGCCCCTTTATGCTTCTTCTTTGCTAAGTCCCACTCACTGCAGGCTCCCATGGTGCTATTGGTTCCCTAAATTGCCTCTCAATTTTCATTTGGCCCCTTTGATTAGTCAGTGTGCCATCTCCCCTTGTGCACTCCCAAACTACTAGAAGCTCTGCTCTCAGACAGATCAATGGTACAGCCCCTGGAGAGGAAAGAGTGGGGCTTACTGACAGTGTGGAAAGTCTCACCTTTTCCTCTCACTGATGGTTTTCCACACTTGTTTTGGAGAGACTACAATTCTGTAAGACATTCAGTACCTTTTTGTTCATTGTACTTTGCTAATTAAGAAGGTATTTGTCATTTAAACAATAATGAATATAAAGGATTACAGGCTTGTTTGTTCACAGATGTATCGCCATTACCTGCCTAATAATTCATATAGAGAAAGTATGCATGCATAATACATACAATGTCCTCCATAACTACTAGCACCTCTGCTAAAACTGCATAGACCGACACTTGATACCATATCACAAGTGATTGGCAGCTACCTACATACTGTAGTTCTTAACTTAACCGTCTGATAACACTCCTTCAGGTCTACCTCAACCTTTTTCAGGGTTCCCCAAGATTACCTCCTGAAACTTTGTTTATCAGTCATCTTAATTGTTTTAGACCGATTCCAGTATTGATGTTAACTGCTATGCAGATGACACCCAGCTCTATCTTTTCGATTAACCAAAAGTCTCTCCCACCCTGTTGTTTTAATTAAACATACAGTTCTCAAACAGCATCTATAACGCTGACATTTTCCTCATAGGTTCTCAATCCAATTATAATAATCAGAAAAAAAAAATTTTCACTATTTGTAGATTTGCCCATTCCCTTAGCTTAAGAATCTGGGTGTCATCCTTCAAACCACATTACCTTCCCATTGTCATATCAATAGCATTCTTTGTTCTGTATATATTTAAGCCTGCATTATATCATCTCAGTCTATCTCTTATAAATTCAGTCAGCACAGACCTTAGCTGTCCGTCTGATTGGCATTGCCCTATCCACTAGCTACATCATTCCTGTATTGCGGCGGTCTGACTGACAGCCAATCAAAAATCGAATCAATTTTTAAATCATTTAATATTGTCGTCAATTAGTAACTTCATCTCTTAATACCTCAATTAACTGCTGTACATCCCCATAACAACTTGTTATCTCACATCCTAATCCTCAATACTCTTTGCTCCTTGACCACCAATTATATGTCTAATTTAGGGAAAGAAAATAGTTATAGATTGATAATCAAAGCTTCCTATGGACTAGGCATCAGTTAAATTGTATTTATAAGAAATAATAGGGGTGGCAATTATCATTTCACAATTATTAAAAAGAACAAAAACCTAATATTAATTTAAAAATATATATATAACATAGATTGATTCTGTGATTATTCTGCTTTATGTGTCTTCAAGAGGAGTGCAAATAATTGTGGATCTAAAACAGTAAATATTTAATCCATTTCCATATTTCATATCTAACAGCTGTGTTTATTCCTGGTGGATTAACTTCTATGTTTGGTAGTTTTCTAAAGTGCTCTCCCTTCTTCTTATATTGCAGCAAAGTGAACTGGGTTCACCGTTCTGAGTAATGTTGAACCAAAAAAGCTGCTGACTTTAGGTTACAAATGCATTCAAGGCAGTTATTTTGCCTCCTTTCAGAAATATTTTTGTTGATTTATTTCCTGATGCCAAAAAAAATTATTTATTGGGAGACAGCTGTCATACATACATATCAAATGTGAGTTATCTTGCCTCATTTAGATACATACTGGACCTCACATTATGCTGTGCATTTTACATCACACAATTACAAGATAGAAGCCAAGCTTTTTAGCCTACCTCTTGCGGAAGCAGCTGTAAAATAATGATGTTCATCGACCCATAATATTTGACACAAAGCAAGACGTGCCTCTTTCCATTCTTGGAGGCCAGGTTCCTTCCTCATCTCAGAGAGTGTTGTTTAGATATTATGTCGGACAAAGGCTGCATATGATTTAAGATTGCCGCATCTACGGTCGAAGCGACTCATCTATCACATCTGGAGCTGTACAGGCAAAAAGGACTGACACCAAAAGAATATGAAGTAGAGAGAAAAGAGGCAATTTCTCCAGCTGGTTTCTACTTATCAAGCTATTTTCCCGTCACATGAGCTCCACCCAAGGCTCCGTCCCAGCGGAGCTACACAGTTACACTGGAAGTGTAGTGGGCTCGTGTGCCCACCTCAGAGTTTCAATTCATTTTTAGATATTTTGGGGCGGGGGGTGTTGAACAAGAAATATGAGAAGCACACAGAAGGATGTAATAACATTATTCAACACCTAGAGTTGTAAGGGACTGTGTGCCCTAAAGCTGAATGTAGATGTGCTGTTTTTTGTTGAGTCAAAGCTGGCTTCTTTTGCACTTGAGTGCTGTACACCATCGCTCTAGAAATTTGCAATCATTGTGTCCTAAAATATTCGTGAGTGTGTGCATGGAGCAAGAAGGCTGGAGGTAATTTCAGACACCTGAATTAAATCAATACAGGTTTAAGAACAAGAGAAGAAATCAATGTCTTAATTTTGTCGGTAAATAGAGAGGATGGAGGAGGAGCATGTAAGGCTTTCTCTGCAGCCAACAAGCAGAACCGCGTGTGCATGTATGTGTATAAAAACATGCACGTATAACTGTACATACTTTTATGGGTGAGTGATTCGATAAGACATTATTGAAAGACATGCAGTTCTTTGTTGGATTAATCAGAACCGGAAATGTCGAGACAACATTTTTCTTAATTGTCTTTCATGTTCGCGATCACTAGTTACACACACAGTTAAGCCCAGAATTATTCATGCACCTGGCAGGTTTAGGTTTATAACAATCTTTTAATTTTATCAACATGACCATGTATAAAATCTGAGTTTTGACTTTTATCTGATAGCGAATCCGTGGAGGAAGCAAAAAAATAGCAAGGAGGTTTTCCAACCTTAAACTGTTGGAACTAGTCACAAAAGATAAAATATAGAATTCCATTTGAAACCAGACATGTTCACAGGGCATCTTTTCTGAGTCCAAGTCAAGTTCAGACTTTAGGTTGCAACTCCAATTCTGGTTTCAAGTCTTTCACCTCTAGTCCAAGTCAATTTTTAAATCTCCAGAAACTGAAATAAAAAAAAATTTTTCAATCCATAATATCCATTGCGTCACTAAGCCTGCATCACTGTAGGTTAGGAATCTGAACCTGTTCTGTTTTTCCTAAAATTAAAACCAAATTAAAACATGAATGTTTAATTATTATCTTTAAGAATCTTAATATTATAACAATCTTTAAGTCCTTCAACATTTTGTCATGTCATTGGGTCTACCATCAATTTATCTTTGTTACTCCTTTATAAGCTCAGTCCAGGCTATGTTCTCAATCTCTTAATTATTTCATCCATGAAGTTGGGATTGCTATAAATACAAATTCACTAATCATCCAAAAATTAATTGCATTTCACCAGTCACTGGAATTTTTCTGCAAATCTGAAAAAAACTCTTTAATGTTTTCCATATTTCCTTATTTCTGACAAATCCCCTTAGCTCTCTTATAATTTAACTTCCTGTTTCACCTGGCTCCTGCACTTCCCACGCCCTCTGCACCCTGCACTTTCTTCAGCCTTTACAACAGTTTGATCGGTTATTAAAATGTGATAACGTGATTTTCTGTCTTTAAGTGCACCATGAGCGATACCTGTGGATTTGATCACAGAGGGGAGACTTACTACTGAGCAAAGCTGCATGGTCTGTGTCATGTTCAGCAACTAGCCAGAGCCAAAAGGCAAAAGCCTTTGCATAGTTTTCTTCCAAACTATTGGTATTGTGTAAGTTGAGTGGATACAGATAATGTTAAGAAAATGATTAGTTAATTGACACCAATATATCATGTTAAGCTTGTTAACAAGGATGCTAATATTGTTCTTAACTATTTTATTACATCCCTTGCCAGTTGTCAGAAATACATACAATCCTCTTTAATTCTTGTTCAGAAGTTGTGCTTGCTATTGCTTCCCACGTATTAAAAATAAATCCTTTTTTGCCACAATAGAGAGAGCAAGGACTCAGGGGGCGGAGATATTCGACCAGAGGCCAGCAGCAGGATGATGATGCAAGGTCTTCTCAGGGGGAGGGATTATAACTTGATGAGAAAAAGAGTAGGAATGGAAGGTTATGTGCAGAAATGTAAACTTTTTTTGTGAGATCATGTTATGGCAAAAATGGAAAAAAAAAAAAACCCAACTTTGAATATAACTGCAATTTTTCCAAAAAATATTTTAGGTTGCATCAAAACAAAAATAAACATCCCAGACAGAAAGAATAATGTCTAAAAGCATCTTTAAACTCCAGACCTCAATTCCTAATGAAATCCTGTGGTGGTACCATAACAAAGCTCTGCATAAACAAATGTCCACAAAGATCAATGAATTTCTGCAAGAATTTCCCTACCGGGAACAATTACTTTTGATCATTGCTTCTAAAGGTGGCTACACCGGATATGAAAAGGGATTCATAATTCAGTGTATGAATCTATTCACTGTTTCAGTATTGCATGTATGATACCAACTATCACACTTTTGTCTGTGTTTTGAAGCAGCTCTTTAGTGGGAGCTGTCCGCCCCTCAGGTCTGGGTTTCTATGGCAGCTGTTTGTCATGTAATAGTTATCAGTTTTTTAATTGCCTCTGTGTTTGGTCTTCAGAGGATAATGTCTGTGTGAATGCGCATTCCACCTCATGTCCCGACTAACTCATCATGATTAAGTGTACTCATAAGGGAATTCTGGTTTGATAAAGCTTTGGCGTCTGTTTACTTGAAGATGGTAGCCTACAAAACAAGCATCATTTCACCTCAGGTCTCAGGTTTAGGCCCAGGGGATCTGCACTTCCTGACTAACTTTTGGTTGGTGATGTTGTTAATAATTGTTAATATCACGTGTTCATTGTCAGACAATGTGATTAAGTTCCATTTTTGATACGCTTGATCTAACATGAACAACATTTATATTTTCATATGCTATGTTTTATGTCATTTACAAATGTGCAATGTGTAAATAATCTTTTAGGGTTTATTCACCAAAATGCATGTTTCTTCATCTGTACCAGGCGACCAGGGACCATCCACCTGCGGTTCAGAGTTTTGTGCTGATGCAGACTGCGTTGCACTAAAATCCAACCCTATAGGTTGTAGCTCAACTCATAAACAGGAAAAAAAGGAATAAAGATTGCACCTCTTTTTTTCCAGAAAACTTTGTCTGAGAAAGTAGATAGGATTTGGTTCACCCCAAAAAATTTTTAACATGGGAGCTTCTGTGAGGTCCCAATGGCTTGCACATGGGGAACAAAAGCATATAGACATTTTAACATCCTAAAGACTTTTGAAAATAACTTGGTTTTGTTTTTAATTAGTTTGCTTTGCCTTCCTATTTCATTGTGGAGTTTACAGAGTGAAAAGTAAAGGTGAGAATACCATGCCCTGTGGCGGTCCTGTTCAGCTGACCACCCAGTCACACACACACACACACACACACACACACACACACACACACACACACACACACTCTCAGTTTCACAAACTGTCGTCTATTTGTCAGGCAGTCGTCTATCAAGGAGGTTGCTTATGTTATTTTGTTTGGTGTTTGTCTGGATTATAATAGATGGCCTGCAAGACACACTTCAATTAAATTAGGTTAATGTGTGAATTAAAATGAATCACGAGGATTTCCATTTACTTTATTTATGAAAATATGTACTACAGTGTGATTTTGATTGATTTTTAAAGGCAAATCTAAGTTTTAGTTTTCAGTAAAATAGGACTACAGACATATTTCTGTGGATTTGGAGACTGCAGAAACCTTCCATCCAGATGCTTTTTGAAGCTATTCATAAGTTTGATGCAATATTTCTCTATCAACACATAAATAATAAAAAAAGCTTATCATTGCTCTGTGTGAATTAAAATAAAAAGTAGAATATTGTATTTGAATGTGTATTTTCTATTGCTCTGTGAGCTTTTTCAGACTGGTTCTTTTTGCTTGAATTTCTTCTGAGTCAAAATGTTTACAGGGTTCAAATTTGTATCAACAGTATTTCTATTTTGGTTTTGTTTCAACTACTGTAATACAGTTGCAAATGTCACATTTATTTTCAGCCAGTAGTCCTTTAATGGAATTTCATGCTGAGATGCAGTTGTACCGTTGTACATTTATATCTCAGTGACATACATGAAAGGAAGTTGGATGTTGACTGGCTCAGTTTATTTTCAGATTAACCTGGGACAGAACAGTTAAAAGTGAAATAAAATGAAGGCTTTAGAAAATTTGCTGTGACCTAGATAAAAAAAGGGGAAAAAAAAAACAAACAAAAAAAAAAACATTTTCAAGTACCCACTCAAAAAGCACATTTTGAACAACTGCTTATATTTGATTTTGATTCCATTTTGTGTTCTTTGGTATTCTGGCTGGTTTTGGTTGAAGTATTTGGAGCTTTGGTGATTTCTATTGTTGGAGAGCACTCATGCTGAGTCACAGACTGTTATTTTGAATTTGTGGATGATTGAAGGTCAAATGGACCCGCTGAAGTCAGAGTAACACAAACAGCTCCATCAGAAAAGAAATGTGTCAGTGTTGATGCAGTGCTGCATTCTCATAGTATACGTCTTTTTGGGAGGCCGGGGGGCTTGTATGTTATTTTATCCTCATAAAAATTGCTTCATTCCAAAGCTGTTGCACTTTTGGACTATTACACTTCTACAAGTGACAAAACATTACAATTTTTGGTAGCTTCAACAAAATTAAAGTTAAAGTTTTTTTTTTATCAAACTCAGTTTTCTATATTTTGTTAATTTTTCTAAAAATTAAACATAAAAGTTAAATTTGATTTACTTCAGAGTACACGCTTTAAACTAGGAATCTCAAAAAAAGAACAACACAAAACTGGATGGGTTTTCATACTGACAAAAACCCTTGAATGTAAAATAAGTACTTTAGCATATTGTGAATAAACTGCAGTTTTGGTCCAAATTACCGTAACTACATTGCTTTAATTATTAAATGAAATTAATAAACGGCTGGGCATTGATGTTGGCAAAATTTGAATAAAAACAAAATAAACAATCCCAATATACTAATGATGATGTGAAAGTATCGAGTTAGGAGAAGATGGTTCCCAATTCAGGTTTGTAGGAACAGCTCATAATAAATTGTGCACATCTCATTTTTTTATGTTTTCACATTTTTCAGGGTTATTTTGTGGTAACCACACATTTGTTCACTTTTTATCAGCAGGAGGTGACATAAATCTACATTAATGACTGACAGAAATGGTGAAATGGTTGGGAGTTAGTTGGGAGGATAACGTGTATGGATGTGAGGGAAAACAACTAAAAGGCCATAGCACTCTACCTCCCCTCCCCCCAACCCCCTGTCCTTGTGCAGAAATTTAATAGAGTCATAAATACATGAAGATGTCCTGCATTTCACAATTGCAGCAGTGGACTGCTTCAGGGTTATCATACATCCATGCGACAGACAGGCCAGGTAGACTGGAGCCGAGATCTATCAGAAAACATCACAGGGCAACAGTACCTCCATAGGAGAGGTTGATGGGGGCGGCACATAATGTGAGGTATTGTGAAGGCCTAAATATAATGTGTGAACATATTTGCTAAAGTGTTAGAGTCACATATTCTCCTTACATTGTGCAACTTTTATATGGAATCCAAAAAAACCCCCAATCGATTCCCTCTGAATAAACCCATTTTGCCCCAAATATCACACACCGCTTAAAAGATTAAACTGACACTCAGAGAATCTAGGATGGTGGAATTATTTTCTTGCCTCCTCCAAGTACTCCCCATTGCACATGACTAAACAGTAGCTGTGTTACGTGCAGTTTAAGTTACAACCAGAGTCACTGCTCTACTTACTCACAAAGAGAAAACAATCCAGAGGACGCACGAGAAACAAGCAGTGCACGCAATGGAACTGGTTATTCATGCAAACTGCATTGAGCACAGTCATCTGAAAATAATGTCTAAACGAAGTAGATGAGCTGTATAGGGTGAAAATGATGGCATGAATGCATGTTGAAGGAAAACTATTGCACAACACTTAGGAAACAATAACTTTCAGTGAATAAAACTAAAAATCAGCAACACAAGCTGCAGTTTTCATAAGAGACAACGTATGCTTGTCTCTTAAATTTCTTCAAATTATGCCTTTTAATATCACTATGCAACAGACCATTGTTGATACTTTGGGATGGTCTTTCAATGGCAGGAGGTCTGGCTCTTTTTAAAGATTCTGCTTTTTTGGCTCTTTGTTTAATTTCACTCAGAGATTATATTTTGGCCTAATTTAGCAGTTACAAGTGTGTGGATGGATGGATGGATGGATGGATGTCCCACCTATTTAATGATGCCAACATGAGTATTTTTTAATAAACCTGCTGGGTTAATCATTAAGTCTTTCATAGGTTATTGCTAATAATAAGCATGAAAACATTTGTTGGTGATGTGCCAGGCTGCAGCAGAAGGCTCAAGCCAGCTGCCACTATCCAGGATATGACTGCTAAGGTTGACAGATGGGCTCTGTCCCTCCATCCTTGCTTCTCTTTGATCTTTGCGGTCTGTGACTGTCGGTCTGCCCCACCTCCAGCTGTCGTGGCCAGGGTGAGTGCCAGACAACGCCAGTCGTTTTGCAAAAATGCCAGATGCCCGGATGCCCTGAAAACAGTGTCGTGCAGCAAACCTGAAGAGAAGATCGTCACCACGCTCAACGTAGAAATAAGGAAATAAAACTTTTCAAAATTCATAAAAACAAAAAATCTATCTCCTTCTGCTGTTGTTCTGCTCTTTTCTATTGTTATCTGTGTAGGATAAGCTGAAACCTGTACATAATACATCTTATCTATGGCTACATTGTTTGTCTGATGCTCATATATAAGAAAGCAGATGCTTCAGAGATTTTTATACATTATAAGTCTATAACAAGACCATATCTGCATCTACATAAGCTTGCTCGTTCTTGATTTTGCTAGTAACACAGAACCAGGCAGTTCAAGTTTATTTAGCAGTTGTTGGGGCCAGTGTGTCAACAAACAAATACAAAATTGTTCTTTTGGTTTAAAAAACTTTGGACTAGTTAACTATGCTGCGATCATTACTTTTCAGTAGGAGGAAACCTGCAGTCCAGCACACGAGGAAGCTGCAGCAGGACGCCCAGACAAATAATTTTACTGCTCTTTTACGCTAACATTTTGTGTGAACCTGGGTGACTGCTGAAATGGCCTCAGCCAACAGAGTTCAGGTATGTTAAACTGATTTGATTTATCTACCAAATAATGTGAATTATATAATAAAATTTTGCAAGCCATGCATACAAAAATAGGTTATTAGTAGAAGAAAATAAGTTTTTCTTAAATCCCTGACAGAATGTAAAAGTCAAACCCAGTCATTAATGCTGTTTTGCAGTAATATTAGATTTGTGTCATTATATATGTCTGACACTATTTTGTGTGCATGAAATAGATAGCAGGTAACATCTTGCCGCAGCGACGATTGTGTAGAAAAACTGCTGGATTTCATATCAAGATTGGCTCAGGACTTTTAAGAAAACACGAAATTGCAAGACATCTGTTTCCAGAAATTTAGTTGTAAGAGTGGCTCTTCCACATTTAAGAAAAACTGAACTTGTGTCATTGATGCAGCTAGGTAATAAATCAGCCTGGAGAAAATAATCTGTAAAACCAAGTGACATGTTTCAGCTCGCTCCTTCCTGACAATATTAATTTGTGTTTTGAACTCACATAAACATGTACGTCTAATATTAGCAAAAACTAAGCTGATCAGTGGAAAGCCACTGGAAAGAAAATTAGATTGTTTGATAGAGCACTGTGATGCGTGACGAGGCTTTACTTATTTAATGTGGCTTCTCTAACTTGCTGACAGACACATTAAAAAGACATGACAGCCTCAGACAGCTGGGACTCACCATCTGACTTTGAAGGATGTAACAGGGTCATGTATTGCACTTGCATACAATATTTACAATGTCTGTTCTCCAGTATGAAATACGGAGCTCTCGTATGTGAAAAGCTGCAAATTATGCAGATCATTTTGTCGCACGGTATCATCGGCACACTAAGTAGATGCAACTTAAAGCAACAGGGGGTCATCTGGAGGGGAAAAAATCACAGATGGATACAAAGAAGGTGAGAGCTCTCAAAGCATGGACTATTGAAGGTATCAGCCAAGAAGTGGGTGTGAGGATGAGAAAATAGAAATAGAAAACCACACAAACAAGTAATGTGAGAGCCTGGTATCAAAGAGACGATATTCCTGCCAGGCCTGGTGTGACTGCTGAAATGGCCTCAGCCAACAGAGCTCACTGTGTGTTATCTTTTTTTTTTTTTCCCTCCAGGAAAAAATTGAACAAAAATCTCTAAAATCTTCGTTCAAACTTGATGTTTTTGATGATACTTGCTTTGTTTTCTATCATTTTTGTGTTTTTTTTTGTCTTCATGTGTCTTTCTCCCTCTTTGCACAAGCGCTGCTTTTATTTATTCTCCTCGAACTGCTTACTCTCCTAATCCTCGTTTACCTCCGAGACTTCTTGCCTTGCCTCGCTTCATTTCAGGCTTTAGTCTGTTATAATGCATCAATTAATCTGTTGTCTTGACTCATAACAAATGAAAAGAGGAGAGTGTGTAAATGGATTCACTGGAACAAAAACAATATTTTTTACATCCTTTTAGAGCTAACACACATTTCAGTGGAGTGAAAAGTAAAAAGTAAATACCGAACAAAAAATGAACCAGCTTTTTGAGAGGGATTAATAATGAAGTACTAACACCAAGTTTCTAGGACTGAGTATTGACTCTTAGCAAACGAAACCTCTGACCTCGGTCTTGGCCAGGTGGAATCGATTTGATTGGCCTTTGGCTCCGTTCAGCCTCCTACCTGCCCGGGTCATTGATTCATTGACCTCTTGCAAAACCACGGCAAGCTCGGGATCTCATAGAAATCATCTGTGGGCTGCTATTTAACAGAATCCACTGAGAGATAAATGCTTTCAAACCATGACCTGCCCCTCTGACATCTTGGAAGATACCTTATGCTGATATGAATATGGTCATGAATATGCAACAGTCACTTTCACTTTCTCCTGATGGAGTCGAGAGAGGAAGCGTTCCACCGGCTGTTCTTCCCTGCACACTTAAAGAGGTGCCATATGCTTTGAAACATCAGTCCTGACTGCAGATATCTTTCTGGTTCTTTAACAATGTCAGTCTGAGCTTTCAGAAAACTGCTGCTTATGCAAGAACATTTTTCCTGTACTCCTCCTTTATTCTGTGACGGATGTGTGCATGAGAGGTCAAAATCATATTCATCAACACTTGGTGCTTAAGTTCTGACATTCATTTCGTAGCCTCAGACTGTCTTATGTTGCCTTACTTTGCCCTCCTCTTGGTTGCAGTTTTCCCTGTGTTACTCATACATTTCTGCAAAACGACATAAAATACAAAGAAAATGAAAGGATTTAAAGAAAATTTAAAAAGTTAGAATATATCATGAGAGTATGATAGTTCAGAAGATCAAAGTTTCTTTTTCCTAACTTTCAGTTTAAGCAATTTAGAGTTTAATTAACGTACTAAAGACCCTCTTTGCCCCCCACCTCCACCCTCCAGCCCACAGAGCAGTTATTGATTCCCCAATTCATTATTTTGATCATTTTGAAATAATTAATGTCTGGTGGTGAAAAATAATCCCCCACTCTTCTCATCCTTAGAACACAGATTTACAATGAGATGGTATGTATTTCCTGATTCACATAAAAAATATGCAAAAGCTAAACTATATGCGGTGGACCTCGACGTCTCAACTATTCAAAGATTTTACTGTGAATAGCTGACTTCTATTCACCTACTGAGTATTCTAGGAAATATTCAACTGTTTCCTTGAACAGTTGTGTAATTCAAGGAAAACACAACTATTCTCAGATTTTATTTTCTTAGAGCACATCTGAATGTTCAAACAAAAAAGTCAGCTTAGGAAGCTTAAATACCTTTGCACAATGTTAGTTGACACACCACTATTGGCTGCTGTTTACAAACTGGCCAATTAAGGAGTGTAATTTATCTCCCTTGGTGCTGATTGGTTGTACCCTCATGAGCAGAAACAAGGAAGACTGTAGATGTTTGCATTTTCCTGATTTTCCTTACCACTGTATTATAATATGGATTGTGATCATACTACTGCTATAATCCATCGAGCAAACACTTCAAAATGTGTCAGTCCTATTCTTATGTGGAGGCATGTGTGTCTCTATAACCATGATTTTCCACCATAACACTTAAGTCTGACACAGGACAAGCTTGTAGTCTGTCATAACCCAACTCCTTCAGGCCAGTTCAAACACCAGATAACAGAAGCACAGATGAAAAGTGATGAAGGAAGAGAAAATGGAAAGAAAACAAACTGAAGGAAAGTGCTCAGAGACCCATCAGATCCCTGGTGTTTGTTGATTTATTAACCTAACCTTCACAGCAAGACTTCACCCTCTCTGTCTTGCTGCTGCGTCCCCATTATATTAGTCTTGGACCGAGTGTCTGAAGTCTCTGTGCGGTGGGAAGTAATACTGTTAGTTTTAATCCCAGATCCTTTTAAATCCATCTGTCATTTCCAACTGCCATTCTTGGCTTGATTAACAATTTCATAAACCAGCATCTTTATTGGGCAATGAAGACATTGAAAGAAACCAATGTTCTCTACCCAAGGCCAAGTTTTGGGTTCATAATGGAGATAAAGTTGTCATTATGTCATAGGTGTCCTCACATATTGTACTGGACACTGCACATTAATTAAAAAAAAATCTTTTATGTAAATTTAAAAAAGAAATGTCTAAAAATTTGATTCAAACTAAATGTTTGCATTCTTAAAAGAATTAAATCCCTGTGTCAAATGAATATTTTTACATCAAATGTAATGGCAATTGCCAACTTTTGAACAACAACAGTTTTTGTGCTTGACAATTTTGCATGTTTGCTTTTTCAAACTTAAGATGTAAGGTGTCTCCAGCTGTGGAACACACACTCCCAGATGTTATTTTTTTCACCTATGTCATTTTACTCTCCCGTTTCAATGAAAGGGGTCGCTAAATGTGTGCAATAGTTTACCTCTGAGCCAGCCTCACTCTGGCAGTCCTTGTCAACTGCAGACCCATCCAATAAATTAGAATAATGAAAAGTTCATGTACCTCAGTAACTCACAAGTTAAGCACATTGCATACATTAATTCCACATAGAATTATGTTTTAAATATTTTATTTACGTTAATAATAATAATCTCTTGCTTGCAGCTAATGAAAACATGACATTTAAGATTAGAATATTATACCAGAGCAATTAAAACATCTTAATACAGAAATGTATGCCTAATGAAAAACATGTTAAAACCATGGTTTCAACATGTGAATACAAGTTCACTGTTTCTTCATGCTGATCTGTGTGCTGACATGGACTCAGCCAGATGTGAGTTTAGTGAAAGCAATTACACAGATTGAATGTAAATCAATAACACACAAACACAAAGGCATACATCTACACATTTATTCATGGAGGCACACACTCACAAACACACACCACATAAATAAGAAATTAAGTGATTACTATATTGAGTGATTACTCCAGGAAGTATCTCACTCTTGTGGAAGTGACAAAGTGATGGAATGTATTGCTTGTCTTTTAATTAACAAAAGGCTGATAAGACGTTATTAGGTGCTAAAGTTAGTTGTGTGTGCATGTGCTTTAGTGTAGTTGCATTTCCGTATTTTGTTCAATGACGTTCGTGTCATTTGGCCATTTCACATAATTAACAGGCATTTGATTTGAAGGACCTACAAAGACATTAACCCACGTTAATCCTCCAAAACCATTTACGCTACAGCTCTGTTTTTTAAAGCCGGTGCTTTATTCTGTATTAGTGCCTGCTTTATCAGCCAGCAAGCCAACGCTTTGCTGGAAACAGTGAAGGAGTTTTAATGACACTGATGCTGTTTATTTTTTTAGTTTCACATTGGAAACCCAGGCCTCTCTGAGGTTTACAAACCATTTTCTTTTGTAAGGTTTCAGAAAAACAACTAAGTAAGTCTTTGTTGACCCATAGACATGCTAACTTCTCCAGAGATTCCCAACTTTTGGAAAATGTGGGCAAATAAAGCTAAACTATGCTTCTTGAATAGTAAAAGAGGTTCTACAGAAAAGCATAAATTGATAACTGAACTATGGAAAGCAAAAAGTAACTAAAGGTCCATATCCAATCTAACAATCTCACTTTGTTTTGACAAAGATCAACAAACAGCCAGTTTGTGAACAAATGGACCGCTTCATTATAAAATTATTCTCTTCGGTGCTTTCCAGTCAGGTTGTAGACCACATCACAGTGCCGAGAATGCTTTTGTAAGAGTTTTGAATAATCTTGAGAGTGATGGATTTAAAATTTCTGTCTTAATAATATTCAATTCCAGTGCTGTTTTTGACATGCTTGTTCATAAAATGCTGTTTGAAAGACTTGAACAATAGTTGGGAACTGGTTTCTGTGTTCAAATGGTTCGGCGCAAAACTGATGTTACGTGTACAGCAGAGTTCTTCCTGCTGATCTAAGATAAAGCCAAGTCTTCCTACAAGTTCTTTTTGTGTAGTTTCGGGAACTGACGGTCTGACAGAACAAGCCCCCACTTCCCTACTGTCTGCACTCCTGCTGAGCGTCACGCTAAGAAAGTAGCATGTAATTATTTTGCATAAACATAAAAAAAACCCCCAAAAAACATTGTTCTTGTGCAAGTCAGTTAAACTGACTTCAAAACTCTTCACATGGTATGACTTTGAGAACAAAAAAACATTTCAATCAAAATCAAAATGTAACATTGCAGGGTTTATTTTGATGTAAAAAGGAATTTGTCCTGAATTGCCAGAATGTTTTCTAACTTAAAATGTTCTAATAATAAAACAAGTTTCCCAACTTGCCATTAAAAATGGGACCCAAACTTATAATTTCCTAATGTTAGAGGAAAGCACCACATTTCATCACCAAGCATGAAAAAAGCAAGTAAATAATGACACTCTTAATGAAAAGTTGCTCTAGAATTTGCATTGAAAGTTCATTAAAAGTGCCAACTTTGCATTAAAGTGGAATTATTTACAAAATAATGCAAAGTTTAGACTTTTAATGGACTTTCATTAAACGTGTCATTATTTACTGAATGACGCTTCATGACAACAGTCATAGACATTCATAAAGACTCCTTTATGTTCATAACAGGTATGTCATGTTTATAACAGTGTCATGTCAGTCTTATGCACACTCTGTCAAATAAAGTGTTACTGTTTCTTTTGTTTGTTTGTTTTGTTTTAGATTAGCATTATCTAACATGTTAACATGGAGAAATATACCGTTAAGACCAAAATCCCTCATATCCCTGTCAGATTTAAGTTTAAAGTAGTTTTCTAATGTTTCTTTTGATCAGAAGTAATGATAACATTTCGGAGCAGACAGAGTCCTGACTGGAATCCAATGCAAAATCTGCAGAGGGAAGATTAGGATGATTGCAAGGAGGCCTTTAAACCTTAGAGACTTGGAACGCTTTTTACAAGGACAGGCAGGACAGCTGAGAGTAGCTTGACCTAATTCCCTCTTTCTCTATTTATCTCATTATTTCCGCTCAAAATGTACCATTGAACAAGAAATTTATGTCCAAATGTTAACATTTGCATCCATTTTCACTCGCCAGTAGATGTTTGCATTCATTAAACACTAGTCTTGTGTTTTGTTAATTATTTTCTTCCTTTGTTTTTTGTCTTTCCGCAGAATTTGAACTGGAACAATAAAGCCTTCGAATGCACTCTACTTGCACATTTTTTTTTATTTGTGTACAAGCTATCTGTTCTCACATCTAGTCTGTTTTCTTGATGGGAAACAATAAAAGGGATTAAAAAAGAAAAGGGTGGTACAGAAAAAACTTTGGAGCAGCTGCCAACCTCCCAAAAAGCTGTAATTACTTTTCCCTTCATCTTTCCCTCGTTCACCTTCTCCCCGAGTCTGATTACTTACCTAGGAGAAAATCTAATTGACACAGCAAATTGGCAAACACACTGTGAGAACTTCAGCACCGAGCCAGTCGATCCCAACTAGATAATTGGGAGAAATATAGCTTTGCACGGTCCCAGGTCTTTGTAGGAGGATTTTATAGGTGGGGATGTGGTATCTGTCTTTTCAGCCTGGTGATTAGAATCAAATAGAGTCTGTAATTACAGATTGGTACACCACTGGGAAGGCTAAAGAGCAAGGGGGAAGAAGGGTGGAGAGACTTTTTTCACTTCTTTGTGAAGGTGCACGCAAAGCTTAGTTTGGAGCTACTTTATAAAGTATTTCTTAAGCTGACTCTTTGTGCCCGTGTAATACCTTTGTTTTTCTGCTTG
Source organism: Xiphophorus couchianus (assembly GCF_001444195.1). Classification (NCBI taxonomy): domain Eukaryota; kingdom Metazoa; phylum Chordata; class Actinopteri; order Cyprinodontiformes; family Poeciliidae; genus Xiphophorus; species Xiphophorus couchianus. The sequence goes on along the minus strand of NC_040243.1, from coordinate 13,852,624 downwards.
TCCTTAGCTTGTGGCTGTTAGAAGTGGGAGGTTTTCTCTCAGATGCCCGATAAGGTCAGTCAGTTTAACTTAAAGGTTTTACCTTCAGGTGGTGGAGTTTTTAAGTCACCACAAACGTAAACACAGTTTTTGTTTTGCTTCATGAAATATTTAGTACGGTGGCACAGAAGGGTCAACGAGATACAAAAGACTGTTCTGTTGGGGCTTTTGCATTTTCTTGACCTTTCTGAGCCACTGTTGCTTGAACAAAACATTAGCTTCAATTACACATCCAATCTCTTTTTATTATGTTTGTTTTACTATTTTTTTTAACTCTTTGCCTTAAGAAATCACCGATTTACTATTAAGAGGCAAATATTATTTTTTTTCTCCACATCCAGGATTTATTGTGTTTTAACAGATATTGTGGTTGGATGAAGCACTACTATGCTAACATTTTACTATTCGTTTAGTTTCTAGTTTTCTGCTGGATTATTATTCGGAAAATATCAAGCACTTTTATTAATAAGGACTTATTCATATTCAATACATTTGGTCAGCGTAGAAGTGCTTCACAGGTGAAGTTCAACAAATTGTCATATATCTACGATATTCTTGTGTATGGGACAAAGAAGTAAAGCATGAAAATATTATTTCTATAATCTAAACAAAGACAATTTGTGTAAAAGATTCTAAATAAAAATCTAATCACTTTTAAGAGACAGAGTGAGGCAAATCAGTTATTTTACTCTCAACAAGTTTCACATGAAAGCATACTTTTCAATAGCTCAATGAAAAGATGCATGACAATTGGTGGATCCAAATATTTTGTTTGCATCTCCATTTTAAGACCCGGTTGCTGTAAGGTTTATCCTCCTCAAGTTGACATCCAAACAAGAAGCTCAGGGATTGTGACTCTTCACAGCTAAAGAATAGCAAACCTTGAAAACCATTTTTTCTCCTTAAGAGAGTTTTAAACCTTTTGTCTGTTTATTTGACTCGCAAAACACAGACAAAATGTAAGAAACCAACAGAAAATATTCTTATGAAAGAGACATTTTAACCATTTTATGCAAAAAAAAAAAACAAGAACTGAGGTACTGATTGCACTTCAGTTCAAGGAGGAATTACCTCTCACTTGATTCTATGTGCTTTTCCTTCTATCATTCATCAGTTTCACTTTTTGTAAATCAACATTTTCAAGAAGAAGATCCATTGAACATGCAAAATCAAGATATTCATCAGAAGGGGCCCAAACAGCAGCAACAGTCCCCACAAATGGATCAGTGCTGCTTCAAGTTCACAATATAATTCCTCCTGGAGTATTTGACCTCTGCTTGCTCCCTGTTTCCTGCTTTCTACACAGGAGAGCTAAAAGGGTGGGGTCAGTCTGGTTAATGCAGAAGACCCATACCTTCTCTCTGTTCATTCGAGCATGTGGCAGCGGATACAAACCCCCAAAACCCACCCCAAGGCAGCCTGGCCAGCAGTGACCCTGCTGACAGAGAGAGCAGATGAGACTGAAAAAAACCCTAAAAAAAACGAGAAAAGCTATCAAACAAAGAAAGTGAGAGAGAAAGCTAGACAGGAGGGAGAGAATGTGAAAATGAAACAGAAATGAAATGAGTGCAGAACGAAAAAGCCACAAAGAAAAGTGACGGAGAGAGAGAAATGTGTGACAACTAGAAATACAATCCACAGAGACAAAGGACTAAAAAAAAAAGAGAGATGAAGGGAGGGGTAAAGCCGAGACAGGCTGGGGCAACAACAGGCTGCTGCACAAAGCAGCCCTAAAGGCCATCACAGACCAGTCCTCCAAATGTCAGCCACGTCAGGACCACCCTGGGAAGCCAGCGAGACCCTCCAGGGAAATCCACTAAAGCAGATAAGTTCTGACAAGAGAGAGCTGACCAGCATCTTACCCACACTTCCATGTTTCCCAGAAGTTACTGCGTTTGACACACTTGTGTTGCCAAACTTCATTTCACCTCCTAATATTCAACACAATTCTCACAGCAGCCAATGCCTGCATAAGTCCTCTTCTAAACCTAATGTCATGAGACTTGGAGGACCCTGTGTCTCAATAGATTTAAACGAGCAAAAAAGCATGGATGGTGGAGGGTGATGCTAAAATCGCCCCATTCTTTCAGTCTCCTATTGAAGCAGAGCTGAGAAAAAAAAATAAAAAATTGCTCAGTCAAATGGAACCGTCGAGGAGAATGTGAAAGAAAAAGTAATGAGTTAACATGGAGATGGAAATACACAAGCAGGGACAGAAAAGCAGAAAACAAGACTAGAAGCAAGATGCTGTCTCCCCCTCAAGGGATGGAGATGAGGGCAAAAATTAGAGCCAAGAGGAGAATAAAGTGGGAGGAGGAGGGAGGACGGGAAGTAGGCAAGCTGGAAAGAGCAGTCTGATTAATTGAGACAGAGTCAACTGACCGCAAGTCATTAAGCTGCCACAAGCCTGAGCTCCAGTCACTATTCATTCTCCTCACTAGCAGTCTCTGCTTCTCTACTCTGAGCCTGGATCATCCCTGCATCACCTCCCTGCCACTTTCACACACTCACCAAAAACATGGGCGTCCAGACAGGAGGATGCTCTGAAAAAAAGGAGGTTTTGTCTTTGATGTGGCCTGGGAGGGATGCCATAAGGGATTGTTTGTCTGGAATTGGGGATGATGGATATTGATTATTCCACTACTTCAGCACTGAAACACACATGACTTTGCAAATCTGAAGATTAATGAACAGGGGCTAAATGACAATAAACTTTCCTGTCATGCGAAAACTGGAACAACATGGGTTGAGTTGTGAGGCTTGCAAGTATATGCATATGGTTGCAAAAAAAAAAAAAAAAAAGTTTACCAAAACCAAGAAACGAATGGAAAAATAACTCAAAAATCTTCAAAGTAATAAAATGGAAATTATAGCAACATTTGCCCTTGGCTACTGAGCTCTCACAGTCTGTGCATTTTTAGGCACAGACTGCACAATCCTCATGAGAGATCTTCTACTCCAGGCTTTTGTACTGGAAACTCCTCCTACACAAAAATGGGCCATTCATTGGTACATAATAACATTAGCACAAATGATCAAAAATCATCCGGTTAAAATGAAGAGAGCAACACAAACACCCCAGTGTATTAGCAACGGAGTACAAGGCTTCATAGACCTGGAAGCAAAACAGCATTTGGGAATTTTTCCCATTGAGATCAAGTAACCAGCAGGTGAACGAAAATCTTTCCATTCTCCATGGAATACAACGCAAACCAAGCAGCACAGTTTTGTAAGCCAGCCAGATGTAAAAATTGTAAAATCATTGGTTGTTTGCATACAAGTGTGCTCTGTGGAAGTTAGTCCACCACTGCAACTACTAAGCTTTTTCCTTAAACAGCTTGACCAACCTCTGAACCTGGTAACCTGATCTTAACCTGAAAAACTGTGACGATGCCCGTTTCTACCTTTCAGATGCTGTACGATACCAATAGATTTGTCATAATGGTAAAATGCCAAAGGTTTCACCATCCTCATGTAGAAGGTGGTGAAATGTAGCTAGTAATTTGTTAATTTACTTTAACTGGATTAAGTAAAAATAACAATAAATATATTTCTTAAAATTGTGGTACATATCCATATCCATGAGATTTCTCTACAGTCTCTCTGAGACCACAGAGAATACTGAGGCACTATTGCTCAGTATTTTACAACTAAGATGACACCAGAAAGCAGAAAAATTAGAAATAAAATATTTGAGGCAAAATATATGTGTGTATATGTGATTTGATGTGTTTGAGTGAAAATTATAATTTCTCATCAGTTTGTACAGGGTGTGTGTGAGTGTGTATACCCTGCAATGCAGCGTGATGTTTATTGTCTGTCTTTGTGAGAGTAAGTTCTGGGTGACGATGTCTCATTATGTTGTAGAGGCTTGTTCTTTGCCCTCCCTACCACCACCTGACGAGTGGATTCAGTTACTGGCTAATGGGTCTCACCCACCTGGCTTCTTCACTGGGGACAACATGACCCAGTTCTTCTCTGCAGTCTGCAAATCGCACCATCGAGCCAACTCAGGGATATCTGGATAACACAAGTAAAAAGAACAGATCGTCAAAGCTTTCCTAAATCAGGTCTACTGATACACTCCTGATTTAACAGTAGTTCCAGTTTTTATAAGTTAGTTAACATGTGTTGTCCATGTGGCCATATTTTACTATTGTAATAACTGTTTTCTAACTGTTAAAATGCATTTCTGATTGAACAAAAGAAGGATACGGTAATTTATCAAAGTGTCCATTTTGAAGCTTTAAAATCTTGGATAGTATTTAGATTATTTCTGCTCTTGAGCTAACTACAGCACAAGGGTTAATCTCAGCCATCAAATTGTGTCTTGGCGACCATCAAAACCAGATTTTGCAAAATTGTGTTTATTTATAAACTTATAAATCCTTGACCTTGTTGATCAGTTAGAACCACATAATGATCACATTTATCCATTAATGCAGTTAAACGTGTTTTTTAAACAGATTCAAAAGCAACTTAATTACAACACATCATACTGGTTCCATTGTGGTGCCAAACCTATATGGATAAATACTGAAAAGTTACTAAAAAAGTCTTGAAAGATCGGGTCGAAAATAACCTAACCATTATAATATATGTAAATGCAACTATTCATAATTTTGAGTGATGGGATTTCCCTTAAGGAAACGCTCAAGAGAAAAGTTAATATATGCTCTTGCAGCTAACCCATTGAAAGTGGCTGCATTTAAACATCTTGCAAAATGTCACACAACACGCTGGGTCCAGGTTTATTAACTCTGACAGAAAGCATTCTGCTTCAGAGTTGGTTGTGCATTTAAACATTTCAATATTGGTGCCTTCATTATGCAATATGTAATTTGCAATGCAAAGCCTGAGGAAGAACATGCCGTGCTGGCTTGCATAATGCTTCCTAAAACCTTCTCTCAGATGAATAAAGACCTTTAAACCTCAGCACACCCAGTATAAAAACATTCCAACTTCTTGGCAGGAAAAATTTACCATTAGGATCTTCAAATTAACTTTGACCAAATGTCCAATAAAAGTAGTTTTATTGGACAGAACAAGTGCCACGTGAGGCATGCAAATGTCTGAGCAGAGCAGAGCAAAAATGTGGCACAGAACTAAAGAGAAGAGTTGAAATTCTGATATCTTAAACAAACGAACAAAAAACCCATCAACACTCTATAAGAAGATTTGCATCTCGCCTGTTTGTATTTGGTAAAACTAAGATATGAGATTGTGTGCCCATTTTGTTTTAAATGTTTCCTTTTTCACCAAATGCTGCATAAGGTTGACCTTAACTCCTTAAATTTTGTGGTCTTTCTATGAAATGTCTGACATGAGATAATTTCATTAATGAAGCATTTAAACACAACAATAAAGCTGGTCAAAGTGCAGCATGCTTTGCTAAAATTTAGTAGACTTTACATTGTAATATGAACAACCTCTAGTTAATCACAGCATGAACTGACAACCTCAAATAGGATATGACATTTTTTTTTTGGTATTTCTCTTAGTTGAGGCTGCAGCAATTAGGCTTGATGAGGCATAGCTATTTACAGTTGAAAAAGTTGATAATATTCAATAAAACTGGTAAAGATGAAACGGCAAATTCTCATTCAACAGATCTATTAACAGAAAAATACAATCAGATGTAAACATTAATTACTTTCCGCTCAGATGTAATTATTATTTAAGCATGATGCTGCTGGTAGTTGGTTTCATGCTAGGATTTGCCGTAAAAACTTGGAGTGAAAATGGGAACACTCGGTTTCAAGTGACTTTCTTCTGCTGTAGCTCAGGAATAAACATGAAATCCAGAAGGAAACATGAATTATGACCTCAAAACTGAAATAACTTGCTTCAAAGCAAAGTGCGATGTGTTCTTTGTCAGCTACAATGGTGAAAAAAATGGGCAACTATATGGGACATACATTTTTGTCTTTTTGTGTTCTGTTTAAAACTTTCTCATAAAAAAGATGTATTTGAGATCTATATACTTTAACCTGCACTTATTTTGCTTTTTTTTTCTTTCACACTTGAATTTCTTTACTGCTGTTTAAGGTTCAAGATACGGAGCAATATTTTTTTTTTTTTTTTTAACTACTGTTTTTTTAATACCTACTTTATGCAGGTGTTACTTCAGCTCACATCCAGAGGTGATATTTCAAGTTTGAGAACTGCCTTACTCATCTTTTCTCCCTCATTAAAGCAGTCCAGAATTTCTCACGGCAGTTAATGAAAGCCGTTTCCTGCTCTGATGTAGGCTACATCCACTGCTCAGCCTAAAGGGAATCTAAGTGCAGGTTGCTTTATTTCACTGGAATCCCTGAATCCGATAGTAATGCTTGCTGTTCAATGGTGGGATGAGTAATCAGTACCCCAGGGTGGGAGTTGCTCCCAGCTGTCTTGCAGCACGAAAGCACTATAAAATAAAAGTGAAATCCCTATCCCAGCAGCTGCATTAAATAGCTAACTAATACAAATCAGAATGATCCATCAGGATGGCCATTCTAATATGTCAGCAGGAGAATTAAATCAGCCTTTAAACACCATAGCATTCAGTTAGGGCCAGAAATATTTGGACAGTGACACAAGTTTTGTTATTTTAGCTGTTTACAAAAACATGTTCAGAAATACAATTATATATATAATATGGGCTGAAAGTGCACACTCCCAGCTGCAATATGAGAGTTTCCACATCCAAATCGGAGAAAGGGTTTAGGAATCATAGCTCTGTAATGCATAGCCTCCTCTTTTTCAAGGGACCAAAAGTAATTGGACAATGGACTCTAAGGGCTGCAATTAACTCAGAAGGCGTCTCCCTCGTTAACCTGTAATCAATTAAGTAGTTAAAAGGTCTGGGGTTGATTCCAGGTGTGTGGTTTTGCATTTGGAAGCTGTTGCTGTGACCAGACAACATGCGGTCAAAGGAACTCTCAATTGAGGTGAAGCAGAACATCCTGAGGCTGAAAAGAAAGAAAAAATCCATCAGAGAGATAGCAGACATGCTTGGAGTAGCAAAATCAACAGTCGGGTACATTCTGAGAAAAAAGGAATTCACTGGTGAGCTTGGGAACTCAAAAAGGCCTGGGCGTCCACGGACGACAACGGTGGTGGATGATCGCCGCATACTTTCTTTGGTGAAGAAGAACCCGTTCACAACATCAACTGAAGTCCAGAACACTGTCAGGGAAGTAGGTGTATCTGTCTCTAAGTCAACAGTAAAGAGAAGACTCCATGAAAGTAAATACAAAGGGTTCACATCTAGATGCAAACCATTCATCAATTCCAAAAATAGACAGGCCAGAGTTAAATTTGCCGAAAAACACCTCAAGAAGCCAGCCCAGTTCTGGAAAAGTATTCTATGGACAGATGAGACAAAGATCAACCTGTACCAGAATGATGGAAAGAAAAAAGTTTGGAGAAGAAAGGGAACGGCACATGATCCAAAGCACACCACATCCTCTGTAAAACATGGTGGAGGCAACGTGATGGCAAGGGCATGCATGGCTTTCAATGGCACTGGGTCACTTGTGTTTATTGATGACATAACAGCAGACAAGAGTAGCCGGATGAATTCTGAAGTGTACCGGGATATACTTTCAGCCCAGATTCAGCCAAATGCTGCAAAGTTGATCGGACGGCGCTTCACAGTACAGATGGACAATGACCCCAAGCATACAGCCAAAGCTACCCAGGAGTTCATGAGTGCAAAAAAGTGGAACATTCTGCAATGGCCAAGTCAATCACCAGATCTTAACCCAATTGAGCATGCATTTCACTTGCTCAAATCCAGACTTCGGACGGAAAGACCCACAAACAAGCAAGACCTGAAGGCTGCGGCTGTAAAGGCCTGGCAAAGCATTAAGAAGGAGGAAACCCAGCGTTTGGTGATGTCCATGGGTTCCAGACTTAAGGCAGTGATTGCCTCCAAAGGATTCGCAACAAAATATTGAAAAAAAACTATTTTGTTTGGGTTATGTTTATTTGTCCAATTACTTTTGAGCTCCTAAAATGTGGAGTGTTTGTAAATAAATGTGTACAATTCCTACATTTTCTATCAGATATTTTTGTTCAACTCTTTAAATTAAACGTTACAATCTGCACTTGAATTCTGTTGTAGAGGTTTCATTTCAAATTCAATGCGGTGGCATGCAGAGCCCAACTCGCGAAAATTGTGTTACTGTCCAAATATTTCTGCCTAACTGTAGTTTGTTTCTGTCTCCGATGTTATTTCTTTTGTTTTGGTGTCCGTTTCTCAGTGTAGTCTCCACCATTTCCAGTGTTGTAGTTGTTTTTTTTTGTTTTAAATAATTTTTCAGCCATTCTGGTGCCATCTGCAATATCAGATTTACGACACACAGGGATGTCCTAAAGCAAAAGTAAAATAAATAAATAATCAAACTCTAAATACCTTTCCTCCTTTACCTCTATATATTTCAGGACAACTAGTGTTAAATTATTTTCTTAAAAGTAGTGATAATTTCTGAAGGTAGTATGTTTCACTTTTTTTTATAATGAGTCTCTTGTAATTAAAAGGGCATGCATGTTTTGATCGGCTAGACCAATGGGGATGGATTCAGAAAGACAAAATTAATTATTAAGATAAGAAACCATGTACAGGATCCGCCTCTATTCTTGATTTGATTAACAGAAGGGGATGTCGATAAAATAATTGGTCTGGCTTCATTGCCTTTGGCATGTTTTAAGATGAAATAGTCAAATAAGCATAAAAGAACAATGTTTAACACTTATCAGCAGAAGTGTGATTGCTGTTTATTTATGCATAAATGTGTTTCTTTACAACAGTAACATTCAAATGTTTTTTTGTTTGTTTTGTTTTTGTTTTTTTGGCACTCTCTGTATATTAGGGTTTTTCCTTGTTTTTTGTGACATCCATTTGTTTTGAATGTTTTAGTTTAAGCAGCAGGTGGCACCAAATCCCAAACACTGGACCTTTAACTGCTAGCAGACCAGAGCCATAAATTCTAGGTCCTTCGACCATCTTCCTCAGTATAAATTTTAAACATCTTCAAAGAAAATAACTAATTTAACAGATGGAGCAGATTAAACAAATAAAAAAATCTGATATTTTTGTCAAAAACCAAATAAGAAAATGTAACAAGCACAAAATTCACTACATTTGAGACAAAAAGCCTACAAAACAAATACTTAAGCAGCAGTCTATTCTATTGAAACCTTATCTTTTTGTTTCCAGGAACCTAGTAATTTATTAACACATATCAACTGCTGTAAAAAAAAACAAAAAAAAAACCTCTAAAACAGAGGTAAGAGAACCAGAGTTAAAGGAACTGATCCCTCCCAACCGATGGTAGCAAATTAACACTAATCTCAAATATTTCAATGTATTTAAATGTGAATGCAGCAAATTCACATTTCACATTCACATTCACACAAATGTTCTCATGTGTGTAAAATAATTCCCCAATTACAGCTAAACATATTGTATTTAGTTGTGTCAAAATACAATATATGGCATCAAAATAATTATTTCCAAAGCAAGGGATTTTAATACATGTCTTTCTGGACAACCTTCACGGATTTATAAAATATTTTGTTTTTGTTAAAATATCTAAATTTGCAGCTTCCACAACAAATTACACAAGGGGAAAAAAAACTAGGTGGATCTGAACCTTTACAAAAAACGGTTCTGTTGTTTCATTATTAATACTCTCAGCACTCAAGAAAAGATATGGTTTCAATGCCCTATAAGAAATGTAATATGATGAAATGTGAGCTTGCTTTTGATGTGACGCGTCCTCAGCAGTGTTGTCTCAGTCCATCTGCTTCAATTTCAGAGTTATGCTCAGTGTCAGCGCCGCAAGATGTCTGCTCTTTGGGGTATTGATGCATAGATCAATGAGGGAGACATATAATCCATGTCAGTGCTGCAGGATTACATTATCCTGTTTTAATCGAGGGAGCAGCATCCTACTGTAAAGCCATTGCAGTTCCATAAAGGAGGAAAAAAGACATTGATTGGCACACATATGTAGAAAAAAAGACAACAGAAAAGAATCCTCTGTATGTTGTGTTTGACTTGGGTGAGGGAAATTCCTCGCATTCCTTTAAAAGGTAGTGAACATGGGAAATGCTGTTAAGAGATTTTTTTTGTATAAAACACAAAGCAGTCGTGGAAACACAAATGTATTCATACAATCTGCTACTCTATTCTGTTCTATGAGTCTGTAAGACCTTTAGCTGGATAGATGTATAAAATGCCTTATAATAATCCCTGGCTGAGGTGCTCGTGAAAGGTGGCATTTGTATTCAAAGTCAAAGTGCATTTGCCATCAAAGAGTTTTATGGGAAATCCAGTCGTCTCTCTACTTCATTTAGGCAGCAGAAAGATATGAAGGAGTAGAGATTAAGGGAGAGCAGCAAAGAGGAAGACGTGAGATAAAAAATAACCTTCAGGGATTAGCACTTTATACTTGGAGCAAATTAACCCTTTCACTACTCTTATTCCCTGCTAGCAGTAATTGGCTTTGTTTGGGTTTCCTAAAAGTGCTACAGCAGTATTTTAAAGTGTGCACATCCGTTTTGAAAACTCAACCATTATTATGCTGCATTTGTCATCTTATTACCTCAACAACAGGATTTGCTAAATCATGCTTACATTTGCACACAGGCAACTGGTTATTAGAGCTTCCTTCTAAGACACACCATTGTTTTTAGAAAACACTCTGTTCTGACCTCACCGTCTTCTTAGACATTAAGTGGATTGCTTTTTTGCAATTATGTCAAGTAATAGTGTGGACTGCTCATAAACACACACCTTTGCATACAGCAACAAGCCGTTTATTAAACAGAGTTGTTTCTCTGTTGCTTGGTGTTCATGTTTTTGCTAGACATTTCAAACTTTGCTCTAAGACTTCTACCCCTGCACATTGAACCTATTTCAAGAAACTACATACAGACAGAGCAAACAATGTGAGTAATCTGATTATAGTTACTGATCATTAAGGGGTGGCACGCATGAGCTATGTAAGGCAGGAATAAGGTTTAATTTGGCATTCTTTACGATTGACAGCAATAACATTCAAAACATTAAAAAAAAACTGGAGTCAACACCAGGCCTTTCAACTGCACACTGATTATTCATTCCTTTCTTTTTAAAGAAAGTTAAAATCGATCTATATTCAATCTGTATGATTTCTGCCTTTCTTCAGCAGTCATGTATTAAGATTACCAGTGCTGAGTGTATCCAGCCACATGTCCAGTGAACACTAGAAACAGGCATCAGCCTATGGTGCTTACGCTGTCAGAGAAGATGAATGTTGAATGGGAGAAAGGTGCAAAGATTTGTTAAAACAGCAGCCTAAGATTTGCGGTTTTTAATATTATCTTTTGCCATTATCAGAATGAAACAGAACGGGTGCTACATACAGTGAAGGGTCTAGCCTGAATTGAGGTTTAATATTTTGATTACCAATTCTTTCAAACAATGTTAGTGATTTATGAAACCTTCACGCTATCTTGAAAAAAGAGGGGAATCTTATTTATTCATTTAAAAAAATCTCATGTTGTCTTTGCAAACCCAACATGGTGCACATGGTGTCATTTGTTGAGCTGAATTAATATTTACACCCCTTTCCACAAGAGATTAAAAGCATTTTTTTTCCCTGATTCCTACATTTTCCTTTACAGGTTGTCATCAACTCTGTTTCAGTTTGTCCCATTTTAGAGAACTGTGATGCGTGCTAACAGCACAAGTCTCATGGGTGTTTTGTAGCGGCTGAAGGTCAGATGGATATCACTCAGGTCATGGATTAACAGCCCTCTGGAGGCTTTTCATCTTTGTGAAACAGAGGATATATACTTTGTGGTTTGACCTTAGGAAGGTTGCTTTTGGTCTCAATGGGATCTTACAACATAATTTCATTGGTTCAGTGTCCAAGGTGAATTTTCAAGAAATAAACCTGCAAAGTAAGATAGATTCTCTATTTTTTTCTTTTCAGTTTCAAATTTCAAAACAAGGAGTCCCTTAGCAGAAACGTAAAGCCTTTATTGTACAATTGGACAACCAAGACATGTTCTATATACCAGCTTATTGTGTGTTTTGCTTGAAAAATATGAGGTAGGAATTGTGAAGGCCTTTCTTTTCTGTAGCCAAGCTGTATGTCAGCATTACACAGTACGGCAAAGGCAAATACTGTGACTTGCCAGGCATTCTGCAGGGGATCAACTGTTCTTAAGGGATCAACTGTTCATTAAACATGGAAGAATTTCAAAAAAGAATTTCCACATCTTTTATGACTTTTCTTCTTTTCTAGTTTTATTCATTCACGACAGAAAAACCCAAAGCTTCTGAATCTTCAGGTGGGATATGAAAGATTTCAGTGCTGAAGAAAGTCTTGATTTCTAAAAGCCACTATTTTGTTTCATCAGCTTCAAAAGAAAATTTTAAGAAGTCATATGAGCCTGCACAGTCTTTACCTCATTGACAAGCTGCCTATCTATGTTCAACCTCCTGAAACATCTTAGACTAATAAAAATATTTGCTTCAGACTTACTGACAATAAACATACTGACAAAAATAATTAGATCTCTTAAATCAAATATATACTGTACATATATTTTTCTTTTTCTTTGTCTTTCATGTTTTTAGCCAGACTTTCAAGAAAATAATTTATTCTGTCACAAAAAGTCAATTTTCCATCAGTGACCTTTGTAAAAAAAAATCTGCCACCGACAGCAGCCAGCATCACATCATCAATGCTGTTACTTAGGGAAAATTACTTATTGTTATTGTTCTTAGATTGCTGATAGATTTTTTTTTCTTCTTTTTTTGTGGTCACCGATGCCCTTGTATCTAAAAAAAAAAAAAAAAAGAAATCAGTTTTAAAAACTGTTTTTAAATGTGCTGCAACTTCCATCTAACTCCAGGCAGAATGATGTCACAGCAATACCCATGAAACCAGTGGCACAAGAAATCAGTGGTGTAATTGTTTCCAAAAGGGCTGCTCTGTGTTGGGCCCGGCTAACAGTTCTACTGGACAGCCTCGGTCTCTGAGCACAACTTATTCTGTAAGTTCTTGCTCAGCTGGTTGATCATGCAGCTTATCATAGCAAGCTTTCTATCATCATCCTTTCATCAAATATTATTCTGATTGCTATTGAAAAGACGAGATAAAACAAACAACATGAAATAAAATATGAACATCCAGACCACTGTGAGCGGGCATTCTAGGAATGGTTTGAGTGGACAACTCTTTTCATGTTTAACTTTTCATTATCTTTAAACTGTAAAAACTATAAATGTGCCACTTGAAACGATTTTCTATTGGCCGAAGCCAATATTTGTGCTCTCTACTGAATCTTTAGTTCATGATATGTGCACAAGTTCTTACTGGATGCAAATAGGGTGTTTAGTCGCTATGTGACAGACAGACATCTAAAATCTAGTTAACTGGAGAGTTTAGCATAAGCATAATATTAAAATGTAGTACTGCCATATGTCACATATGCAATTCCAACTCAATGGTCCTATATCTGTGAATATGTATCTGTTAGGTGGTAAAAGTTATTCTTCACTACAAGGCAGTCAATAAAAAAACAAACAGATAATAGCACAGCAGCTCAGGATTTTGGTAACTGCAAGCATGAGAAAGAAAGCAATTGCTAAAAACATCAAGGCTGTATCTTATTTTTCTTTCCTCTGCAGAGCATGCTGGTACAGTTGAAAAGAAATTCTTGACTAGTTTACTTTGGTAAATTTTTCATTTTTGTTTTCTATGCCAGGCAACAATAAAAAGGACAGCATACAGGTTCCTCATTAATATCAATCAGTTTTCTAATTCAAACAAAGCAGTTCATAGAAAAACAAAATCTGCAATATAAAAAGAAACTGAATGCTGTGGTATGACAAATGCATTTGTTTGTTTTGTATTTCAGCCCTTTTCAGCTCTTCAGTCTAAAGAGCCCTTAAGAGCGCTTTAGACTAAAGAGCTCCTGTCTCTATTTTGTACCTTTATCAGAGACTCTTCTCACCGAAGTCTAACAAAAAGGATTACTTCTGTTGTTTTTAAGGGTTTGCAATAAATTGGGCATTTTGCTTCTTAAATAAACTTTTTTTGTCATTCTAACTATTACAAAACTAACAACTTTTAAGTAGCGGCTTTGACCATGTCATTTCTTGTCCTTCTCCAAAGTCATATAACACATTCTCTCCAACTTTCGGAGCATTATCTGTCCCACTTACCATGAACTAAAAACGAATTTCATCTCAATGTTGAGCTGAGTGCAATGATCACATGATTTATCTTTTTTGTAAAAAATACCATATTTTATATTTACAACTGGATACAAGAAGCCATTTCATTTGTTACTGACATTGTCAGGCCACTGAACAGGCATCCCCCTGAAGTATTGTGTTATCTGGGTGATATATGAGGCAGAGAGTGAAGGTCCCTGGGTAGTTTGACTGAGATGCAGAGATGGGTTGGGGTGTGCGTGTGTGTGTAGGCGTGCGCGCGGGTGTGTGTTTGTGTGTGTGGGTGTGCACTCAGTACAAAGCTCTGTGTAAATGAAACTGGTTATAGGGAGGCTGGAATCAGATTCCCATATTGGTTGTGATGAGTGTCAGCCTAACATTTGCTGCTGGCTGAGCAGCAGACTGATGCATTTTAACAGCAGACAGCAGCATATGGACAATTTGCTCCTGACAGTCATATGTGATAACAGTTTGTATGATGAGAAGAGATAAGTAAACATAAAGCAGTGCTATCATCAATTTCTCTTGACAGAGTGTAATGCCATTTGGCTTAGACTACACACTGTAGAGAATCATTTATCATCAAATAATAATAATAAAACATCGATTATATTTTCTTTTACCTAAACTTTCTTGTAAGAGGCATGAAAAGAAAAGTTTCCACGATAAGAAAATGTTGTCCTTTTATACTTTTTTGTTAAACAATAACGCTGTTGAGACAAAAAAACTCAACTGAGTGCAGCTGTAAAAGTGGCTCTTCAGCACAACAGCGATTCAGTGACAGAGATAAATAAGTCATAACAAAGGTCCATCCGTCCGTCCGTCCATCCATCCATCCATCCATCCATCCATTCCACCTCTCCAGAAATGATCTGTAATTTTTATTTATCTGCTGTTTTGTCAAAACCCAAAATGTTTGGGACAGAGAAAACCTGTCGATTACAGGTTATTCATAGTTTCTTTTACATTCATTCGGCAAAAAAGGTCTTGTAATGACTTAGGTCCTTTTTAAGGGTAAGCAGTGCACTTCAAACTCTAGTTCAATGACAAATGAAGTAGAATTTCTATAAAACGTACTAAACAAGACTGGGAAAAATCACCCTAAAATCAAAAAGTGTAAGTGTCAGAGACTAAGTTCACTCCCCGGGTCTTAACATCCTCAGTTTTTAAGATCTTGATTTGCTTTGTTCTCTCCTGGTTTCTTCTGTTTCACTCATTCTGGTTTGAAGATCTGCTCTCTTTGTGTAATACCTGTAAGTATGCATTTTGTTTTCGTTATATCCTCTTGTCAGCATCATCCTCATAAATTCCTGTTACCATTTTTGCTATCACTTTAACATTACACATAGCATGCTCTCTTTGTCCAGCCTGTCGATTTAGCTGGATAGACACGTTTTCGTAGGTTCGCCATTGCGCCATACATTTTCTGATGACTTGCTGAACAGATGTTGAACACTTGGTATGTTGTTTATATTACCTAACAGTGCTTATTGAAAATGTTCTTCCTGACCTTTCTGTAGTATTTCCTGGTCTCTAAGAATGTGTTAGTTCACTAATGTTCTTTAATAAACATTTATAAAATAAGAACAGGTTATTTTATAATGAATTGACACTGTTTGCTCACAGATTCAGAAATATTTTATTTTTGGGGGTAAAAAAAACTGGACTGAACACAAACAAATTATATCCTTTTCATATTTGTATTTGTAAAATTCATTACAAATGTATTTTACAATTAATGGAAGGAAATTACATAAATTTCTTTCCATTAATTGTAAAATTAGTGGAAGGGAATTAGTAGGAAATTAGTAGTGACTTTTAATTATAAAGTCAATCATATAATATCTAAACAAAATCATGTGTCAAACTGAGGAAGGTTTCATAGGTTATGAATATTATGCACTGTATTTTTAATGCAAACAAGCCACTGATGATTTTGTAAACCAGAAACAGGATTTAAACTTCTGCCTCACTGCTGCTCCTATAAAGTCTTTGAAGATCCTGGCAAGAGATGAAGGCTGTGGGTCTGCTCCCATCACAAAGCTGTATAGGTGGCTGAATGCTGATTCATTGCAAATCATTCTTAGTTTTTATCCAATGTGAAGTGGTGCCTGGGCTTATGGTATTAAGACCGGCTATCTAATACCTTCGATCAGAATTTTGTGCTGACTGCGCAGAAACTGGTTAAAAGTGTTTTGAGGGGGCTAAGCCAGTTTGATCTCTCTCTCTTCTTTTTTTCTTCCCTGTGAATGTAGGTGGGAGAACAGATTGTAAAACTCTGCTGTTATCCATCACAGACGCATGTGAGACAGCAGGGGTCCAGTTAGCGAGTGTTTTTATCGTATTTAGCTGAAAGCGTCAGCATAATGTAATGACAGACGCTCCACTGGGTTCTTTTCTAAATGCTGCACAGCAAAAAAAAAAAAAAATTGGGCTTCAGTTGTTTGCTTATACCCTTAAGAAAGAAAATTCACTAGCTTTCATCATCAACACACTGCAGATCATGTATAATGCTTGTTAGTGCTGCACAGTGTTGTATATTGATTTAAACAAGATTTAAATAACTGAACTAAATGGGGAGAAATTTATTATCTGTGTCCGGAAAAATCTATTTTGTTTAGATTTCTGGTTGAGCTAACACAGTATTTGATACAAATATTATTCCTTTCAACTGAATCTATTGACATGGCCCTTACTGCGATTCTGTTCAACAGCATTATTTGATTGATAACGCTTTCATAAAAGCTGGAGTTCTCTTGGCAATGTCGGCTTGATCTGTGGTTAATAATTCTTATCCTTATCAACTGCAGACTTTTAAAAAGATGTGCTGCTACAATTGAGACAACTCTTTCAATATCACGGCTTTGAAGTAATGTAGAATTTTTGCACATCACTTATTTTAAGTGACAGAAGCTGAAAAATTACACCTTTAGTCTGCTGTCAATCAGGGATGGAGAAAGGGCAAAACCATCAACAGTGTCTTGGGAAAAAGGATAAAAGTCAGTTTCTAATAAGATTAGTTGCTTGATCCCCTTGTTTTTCCAGATTGCATGTTAAAATATCCCTGGGCAGGAAACCGACACCAATATTGTATGTGACATGTCAATGATGTGTGGGTAAAGGCAACTTTATGTGGTCATTGTAAGCAAACCTATACATGGTTAATTAACACCAGGATTAGTCATACTCCAGGCAGATTCAGGTTTCAGAATAATTTTTTAATTGTGTGTGTGGCCTTGTATTTTACACTGTGTAAGGTCCCTATTTCTAACAAATACTACAATGTAGGGACCAACTGCTCCTTATGGGGCCCAAAGTTCAGGCCTCATAAAAAAAGATGCTGTTTTGTGTTAAGAGTTAGAATTAGGACTGAGATGTGAATTGAGTTTAGGTTAGGATTAGGAATGCACTGGTAATAATTTGGTTTAGGGTAAGGACTGGAGTTAGAATGGAAGTAAATGAAAAGTCCAAGATTGGAAGACATACTGTGGAATACAACAGTGTAGTATTGATAACACCTGTGATTAACAGTTTTTGAGACGTTCGCATAGCTTCTGTTATTCTTAACTGGAAAGGTGTTACCTGAGCAGGTTATAAAACTTTTTCTCTCAATAAAAAATATTAACCTTTTTATTGGTTGTAATAGTAATAGAAAAAAATCCAAAAACCATAACCTTTTCAAATTCCTACATATATAAAGAACTGGACAAAAATCTTAATATGTTTTCCTAAAAATGCCCAAAAATAAACCTGCATATTTCAAGAAAATCTCTTCATGTGCTGTTCTTGTTACAGTTTGAAAAAACTCAAAAGATTATCTTGACTCATTGAGCATCTAAAAAAAAAAAAGCTCAAGCCACAAAAAACGTTATATCATGTAAATGATTAAATTTCTTCATCACTTTGAAAAGAGAGTGTTGCCATGGAGTTTCAAATGGAGCGCACTGAGAGGTGTGAACGCCTACTCATTCCAAGAAATAACTTTCTATGTGGAGTTATAATCAAGCAAAGAAAGAAAGTCAAATTAGGAACAAGTCACAAACAAACACCTACCCTATTCATTCTTTTGCACGTAAATTCATATTACTATAATTTTCTTCTTGATTTGAAAAGTTGCCTTTCGATTATAATTATCATGCTTGTCTTAATGGGCTTCTAACTATGAAATTTCACTTTTATTTAGGACTTCAGTCATCTAATTTATTCAACATAACCTAAATTTTAGGCTAAACTCCCTTTTTTTCCCCCTATGTTCCACACAGAAAGGTCCAAAATAAATGCGTAGAAAGTTGGCAGACTTTTTGGATCACAAAAAAATGTAACTGCTGATGTTAGTTGATGAGATTTTTTCTGATAGTATAGTATTTTCCATTTATATAGTAGACTGATCAAATTAGTCTCCATTCTGACAACTGAGTCGAAATGATAATACTGAAATGTTTGCACATACGAGATTTGACTATATTTCAACAAACAAAAAAACTCAACCGTGGGAAGCTCTTAATCTAATAAACAATATTTGATACATGTTTGTTTGAGTTTATCCTACCAGGAGGCCACATAACGCTTAACGCACAACTCATTAAGACTTCTGACACCTCCACAAGAGTGTACATGTGAGGGGGAAATAGGAAATGTCTCACTCAAACATATTCAATGTGATCAATGGCTCATACAAAATAAAGAGCCAGATGAGACAAAGAAGAACCATTGTCTCACTTTAATCATTTGTCTTATTGTGCAGAGAAAAAAAGCAGAGTAAGGACATGAAGTTTTTATAGCAGCTGCAATTTTAGATTATCAAAAAGATTTTCTAATTGCCAGTCTCTGTCCATTGTACATTTTGAAAATATCTAAAACAGATTACGTTTTAGCTGAAAAATGTCACACTTCACTTCAGATCAAGACTCAGAAACGAGCCCTCCAACTATTAAATTATGGGCAAGAAAATTTTTTTAAACAGACCTGTTTGTGGATAAAATATATTCCTGATGATAAGGTTATATAAAATTGTTCTTATTTATTTATTTATTTATTTATTTTTCTCCAAATTGTCCCTGTGGTTTAAGAGCCCCCCTGCTATGGAAAGCCAAATGTGCTGCAATTTATTAAATTATAGTATCCCAAAATTAATATTTGTACAACTGACATCTCCCAGAGGTGCTAGAAAAGTAGACGTAGCCCCTCTGAGCTACTTTGATCTTTAAACCAAACTGCAGGTGAGTCGCTGTGGAGGTTCATCAGTCAGATACTACAAGAGGCAAAGTCAGAAGAAATACTTATGTAATAGAGGATTTACATTTTTTGCATTCATTTATAATTAGTTGAAAAACTTAGTTTTGTGTTTCATTCACCTCTATTTATGCTATTTACTTAAGATTTCCATCATGTTTCTCTCTCCACTTGCTTTCTTGCCTTATTTGTCTACCACACTTTCTCTGTCTGTCTATTTTTATTTGTCTGCCATCCCTGTGTGGAAGCACACGCTCCGCTGCTCTTTATGACCTGTAATCCCAGCTTATTAAACAAGGTATCTGTGCTATTAAAAGAGGAAAATGATCTTTAATAGCAACACCACTGCTAGTGCCTGCTAGCTCTGTGCCATTTTGCTTTACCAGGCAACGCCACATTAGAACCCTAATTTGAATGGCCTTGCATCACTGCCTTTGAAAATGTTTTCATCATTTTCATCTCCTTCCACCAACTCTCTCCTGTGTCTAAATTGGTGGGAAAGGCTGTCCTGGATTACTGAACCGTCAGATCTTCATATGTGCCCGAAGGTAGAGAAAAACTAGTTGAACCCAAGAGAAGCTATTATGATGAGTTTATCAAGTAGGGACTCTCTTCCTCTTTTGTTTGTAACCTTCTTTGCCCCATAAGGGAATGACCTCAGTGAATCATGCAAGAGAGTAATAAAGGTGAGGTAGTGAAGTAGCACAGAGAGTTGAAGGTTTCATATTGTTGCAGATTCATTTATCTTGTAGTCACTTATGCTTTGGGTGCCGGATCAGCGAGGACAGCGGAGCACTTCTGGGAAAACAGTCATTATATGAATTCTCCCGTGCCTCACGAGGATAACGTCTCGGGACCTGAAAGGCAATCGAGGCACCATGCATGGATTTTAGATTGCTATCAGCATCATATCTGACCTTATTAAGCTGATTGGGGAAGACAGATATGAGTGATTCAGACTGAAGTCAAAATAAAAAAATGCAATAAAATAAGGAAACACACAGTTTTCTCCCTAGATCTATATCAATAAAATAGCTTACTAATTAAATACTAAAACCATGCAAATTATCTTTGGTAGAAACATCTCTTATTCACAGTGATATTATGTATACAGTCAGTTGTGTAGATCTGATCTTCCGGCAATTTTGTAGTTTCTTGTAATTGAGTAGTTATCAAGTCACATTTAATTACGAATTGTCCTGTATGTGACTTATTTCACTGTTTTTTCAATTCTTATAAAATATCAACTGTTATGTTACAATAACCAGATTATAGAACTGTACTTTACTGATCAACATGCCTATATTGGTTGGCATTCTTGTGGTATTACTTGCAACGTGAGAAATACATATCTCTATATAGATATCCTTGCCGCTTTAACTTCTCAATCACATTTATTTGTTGTTTCAGTGGATGACAATTTCATCTCTAATATGAGCAAGAAAATCAAAGACATAAAATAAGCTCAAGTATGTAGAACTAGGAACTAAAGACATTCTGAAGCTTCACTCAACCAATAAGAATCAAGGCTTCTTGTCTGACAGCTCCTTATTTGACCTCATATTGGAAGATGCCACCATGGCACATACTAGGATCCTGACAGTAATTGGGCAGATTGAATATCTGCTGTAAAATAAATGACATAGTTTGTCCATGAAATTCTATGGAGCTATGAAATTAGAGCTGTGAGGTAGCAGTAATATGGTATGGAAGGAGCTTCATTATGCATAGCACTTGGTTGCTAATAATGGCTGGTCAGAATGAGTTTCCCTGCTAAAAGCTGCTCTTAACTGACCTGTTTTTATGTTTGTTTTTGTTTTTTTTTAACAACTTAATCTCTGTTATTTCAAACTCAAATTGTTCAGGACGCAGTTTAGAAGAAGCTATGTCCTGAATAAGCTTCTTCTATATATTATGTGGAATATGAACCCCACATAACCTCCCCTTCAGAAATGGAAATAGTGAGAAAAGATTAACAAAGACAGCTGGGGCACTACTTCTCTTCATTTGCAATAGAAAACAGGTCCAAACCGAATTAGCTCTTCTTTATAAACTTTGTTTGGGTTGAATGAATTATGTAAAAATTAATGTCATACACGTTGTGGCAACAATATATTATGCTTGTTAATTTTAGCTGCTTTACATCTTTGTGTTTCCTTTTTACAGTTGTTGTCAGCATTAGTAAACAACAAGTACACTTCATATATTTCAATGTCACTGAACTGCAGTCAAACAAGAAATGTGAAACAGTAGCGCGGTTGTAGCCTCAAGAGCTTGATTTAATTGTGTTGCTTCATTCTGTTCACATTTGTTTTAATTTTAATTTTGTTTACATTTATAGTAGATTAGTCTGACACTGTTAGCAGGTAAAGTACCATGGCTCATTAATTAAAGTTAATTGGCAGCTAAGGGAGTGGGATGTGCATGCTCCCGTCAAACAAAGTAAGGTTATGTGAAAAATTACAATCAGCTGCCTTTTACTTTGTACAGAAACACACAATTTTGAACTGAGGCATAAAATCACACAACAGGAGGTTAAAAGTGGGCTGAAGTTAAGAAATGAGTCATGTAGGTTCGGAGGTTCTGAGAGCATGTGTGTGCGTTTACTCTGTATGTGTGAATGTTTTCTCATCTTTGGGCGTAGGAGTGTTGGTCTGTTTTGAATTGAGTGTGTGTACAATATGTGAATTGTTGCTTTCATGTCTCTGTATGTGCCTGATGTTTCATAATTTTAGAAACCCATTTTGACTTCTTACATGAAAGGATCAAAGGACTGGTCTGTATTTCTTTATTCTAGCGGCACTGGATTTTATCTTTCAGTCTCTGAATACATCTACTGTTGCTTACTCTTGCTGATCTATAATTCAAGACAGCTCGGTACATATTGTATAATAACTATCAATATTCCTGTAGTAGGTGTCTGTTTGCAGTATTTTACACTGTTCACATACAGAATCTATGCCATAATGTGGATTTCTGCTGTGTTGTTTCTTTAAATGCTTCTCTGGTCAGATACATTGAAATATTGATGTATCCTATTTTCTACAATAAATGATTTGATAAACAACTTTGTGCATAAAGGGCGGTTTCTGTTAGACTGACTCTCAATGCAATATTTTGCTCTCTAACATGCACTGTATGTGTTTTGTTTCTTGTGAAATATTCATAGCTAGTCTTCAGCGAGCAAAGTACAGTATTTAGACTGCTAATTGTTGCATGAGTGTACTTTAGGTTGTTGTCATGTGCTTGGCTTGGACAGTAACACATGACACTAGTGATGTACAGCTACTTTACAAGTATAAATCTTATCAGAAATTAAAATTTTTGGTAATTATTACTAAAATGAATAACCTATTTCCTTAGCAAGTTCAGCTTAGCACACTTCCCACTTGGCACAACTTCCTACTTGTAAATCCAGCAAATATTTTCTTTCTTGCCAACTGACTGTTTTGGTTGTTGCCCAAGAAGAAGCCAGCTGCTCAGATGTAGATATAGTTTCTGGCATTAAACAATTAGGTCTTAAGTATCAATACACAACATCTCTTCGACATTTGAAGAGATGTTGAAAGGTGAATGAGATTTTTTGTTTTGTTTATATTTTTATGTTGTTTTATTTTGGTCATATAAGCTTTCTCTTTCCTAGAGCAGCAAATCTGCAATTTGAAAGCTGTTCAGAAGATATTCTAACTTTCCGATTAGTATTCCCTAAAGTTCAACTTGTGTCTAGCTGCTGGCCTGATTTACCAGATAAAGAAATAGATACAATTTCAAACTGACAGGGTCTCATGATAAGAAATTTGACTGTATCACAGCTACTCTATGGCTGTTTTTTTTTTTTTTCAACCACTTTTGTGTACGATGTTGTTGTTTTGGTAGCAATATGTAGCCCCGGGAATTACTTAGCCTCACAGGACACAATAACTGGGTGCAGTATATTTAACAACGCTGTCTTGTTTCTTACTTTTGTTCAAAAATCAGAACATATGCGTACCAAACGTAACTACTGTTGAAATGTGGCAATCTCTAAAATAACAGAGAAAATGCACAAAAAAGAAAATGCAATATATAAAAGACAAGAAAAGAAATAGGGCAGTGGCCTCTGGCTGCACAAACAAAATACAGAGTTGCATTACATCACACTGATTTAGAGCACATGGAATTGTGATATCACTTATTTTATCAACACTTACATTCCAGTAACATTTCAGTTCACTCTTAATACTGGAGCACATCGATGATCAGACATCTTATTGTCACGTGCAGGAAATGGACATACAGGTTCCCTGAACCATTCTGTTTCAGAAATACACCATCTTATTAAAATACTGACTGCTCAGCACATAAACGAGAATGTACCGACATATTTCAACAAGTCATGTATATATTTACCGATTTTCTGCCAAATCTATTTCCCGCAGATAAAACACGTACAGTTCACATCCAAGTTCAACATGTAACATAGCAACACAGGAAGACAACAAGATGCATTTCCTGCCCCGTCTTGGGAAACAGTAATCACCTTGAAACACTGCTCTCTGGTGGTCAAAATGTGCAGCACCCAGGACCAACTACCTGCATATATTTAAATGTGAAAAACAAAATTACATAACTGAACCAAAAATAATTCAGTAGCATTGCTACTGTAATATAAAAGAAAACCAACACTTTGAAACAGTACACTTATTCAACCTAAATTTACCACCCGGCTACAAATATAACATATTTATGAAAATAAATGTGGATTGGAGCATAGATGGATCAGTACGTTTAGTAAGTTGCTCATCTGACTGGCACAGTTGCCTCAAGACATTACTTTCCATTATTCTACAGAGTCCCAACCTATCTGTCCCCCATAGACTTTCAAGCTTTCAACCTGATTACTTCACACACAGTTGGGAGTTTTGGCCTCAGACCCTTTGCCTGAAAAATCAACAAAAAGCCCCATCACTGTTTAATGTCTTCAAATGGAGAAAAAAATACAACTCAAATAATGCAAAAACTTTTACAGGACAGATGTGAAGATTTTTGCAAATTTCCTTGAGATACTCCAAACGAATTTGGAAGTAAAAGGATTAATCTGAATTGCAAAGTAAAGTAAAGGATTGGACTTTGACATTGACCATTACTTATACGGTAAAATATATTCAGCTTATTGAAGGAATATATCCTTCAATAAAAAAGAATGTATAAAAAATTTATATATTTTTATGATACCTTTGGTACAGTGTTATAACACTAAATGTTGAGTGCAAAAGGAGAAGATGGGACCTGGTGCTGATACCTTGATGCATTACATAAAGACCTGACTCTTCAGGGTCTACTAAAATGTTTGTGGACAGACGAATACTGCTGAAATGATCTCCAAATGATAAACGTTTCTCCTCCTGAGGGGGTTTGTTTGATTATTAATGACGGGAGTGGAAGACAATGGTCGTGGAAAAGTGAAGCAGAACAGGAAATAGTGTAAGTGTATAACTGAAATTATGAAAATCAAAATGGAAAATTAGAAAATGAATTAATAATTAAATCATATTTTGCCAATCCTCATCCAAAGTTGCTGAACCAAGCACAAGATGATTGTAACATGTGGATGTTTGAGGAGTTCACCCATGTTTCTCATTCTATAGTTGAGCTTGTTTCTCTTGACTGCCTTCATCGATC
Source organism: Xiphophorus couchianus (assembly GCF_001444195.1). Classification (NCBI taxonomy): domain Eukaryota; kingdom Metazoa; phylum Chordata; class Actinopteri; order Cyprinodontiformes; family Poeciliidae; genus Xiphophorus; species Xiphophorus couchianus. The sequence goes on along the minus strand of NC_040243.1, from coordinate 13,827,468 downwards.
CTTTATTATGTTCATCAATTACGATACACCACAGTGATCAATATTTGTAATAAGCCCCCCTGATATAAGTGTTGGTCAGACTTTCTTGCTACCTTACCTTCTCTTTCTCTTTGACCATTGTTTAACTGTAAATGCTCACAACGTTATTCAAGCTAACACTCAACCACTTTAAAACAAAGTGTAACATAAATTGCCTGGAAATGATCAAAGATAAGTATGGTTAACATATTAAGGGCTTTTAAACTAAAAGTTTAAAACTAAAAAAGAATAAAGAGAGCATAAACATAGCATAAAAACAGAATGGTTGGAAATGTGCAAAAGGGAACTCAGTATCATGGGATGATCAGAGGCCCAGAAAGTACTTATCTGCAGTGTGGCTTCATGATCGATAAGAAGAGGAGAATTTCAGCAGTCGTAATTCAGAAAACTGCTGATTTTTATAGGGACTGTCAGAGACCGATGAACAGAAAGTCAGGACAGATGAGATTATCAGCCTGCTGACTAAACACCCAACATGAAATGGACTTCTGTCTAGGCAGCCAGGAGTAGCAGGTTGTGTTTCAGTTGTTTTAATTTTTATTATTATGTGAGATATCTTGTAGACATATTCATGTTTTGTCAGATTTTGCCATTATTTAAACAATAGTTTCCATTTACAGCCATACATTCACAAACTGTACATGACAGCAGCTGCCTCATCACTGGCATACAAAACTTAAAAGAGAATGACTAGAATGATGTTTATGGTTACATGTTTAACAACTGAATAATACTAATAATTAAAAATGTAATTGTGAGAAAATCTACTGGATAATATAGAGATTAGCCATCTGCAGCTCATAGCAGAGAAAAGTTACCATACTGCTTTTAGCTACAAATATGGCTCTGGTTCAGTTGCCCCTTCGTCCTTTCCAATAATTTTTTTTTTAAGTATACCAGGACTGAATGTTAACACCACCACATATGCTTGCAGCTTGTATATCTGTGTAACTTGGATTTGAGGCACATATCTGTCCTAAAGCCAGAATTTCAACTGAAGGAGAGAGGATATTCTTTCAGTGACAGAAGATTTGACAAAAGCTGCAAAGTTCACATACAGTTAAATCAAACTTTATCGTTTGTCAACTCAAAACCTAAAACATGATTTTGATGGATGAGGATAAAAAAAATCAACACCCATACATGTTATCTGATGCCAGAATAAAATTTCTATTTTGTTCATTTTGCAGAAGTAATTTTCCACAGACGGTAGGGGTAAGCAATTTCTCCATCTTTGCAAAATCTAATAAATATTTTGACAAAATTGTCCAACTTATAAAATTGTATTCATCTCAGTTGTTCTTGTTATCTTATTTTTGGATTGTGGTAAAAAACAACAAAAAAAAACAAAAAGAAAATAAAACAAAACAAAAAAACAATGGGGGAATATGTTCCCAAACAGATGTCACTGGAATGCAAATCAGATTTGCAATAATGGGGGTGGAGTTTTCATAATAGTGCATAAGAAAGTGATACAACAATAACAATTATTAAAAGAAACCATACATAGAAAGATAACCCCTTAGACTTTGCTTCCCATCACACTTAATAAAAGCTCAGTTTAAAAAAAAAAAAAATTTCTAGCCCTACAAAACGCATTGCTCTCTCACTTGAATATGTCCTCAGTCATTTAACTGATGTCTCCTTGATCACTCAAGAAAAACCCTTGAGAGGGGTTTTTTTTTCTTTGTTCTTCACAGGGAAGAGAGAAAAACCTTAGCTATTACCATAATAAGGTAAATTAGAATGTAAAGTCTTGCATTGCTTCAGCAGTGGGTCTGAGGAAAACTGCTGACAGTGGTGTTGGCAGATCTTCTGGGGGAGAGCTTATAATTGCCTCAGCTACTACGTGCTTTCCTCTTAGAAATATAGGCTCCACATAGCTGCTACGAGCTGAGTCAGTCTGGGCAGCTTTGTGCTATTGTAAGAGAGCGGTTGTCTGTGAGAAGTGGGTTCTCTTTCCTTTGAAACCTAAAGATGATAGCTAAGTGGATACTTCTTTATAAACGTCGAGGGTTTGTGAGTAATAAGTATCTTACTCTCAATTATAGTCAGTCCGAGCTCTTTTTGGAAGCCAGGAGAAATTCTCTTTTTGGGAGTTAAGCTCAGTTTTAAGAGTGAATTTTCCTCATTTAAAAACAACATCTCAAACAGTTTATCGCAGGCAAGCAAAATTATTACGTATTTGTGCACCTTAACAGTTTTGCTTGACAAAACTGGGTACATTCTTATTGCTTGATACTTTGAAACTGTGTAAGAATTTCTTTTATACATTTAAATATTGGCTGGCCATCTTGGGATTGATGTTCAGTGGTCTACGGATCCTTAGTCTACTTAAAAATATGTTTTGTTTTATATGTGTCGTAACCCAAATGTCTGTCATTAAACCTTCGTCTGGATATTGCCTGCAAATAAATAATTTATAACTGTGAATGTTATGATTGCTTGTTTTTGATTTAATCAAAGTGATTACTTTCAATGTTCGTGACTGTAAAAACATTGAGTTCTTGTATTTCCCATTTTCCACATGGTAGATTTGCTTAGTACGTGTTGGTCTATCTATATTAAAGGAGTGGAAATAATACATTATTGAGAGGTTGAGTAGTTGCCAGAGAAAATCTTTTGTCACAGATACAATATGTGTATATCAGTCTGAATATTCAGCTTTTCTGGGGAACGACATTGTTCTTTTCCTGTCATCTGCACATTGACTAAATAAAACCTCTTACTGCATCAAACTCCACTCTGCTGTGTTTTACCACTGTGCTTTACTATTTGACTTTTCCTCTGCCATATTTTTCTGACTTATTTTTATCCTGAGTTTTTTTCATTAGTATAAAACTTTGACAACATTGTTTTTGTATTTTTTTCTGACATCTAAAGGAAATTAAAGCAGATACATGTGTAAAAGAACATTAACATTAATTGAGAAAAATGGCACTGTAAACAAATAAATTAAAAAAAATTGAATGACATAATTATTTACTTGAACTACAATTTTTTATGTTTCAATTTTTCTAGAAGGTGGAAATTTGTCCTGCTCTGAGCAGCTTTTAACTTAACTCCCCAGTGGGAATCATTCCGGTTTGTAAAATTGTGCTTGTATTGAGAACTCAATTAGATGCATAAGTAATAAACTTTAATTATACGCTGCATACACAGAGAAAAAAAAAACATTTCTTTGGTTGTAAATATAAGTTCTTTAATACATTTGAACAAAACCAAAACAACATTGGTTGAGATTAAATTATTAACCATCCATTTTGCAGCAAATCACAACTGGAAACAGTTTTGTGTTTTTTTTTTCCTGGTTTGTTTTTAAAGGATTTTGCATATTAAAGGAGATGAAAAGGCTCCCTAACAAAACACAGAGGCTTTTAACTCATTTTATTAAAATTAGAAAATGCTTAACAGCCAACAGTGCATTATCATAATTACATTTTCTTTGCAAAATGCAGTAATAAGCAAAATATGAAATAAAGTGGTGATCAATTAATGTCATCAGCAAAGTTTTGGAAATAGCAAGCCAAGCTTTCTTTCAAACATATCCCCCTGACAAAACAACACATTTCCCCCTCATGCCATGAACTCTTAAACAGCTCCAAGACCCTCACTTTCAGGCCTCATTTTGCAGTCCTCTCCATGTTCTGACTCTTAACATCCTGCTGATGGAGGGAATGCGATCCAGGTCTGACTGTGAGCAGGCTGGCCACTCAACCAGGACTGATAATTCATACCCACTGCTGCACCTCCCAGGAGTGGCTCAGTGCCGGCATTAACCTCAACATTTCACTTCTGAGCTCAATCTCCTGTGACTCCATGGAGGAAGGGGTTTTATATGATGTTTGATATGGTTGTAAACAAAGATGACAAATTGATGTGTCGCTCACAAATCTGAAGGCTATATATCTTTGAGAAGGCTAAAAGATTTGGAGAATGGCCACTCCATATTCTGTCAAGATCTTTAGAAGTTTCCAGATAATGCTCAAAATGCAAAAAAGGAAAAGATAATTAAACATGATGTTTCACACGGAATGGCGATAAATAAAGCATCCATCTGGTATGATTCTGTGAAGGGAAATCCCTACGTGTGAGTTTTCATCTTTCACTCCCAACAAGTTCTTAAAAAGACAGAGTAAATTTTTGATCAAGCACCTCTACATATAATTTCACATTCACTCGCTGAACAGAACAAAGTCAGAAGGTCCGTTCTTTTGATTTAGTACAAGGAAAATGTTATTCTTTCATTCATTGTCCAACAGATATTATGCAAGATAAATCTATTAATTTTCTGCATGTTGGTGTTACACTTCAAAGTGATAAATAATTAAAGCTTTTTAGGTCCTACCAAAAATAACAGTTAAAAATAACATAACAATAGTCTTAATTCTTATCAAAAAGATGTTTTGTGTTGTTCAAACTAGGTTGAATTTTTAATAACTATTTCTTATTTACTAAAAGAGAGAGGATTTTCAATGCAGAATTGTACAGTACATCATAAATGTGAAGTTATTTACCTTCTGGCTTTATTGATAATAAAATCACTGATTAGATTGTTTGTGGTCTGTCAACAGCAACTTAAGTCAATTCTGATTTCTGTTTATGAGTAATACAAATCTTTAATTATACCAAATACAAATATGTATTATATACAAATATGTATTGTATTATACCAAATACAAATATTTCTTCTAGCCTTCTAGCCATGCATGGTCATAAATCATATATATTACCATCAGGTTTGTGAATGAGTATTTGCTTTAAAACTGGGCTTCCGGTCCTTTTAGGCTAAACCAAAAGCTAAGCTCTGTTTAGCACACCTTAAAGTGGCTTTAGCTTCTCGTAATAGGAATTAACTCAATTACTATTAATAAATATCTGTATTTATGTATATTCTATTTAAAATGTAGATTATTCCCCCAGCCCCAGCTGTGAGAGTTCTGGAAGATTGCTATAATGTTCAAGTTTCTTATTAGACCTAGTTTGAAATCTCAGAAGGATAAAACAGCAACATTATTGTAGTATACATAGCGAGAGTGTCACTATGACACTCTAACTTTGTCACTAGGAGACAGAATAAGAAAGTTCCCTCTTAAAATTATGCTATTCTGTTGCTCCCCTAATTTTGTATATATTGTAAAGAGTTAATGTTATTTCTTCCTCATTCAGTAACAACTTCTTCAGAAGTGGAGCAACGTGTTAGCGGTCAGAATGGTGCATTTACTGACTGGAGAATGATTAGATTTTTGGGTTTCAATCTGCCCAATTTCCACTCTGCCTAAAATCACCTAATTTCCATCAACAGTGGTTTTCTGTGTGCTTCGCCATTGCTGTGGTATATTTATCACTGGAGGTGTGGCTAAAAATTGCTTGACAAATTATTTATTTATTTGAAGTGTAATCAATTCTTCTTATCAATAAATGAAGTTGATGTCAGAAGACTCATCCAAAAAAATCTATTTGATCTAAAATATTATTTTTATATATCTGTTGACAGAACTTTGGATGTTTAAAACTTTTGCGATTTAAAATTAGCATGGGAGATTAATATCAGACACAGGCATAGGATTTGGTTAAAGTTGATATTTTGCAAAAAACTGAGTTTTGATTTACGTTTGAACTAGGTTGGTATAATGACAGCTAAGCAGCCAAAGCCTCTGCTTCTGTGCAGTGAAGAGGAGAGAGAAAAAAGGAGCTAATCAGAATGATCACAGGGTAGCTTTGTAATTATTTACTCCATTAGCCACTAGTGGTCGACACGAAGTGCACTGACTCGCAAAATTAGAATCCTTATCTGAACGGTCCAGAACCTTCACTGTATTCTGAAGCGATGTGTAAACGCAACGGGATGTGCCCTAACCTGGAAGCACCATGTATGCAAGGACATTCTGAGGACATGCCAGTACAGTGTATGTGACACCAGGATGGTTCCTGTCGGCATTCAGGGCCACAACGAAACTGAAACTTTGCGAGGTTCCTTACTGAAAGCTGAAATCAGGATGGAAATCATGCTAAGTCAATTGAACATTTTGCTTTTGAGTGTACTCACAATCCTCATCATTATGCCTTCATGAGGAACAGATTACCCAAGTACTCTTTGCAGCAGAGGTCAGAATAATTTATTACAGATTTCCCTTTCTTTTCAGTCGTGGATCTCCTGAATACCAAATATTATAGGTGGAATTTTTACATTTCTTCCTTTAGAAAGAAATGAACAGTAACTTAGCAACCTGACCTTAAACTTACTTTAATTTATAATGGCTTTGTGTGCCATCGTAATCTTAGCTTTATCCTGCCTGCATTTGGGTCCAATATTACCACAAAACTTAACTCAGGATTCACAGCATGTCATTTGTGACTTTCCAGGGACAAACATGGCTTTAATAAGAGTCCTGATTTTAGACTGCAGAAAGTCCTTTCTTCTGCTCTCAGAAGAAAATAAGGCTGAAATTGCGACCAGTTTTCAAAGACAGTTTGCGGAATGTCCTGTTTTGTTTTTAGAGGCTGGAGGTAAACATCCCACATGCTGTGCATGATTTATCTCCTGTTGGAGTAGAGCACAAATTAAATTACTTCTTACAACAGTTCAGATTTAATTGCTAAAAATAGACACCAATTAATTTGGAGGAAAATATGGGAGTGAGGTGCGTTTCTATTTGAACCAACAAAAACCTCCAGTTTTTCTGTATGAATGTTCATGCAGCTGTTTGTGCCAGAGAAGACAACAGAAGGGGATTATGTCCTAAGGGACAACAGAGACATAAGGACCTTGTAGAAAAGTTGCACTTTGTGTGCCTCCCTTTCTCTCTGCTGCCTGAGGAAACAAGGACCTCATAGACTCAAATTCTCTGGTGCAGCTGATGCGGGATAGCGCAATCTTGTGCAATTTCTGTACTTTATTGCAGCATACATTAGGTTTCTGATGTGGCTGACTTTAAACTCATACTAACCAGACAAGTGGGATTTGGAAAGTTTACTTCAAAGGTCAAAATATTTAAAGGTTTTATAATGAGAGGATCAGGACTTGTCCCAACAACAGTAAAAGCTTTCAAGCTTTAAAATATGAGAAAGGTTATCCTTTCTCCATCAATTTTCTAAAAAATATGTTCCTGGTTAAACGGAGGGGGCATTAAATAAGCAATAAGTATAAAACATAATGTTGGTGTTTGTGCCGGAACTCTGTTATGATGTGGATAAAAAAATGATAGGCCAATGCTGTAGTTTACTTCAGATGGTGTTGCTTGTGCTCATCTTCAGGTAAAAATAGTTGGAGAAGATGTGCAGTATGTTTACAATGGTCATCCAGGGAGGTTAAAAACTGTCCAAATAATAATAATAAAAAAAAGCAGCACTACCTTCACAGCAGATCAGAAGTCCATCACCTTCAGTTTGACCAGAAGTCTAAACTCAGACTGACTCCCTGCGATGGAGACAGTTTTAGTAATCACAGGCTCCGCCCAGTCACGAGAAGACAAAACTAAACAAACAAAAAAAACTGAACAATTATTTCTAACTCAAGTAAACTCTTATCAAAGTACACAAAATAAATAAAATAATCATAACATTTAAAAAAAAAAAAAAAAAAAAGAAACTTGTGACCAAAAATATAATACTCAAATTAATAGAAAATAACTGAATTAATACAACGTCCTGGTGACGTCATTACGTCGACAGGTGACTCCCTCCGGGCGTGCTTTAATCCGGAAGTAGCTTTGCTTGAATATCTGAACCGGGAAAATGTTTGACATTGAAAAATTACACACTGGGACGACAACTGAGGCAGGAACACCGCGTGTGCACCCACGACGAACCGCGCCAGTTTGTGCAGAACCAAAAGTAAGTTATTTCCGGTGTGTGCTTGTATATCGGCACAGACTATATTGTAGGACTAAGTCCCAGCTGGTGACGGCTCCTTCATCACAGTGATAAATCAAGACTTTTTAATTCAAAGGTTTACATAAGGATGTCTGAAGATGTTCTGCCAGAGAACTTAGTTGACATTCAAGAATATTTGTTCTCAGTTATTGCTCTGGAAACATATTTATTCCCCTAAGATATATATTTTTTTTGCCTTATTAGTCGCACTATAATATTTCAAGACATTTCAATTGTAAAAGTTATTTAAACCCATCTTAGGTGAAGAAAGACAATTACACCCTTTTGTTAAAGGTCAAGTAAACTGTAATTAAACATTTTGTTAGATGTATAAAATTGAGTTCAATGAAATTAGCTGTGCTCAAAGCCAAGGACCAGTTAATGGCAGAAATGTAGAATCAAGAAATAGCTGACCGAACATTTCTGACAACTTGAAGTAAGCTAAAAAGTCTCAGAAAGAAACAAAACATTCTCCAAATTAAAGAAATATAACATTACACGAACTGTCCTGAGCCGTATGCAACGAAATTTCGTTCTGTATACACCCTGTGCATGCAAAATGACAATAAAGTCGTCTAAGTCTGACATTTGTCAGTTTGGAATTGTTATGAACTTTCACAGGAGTCAGTCTGCAAAAACCACCCTACGAAGAGCATGTCAACAACTCATAGTGGAGATCTCAAAAGAACCTAAAACAACATCTGATGCAGGCCTCACTTGCCAAAGTTAAGATCATTGTTTATGAATCAGCAATGAAAAATAAAAAGAAAAAAGGGAGACTTCCAAGACAGAGCGACGTAAGGTACCATCTCACATTTGGCAAAAATAGCTTGATGATCCCAAATTTTAATAAAAAAATTATCCTTTGTCTGTGTATGCATTACTGTAGTTCTGGCTTAAGAAAACCAACATAATTTCAAAGAAAAAAAAACATAGCTTCAGGACCTGAACTCTTAATTTTGCTCTCTACAAGAAAACCTTGAGAGACAACATCCAGCCACCAGTTAGTATTTTTTTAAAGCAAAATAAAGTGAGTTTAGATTATGGCGAATGACCTTAAAAAGGACATTCATGCTTGAAAACCCTTCAGAGTGGCTAAATTAAATCAAACTTGCAAAAAAAGTGTAAATTTGCTTGTTAAATACTACTAAATATTTCATCTCAAGATTAAGATGCTTTGTAGAAATATGAAAGAAATTAAATATTAAAGCAATTAAAATAGAATGAGCACTCAAAATCAAGTGCTCAAACAAAATACATTATGTTGTATAGTTTATTAATTAATTGTCACACTGACTATAATGGCTGCGAAGCAAGCTGTGGTGGATGTAAAAATGGTGAAACATGAACAATGTACAAGCGAGGTCCGTGGTATGGTTGGAGTTGGGGGGCTTAACTGCAGATGTGACTCCATCAATTAAATTTTGCTTAGGGCAAAACAACCTTTGGCTGCCATTGTCATGACCTTTTTCTGAATAAGCGAACATAAAATCAATGCACATAAAATTAGACATACTAGCTATGAAATCCTGCTGCAAGGATAGTTTGCTTACAAATTTCAAGTAGAAATGTCTTATGGATGAGTAATATAATTGTTGGTTCCAGAAATTCACCATTTTACATTCTCTTGTAAAATGTCCACCTTTATTTATTTATTTTTTAAATGAAATAGATTTGTGTTTTATCAAATATACTTTATTTCTAAAGTTGTTTCGAGTGAGTGTCTGTTGATGATGACTGAAGATCTCTGCAAGCAACTTGAGGCAGGGAGGGGAAGCACACAGAGGGCAGCTCATTTAAAATAGAAAGGTGTTGACCTCAACACATGGCGCCCGCAGGGGAGCTTAAACACTCGGGCTAAACGAGGACCGCGTCAGAGATTCACTAAAGGGGAACACTCCAAGCCCGTCTCCATCTCCGTATCCCCCTGAGCCCCGCTGCAACAGCATGTCTTCCTCAGTTAATGCTCCGTACGCTTGGACACACTCACTTAATGCTTGCACACATGCACTTTTTGAAGTCGCTCTTTCACACATTCACAGAAACTAAAGTTACTTTCTGTTTTGTTTCGCAGCTGTGCTCAAATCGTTTGTGCTTTGTCGCAGCAGGTTACATGCTCGTTTTGAAAGGTGTGAATTAATATGAAACAAAGCAGGGCTCGTTTTATAACGGTAAACTGAATTCACATCTCCGCTATGAACTGGATGTAAAACAAATGAGAACAAAAGTGTTAGAATAAAGCAACATCATGTTGTGTACAGCGAGCATATGTTTCTGCTTAAAATTCAATTGATGCAAGCTGAGCTTTCTTCTTTTGTCTGGATAGTGTTTAGAGTAAATATAAACTCGTTTACAGCTGCATGGTGGAATAAATGCTGTGGCTTTGCAGGAAGAAGGTCCTGGGTTCAAATCACAGCCTGGGGTCTTTCTCATGGAGTTTGTAGTGTTATGTCAAACTTTGTTTTATTTCAATCAGTCAATCACACAATCAATTCTAGCTATAAAGCACGCTTCATGTTGGAGGCAGCTCGCTGGAAACACATAACAAAGGACATTTCTGAACTGGGTTTGAACCATCCAGGGTCACAGTCTGCAGGTGCAAATACCAGAGTTGTGAAGTAAACTGAAACTGGTGGGATACTCCCTTTTACTCCCATCTTTGTAAGAGGGCTGGTGGATATTAAAAGCGATGTACTTTTGTCTTTTCTTCACTGCCCTGGACTAGCCAGGGGAGTCATTGCTCATATTCTTTGCTTAATTTCTTAATAAAATAATAATCAAAATGCATTTTGATTAATTCTTGATCGACTGAGTGTTTCACCTTAGATAAGGCTTATTTATTTCCTTAACAGTAGTTATTCTGGCTTCTTTCTATAGTCCAAAAAAAATCACTTTTGGGTTAAATCATCTATGTTGATTACCCTTGTTGTGTGCTTGAATGTTTGTCCTGTGTGTCTCTGAGTTGTCCTGAGATGGACTGGAGAGCTGTTCAGATTGGACCCTGTCTCCTGTATGGGGGAATTTTACTGCCATAAGTCGAGAGCACACTGCATAGGGTATTTTACTGAAGGTCATCTTGCTGGTGATAACCTAGATCAGTGGTGCCCAAAGTTGGTTCCTTGAGGGCCGGCATCCTGCATGTTTCAATTCGCTCCCTGGCGGTAGTAACAACCTTTTCAGCATGTCAATGTTCTTCTTAGGCCTCTAATGAGCCATCATTGGATCCAGGTGCATGTCAGTTACCTTTAGCTTTTTAAGCTAATTTTACCGTATAAACTGCTGGGACTCTACAGTTTAGCTTTGAAAGCAGTGTTTTCCACCAATTTTTCAGAGTGTTTGGGTGGGATTTTTGCATTGACTGAATATTTTCACTCAGTTTCAGCAGCTTTTCAATGTGTGTTGTGCAGATTTTGGCTTTCTTCTGCTACTCCTGCACATTTCAAACATTTCTGCAAGTCTTCTGCAGTTTACTTCAAATGCTTTTGCAATTTTCACCAAAAATATTCAGCTTGCAGCATTCACTCTGCATTTTTGCAAGAAATGCAAATTTTCTACCTACATTTTAAATTATCTGTCTAGAACTGAGGCTTTTGTGCATAAGGACAGCATTTTCCTCCTCTCAGTGTGTTTTCATCATCTCCTCACTGAAACCTGCAGTTTTGATTTTGCTGCTGATTTAAGTTGGAAACTTTTTCAAGTTTCTAAGTTGGATGCTACTCCTGCATCTTGTCTCTCTGAGGCGCTCTCTTCATTCACAATTCATTATTACTTTAAACTTTTTTATATAAGTTGCCTTCTCTCCCCTTCACAGATTTTCTGAGAGATTTTATTATTCAGAGAGCAAAATACAGGTATTTCAGAGTTGCCCACTAAATTCTGCACTTTTCTCTCTCACACAGAAAATACTTTGATGGTGTTGGACTGTCCCTCACACAGCACTTAATGATGAGCCAATTATCCTCACTTTGCATCATTTTGCCTCTTATCCATTTTACTGTATTTTCTCCTGTTGCCACCACATTTCTAACATCAGTCTCAATATTTTCTGTGGGTGTAAGAGAAGAAGAAGAGGTGCACAACTCCTCATTAGGTGCATATGCATATCAAGTTTAAATGTGCAGATAAGTGCTTCTTTTTATCTGAACAAGAACAAACAGTAAAGTTTTTCTTAAGCATATTTGAAGTTGATATTTAATATTTGTGTATCTTTTTCTCATTTTTCAGTAATAATCTGAATTCTTTTTTTTATTGAACTCTTAAATAGGAAATGTACAACTTGCTCGTCTCCTCTCAGCACCACACCTGTATATAAAATTTCTATCTCAAGCATCACAGTCTCAAATATTTGTAAACCACCAGTCCAGGAAGGAATATCACTAGGGGGAGTCAATAAACATTGCATCATATGTTTTCAAGTAACACATGACTTAAAAATGTCCCAGCAAAGAAAAGCTACAAGAACATGACTCTTTTTTTATATGTTGTGATAGAAAACCCATCTGTAAGACAGTGACCTATAGCATCAAAAAGCTTTAAATAAATGACACACTCTTCATATGTAGAAACACATTTGAAAATATTCTCAACTAAGAATTGTTGTAAATTTTAAGAAACTTCTACAATATATGTAATTATATATATTTTTTAAATGTATCCACCTTTTTTAAAAAAAAAATACCACCCATTTATTGCCTATGGACTTTTTCTTGCAGGATCACAGGGTGGCAGCTGTCTGAAGCAATCGTTAGGTGGGAAGCAGTGTACAACCTGGACAGGAACTGATGAGGAAAGAACTGGCAGGTTTGCAATTCCTGGGGGAGGCGATCAGTGACATATGAACCAGATTTAATGCAAATGTGAATACAAAGGATTCAAATATTAGAGATCATCACAAAAGTGCGAACCTAAACAAGCACACAAAGTACTGAAAAAAGAAATAAAAAGAGCAAAATAAGTACGGAATACCTTAAGTGAGAAAATCTAAAAACAAACAATAAATGGACTTAGCTTGAAATACAGGATGTTGAAATATGGATAAATGCTTCATGCCCATTCCTAATCACTTAAAGATCCTAAGTATCTGTATTGCTGGATATACTGTCCACTGACTATGTTGAGGCTAATGTGAGAATGGTTATTTTTGGCAGATACGTGTTTCATACAAATAGATAGGTCTAATATGTAAATATATAGATCCTTTGAATCATTTTTAAATAAATACAGTAAATATCTTATTTAATGATGCATGTTTCCCTAGGATAACATGAAATACCCAATTTGGCAGCTTTTTTTTCTAATGAACTACTTCTAAACAGATAAGATGGTCAACCTCATCACTTTCATTGACCAGCTGTCCAGTTGTCTAACATTTCCCACTGCGCCCTTACTTACTGCCGCCCTTATGTTTCTAGGTGTGCTAGTGGTACTGACCAAAAAAAAAAATCAACTGGGAGAATACATTTAATCTGTGATGCATTACCGCAAAAGGTCAAACTGAAGAGGCTCTTTATGTCTTCTGCATCCTCCACTTAAGTGGCTGCTTCAAGCTTTAAAGTGTTTCATTCTCAGTCATTTTCAAGCGCACATCCATTAAAATCACGTAAACCGTTTGAAATGGAATAGATTGCCTCCACAATATGAAATCTTCCAACAGTCAGTTGGCAGTCTCCCAGTTTGTCACCATACCACTCTTTGTAGACGCCGCTCAGCTCTTTCTTGGAGCTTCTTCCCATCAGCATGAAAATGACTTTCCAGAATAGTAATACTGGAAATCTGCAGACCGATTTAAAAGGTAATACAAGCCCAACAAGCTGAATACAATTGACGCTAACTTCATTTTGGCTTAGAAGGGACTCTATTCATATGACATAATAACAGCCATTCACAGACAGAACAAAGCGTGGTCAGCTAATAAAACTTTAATAATAGCTCCATGCAAGATTGTTCAGTGCTCAAAGAGCTGCATATTGAAATCAAATAGAAGACATTTCATTTGAATGGGCCACTCTCTATCATTAACAACATGTATATTTGTATTGTGATTCACATATCTTCTCTCAGCAGCAATATCAGATTTAGCAAACATTGGTTAAATGTTCAGTCTGTGCTCTCTGAGGTCAGTGATTATGAATAAACTGTCAGTAAGCATCAATTGAACTTCATTGTGACAGTGTATGCAAATTGTTGTTGAAAGCTAGCTCAGATGATGTGAAAGCACTCTTCTAGTAATCTTTAGCATGAAACTGTTTGTAGACAAAACATGCCTTTGCAATAAACTGGTCCCTTAGGGTGATAAGGTAAAAAAAAAGACACAAAAATATTAATTGTAGTGCATTCGTAGCCTGAAAATCATTGTCCAAGATAAATAGGTTATTTCTTCTGAAGTTTTTTGTAAAACTAATTTATCCCGAAATGCACTTCAACCTGTATGGAGGCAAACAACTTTTCTTAGCGTTTCAGTTGAACTAGCTGCACATGTTGGAAAAAATATCCCTCAGTAGCCAGACAAGTTGAGTTATGAGTTGACTTTGGGAATCAGTAAGTCAAGTTATTTGTATAACATATTTCAGCAACATGGCAGTTCAAATTGCTTTACCTCATAACACACAGTCAACAATCGAAACATTACATTATGCTAAATGCAATTGTTTCATTTATTATGGTTCAAAATCAACTCTGAACAGGTAGGGTTTTAGTCTATCTTAAAAGGAACTCAGTATTTCAGCTGTTTTACAAATTTCTGAAAGTTTGTTCCAGATTTGTGGTGCATAGAAGCTGAATGCTGCTTCTTCACGTTTGGTTCTGGTTCTGTGGATGCAGAGCAGATCAGAACCAGAAAACCTGAGAGGTCTGGAAGGTTGATAGAACAATAGCAGATCTTTAATGTACTGTGGCGCTAAGCCGTTCAGTGATTCATAAGCTAAACCAGGATTTATTAGGCCAAGTTGTGACATTAAAAAGATAACGTATGAACACAGAGACTAATGAACGTTATCACCACAATTTAATAATAATTTTCCAGGATTCCGATAAGAAGGAAGCCGACTGTAAATAGCACACTATTCGAGTAAGCATAAAACTGAGACTCATCTTGAAAAGGTTTTGATTGTTTGAGTGTTTTGTGATTCATGTTTATTTTTGGCTATGTTATTTATCTGTATTAGTTGTGTTTCCAATAATTAACTAGGCACATCAATCACAACCTCAAGACAGATTCAGACATTTCATTCTTCCAAAGGTCCATTGTTCTCTAATATGCAATGAAATGCCAATGGATTCAGAGCAGATGGTCTCATGTTCATGTTTTCCACCCGATCCAACAATATCTTTTTTTAGTAACAGCAGACCCCTCTTATAAGATTAGAGTGATTACATAATAATGTAATCTATATGAGCCTGTGTACATGATCACACCCACACATACTCATTAATATTCAGAGCTTTAGGAAAATTGTACATATACAAGCTATTTGAAATCAGTTTTATTACATTTAGTATTTACTTTAATTGCTGATTGAACTGTAGTAAAGTAGTATTTGTGTATTGATACATAAATGCCAATAAACACCAGTGACTAGTACCATTATTGAAAGTTATTGAAAAGTTTATACTCAGGTAAATAGTTAATTTCAGTAATAATAGTAATAATATTAGGTACAAAATTTCTTTAGACTTTAAGCCTTTGATGCACAACATAGCACCTTTATTAATTAATATTGTTACATTAATTCAGTGTAATTTGATTACATTTATGTAATGTGATTTTTTATGTTAAATTGTTTGTATAAATAACATTTTAGGTAGTACAGTGAAAATAAGATTTCTGTACAGTCAGAACTTTATTCCAGAATAAAATGAGAAAACGCATACAAACAAATTTTAATTATATGGTGTATTATCTTCTTAACACAACATTTAAAAAAAAATCATTGAGTTGGATGTTTTGATGACATTTAACCAAAACATTCCTGCTCCTTTTTAGAAATGTAACTGTTCATTTTTCTGTAACAATCCATCCCCTTGGATGTTGTATAAAAATGAACACAAAGCAGTTTGCTTTCTCTGACTGTTTTGCTTCCCTGGAGAGCAGCTTGGGATTTCGAGATGACACAAAACAATATGATACACAAACACACAAAAACAGAAACGTTCAAAGACAAAACAGCGAAGCATCCCCCCGTAACTCTGTTGGATCTGATGACAAAAACGATTCAGTCTTGATCCAGTTGAAGCAGTTTCAACATGATTTGGAAACTGGTGAATATTTAGTAGCTGGCACAATTTACAGATGCAAAGAAAAGCTAATGAGGAACAGTTCAAATCAAAGCTTTCTGAGAGGAAGCAGATACAAGGCATAATGCAAGCTTCTTTTCTGAATAAAAACCTCAGAAAGGCTTCAACAGCCTCACCAAAGAAACTGAGACAACCCAGTAAAAGGCTTTTATTCTATACTTTCAACAGCGAAGGGGTACATTATTTGCAGGTTAAAAAACAAGCCATTTTTCTTTCTGTAACATTGATATTTTCAGTCTTCTATAATAGAGAACAGTGTTTTACCTGTTTTATTTGTTTGCATTGACCTAGTTCTGGAGCACTGTATAAAGCCAAAATGTTTCTTATTTTTGAGTACTGTCTTATTTTCAGTATGTTACTGTTCATGATGCCATGCACACTAATAATGATTAGGCATGTTGACGTACAGATGGAAACTGTGGGAAAAATTCCCAAAACTGCTCTTCTGCTAACTTCTTGTCCTTGCTTTATATATGCTATCTGCTTCATCTCTGCCCTGAATTCGCAAAGCGAGCTATACTAAATACAAGATGCAAACATGCCCAATAAATCCAAAAGAAGCAAACTGTTTGCAATTTTTTTTCAGGATGCAGTCACAGCCAAAAATATTTCTCAACAAGGAGCTTCAGGTCCTTACACAATTCAGGCACTCCCTAAAACTGTGTAAAGAGCTTGTGTACCTGTGGAGTGATGATATTTAATACCAATAATTGATATTCATGGTTTTCTTGTTCGCTACCCCAGAGGGTTAAAACATTTACTTTATTTTGATGACAGAACAGCATGTGATTTTTCCACCTGTATTAAGCCAAGCATTCTTTGATCAGATATCCAAAGAAGAAAAATGAAAATATCAGGCATGTTGATGCCACAAATTTCTGGGACTGGTAGTCATTATTTTGAAAATGGGAAGTGGATATCTTTCTCAGCTTATTATGTATCTTGTTGAACATTCCTCACTTTACAAAGTATTGAAAAGCAAATCGGTTGAGGGGTTGAGAATAAACATGTTCATCATTGCTTTCTTCAACAAACAAAAAGTAAATCTTTCTTCATTTGGGCATTTACAGTTTGTCTCTACATTAATATAAGTTAATGTGTGAATCTAGCTTCTAAGTTTGCCATTCTTCTCATTCTCTCTGCATTGGCGTTTTCCTTGGACCCGGCTTGCTCCAGTGGTAAATGTGTGTCTGCAGGATTTTAGCTAAGCTAAGCTTGAACATGTTGCTGGAGGGCAGAGAAGGGCTGCTGTGTTTTGCCCTTAATGAGTGCATTTTCCAGTAGCTTCTTGTGAAAACTGTCAAAAGATTAATTTTGAAGTGCTGCAGATTGTCCTGTCATTTTTGTGTTAAAGATGAAACATAGCTGCTGTTTGCTAACTTTCTTGCTTCATGTCCCTCATTTAAGCCTGGTTTGAGAAGTCTGATCTGTTGACATTGTTCTTGACTCATGAGTGTAACAACTTTGCAAAAATCCTGTTTGCTTTGGGGTAAGTTGAAAAGGTTTTGAAGTTTTTAGATTTTTGCAAAGGTTTAATATTTCAGCTCTGGAACCCAAAGGAGCAACATGCGGAGGAAGTTGTAGTTGTGATTCTCACACAAGCAACAGATTCACAGAAAAGAAGGGGAAAAAAAACACAGGAAAATGGGAAGTGCAGGTTAAATCACAATAAACAATAAAAATAAACATAGTCAATGCAACGTTGATGTATTGAATTTTTTCATCTGGCTTCACATTTGTAAAACTTCAGACAAGGCAGAAATATTTGCACATTGGGTTGGAGTCATGCTCACTGTTCGGCTGGCTTTTTAATAATTTCTTCGAGGTTTAATGGGATAAACCACCAAAGGATTCAATCAAGCGCGTTTCATCACACCAGACGGACTTCACACCAAGCTGAAATAATGCGCTTTCTAAAATCACTGTCATCTCTCGACCTTTTTCCACTTTTTATCATGTTGCAGACACAAACATCACTGTATTTTATTGTAGTTTTATGTGATAGACAAACATAAATCTGTGCATATTTTAGCGTGAAATAACAAGTACAAATTTTTGATTACTTATTTTGTTGCAAATAAAAATATTTAAAGTGTGATATTTGGGGATTCATATTTACTATTATTTTCATTCCATCACACAGTACTTGAGCAATATTTTTTGCTGATTTTTCCCATAAAATCCCCAAAAATTGAATGTATGTTTGTGATTATGAAACATTTAAATGTTACTACAGTTAAATAGATTTACTACTTTTATGAGGTATTGAGAAATCATTTTGTTTTTGTTAGAATTTAGAGGTACACAGGTGGGAGGAAATGTAAGGTACAACATACTAATTTTAATAGCCTAATTAATCACTCGGCGGATAGCTGCTGAGTGATTTTTTGGTTGTCTCCAGAGAATGACCAGAGTTTCAGGGAAGGTATCATTTCTCAGTGCCATGCCTTTAACAAACACTGACTCATGTTTATGATTCAGTATTACTGTGAAATTGTTTTTGTCTAATTTACTCATGCTTCAGTCCACACTCGGTTTGTCACATCTTCCTTTACAACTACTTAGAGTTTTGCGTTTCACAGTGTTGCCAAACAGATGCCCGTAGTGTGCATATGTATTAGAATCAAAAATGGACCCATCCATAGTTGAGTGCATCTCCTTCAGGCTTTGTAAATATAATAAGTACTCAAAGAGACATTTTTCCAGGCCACTTCCCACAGTGCCAATGAAGAGTTCACAAGCTCTGTCACGTCTGTGATTGCAGCCTACACTCCCAAGCAGCCAAACATAAAGCTTCAGCGCTCACCAGTCTGTCCTCGGCACGTACTGGCAATTAGGGCTACAGCCCTGGGGGAAAAGCATGACAGATATGAGAAACAGTGCTGCTTTAAAGACCACCAGCTGTTTTTGTAGGAACACAAAGTAAATAACTTGGAATTTCACATCTGGCCTTCTCTTACTTGCCTTTCCCTTTTCCCTCTGCCTCAAGGAAGTTCATGATATCAGCAATCAGACTAAATGCTTCCCATTATTCCCTTTTGAATGAAAGATTTGAGAAAAAACTGACTTTAAAGGCTTTGTAATTATGGAGCTAATATGAGAGAATAAGTCAATGAAAACATGACAGTGTTTGGTGATGCATATTACAACAGCTTTGAAGCTAGAATTTATTTCAATTTTATTTTTACTTAAGAAACAATGACATGAGAATTGTTTTTGCACAATGGGAACTGTAAGAATAGTTACTTTGAAATCTTCACACAATAAAACATCTTAAGTGTCAGTAACACATCTGGGACCTAAATTTCTTATAAAACATTAGACTTTATCAAGTCAGAATATTTTTCATTGCATTGCTCATCTCAGTTTTCCCTCTTTTCTCCCACTACATAAAGGTGTTCATCATGCTCCCTTCCAGGACTACTCTTCACTTTGTATGATTGATTGATTACTGTGCTAATTTACAATATCATAATTTGTAATAAATTATAAATTCCTACTATGAGCAGCACAAATGACAAAATGTTGTGAAGGTTGAACTAGCAGGAATGAGAATTTTAATTCTGATCAGAGAAATTTAAAAACTTTAAGTAGACTCTTACTTTTTAGGACAACACTGATATAGGCCAAAGAATCAATCCTGATAAAGTTGCACATTTGCTTTATTTTGTGGAAAAATGTGAGGTTTTTTTTAGTGGCAGTGGGTTATTTTACGATAAAAAAACTCTGAACAGCTCTTATATTTCTAATGAAGGTGATCAAAATATGATGCTCAAGGGAGGAGGGAGTTTATTATTTATGGATCTTTAAGTGGCGTACTTTTAAGTGAATCTGGTGGAAACTGACTTGTTCTGACAGCCTCTTTATATGGCAGCACTTTGACATCAGGGAATGAACTGACTATGCTGCCAGCAAGAACTCCCTTTAATCCTTCACTCGTTTTTTTCTCCCAGTTTATTTTTTCAATTTCAAATTAAGCCTTTCTATTTTGCTGGTTTCAGACTTCATTTGTCCATTCAGTTTTTTGTTTTTTTATTGAAACGCGGTACATACCAGAGGTTAAATATTTGTGTACATAGGATTTAGCATGCTATACCTTTTCCGTTGCTCTTTCAGGAGTTTTCATTCTTTTGCAGTAAAATGTCAAACTTGCTCAACAGTTCCAAAACTGTGTCCCAAGAGGTGGTGCCTCACCTTGTCTTTCAAGGCAACACCACTTATGATTGACATGTCAACACTGCTCCTCATCCCTACAGACAGCAAGTGACACATTGAGTGCAGAGAGGCATCCATAAATAAAACCCGACCATCTTCACAACAACTTTGGTTTCTGGGTTTCATAGCAACATTTATTTTCATATTTGTAAGGCCTTCAGTTTTTTGTCATAGGTTTGCCATATTTTATATCATTTCATGGTAAAATATATATATAGGCGCAATATATAGATAGAATTTGTTTTCATAAAGGATGATGAATTTATCTGTTTTAAAAGCATTATAGGCAAGGTTATGTGTGAACTTTTTATGTTGCTCGTCTTACTTTAGTCTATATAAGACAGGCCAAGCGTGGAGAACCCCATTTCTTTGCTGCAGCAGGAGCCTCCATATGAGCTGTCACTTCGAATTCTATCAGAAAAAAAATGGTCGATTTGATGGGATTGCTGTCCTGAGCCAGAGATCTATTTAAACTTTTTGCACAAAATGTTTGTTTGATTACTCTCTCCGGATTGTCTTACAAAGTCTTGCAAAAGTAAATATACCCCTTGATTTTTGTTGCATTTTGTCAGCATACAACCACAAAGTGGTGCATGACTGTGAAGTGGCAGGAACTCTTTACATTGTTTTCAGAATGTTGTTCAAATAGAAATTGGAGATAGGTGGTGTGTCATGTGAGGTGGAAACTAACTCTAAATCACCAAGAACACACTGTGAAACCGTGGGGTGAGAGCAATGGGAGGATTTTCTACAGCAGGGACACGCTGGTCAAAGTTTAGAGAAAGATGGATGGAGCTAAATACAGGGCAATCCTGGAAAAAAATCTCTTAGAAGCTGGAAGCACTTGAGAATTTGATGGAGGTTCACTTTGCAGCAAGAAAATGACCCTAAACATACAGTCAGAGCTATGATGGAAAGGTTTAGATCAAAGGAAATGAATATGTTAGGATGGCCCAGTTAATGTCCAAACTTCAATCTTACTGAGAATCTGAATCCTGAGGAATTATTCAAAAAAGAAAAAGCAAAAATGTCTGTCTGCCGATGTGCAAAATCTCAAGAGAAGACTGTGAATTTAGTGCTTGTAGTCATAGAAATAAGACATACAGTATTTAAAAAGGTATGAATAGTTTTCAAAGCACTAAATACTTGAACCCATATGTCCAACATTGCTTTCAAATAATAGTTAATGAAAAAAAGATTTTAAATCAATCAATTGCTTACACTGCTCACTGTTAAAAATCCTTAGAAAGCATGTGAGTATGGTAAATTATATTTAATAGCCTGTTACATAAAAACAGATCAGTATCTTGTTCTTACTGTGAAAAATCAAATTTCATAACTGGAAAATATTTTAAAAAATAAATAAATAAAAAGATTGCGAAGAGAAATGTAAGTGATTGGTTTCTTGCGTCTACCCCCTTAATTAGGTGTCATAAAATGTTATCTTGTATTTGTACTTATTAACGTGAAACAAGGACGTACACATCTTGAATATGATGTGTTAGAAATAAATAATAAATCTATCAGACATGTGGTGACGAAGGAGCCTTGTGTATTGTTCAGTTCCAGATTTGCACTGCTGTACATGCACCTTGCAGCTCAGTCTACTATAAAAATTATATAAATTTAAAACAGCTACATTTGCTTTTGTTGTTTTAAGTGCAATATACAGATAATATTTTGTGCAAAGTCATCTGACACGTTCTAATGTCAACAAGAACACTTTCAGATACAGGACAAGTGCATCAAAGTTGTTGTACTTTGAATAAAAGGGTTTACTACAGAGCGCAAAAATTGTCTGTGCTCAACAAGAAGTAGCAGGGAGAAAAAAGAAGCATTTCCCAATCACACTGCTTGGATTTACAAGTTTGGCTGTTGTGGGCGTGGGCGGGGTTGTGTGTGTGTACAAAAATTAACTTTTTGTAATAAATGTTTCTTCCGTGGTTGCCTGCAGCAATATATGTGCTCTTAAACTGCACTGTCTGTTTAAGAGCACATATGTTGTGCATGGCAAGTTTAAAAAAAAGGGGATTATTATCACAGTTAAAAACACATCTGTAAAGAACTTCTCCATTAATTTAATAACATGACGTTTTTCATGAGATCACATGGGGGATGGTATTTTAATTTAAGTTAAGTCAGGCTAATATTCACATTTATATGCCAAATGAACAGAGCCAACACAAACTAGTTCAAGTGAATTTCTATTTTTTTGTAAAAAGGCTTAAATGTGGTTGTTAAATGTTGAGCATGAAACTGTTACATCTCACCAACTATTAGCCAAAGGTTATGTGAGTTTACACTGAATCAGTTACACAAACAATTCACAGTGAAGCAGTAGAAGCAGTTATATTACCATTTGAAAATAATAGTAAGTTACAGTGAAAATCCATCGTTGCACAACTAGTAAACTTTCAACTCTTGTCAAAGAAAGGGGAATATTCTGCAAATCATCTCCACAAAATACCTGCTTGACTTTGTCTTTCTGTGGCCTGTAGTTGCAGACTTGCTTACAAAGCCATGGCTCTGTAGTTTATAGGCATGTAAACCCTCAAAAATATTATGCACAATGGACCATGTAATTTCTGTTCCTTTGCTTATTATCTAATTATGCGAGCACTGATTTGACTTTCTAGAATCATGACAATTCCCACATTAGCACAGAATGGCAAAATTAAAGCAATGCACTGATTCTGACAACTGTCAGCTTGAGAAAATTAAAAAGGGCCAATCAAGTAATCAGAAACTTCATAAATACAATTATAATGAGGAACAGCGATATTTAAAAGGCGGTCAGGGAGTATTATGTTTTCCAGGCATGTAGGTTCACTTTATATCACAATCAAGTAACTGTTACCTTTAGTTCTTATGAAAATAATGTATATAAAACAAAATGAAAAGAAATTTGACTTCACACTATAGTCGTATGGGATGTCTGTCTCTTTAAGAACCTCCTACCCTTCCAGCACTCCTCCTTCAGCATGCCATCACAATGATGCCATTTACAACCGTTCTTAGGAGCATGGTAGTCTGTACAATAAGCTCAGCAGACACAGAGTTCCACATGGAGTCTAGTAATTGCTGCTGCCCCTAGTCTGATGGAACTGAGTGGGGTGTGTTCAGGGGTGCTCTGTGGGGTGAAAGTTTGGCTGCAGACTGAATCTCTAAGGCAGAGCTTTGTGTAAATAGGTAAATAGTGCATTGTATGAACAGGTGCTTAGGCACCCTCAAATGGCTACCAAGAGAGGATTTCTCAACCATGCATGAATGAGTTAAAGCAACAATTTGAGTATGCGTTTGGTGAGGAAACAACATCGTAACATGACATAAAGCTCAAAAAGTCAATTTTGTATATAACCCCTCCATTCAGAGAGTATTTTTTAAATACTCGTAGACAGTAATTTACTGATTAAATGACTTCTGAAGGCAGTTGTTCCACTGGACTTTATTTAGGAGTATCAGGGTAAATGCAGAGTGTTCAGATTTTTTTCATAATTACGCTCTACTTGGTAATGGTTTCTCAAATATATCCCAATAAATATACTGCAGCGTGAGTTTCTGAATGTGTTTAAAAGGCACTGTTTATAGTCGCATAGTTAGCGAAGTTATACTAGACTTGCTTCTAGTATAACTAGAAGCAATTGCAAATTGCAATTAATTTGCAAATTGCCTTTTTGCTTGACTGGCACTATATATTATATGCAATCAAAATCTGTTAAAACAATAAAAAGTGTCTGCATTACATAGGGAACATATAGATCATTGCCCCTTATATGATGAGGGGTTACTTAGAATAAAGCTTTGAGTGGGACACTGGAGCTCTTGCTCTTTTAAACAAGAGGCCATTAGACTTCCAAATAATGTGCTTGTTTATCATAATAGCCAAGGGTGTCCTGGTCAGACAGACTTTTTTCTTTATCCTTGTCAGTTGTTGAGTGTCCAGGCTTGATAAATATCCCATTAACGCTTGTGCTCCTCTTGGTGGCCTGGCCATGTGGGAATATTGTTTGCCTGCGCACACACACTTTAACATCCCCACGTCTATCTAAATGTTCATGCCAACTCATGTCTCCTAGGGAAGCTGCAAAAAATATCATTAAGTCTCCCTGTGTTTTGTGACCACACAGCCAAACAGCTATGCATGTGTGTGTGTGTTATTCAGAGCACTAAACTCACTTTCACTGGACCTACTTGAGCACCTAGTTTGCAGGATTATATAGCACTGCCCTGCAGGGGTTTTTTTTTTTTTTTTTTCTTTTTTACATTTCCAAATCCGTCACTCCCCTTCTGTATGCCCCATAACAACTCCCTTACAATGTCGTCCTGTTTGCTACATTTATAACAAGTAAATATAAAACACTCCGGTTTTATACCACACTCTGTCTCAGCGGTCATGTGGCTTTTGCCTTTTTCATAGTTTTGAAATGAGAGGAGAAATCAATTTGTTCCTCTGTCACAACAAGACATGTATTTCAAAACCAGCAGGCAAGATCAGGTCGTTTGTTGCTTTGCTCCTGGTTCCATGATGGCTAAAAAAAATGTTTCCTGTAAAGGAAGAAATAAATAATATGCCACTCCAAGTAAATTTAAGTCCAGCAATTTAATTTCACACAAAGCCAGGTTTGTTTGGGTAGCTTTTTTATTTTCTTCAATACATGTAATCATTCATTTGAAAATGGTTATCTAATTGTCTAATAATATTAATCTGAAACATTTAATGAAGGAAACCTCTTAAACGCAGCAGTTACTTTTTCACAAAACTTAATGTGCAATAATGCAGTATTCATAAATTCAGCATGCAAATGGTACAAACAGAGTGGGTTTAAAGCAAATATTTCACTTTAGTGACAAAAGTTTTAATGTTGGCTGCAGATGACTGTTTAAATCTACACTGATAAAGAGACGCAGCTGGCTAATATAATGTCCGCAAGTTATTCTGGGTGAATTCAAACTCTGCGGTTTTGATTGTGAGTTCAGACTTCACTTTCCATTTGACCAGAAAGCAGACAAAATGGCAGGTTATACAGTATTTAATATTCCAAAGAGGTGCTATCACAGCAGAGGGGATGTGCCCTGCATTGATGCCCAAAGTTTTCTCGGCCCCATGCAGAGAATAGCAGCAGAAACTAGGAATGAAATCCTCCGGATCATCCATTTTGTTCATCTGTGCACTGCAGATGTAACTGATAAATGGGTACATGTGAATGTTGTTTTTATTGCTGCTGCTGTGACCATGAAAGGGTGAATTTTAAAGAGGAGATATTTTTTTCTTACCGTTTCTGCGCTTTGTTCATCTCAGAGTGGAATGAAGCAGTTCAGTCTGAAACGTAATTAAAATGCCAAGTAACATCGTTTTAAATTAGCAATTTAATTGTGTTTGGATTGCACAACCTTATCTTGAACGTGTTATCAATATTGTCTTTTTTTATTTTTATGTTGAAAAGAAGCAGATTATTTGGGCTCTCAGTAGGGAGGTGGTGCTTGCAGAAAGTGCCTGTCAAAGTTCATCCTGGTTAAAATTAGTTTTTAAAAAATGTATACACAGTGCCAGTTAGAGGTTAGCACGCACTCATCATGTTCATGAATCTCATATTCACTTTTGGCTTGCAGAGATCCATTTAATTTTCTTTTCCCTTTTGGAATGATGGTGAAATGTACAACTTCAAAGAATTGTAAAAACAGAAACTGGGTGGACAAGTTTGAATTTAATGCAGATTTCTCTATTCCCCGCACGTGCAAAATTTATCATTCAGGCTCAAAAATTATGCATCAATCCCACTTTTATTTATTTATTTTTTTAGACATAATCAACAAGTTATTCGAAAAATTCTGCCTGGATATTTCAGTATCTTTCTTGGCAGAAATAGCTTATTTAAAGTTGCTGGTCCCCGGCCATGGACACCGTTTTTAAGAGTAGCTCATAAATTTTCCATATGTGTTGAGGTCCAATAGGTTTAAGATCCAGCTAAAAACAATTTCAAGATGTGCTTGGGATCAACCTCTGACTGGAACATCCAGTTTTGTCATGACTTCACTCAGATGAGAGGAAACTGGTTATGATGTTGAAGATCAATCGCCAGCTACAACCAAGAATAAAGCCTCAAATATTTTTTAAGATGTTGGAACATTAGTATCACGCTGCACAGTGAAGTGATGTTATCAACATGGACTAAGGGGGTGCTCAATGTATTTGAACTTGTATACTCAATTCTTGCTTTTAAAAGTCAATGAAGTTGCTTTTTTGTATAATCCTACCAACCAAAAAAGAATGGTTCAAATTATTATTAAAATAGTGCTGGCTGTGTATATTTCCATAAAACCATAAGTTTGTGCGTCTGGGAGAAATGCAAGGATCAAATGACTTCCTGTTGTTTTTAAACTGCAGAGAACACTTATTTCCTAATTATCAGAAGAGACTCGGTATACAGTCTAGAGCCTCTATTCAAAGTTATCTCCAAAATCTTTCTTCTGATTGGAATTCACATTAAAACTTCTTGGTTTTAATTATACATCTCAAAGGAATATGAATCATTTTGACCCCTAAGTTAATGTGGCAATCAAATTTCCAGGCACATTTCAAGGAATACTTACTGTAAGTCCACACTGTGCATTCCCATACTACGACAGTCACAGTCACACAACAGGAGTAAACAGCATGAAGCTTCTGTACAGAACGAATAAATGTCAGGTCCCCAAATACAGCACTGTCTAGAGAGCACAAGATTAATTGTAGCCATTTGTCAACTTCCCCGAACCAGGTGTCTGAAGAAGTCAATAGTCTGCTAATTACATGGTGTTAGAAGCCAGGGTCTGGCACTGTGAGTTTGGCTGGAAGTCATTATCGGAGGTCCCACGCGCCGCAGATCTATTGGCATGAGGACCAGAGACGAGAATTAGTTGTGAGTACCAGAGAGCGTCAAAGCACAGGGGGTGGCCACCACAATGTACTCTGTGAAAAGGCTAAATTATATGCTTTATGCAGAAGTAATGCACATATCATGCACAGGTGTGAATTGCAAGCATTAATAAGCCTTGTGGACGCGCATCACATTATTAAAGTTGAGTAACAAGTTCCATTTAATAAAGTTTAATTTATAAACCAAAACATGACTCCTGATAATGTGCCACTGAATTTTATTAGTAAGAGAAATACAACCTCATAAATTATTTCTGCTGTTTGTGGAGAAATTACACATTCCAGATCAGTGACAACTGAATGTCAACCAGATATTTGCTCCAGCTGCAAGAAGGGAAAATGCTAGCAGGTCTGGTTTATCCCTGCTACATCTGAACATAGTGCTAACTCTACATAAGGCCACTCATTTGCATTTGATAGTATTGCTTTCTCTGCATTATCTGCTAATGATGCCTTCTGTTTGCATGTCATTTCTTTTTTTTCCTACACTGCATTCAATAACTCTTTTAGGTTTGCTGTCATTCAGTATTCAGCAGCGCAGTATTTTTACCAGCTGAGAGTCATATGAGTTTGTGTGCTTTGATTCTGGCAACATTGATAAACTGAAGTTAGTTTCAGTGGCTATTCATGCTGGACATTTTGGTTGAAAGGGGCCATTGATGTGTCTGGCACCAGAAAAAAGATGTCTGACATCTATTTTTACTTTCCTCCTGCTTTTAATTTGCTACTCCTGTGTTATTTACCTGCTTTGAAGACACAATAACAGGTGCTTGTTAACAACATTGCCATTTCATAGGATGTCAGAGAGACCGGCTGCAACAATACGAGGTCTGCTGTTTACTGAAACTCGGTGCCAAAAAAATTAGGATTTATGGAAAAAACCTTTTTTAATTTTTGTCCTAATTTAATTACAAACTTTGATGTGTTTTAAGGGGATTTCATGAAACAGACTAACATAATATTTAGCATAATTGCAGAGTAGAGTGATAAAATTACAAGGTTTCAACACTTTAAAAATAAAATCTGAAAGAACAGTGTGCATTTGTCTTCACTAACACAGTCATAACTTCTGCATTCCTTTAAGTTTCAGCAGCAATTACTTTATGGGGAAAAAACAGAGTACCTGTTCAAGTGAAGCTTAAACATTACTTCCAGAGAATCTATGAGTCTCTGTAAAAACAAATTCAATAAATGTAGTTAGTTTGACTGTTAAGTTAAGAGACATTGCACCACCTCATTAATATTTTTATGTCTCTTTAATTGAGCTGATTTTATAGAAATTCAGTGACTGATATCTGGTCAGCCTCAGCAATACTTTCTTTTTCCCCCCATCATTGTGCTGACTCCACAGAAGTGTTGTTCCACCCCAGGGGTCTCTTACACCAGGCATTTTTGTCGTTGTATTCACTCCAATCATTAATCAGTTGCCTTATGATCAATCACATGTCAGCCACACCTTGGCAAGTCTTGCATTTGTGCATCATCTACAATATGTAATTGCTTGCTTGTGAATGGTCATGAATTATTGGACAAAAGTTGTCCCCAAGACGGAACAAAACTTGAAAATCCTTCAGAATTGATGTAGTGTCCCTACGCTGCAATTCAAAACATCAAAAACTGAATTATATGCACATACTGATGCTGATATCTTTGCTATTAGCATAAATAAATGTAAACAGAAAGCTTCTATATGATTAAAAAAAAGGCAGCAGTGGGATTAGGTTGGTGGGCACGGTGTGGGTTAAATTCATGTTCACTTCCCCAGAGAGAAGGAGGAGGAGGAGGAGGAGGAGGAGGAGGAGGACTAATTGTCTTTGTAGAGGCTCACATAAAGTGTAGGGTCATTAGTGTTAATTATGCTGTGCTGTCACCAAGGCAGCTGTGATTATCTGACTTATATTGTTGGTGGAACTATCATTGTCCTCACAGTGTCTGTGTGCAGGGACGTCTTCTCACCTGTGTGTGCCTCGGTGCTTCTGTTGTTTTCAGAGCCAAATCCAGGCTGTTCACAGCTTCACTTACTGTCATCAGTTTGTCAGCTCCTCCTCTGGGTATAATTACAATTCCACCTGAATGTTGATGAAAGCATTCACTATTTCTTTTGCATTTTGTTTGGCTGATAGGGCACCTACAGTAACTCTCGACATACAAGTCTGTTGATTCTGATAACCCAAGCTATTGCTAGATGTCGAATTGGTCCAGTGTGTAATAACACTGACGACTGGAAGTCTATGCACATACTAATATTTCCAAATGTGGCTGGACGTTGGTGCATGAAGGCAACAAGAATTAAAGTGTGTGTTTCTGAGCAGAACTATTCTAAAACACACATTATGTTATTGCACTCTGCGTGAAATGGTTCGTAGGCATTAGCCAAATCACAAAATTGCTCAGCATTTATTGGTCTTGAATGCTTATGCAGAACTTCCCAGAGTTTTTCATGAATTAATTCTACTGTTTGTGAAGGTCACAATTTTAGAATCATATGTCATGAAAAAACGTTTCTAACTTACCAAGTTCACCAGGAAGAACACGGCATTGAAACCAATATTTCCAGTAATAAAACCTAATATCTAGTGGATGCAGAATTAATATTTGCGGCAAACTTGTAAAGAAAACAGCCTGCAAATTGGTATAGACTCGTAAAGTCAATACCACCACGGGGAAATAAAATAGGCTTATTATTAAATTAGTCCATGTGAGTTCAAGTTGTGGCAGATTTATATTTGAAATGCCTATAACTGATCACACATTAATGAAACAATGAAACACTGAGCATGGAAAAGTTTTTTATTGTATATACTCAGAACCATGAGTGTTTATTTAAAGAGATTAGACACCTAACCTTTATTCATTAAATATATATGTGTTTAATGTTAAAAAAACAGAAACTATAGTTTGAAATATGAATTTTGAGTTAGTATGTTGAATGCAGAAATGTACATATATATTATTTAGATTACCATTGGAATTAATGAAGTACCTTTGAACTGAATTGTAATTATAGAAAATCTGTTATTAGAGATTGTCACCACAGCACACATGCTTTGTAATCTATCTTGTTTTATTGTATAATTTACAAAGTGATACAACTAGATTTTATATATATATATATATATATATATAAAGAGTATATGGTAAATTAAGTAAAAAAAAACCCATTATGAACCAACATGAACCTGCTCATAACCACCTACACTGCAAGACAGTTCTCCAAACTATTTATAGGCATAGCTCAGTGCTCGATGTACAGTTCATACTAGAAAATAGCTCAGGTTTTTGGAATGTACTATAGTGTCACTTTCCAATTGTTGCTTCACTTTTGCTTTCATAAATAAAGGCATGGATGAAACATTTATGTGCATGTGGTTAGGAATTTTAGAACCTCCCCAAGTCTGGATAATTTCTATCTAAAAACCTTGGGTTTAACAGAGTTCACCTTCTATTGACCATGGCCTTCCATAATGAAATCTTTGACCCAGAAATTGAAGAAGTTTATCTTTTAGTCTCTCCAGCTCTTCAGTTATCTCTTTTGTACTCTAATAAACATTGCAGTTGACGTTTAAATCACCAGTCTTTTGGGCACAATGTCGATTTTAAAGATGTTTGAAACATTTACACCACACCTTAAAGGCAAAAATACTGAGGCTTTGAACCTGCCGTATATTCAGCTTAAACACTCCTTATATTTCCTTTTAAATTGTATTAAATTTTGAGTTCTTTAACTCCTAATTTAACTTGTTCCATAATTTTACCCCATGAATTGAAATATAATTGCTGCTGCTAGTCTGGTGGAGTTATGTGGGAAAGGCGTGAGGGATTGGTGGTCTGGAGTTCGGCTTGAGACTGAAACTCCAAGCTGAGTTTACATCAGTGGTGCGTTCTATGATCAGATTTTCACAACTCTTCCCACCAAAACCAATAGTCAGAGGAAAAAGCAATAATTGGATATGACTGAAGTGCAATTTTTTAAACCAGAAAACAAAGACAAAATTAAGTTTTGCTAAAAGATAATGTGTTCTCTTCTTCCACAAATTACCTAAAGTGTAATTAAGTGTAAAGACTTGTTTATTAACAGGAGTGTCTTGTCTAACCAATGCAGAGAGCTTTATGCACCCCACTTCTTATTTACAAGAAAATAAATCAAATAAAACCAGAATTCATATCTGGGATTTGTCTTATTTTATGTACATTTATATTAACATGCATTTGACTTCATTTATCAAAAATAATTTATTTCAACACACAATTATTCAGTTCTGCATCCCTGTTGGTGAACAGGCCTACACCAAAGATTTCAGCTTTGTTCCAGCAGCCTCACACTTTTGTCTCTCTTCTGGCCTGTGAGCCAAAAGCTGCAGACAATAGTTTTAATGGGATTAAAAAGGGCATCAGGAGGAGTTCCCATGGATCACAACACTCTCAACAGATACAACACCGCGAGTGCCAAGGAAGACAGCAAACAGGGTGAGATTGTTTACCATTTCCTGCAACAATAAAACTGACCTTCCATCATCTCCACAGGAGTAAACAGCCTTTGGGACCTGGGGACCTGGGGACCTGGACGGAGGGCCAGGATGGGGTTTTGGATCTGTGTTCTGGGGGCCCTGAACTAAAAACCCAATTAACCCCACTTTTCAGATAGACCTAATTAGGCTTGTCAGATGTGTGGCGGATTCATTATGTTTCTAATTAAGTCCCTATCAGACCCAAAGAAATAATGGCTTTTATGGTGCATCAAAGTGTAGCTGCACTGTGCGACATGAATGGAAGACAATCTTCTGGCAATCTTCCTGAGCTTGTTCCATGGAAGTTGTCTCCTTCACAATGGACTCCGTGGCTAGTCTTTGCCCTTATTATTACAAATGTTATTTTAAACTTTACAAAGTTCTCAAAAGATGAATTATATCTAATTTTGCCTGATGCTCCTTCAACTGGGTGCCACAGAAAAATATTTCTGAGTTGATTCAAGGACAAGCAAACAATTAAAGCACTTGGAAAGACATTTTGACTCTCAAGCCCTTTGCTATCCTCTTCAAAACAGACTTATCCTTGTGCATTCAAACACAAATGCATTCATCCCACAATGGGAGCATCTCAGCAAAGATATAACGCAGTATTGGTAAACATGTCACAACCGCTCAAACAAAGCAGCATTGCTAGAGGGGCTCTTACCCTTTATCTACTTCATGAATTTATATGCCACTCAAGGGACACCAAAGAGCGGGAGTCTTTGGTTTTTCTTTAAAGATATAAGAACAAGCAAAATACAAGCTTTGGATGAAAATGTACTCACCAGCGCAGATTTAAATAACTTGAAGATGTTATACTCCAGGGAGACGAGGAGGGGGAAAAAATGGAAAGAACCTGCAAAACACTTGGAATGCAAACAGAAAGATGAGGAAAAGATGGCCCCAATCGTCAAAAAAATAAAGTAAAAATGGAACCATTTTTATGGCTCCATTTTGAATACAATATTTTTTGTATTCAACAAAAAAATATATATTTTTTTGTTGAATACAATTTGTACCAGCTGTAAAAATTCTATTAAGATATTTGTAACATATGTAGGCACTTGTCAATGAAAAGTATTTTATTTCAGTAATTTAATTCAAAAATCGAAACTCAAACGCATTACACACTATTAAGTTAGATGCTAACAAAAACCAAAAATTCACCTTCTTCAAAAAGCTTTACATCGGATTAAAAAAAGTATTGATGGCCTCCTGAAAAGTATGTCTATGACATCTTCAGTGGATGCACTCATCGTTTGGCTGCATCAGTGCTGTGTGGCATGGTAGAACTCACCCTGAGGCTCCACTGGGGTGCTAAGGAAGTCCAGTTCGGCCTTCAATGAGTCTGCATTGTCTCGGTCTGGTGTCTTTTAGAATCTTAATGTTGACAAGATTCTCTTTAGGGTTTAGTTCAGGGAAACGTGTTGTCCCTAGTGATACCATAGTTATTGAAGAAAGTATTGGTATTTTTGACAATGAAGTCAACCCAAGCCTCTTGTTCTGGTCTACATAAAGCTTGTCGGTCAAAGAAACCACAATGTGACATAAGATTTTGTTGATTTTGCAGTTACTATAAGCCAGTGGACCAACGGCACCAGATGACATGGCTTTGCAAATCATCAATGAGTTAGGAAACCTACCACTGGACCTCAAACAACTGGCATTCGATGCCTATTTACCATTACTTCACCCTTTATTTAATTAGAATGATTACAGATTACAGCACATTTCTTCCAAGGGCTCCTGCTCAAGATGGTGGCATAAATGTAAGCTAAAACAGTTCCTAGTAAAAGCATAAACAAAAAACAACAGACTTCAATAAAATACTTCCAGTAGTTAATGCAAAATTTAAAAGGCCAATGTTTAATATTTAAAATTATACCAACTGAAGTCCAACACAATTCTTTACCCGGAAGAGTAAAAAGCATTCTTCAAGACTGAATACATTTTTAAGGTAACTATTGATGTGAAGCAAAAAATAAAGTTTCTTTTCACTCTGGAAACATTTAACAGATATTTATTATATCTAAACCTGATATAATAAATAATAGAATCGTGCAACAACACATTTGAAAGTTAAGCAGTTCTATTACCTAACTAAAGCTTTTGAAATAAGCAGCAACAAGGGCGTGTTTATCCTCTGATTTAGAGAGATCCGTCCCAAGGATTCACAGAATGAGTCAGAGGCTGAATTTGTTACAAAGTATAATCCTTCATGATATACGTAGTCTAGTGTTTTTAAAAGGGAGGTAGAAGCTTGCATATAACTAATATCACCAAAACCAGCAATCAGAGGAAAGAGGGGAGAGAGTTTTTTTCAAGCTGCAAAAGAAAGCTGCACTTAACATATTTAAAAAGCTATTTTAAGTCAGTTTTGTAGTTTTCAACATGATCATCAAATGATTATTTTCTATCAAATTAGATCCCAAATTATTTAAATGAAGTCACAACTTCTGACATTGTTTTTGGTTAAGGAGTGGCTTTAAAAAAAGCAATCCTCTGCTTATATCCAGAGTCCTTTAAGAGCCGCCGTCTGCGGGGCGTGATTGATCCTGATGCTTATCCACCTATTTCTGCGAGAGTTTTTCCTTCCTCTCAACTTTTCATTGACATGTTTGGATGCAGCATTCTGTAAAGTCCCAACTTTTCTTAGTAATAACCTATTATGATTTAGTGTCCTTTGACCGTACATGACCGTAACACAGCATCTTTTTTTTTTTAAATCAAGCTACAGTATGTCTTTTAATTGGTCTTAGTTAGTATTCAAATCCGCTGATAAACTAAACATTTAGTTTTAATTGGCCTGTAAGCCATCATCATGACTGAAAACAGAAACATAAGAAGTATATCAAACTATACATAGTAAATTCATGTCAAATATAAGAGATACACTTTTGTGTTGAATTCTTAAAACAAATAGCCTTTCAAAGGTACTTCAGTTTATTGGCATGGCATTTGTATGTCATGTCCTGATGTGGAATATGACATGATTGCCAGAGTGATGGAAATCAACCTAAAATGTTGAGAGAAACGTATGGACGACCTGTAAGATGAGAGTGTGTGAAGGTATTAATCTGCCCAATGTTGTAAGGAAATCTTCATGACCTAAAGAGCATCCACAGTAGCTTTCATCAGGGGCAAATGAGAGAAATTTAGACCACCAACAGACATCCCACATCTGTCCAACCAGAGTGCTTGGGAACAAAGAGGCTTGGTCATACAGGTAACCAAAATCCCTATGATCAGGATGAATGAGATCCAGTGTTCCTTTGTAGAGAAGAGATAACCTTATAGAAGGGCAACGACCATCAGCTCACCTGCCAGATTATTGCAAAAGCAGCAAGAAAAACGTGATTCTTCACTGAAGAAAAAAATGTGTGACAGGCCAGTCATTATGTGGTGCTATTTCTCTGTAGTGAGCCTTTGACTAGGCAAGATAAATGGACAATGTGTCAGGCAATCTTAATTAAAAACTACGGGCTGTTTAGGACCTCATACTTGGAGAAAGGTGAACTTCTCAATAACACTATTGCAAAAAATAGACCGTTTATTCAGAAAAGGTCTGTGAAGGTTCTGGAGATATTAGCTGTGTGCCTGAATGCACCAATTCAGTTGCTACGTAACAACTAAACACTGATATGGCAATAATTAGTTGAAGAGAAATGGAATTACTGAAAACCTATGAATATATATATAAAGTCAAAAATACATTATTAATTAACATCAATTTACCAGGAGAAAAGTAATAACATGTTTCAGTGAAACAGATAAACATTCAACAACTTCTGACATCAAAAGCAAATGGAGTTCTGTGTCTATTTATGTATAAAACGCAGTCTCCTATAGCACAAATTTTGTTTTGATAAAAATAAGAAAATTGTTTGTGAAATTTTAATAGGAGCTGCTGTAAATTTATTGAATTCTTTGAACAGAGTTGGCATCAGGCTTTGCAAACTAAGATTTTTGCTTAGTGTACAGCAGGTTGATCAAATTAGTCATCAATAAATAAATAACATCAACTCTTGTCTGACTCCTGGGAAGGTAATTGATTTTCCAAAGTATCCTTGCTTTATTGGTGAGAAATATATATATATATATATATATTTTTTTTCTGGTTAAAATTTCTCAGATTCATTCACACTAATTACTATGACTTCAAACAAAGCTTGTCTTGAATTGCTGACTTGAGTTCTGCTCCAATACGTGGTCACACATAATGTTTGACTAACCACAACTTTAATCGCATGGCCCAGCTAAAACTGCAATAAGCCCACAGCAAAATATTTGAAGCTCAGTCTGCCGTGTTGACAAGTGACTTGCTCCACTTCAAGGCAATGGATCACTCAAGAGCCCACTTTTGCATTCAGTAAGAGGAGTCACTGTTCCCTTAATTGTAAATCCTTCTTGCAAGGCTCTTAGTGCTGTATATCTCTGTGTGTGTGCGCGCGTGTGCCTCGGCGTGTGAGTGTGTGTGCAGCTGGGAGGGCTTTTATTTTATCGTCCAGTGGAGCAGAAATATGGCAGCAGTTGGAGAGCAAAGCTGCTTGGAGACATTCTGGGGAGTAGTGCAGGTTCCTCCTGGGGATAATAGGTACTGGGAAGCAGGTGATTGCCTGGATAGCCCAGAACTATTCTTTGTTTGTTCCCTAATGGCACTTTCTACTTCACTGAAGGTACTTAAGCTAATTCTGGGTTATAAGTTTTACCTACGGGCATAAAAAAGTACTCCCCTCTCCAAAACATGCTTCTTTTTTTCTTCGTTTTCTTTTGCTTTGTTTTGTTTTTGCTAATATTCCATACATACTAAAGTGAGGATGACACAAATTTAACTGTACCCTCTGTCTGGTTCGTTTTTAAAGGCCTTGGCCTTGCCTGCAAACTTGTCCAGTGGCTGTGAGGGTGAGCAGCTGTGCTATTTTTTTCATTCATTTGAAAAGGGACTTTTGACAGTTGTGTTTCAAGACATTGGTTTCGTCTGTCAGTGTTAATACAGACACAGCTGACAGCTAAAGGGATGCCTGTCAGGGTGATTGAGTGGTTTATCACGTTATAGGCAGGTGGCTGTGATTCAGTTACAAAAGAATGAAATCAAAAGCAGTGGATTCAGAAAAAATATGTTCATTCAATATGTCACAAAACAAGTTCTTCTGATCGATGTCTACGCATGGGTTCTTTATAAATATATTTGAAATACTGTAAGTTTATGTAAGTCAGCTAAAACTAATACTTTTCTAAATCTAGTGAGAAATTTCATAAAATCAATGCTTTCATTTTTTCCCTTTGTGTTTAGAAATAAATTAAAACTCACTAAGTTTAAAACTCCTTTTTTTGAAAGGAGTGTATTTTTTTTTTTGCAAGAAATTCAAAAAATGGCATTTCGTAGTAAAAACACATAACCTCCACAACCCAAAAAATTAATTATTTATTTAATTAACAAAATGAATTGCTAAAAGTTTAAATAAAACAAAAGTTTGACAACATAGTTTCAGAGCTTTCCAGGCTGCAAGAAACAGCGCATGTGCAAAGCCACTTCAATCGGATCCCACCCACAATTAGGGTCTTTAAAATTGTTATTGCATTACTTTGACTTGACCTGCAGCCCTGATTGAACCATTGAGCTACGAAATCAAAATCAAAAGAATAAAATTCATTTGCAGCACTATTAATGTTTTATTTTTTCCCAATTTTTCTCTCCAATGACATTGTTCTTTTCTCTTACAGCTTGCATCAAAATTATACGGATGTTGCACTTTATGTAAATTAGACCACTGTGTGGTTTTTATAGGCTGGTTTCTGGGAGACTGAGAGAAGATTTGAGTTTTTCATGCTGCAGATAAAGTGCAAATTGTTTGTCTCATGCTGTCCGAGAGCGGCCGTGGCATTGCATTTAGCAATGTGAAAAAAGACGGGGCAAGCAAAAGCTGGACCAGCAGGTTACAGGGCTTATGACATAATCTATCAATATTTTGCAACATGACTCAATAACGTCGATTTGAGGTTTCAAAAACCCTGGAGTAATCTATAAGTATAGACGTGACAAAGATAAGCCTGCTTAGTGAATACTAAGAATGAAGTAGAATCACAATTGCCTTGAAATTGAATTGAGATTTACCAAATGTCCTCCAATCTAATGATGTTTTTAATCCTATTAATGTAAACATGCTGGTGTGAAGAGACCAGAAAGTATCTTTTATATTATATGCATTTTTCTTTCTTTTCTTTTTCATTCAACCTCAGATTCAGAAATGTAAAAAAAAGATTTGGTATAAAAGATGAAAGAAAACCCACAATAAGAAAGTGAGCCTTCATATGATGGATCTAAGATAAGAGCAAAATTTACAAACCTCCAAAAAATTATTTAACAGCAACAGGGTGATTGTTTTTCCATCGCCTAAAGGAAGCAAGTCTTCATTTCTTTTACATCAATCCAGTTGAGACTTGCAGTGTCTTGAAGGAATTTTTATTTTAGGTTGAAAGCAGAGTTGTACTGTATGCCACATTGTAGCTTTCTTTTTAGTTTTTGATGAAGATGAACATAACGTTTGAAGGTGTGAAGTAGTATAGTCAGTGGCTTGTTACGGAGGAGAGGCTTCATGACTAACTGCTGTGGAGGCAGCCACCTGACTGGGTTGACTGAATGCAGTTTGCTTAGAGACTGCAGGGGTTTCTTTCCCCCCCTTTCTGATGGTTATGCCTCAAAATCTGTGAATCCTGCTGCATGCGTTTCCACCCTGCAACTATCCCTTTCGTCCATCCGGACAGATGCTGCCTATGATGTAATTTATTTAAGATGCTGATTCAAAACCCAATGGAGTAATGGAAGTAGTAGAGAGCACCGACACCATCACAGTGTTTAATGTACTCTTCTTG
The DNA here is from genome assembly GCF_001444195.1 of Xiphophorus couchianus. Classification (NCBI taxonomy): domain Eukaryota; kingdom Metazoa; phylum Chordata; class Actinopteri; order Cyprinodontiformes; family Poeciliidae; genus Xiphophorus; species Xiphophorus couchianus. Next base: position 13,788,747 of record NC_040243.1, on the reverse strand, counting down.
AGCGAGATTGCTGACCAATGGGTCCATTGACTCCTTAGGCAAGTTTTCCTGATGTTTCATCAAATTATGTGGTCAGTGTTTCTCTCATCTCTAGTCGTACTTGATCATTGTCATCTAAAGAAAGAAACTACTTCATTCATGGCCTCCTGACCAGAAAAATGCAATTAGATTCCACTATATACTTTTTAAATACATATAAAAAAAGCCAATTAAGAGCCAGAGTAGTGACTGCACTTAAGGTTTTTTATTATTATTATTATTACATCTTGCAGCATAATGCTGCATTTCTATCAACCAATATTAATACAAAGCAGACAAAGTGAAACTCATTCTAGAGGCACAGCTGCATTTAACTCAACATACGGGAAAAACAAGCCATGTTCCATTTCATTTTACAGCTCATTTGGTAAACTAAGCAGACAGTCCTTTATTGGCTGGTGGCTGTGGGGGAGCAGGAAGCAGAACACAACCCTGCTTGGATTGTAGCAGAATTGGAACAGATTTAGAAAGTGTTTTACTCTTGGAAGATCGCAAGTTGTCAAAACTGAATTTTAGTTTATTTAGAGCAATAATGAATGAATTAATCACATCGGTTACCATCACTGCCTTACAAGCAATCAGAATAGACAGGCAAATAAAGTAAAATCTAGTCTAAATTGGCTGCATATCCTCTTGACCAGCCAGGGCATAACAGCAACGACTGCAGGTTATCCTAATCTGGTCATTTTATTGTCCTATGATCAAAACCAACACTGACATAAACTGTTGTCTTAAATTACAGGTATCCACTGACTTAATTACACACTAAAACACTCTTTGTTCTCAACAAGATTTTAAACAAGAGATTGAGAAGGTTTCATTGTTCTGTGGTTCACAGAGGCTCTTTGTTGTAATAACAAGGGGCCTGAATGTGTTGTCTGAACTCTGTGCCAGTGCTCTCTGTGGAAACCATTAGTCACCACCGCTGCTTTTGTATTTGCCTACCAGTGTGGTGACTTTTTACTCTGTGATCCTGCTGTCTTTGTCAGCCGGTTTCACACTGGCATTTTAAGCTTGGGTTTTCATATTGCAGACAAATGCTAGAGGTCAGGGACCAGTGGTTCAGATTTAAATAAAATCTGTCTTTTGAGCCACGGTCACTACTGAATACCTGAGATCTGTGAAGATTTGAGAGATGAATGGAAATAATTCGAACTCTGAATGCGTATTAAACGTGGTTGAAATACTTAGAGAGAGGTCAGTGTGAAGGAATTAATAGCAACGGTCAGAAATTATGAATAAAAAAAATTACTGTTGTACTTAGGCAAAATGTCTCTGTCTGCACTTCAGTGTATGTATTTCTTCTTTTCTTCCTCTCTTCTATTTTTCATAACAAGATCCATGAAATAGCCTTCTTTGTGCCGCAGTGTTTAATTTGGCCACAGAAACCTTGAGGCACTTATCCCAAATAGCTGTTCTTACCTTTCAAACCTCAAGATACTATTACGGTGGTATTTTTGTCTAATTTGTTGCTGCCTTCCAGATACACATCTTGCTGTCTGATAAAGAAATATGTGTAGCAAACCTAACTTTAGGTTTTCTGTTTGCAATACAAGATGTTACAATGTGGGTTCAGTTTAGTCGGATCCTATTTTAGTCAAATAAAGCCAAGTAATTAGCATAGTTTGAATTGTTAGCGTCAACAACTTTAACAGCAGTGTGATTTCCTATGTTGTGTGAAAGTCTTCCAACAGGATGCAGAAATTTCCAAATCCTTAGGTCATGTGTTCATTCTGCACTGACTGCTTTCTAACAGGTTGCACTTCAAACATTGGACTTATTTTAGTGCACAAAATGTTATTTGAGCCACAGCTTAAACATCTAGAACAGAATTATTCATATTATGACATGGAGCAACACCATGTGGTCTAGATTGGTGGATGGATCCTCAATATTCAGTACAAGAATAAAATCTAATTTTTTTCAGCTTAAGTCATTACGTTTCTGTTCTAATGCACCATTACCTAGTATGTCACCAGGAAAGTACTCTAAACTGGCAGTCAACATCCCAAATGTTGATTTCACACAATCCTCTTTGTTCTGTGCAAAAATAAATCCCAAGGAACATCATACAAACATACCAGCTTTGATACATTTACCAGCTTTTAAATATTTAGCTTATTTTTATTTGTTTTGTATAAAGCCTCAACTGTTTTATAGAAATCTAAGAAAAACACCACGTTAAGAGACTGCGCGAGTGTCAGTCAGCTGTGAAATGTGTTGACTTTAAAGGAGTAGAAAAGAAGTTAAACCCACTCTCTGGTCGACTGGCACCACAGGAATTCACAATATGGCACAAAAGGGAGTATTTTGTTTATCTTTCTCAACTAGATCCTTCTGCCAATCTTAGTCCCTCCATAAATGTGGTTAGATCTCCATCTGTGGTTTATCCCCCCCACAGATGTTTCCACTGGCCAAGTGTTTTCTAACAAACCAGCCTGTACCTTGCAGAAATGTATTTAGAGTCTAATATAATTACTCTACCCTCCTATAATGTGTCAGTCTAAACAAAACTGCATAAATTTTATATGCTGAGCAATGTTTTTGTTGGTGTATCCAGCCAACTGCTGGGCTACATTAAAGCAAATCTTTTCAAATTATTAATGTGAGGTTATTGTGCCTCCGTTGAGATGCCGCTTAGATTAGTTAAGTGGCTGTAATTTGCTCAGTATTTTAATAGGTTAGCACTTTATCCAGTATCCTGCTAAAATACTTTCAAATGTGTAATTTAACACTTTTCCACATAGAGGAACTTAAACCATGACACTATATTGAAAAATATCATAATTATTTTTACGTTGACTATAACCTAATATCTTTTTAAGGGGTACGGATTGCATCCTGAGTCTGTGTTTTTATGCATTATTCCATACAAAGAATCTTTTAAGACATTATACACACTCACGCACCCCCGCACACACACACAGACATATATATATATATATATATATATATATATAATTAGTAGTACATCCTGATCAGATTTTACTGAAATATATTTAGTATAATCTTAACTCTAATGCTCAGTTAGTCACATTTTTGTGCTCCATGTCTGTATCTAAGTCTATAGATGCCTGTGCATCTCTTCAGGCTGCATCGCCATTTTTGTATCTGGGAGGCTGTATACAAATATCAACTTCTTACAAAGAGTGTTTGCTTTCTGAAATGAGCCGTCATGCTGAGTGAAGCTTCAGAGAACGTGACCAAATATAACCTTGATTCTCTGCGGATCTCAAAATGCTGTTTCAGAACCAATGCAGTAATCCCATTTTAACTGCTTATGTGGAACATGGGGTAATTTGAAAGACTTAAAAAATCTTAATGTTAAAACGTTATTTGAGTGAGAGGAGATCCTATTTCTAAATTTAAAACACGTGTATTTTATTGTGATTTTTTTATATGCACGCATACAGTGTGCGAACAACAGTATTCCCTCTATTTAATAGTATGTTTTTACCAGAAATATACTATTAAATAGAGGGAATAATTGTTTTTACCAGAAACTGAGTGAGGCATCAATTGCTCCATGCTTTATTTGTCAAAAGTAATTTTTTACATATATATTTTATTAAAAGGTTAACGTGTCTATGGTCCTGACTATGATCTTTGACTTTTTTTTTTTTGGATCGTTTGTTAGAAAATTTAATTCATATGCTTCACAATATAATTTTAATGTTAAATTTGAATTTAATTTGAATGCTTGAGGATAATTTGTGAATTATCCTCAAACTACACAGAGGCCTTAGACCCGCGGACGTCGCGGGTTCGACTCCCGGTCCCGACGACCTCTGCCGCATGTCCTCCTTCAAAAAAATGGCGCCGGCTCAGCTGGCTGCCTGCAGACACAGCTCCTGTCGTGTGCTGTAACTGCAAAATAATTTCCCTGCTGGGATGAATAAAGTAAAAATTATTATTATTAATTATTATTATTATAAGGGAACATACAGAGTGAACTACTGAGTTATTTGTTGGAATATTCCATAATATTAAACATGTAATCTGAATTTTACAACTGTCAACCACAACGTTTTAACACAATTTGGACAATGTATTTCATATAAGAAATTATTTGCAGAAATATTAGGTACATAATATACATTCTGTGATATCCTGTTCAAAGACTGGATATGTTTTAGAGAAAGGATACTTGAAAGTCAAGACTCTATTGATTTCTTGTTTTTTATTTTGTAATTTTGTTTCCCAGACAAAGGCAAGTAACCCACCAACAGTGGGTCTGGGACCCACTTTCGATCAGAGCCCACCGTTTAATAAACACTGACTGAGGCTACTCTGGTTGCAGGGGGCTGGAATGTTGTTGATGTCTGTGCTAATAATGCTGTTCTGAACAAAAGCTGAACATCTACCTGGATACTACCAAATTCTTTGTGTTTTTCTATTTATATTTTGTCACAAGGGTTCTTTTATAATTATAGCTAATTGTAGAAAAGGTAGACTCACTACAGATTGCTTTTAAATCCCTGTTTAGGGTGCTGGTCTGTTAAGTCTCTGCGCTGTTGCTCTCAGATTGCATTTCTTCTAATTCCTGTCTTCTCACTGGATAAATAACCATGCAAATATTAATTTTAATATCTCAAATTTGAGCTTTGCCTTCTGTACTTTTCTCTTTCGATGACATAATGAAATGCAACAGGGCCCTGTTTATTTCAAACATATCATCACTTCTTCCAGGCAACATTCAGCATTTCCTAGTGCCTCCTTCTTTTTTAACACTTCTTAAACAGACTTCTCTGTTCCTGACAATTTCAGTGTTAGATTTGCTGTGTTATTGTTATGCTTCCTTGCCCTTCTCAACTGTGTGGTGTCACCCTCTGAGTGTATGCGGCTGCTCCTCCTATGCTTTCACCATTCCTGTAAGCAGTCAGGCTCTTTGCCTACATGTTCATGGCTGACTAGAGTAGAAATCACAACTAACTAGATTTATGTCTCATTTTGATTTTGAGCTACTTGATGTTCTTGTTTGTCTAGGATCAGTTAACGACAAAGAAATTCTGGTTTTCACATATTTAGTTCATCCAGCAGCTTTGTTAATTTGTCCCTGTGTGTCTAACACAGAGACAAATTAAATTTCTTCAACCCAAAACGTTGAAGAAACATGTTCTTTGACCTTTTGAGTTGCTGTACACATCTGTGCTCTCCTCCTTCACTGCTGGTTAACTGGGTCCCTCTTTACCTCCTCAGGAAGGAGAAGTGGCAAGTGTTGATAGTCTGACAGATTTGATTTGTCAAGTCATTACCCCAGGTATGTACTGTGGTGGTTTTGCCAAGCGATGTTACTCAATGAAATAAATGCACATTTCCCCCCCGTACAGGCTCACAAATTTTCTCGCCGTTCATTGCATTCCTCAACCTCGCGCATGGCAAATTACAGTCAGTTGGGAAAGCTCTGTTCAAAATCTAGGATAAGTAAGGAGTCGTGATGAGGAGGCATTTGCAGGAGCGGCGAACACTTCAGCTGTGATAAAAGCATTATTGTCTTCACTAGGGTGGAAACAGCGTGTGCATGTGTGGCAGTGTATGGTTGGGCAAGCAGAAAACACAGGTAAGGCTGAGCCATAAAAAAATAACAAACCAACCAGGATTATCACATAATGCTTATCTGGAAATTATTCTGCAATGGAGCTCTAAATTTAACCAATCTGTAAAGTGCTGTGCAGTTCTGAACAACTTGAACCATGAAAGAGGTTATACTGAGACAAATTCAGACTGAAATTTGCTTTAAACTGAGGACTGAGGGATTTTTCTCAGCATGTCAGTGGTGACACTGTAACCACATTTGTGGTTTATGACACATGTCGGAGAACTTGAATGATTCAAGCCATGTCAATGTTTTTTTTTTTATGTTTATATAAATCATCTAAATGCACGCACCAAAACAAACTTTCCATATGTCCTAAATAGAAGTAGCAGACTATGTTGTTTTTGTAATATTTTGCCTGTGTGCTTGTGAATTTCCTATGCATGTGTACGTTTGTGGATACATGCGTCTGAATGTTTATCCTTTTACAAGGTCAAAATGAGGGTCTTGAGTCACAAGGGTTGTGTGTGGGTTGCAGGTTGATGCTGTTTTTGTTGGCCTATATGTGACTTGCAGTCATAAGTCTGTGTCGACTTGTTTGAGGTCGAGCTGTGGAATCCAGACATGTGGGTGTGTGTGGTCAGCTGTGGTAAACGTGGATTTCCCCGCTACAGTCCTTGCCAACCTGAGGTGCTCAAGAGCCACTCTGACCGTTTTTGGAAATTGGCCACTGGGGAGGAAAAGAAGAAGAAAAGGCTCATGCAGCTCAGGAACAGGTCAGGCTTTCTTTTACTTTCTGCGAGCAGCATCAAATATGATAATTGTTGATACGCCAACAATTCATTACCTTTCTAATATGATTAACATTGTGGGGTTTATTTACTTGTTTTGAGTGCGTTTTTTTTGTTGTTGTTGGTGGATCAAGTGAATCATGGTCGACGTTGCCAATTAACAAACCACTGACGCCTTCGGTACAAATGACGACAAAACAGCTGTTTTTATTCTGAGACAAATTACAAGCAGCTACATCTTTGGTGCTGCATGAAGGCCATTGGTTGAATTCAAGAGCACTGAACACAGTTCAATGTGAACACTCTTTTCAGAGTGTTCACATTGAGCAGTTTTGAAAACAATGTGTAATTTTCCTTCAACTTCTTGATAAATATGCCTAGCACTTTGTATTGCCTTGTTGCTGAAAATGTGCTATATTAATAAAATTACCTTTACCTTTATACTTTGTATTAGTCTGATGCTCAAAATCTCAATGAAATGCAGTGAACTTCTCATTATTTACATGTAGCTGTTGACTATGAAACTCATCCAATTTTCAGACACAAGCGAAGTTGGTGCTGAAAGACTTGAGCTTTGTGATAAAGCAGGAAATAAGTTTTAAGTTACAAGACATCTTTTATTTTCCAGAGAGAAACCTCAAAGCTCACAGATAAATCAACTTTATGGTTTTGTATAAGCATATATAATCAAAAACAAGAGCATTTCTAATTTGAATGGTAATGGCTGTCCCTCCCACATAAAGACAATAAAAAGGTTGAGATTCTGACGTACAACCTGGCTGATTGCTAGCATTTCCACCCTTCTTTCAACTCTCCCTGGCTGGCTTTCACAGCTTGCCCCAGACCTGCAGAACACGGAGGCCTAAATGTCACGGCGCCTTCTTCTCCACAGAGGTGAGACAGCGGGGGCACCATAAGTGCCGGTGTACCCACTCAGCATCCAGCATCTAATGCTTTTAGAGGAGAGAATGGGAGGTAAAATTACATGAATTAAACGATTTAAAATATGAGACTTTGACAGTGACATAGAGTATAAAAGCATTTTACCTAAACATGATGACTCTGAGGGTCACTCCAGCCTTCTTGTACTCACTTATTTCCACCTGAGGAGGAAAAAACTTCAGCTGAGTGTTTCTATCTCTTGTAGACTACTTGGGAGTAAATAACTTTTTGGAGAAATCTTTTTTTCCTAAAGAATGCATCAATCAATCAGAAATCAATATTGGGTGGGTGGAATAACCACAAAGTTTTCAATTGGGTTCAGTGCAGTGATCTTTTCATTTTTTCCAGAGCTTTAAATATATATTTATCTATATATATTTTAATAAACCAGACAACAATGATATATTAAATATATTTGCTTTATATATGTTCTCTTGTCCTCAGTACATTTCACAAGATAGATCAAAGCTCTGAAAGAAATCAAGTTTGATCCTCGTGTGGAAGAGAGTAAGAAGAAGCTAATGAGGAGGTTAGAATAAATAAAAAGCAGTCCAGACAGCAGAGACAGATGAAGCAGCAGAACAGAGCAGATGTTGGGCTAATAGTCCTCTGCTCTCATTACGTTTTCTTTCCCCGACATTATTGTTTGTGAAATTGATATTACAGTAGACATAATAGGCTCCATCTGCAATTTTCTCCTACATAATTCCCTTGATTTTGCTCCTTCAAAGGCAAGAGGATGTGTTCACTGGACAGAAGAGAGAACTCATTCATGAGTGTAGACACACATGGTGCAATGCATATGAAATCTAAAAAGCCATGAAAAACTTCATGATTGGTAAAAGACTAATAAGTTCACATTAGGGCACACCACACCAAATATCAAAACGCGCCATTCCTTGTTAGAAACGAGATAGGATGTATAATGTTGTGGGCATATATCTCTGTTAGATATAACTGAAAATGGGGTCATGATTAGTTTCTTTAGTAGGATAACAAACTACATAAAGAATTACCAGGCTCACAACAGTCTTCCATGTTTTTCCTCAGTCTTCATCTATCTAAAATTGTGTACAATTCTCATCTTTTTCTTTTCTTTGTAAATTGGTGGTTCAGGTATAAATCCATGGCCACTTTTAAAGCCTTAATGCAGATTTCGTAAGAAGGAAAGAAATTTCTATCCCTTATCTTTTAATCACCGTACGTTATTTTAATTGGATTGAGAATATCCACGAAGGATCCACAATGGGCAGCTTTTGGAGTAGTGTAACGGAAAGACAACCAGATTTCTCCCTTAATTAGCGAATAAAAGAATATGTTTAATATACAAGTGCAGTGGGTTTTTGAGGGAGGATGACAAGCTTAGTGTGCTCTTTCATCAGCAGTTTGGTGTGACCAGAACAGCGCTTCGGGCCTAATTGGAATAATTTAACTGCTTACTTTGAAGTGTAAAATACATGTGTGAGAGAGGGAGGCTCCTGAAAGGTCAGTGCCAGAGGCGGTACACGAGGATGGTGGAGCTGTTGAATAGCACAGTGAGATGATATCATTATTCCGTTCTCTGTTTCATTACTAATACAGGATTGTATCAGAACCACCTCTAATGTTCAGATAAACATGCATTTCCTTGCTTTATTTGCGCATAATTGGTTAGACACTATCGGCATCAAACATTCATCTGCAAATTAAATGTTTCATCTTGTTTCTGTATAAAACCCAAGATTTTCAGGAGCGTACAATTTTTAATGCACTCTTAGATGTGCAAATTAGTTCTCAGAAATGTACATTTGCATACAACCACTGAGTCGGCCATTGACGCCCTCTTGACCAAGAAATGTGCTGCGCATAGTTGTTGAGATTTGAGTGGACATTTCTGTAATCAAACATCTGTTTACAAATTCTTTTAATACAAAATCCAAAGTAAGCACAAATATTTGCACAGCACCTGAAATTCAAATACTGAAGAAACCTCATGATTTAAGTCGTCGTTTTGAATTTTGGTTTTGCTTTAGATTCTGATTATTCATATCAGTCTGAGCGCTATTCTGTGAGTGTCTTTTTTTTATAATTCTTCTCACAGCCTCTCTCTGTCCTTAGTTGCCATGTTTGTCTCTGTTTCACTACCAGTTACCTGTTCTTACCTGATGCCATCCAGTAGAAACAACCAACAGGGGCTGCAGCAAATTATTATCTATTCCAAAGAATACAGTGACTTGATCAAACACATAACAATTAGAATGTACTGAGCTCCATGGAAAAGGGATTTTAGCTGGGGAGGAATGCACACCCCTCCAAATTGTACCTAGAGTCTGATTTGTTTTGAGAGGTTGAAGAAAATGTAAGTTTACAGCAGTTTGAAAGCACCATTGACATGTCCATAAAACTCATCTGCATTTCCTTCAATTATAAGGTAGAAGGAAGAAACACGATCAGAAACCAACAGGGGTTTTAATATAATTTACAATAGCAGAAGCTTTATGGTTGTCTGATACTGATGAGTAAAAAAAACAAAAGAAGGATTTGGAGAATTACTGTGCAGGCTGGAACATTTAGCAGAAAACCTGTCCTTCCTATGCAGTACTTCTTTCCTTCATTTTGAAACAAAGCTGTATTCATATAGTATTTACTTCTTGTATTCCTGCATTTACTTAATGCTTTGTTTGCAGCTTTGTGTCTTTTGCTAAGAATAGGAACATTTTGTGATGTTCTGAAAGTTCTTGTTTCAGTTACAGTGTATGTCGCATTTAAAATTTCAATGATCCACAGCCAAGCAAAAGCTTTTATTGTAATCTGTTGCAGCTTGTTCCAAATGTCCAGTTTTGCTTTCACATAAAGCCATTGCACATTGGCCTTCAAAAGATTTTGAAATGCCACAAGCAACTCCCTGATTTGCAGAGCTTGTGCTGCTTCGTAGCTACAGTGCTGTCTGACTTCACATTAATTCAATATAAATGATGATACCACTTTCTGATACATTAGATGCTCCGATTTTATCGTCCTTAGGGGCTAAAATGTTGGGGGGTTTCCCCCCGCTTTATTTAAGTGTTTCCCAGATATTCTGTCTGCTCTGAGGTTTTAGCACAAATCGCTTATGTTTTGTATTTAAGAGTACTGCATTGTCAGTGGTGTTAAAACTAGAGTTGGGTTTTGCTCTTCTTGATTCTTAAGGCAATTCAGCACGCTACAGATGTTCTGACTCACTGAATTAATATATGTACAAGGCTGAAGCAACAAAGAATAATTTTATAGGTCATGATATTTATAGATATTCAAATGTATGAAAACCAAACATGTTTGCATTTCTGGAACCATGCAACCGTGGAAATGAAAAACAAATGTTTCTGATGTTTGAAGCCACACAGAAAGAGAGAACCATGTTAGAATAACCTGTTCATCCAGAGTAAAAGTTATTTGACTGAATTGACATTGTTGCAGTTCACTTTCAGGTGTATTTTCTTTATCATAAAAAAAGATATGCCTAAATTGATCTATAAACATGTCTTATCTATATTCTCATAAAGTGTTTCATACCAACCGGATAAGGGGCTTTGCAAACTTCATGAACAGAACCTGTAAGTAAATAACAATTGACAGAAACTGTGTAATAAATACATATTGTAGATTGGCATGCTTGTTAGTTCATACCAAGTTGTTATGAGTCTCCTCTGGGTTTTGATGTATTGTGGGAAAATAAATTGAGGAGACTGAGACAGTGTAAAAGATAATCTTAGGTTGTCTTTCACAGCAAAGCTTGATAGTGTGGATAAAATATTACTTCTCTTGACATCTGATTTAAAGCAGGCAATTAAATGTTTGGAATGTGTCTGAGTCTCTGGAATTGTGAAATATCAGCAGGATGCAACCAGACAGGATAACATGCGTAGACATGTTATCCCACCGTTTAGTCTGATCCCAGCAGTCTGTCAGGCAGCACTTTGGATGAGCTGCTTTATCTGTGTGACATTTGGAAATGACTTTTACCTGAAAATATTCTCCAACACTTTCATAGCTGACAAATACCAGTGCATTTTCACTCAAAGGAATTCGTCTAAAAATGTTAAATCAAAGTTGTATATTTTTATTCCTTAAATAACGTTCTACTAAAACAGGTATAAGTATTTAATGTGAACTGCTTGGCCACAAAAAAGGCACCGCCTGGATTTAGCTAATCAAATAAGACCCTCCTATTGGATAATTACTGCGTCTGCAATCATCTATAAGCAGGCAATGAGTAATTTAACCTCAACTGATGCAATAATTAGCTTCTATTTTCTTAAGCAACCAAATGGAACAGGATGTTTCCACAAAAACATGGTGGTGTTGTGGAAAAGATGGTAGCCTGTTTAAGAAGAGTCCGAATCATTGGCATGCATCAAGCAGAGAAAGCCTAGAAGGAGATTGCAAAAAACTATAACTTATATCGTTTATAATCGCATTGTATTTTATGATTGTGTATAGCACTTTGACCCTATTGGTGTATAAAGTGCTTCATAAATAAAGTTGGTATGGTATAACTACTTCATAAGAATATATAATGGATGAGTTGTTCTAGGATACAGATTTTAGTTTCAGTCAGGAACAAAAAAACAGAACAGTGCAATGGAGAATACGCAATAAAATACCAGTATAAACCAAAGAAACAAGAACAAGTATTAGTTACTATTTACTTACTGTACATCTGAACATGGATCTGGGAATAACACTAAACTCAACATAGGTATGTTCTAGATGCAATTGGGTTATCCTAACTACTGTGCTTACTGCCAGCTGAATTCATAACACACAAACTATTAGAAGTTCAAATGAACAATTCACTTCTGTGTCTATCCTTTTGTTTTGAACCCACAGTAGCCATATTGGATTATAAGAAAGGCATTGGCAACAATTGTCCCCCTTTAAAATTTGACCTCAGTTGACTTCCTGTCTGTTTAGTTTTTAATTGGTACATGAAAAAGTTACTTTGCTGTTGTCGAGGACCATCACCAACACGGGCAGGAGGCAGGCAGAACCATGATTAAATAATTTATATTGGAAGTGAAAGGAAAATTTACAACAGAAAAATGGAAGAGAACACAGGAGGATGCAGGTTTCCTCTGGGTAGCAACAAAACAAACCAGCAAGGAGTGACTGAAGATCAAATAATTGAATACATAGATCCAATGTTTACTGGAGTGAGTAACCAGTGTGTCAGCTTACCTGAATACACTGCAGCTGTCAGGGAGGGCATGACTGCAGGAGCTGGAGGAAAATGGCTAATGATCAGAATGAACATACCGAGAAACACTGAGATCAGGAGCCCAATTAAAACGGAAGAAAAGAAATGAACATAACCAAAAGCAAAAGTTAACAAACGATGAGCAAAAATGCAACACAAAACTGAAAACCAAAAGAACTAAGCTCAGAGTTATAAAGGTTATGACATAAAGTAAGATGTATAGACATGGATGGAGGATTTTGCTTCTGTTCTACTCCATGGAGAAACTTTTTGTACTCGTGGCGTCAAAGAAAACAGAGAACCAAATAACAATTTCAGCAATTTTGTCCACCTCCTCCATACCTCCTCCAGCCACATTTGGTGTCAGTATTTTTTAGCATCAACCTCCTCAACTACACTTATCATTGACATCAGTCATTTTCACTATAACAATTTTTGTTCTCCCTTCCCTGTCTTTTACCTTCCCTTTCAGTTTCATCAGCTGGCCTGTCAGTCATGTATCTGTTCAATAATTCAGAACTATATTTTTCTTTCTTCATCTGATAAAGGCAAAATCACAGCCCGTTGGTGCTCAACCCGGGACTGGGCCGTGAAATTGGAGTGCCAGGCAGGCATTAACCTGGCTGCCTATGTACATATTAATACGCTCATTATCTGCAGCAAGAAGGGGGGACACGTGGTCCGCAGCAGCCCCGCTGACATTCAGAAAGGACACAAGGTAAAGGCAAGTGTTTGCACAGGAAAGTACTGCAGCCACAGAGCATGTAGACAAAGCTCTCCGTCCAGAGCCGGAGCCACACAAAGCAAATACGACCCAGTTCACTTTCTAACACCTACACTTATTTTTACCAGTTGCCTTTAATTCCCACTTGTAGTAGATGCTGGACAGTGTTATTAATCACTTCCAGCTCCTGACAAAAAAAAAGGCTGCCAAACATCCCCAGGAAACAAACAGAGGCTTGTTTGTGCTGAAAATTAATTCTCTGTCATGCACATCTTGTTTAAGAATTAAAGAAATTGGCCTGGAGTGAGGACAGAACCATGCTTCATCTCGTTTGACCTTGTTGTTATGGTTATGCTGCAGGAGAGCAGAGACTGAATGAAATATGCAGCTTCTCTAAAGGACAGGAAATGTTTGGACACAGGGGAGGCATTTCATAACACAGAGTTTTGGTGTGGCTTGTGTTTTTTGTAACATTTATGCCTTGGAAGCTATCAGAGAAAGCTTGTTTTGCTGTTTGAGGTCGTGTTAATGTGTCACACTGTATTAGTTTCTGTAGCTGCCCACTTTATTAACTTTACCACTTATGATTAACTCAGGTTGATCTACGTATATCTAACATGTAGAATCTCCCAGAAAGAGATGAATTCTTTATTTTATTCCATTGTAGTCCAGATTGCAAAAACAATCTTGGCCAATATTGCTGATTATGATTGTAGTACTTATTAAACTAGAATGTCATTGAAACTATATGTTAAGTAAATTAATTGTACAAGTGAAACCAACCAGAAGTTTACATACTGTATAAAAAGACATACGCATTACCACCTGTCCCTTGGTACCATTGCCGCATTTCTTTTCCTCCTTCTCTCTGGCCTCTTCCTGTCAAATTACTTACAAATAAAGGCCACGAGGACAGCAAAAATTCTTTAAAAAAATGCTGCACCATACAGTATTCTGTGAAAAGCCAGCTTCATTAGCAATGACCTTACCTTGCCTTTCCTTACCCTCTCTGGTTGGTGTCAGTAGCTTGTGTTTCCATTACAAATATGTTGAAAACTTTGTCAATATTCAACAAAATAGCACAATTTCACAATTGCAGTGTTTCCATTTAATAAGAAACAATTAAAATCACACGTGAGTAAGTTTGTCCATGTGATCAGTCAGTGAAAATATGCCCCGCCATAATCCTCCAAGTATTTTCTGTCATCTTATTCTTTGTGGTTTGCTGGACACCCATGGCAACAGCCGGTTAATTATCATGTGATCTGTATGTTTTCAATGCAGTTTTGTGAAATAAATCATTTTTGATAGGGCCAAAACCTTTCATCAAAAATTGAGAGTTCTCTCGAAATCGGCATGTTTCCATTAAGCAAATGTCAAATTGTGCAATTACGTGGTCAGTGAAAATACATCTGTTAACACTTTGCTGGATATCTGTCAAGACAGCCATCTTTCCCATTATTGTGTGGAACTAAAGTAATGTTTCTGTTTTAAAATATTCTCAAAGACTATAGCTGAAAGCTATGACCATTAAGATTAATTTAAAAAAAAAACAATATGTCACCTGTATGTAACTGCAGACTTTCAACTCTATTGCATTTGTTCAAGTTCTCTTCTGGTTGACATAGGATATAAGCAATCTATAACTTAACCTATCAGTGTAGATACAAATTAAGGGGAAAGTTCAATGGTCAGAGATCAACATCTGCAGTCAGATACCACTGGAAAATTATCCTGGATGGTTTTGGATCAGCTGCAGACTTTAAGAGCTAAATCTGGAAGTAAAAATTTGACTCACTGAAAACCCTGCAATGTGCCCGCCTGCCAGTGCAGCTTAAAAGCAGGATGACCTGATAAAAACAAATCCAGTAAGTGAAAGAGGCCTTCTCACTTACTGGAAATCTTTTTGCTCAATCTCCTTGTCTTCTCCTCTACATCAAGATAACATTACCTTGCAAAACGGTTATGGAATACTCTTGTGATTATGTCTGTTGTGCTTAAAGATTTTCCATTCTCATAGAGGACAATGGCACTTTTTTTCCTTCTTCTTTTGGCCTCCCTCTTTGTCCAGTCTATCAAATTTTCTCCCAGTAGACGGGAGAAACATTAGCACAGCTCACTCAGGGCTTTTTTGGCCTGAGGCGACAGGATAGGAGCGATGGGACACGGATCATAGGAGCGGCCGACAGTCCTGGTGAATAAAAAGAATTTAGGGCTGCATTTGTGTTGCTGGACCTCAGGGACGGCTGTGGGTGGAAGGCATTTCACACTTTCTCAGTGAGTTGCAGAAAGCTACTTTGTGCTACTTGTATACCGCATTTGTGAATGTTGCGCATGAAATATGCATGAAACAAACAAATGTAAGAAAGATTAAATATACAGGCTATGAATAGCTCGTACGTATCATATCAAAATAATACATCGCGGCATGTGAAAATGCACAGTGGTGACTAGAGTTGCATCGTTGTAAGAAGGTTCAAGGTTTGGATCTGTTGTTTGTCTGAGTTTTTCTGTTTGGTCTGCTGCTTTTTTTTTTCTTTCTGACTTCCGCAGTCCAAAGACATGCGATCCTGGTTAATTGGTGACTTTGAATTGGCCTCAGGTACAAGACGAGAGTGCATGGTAGTGTCTGTCCTTCAGTGTCAGCTCTGTGCAACATACCCGCCTCTCATTCAGCGTCTGATAAGAAACAGCCCCCCTGGGCAGAAGGGTAATGACAAAGTTTGCTGAACCGCTGCCTCTGTGCTGCTGTCATAGATTGCCTTTTCTAACTACACAAAACTATACTGTAACGCAGACACTGATAGAAAAACATCCGATCTATAATTATTTCAGTCCTCTGAAGTTTCATTGTAATCATTAGTGATATAAAACAAAAATAAACCTTTTTTTAATTTGGATAACTTTTGGAAAATCAGAAAAGAGAGAAACTAAAAACTTGCTTCATATTTTTAATGATGTAAATTTTGATAAATAGGGAAAGGCATGCATTGAATATCAATGGCATAATAACAATAGCTATTACACTTAAGAGCTAAACATCAATAAATTATTATTGCTATTCAACTGCCTCTGAAGAGACAAAACACTTAATCTGATATTATAATTTTATCTATTATATTGTTGTCAGTTTTTCCTTGTGTGATTTTGAATGATAGCAGAAAGTCAAGATAATATTTTATGTTCAAGAAATTGTCCCCTTCAGGCAAAATCATTCAATCCTATTTTGGTCACTTTTAGTGTTTCTGTAAAATTAAACTTTTGCTCACTGTCTATTCAAATAAACAAAAGATGTGAAAATGATAAACCATTGATAATGTGCTTTGCATAAATCTACAGAATATTAATTTTTGGGGGTTTTTTTAAATTTAAGATTCACTTTTAATTGAATCCCCTCAACATTAAGTGTCATTTTTACAGATTTTACTTTAAAATACAAACACATATTTCAAAAGTCAGGTTTTTGAGAGTAATCAAAACCCTGCTGCAATCCAAATGCAAGTAATACCAGAGAATGATGCTGCCACCACTATGCTTCACTGAGTGCATCATGGCGTGTCATACCCCTCATTTGGTTTACCTCATATTTTTTAGTCCACACTTCATCCACAGTTCATCCAATTTAAATCACATTCTTCAAGGACATTTCCTGTTTCTGGAGGTGCACCCCAGAATTCAGTACTTTTATTCATTATTTACATGCTCCCTCTTGACCACATATTCAGGACATATAATTTTCATTTTCATCATTATGCAGATGACACCCCACTCTACATCTCCCCAAAACCCAGTTCCTCCTTTTTGGACTGCCTCATAAAGATTAGATCGTGATTTTTGTCTAATTTAGAGAAATTAAACAGAACTTTTAGTTGTTGGTACAATCTCGTCTGTAACCAAACTTCATAGTTCCTCCATTGACATTGACACTTACCCGTTCATCCTTCTCCATAGGGTAGAAGTCTAGGAGTCATACTTGATAGTACTCTCTCCTTTTAGTCCCATATTAATTAAATT
This sequence comes from Xiphophorus couchianus, assembly GCF_001444195.1. Classification (NCBI taxonomy): domain Eukaryota; kingdom Metazoa; phylum Chordata; class Actinopteri; order Cyprinodontiformes; family Poeciliidae; genus Xiphophorus; species Xiphophorus couchianus. The sequence goes on along the minus strand of NC_040243.1, from coordinate 13,771,486 downwards.
ACCAGTCTGCATGCTGGTAATATAATTTGAATTTGTCCCATCTTTAGTCTCAATTCTGTTGCCAACCGACCAATTATTGCAGCTCTCTTCTTTTTGGTCTCCCATGTCTGTCCATAAACTCCATCTCCCTCAGAACTCTGCAGCAGAGGTAATAACTTATATTCTCTCAAGAGAACACATTACCCCAGTTATTCAACACCTTTACTGGTTACCCATGGAAGCTCGAAAAAAAAACTTTAACATTTTAATTCTCACATTAAAGCGCATCCATATCTCCTCATGTGACCTGCTTCACATTGCCACTGCTTCCTGCTCTCTCAGATCTTCGTCTGCCAATCATCTCATTGTTCCTTTTGCCCATCTTATCGCCATAGGGAACAAAGCTTTCAGTCGCTCTCTTCCTCACAGCTGAGACTCACTTCCTCCAGTAATTAGGAATATAGATTCTCTTGCCTTATATCAGTCACAGCTCAAAAAACACCTGTTCAAACTGAATTACGTTCCTTAAGCACAAACCTTAACTGTTGTCAAATCTTGTTTTATTGATTTTCTGTTACTGATTGTTTATTGATTACGTATTTATTCTTCTCTGTAAGGTGGCATGGGATTTCAGAAAGGCGCCCTCAAATAAAATGTAAAGATGAACCTCTTCTACTACCATCATCGCTACTAGGGCTACCTTTGTGATGTTCAATGTTGGAATTGTGACCAAAATTTCCAGTCTGGTTTGATTTGATTGTGTCACAATCTTCCACAAGATTTTGAGAAATCTAAGCATAGCCTGGACATATTAGTTCATACATACAGAGAATACAGATAGATGACTGTCCTCATTAAAAAACATGAGTATTAACCAGAAATCCCTCCATCATCTCTTATGTCACTCATCTTTTGTATTTTTGGCAACATCCCTGTCCAGATTCTATTTATTTTTTCAAACAGTTATGGACAAACGCATAGTTTCAGTAAGTTTCTCCAATTTATTCATCAGGGTTTCCTCTGTGCCATTGCATATTTATGAAGCTGTGGATTTTTTAGACTCCTCTCCTGATAGGTACCTTTGTAGAATTGTATCATTTTGATTCTTTATAAGCTCTTTACAGACTAAGGCTTTGCGAAATGTTGTAAATTTATAAATGTCTGGAAAAAAAAATCGTCCCACTTTCATTTGTGGTTATGTTACCAAGAGAGTTGGTTTCAAAAAGATTTATAGCTTAATGTTTAATGCAACAAAAATCAAGCATTGTAAAAGACGTGCTTAGACAAAGTGTAAAACCTTTACACTAAACTCAAAAAATATGGCAGAAGTGAGATAAAAGTTGGTAATTACACCTATATTAGCTGTTTAAATGAGGAAATCTTAAGACCACTCATGTTTAACCAGTCATTCCTTGATACGTTTAATACATTTGACACAAATCTGCTGAAAATTTCCTTAAAACGCATGGTTCATGGTACATAAATGTCTTAATAAATTTGACATATCTGACACGATATGAAATGATTACATTTTATTTGAGGACACAAATTATGCAAATGAGTCATCATGGAGTAATTCCTGGAGTTGGCAGTGTCATGGCTAAGCTGATTAGATTAAAATCCATCTCTGTCTGTTTGTGTTGCATGTTAATTTGATGATGGGGAGCTTGTGTATGACGACATTGCAAATGAAAGGCATAAATGTCCCCTAGCAGCACTTCAATGTAATATCATCATCTGAAAGTACTTTTAGAGCCTGTGATGAGTTGTACTAGGAAAAAATAATATTGAAGAAGTTTGAGCACACAAGTTGAAAAATGTACACCATCACTGTTCTCAGCTGAGACATGAAGCAGTCAACACTTTCTAAAAAGCTCCGGGAGACAGCAGGTCATGGACAAGTCTGTAATTTTTAGACTCCTTGGCACAAACACAAACGCGCACATAACACACATGCACGGCCCTGCAAACACACGCCCTTCTGTTGGCCGCCCCGCAGCTTTCCCCGGACTAAAACCACTTGTTTATTCTGTGATCCCGTGTTGGCTTCCAGACCGCGGTGACCTGGGAGCGGGGCAACTTTCTGCACTATGGCCTGCCCTGAAGCCGCTGTCCCTGGCTGAAGATCAAAGCTGTCTGGTTTGCTCAAAACACATCCACTATGAGACGTGGACAGAAATACGGAGCTAGTGAACAAGACAGGCAAACATGATGCTGCTGACAGCACAATTACCATATCTGTTACTGCAGTCCTGTCCTCTAATAAACTGTTTGTGCTATGATTTCTAATATGAAGGAAAGCTATTTTGAGGTATTACTGTCTTTCGCTCTGGTATGAATTTGCATTCTGCTCCTTTTACTGTGACACCCTTAAATAAAACAAGCTTTTGATTTGACCCCTTATTTTAGGAGTAAACAGAGTCTTGAGTGTGATTTAATCTCATTATGAATCCTGTTATTCTGTGAAGCCTTCTGTGGTTTTTGTAAACAACGCTTCATGAAGTCCAAGAAGCACATGAAAAAATAACTTTAAATAAGGGTTATGTTACAAAGCTATTTCTAAGATCCAAATCTTAGGGAGTGGGATCTATTAACATGACTAGCATTAGATGTGCAAATCTGGGTTTCATAGGAGACAGGCAAAAAGAAAGAAATCCATAACAGGTACAGTTTTCCACATGCTGCATTGGGAACACGGCAGACATCTGAAAGACCTTAATCTGATTAGACTGTCCAAAAGACAAACTTGGTCTTTTTGGACTTTCAATGGTAAAAGCCATTTGTGGAAACACTAAATACCAGGAACCAAGGTGGTGGTAGAGAGGCTTCCCTTAAGCAGAAACAATCAGAGTTGATGGGATCATGTTAAATATAGGGCAAAACTGGTGCAAATACTGTGGCCAGGAAGTATTTCTCCTCGACATTAAACATCAAGTTAGAGCTACAATTGAGTGGTTTAGATGAAACTATATGCAGTTTTTAGAGTGGTCCAGTCAAAGCACAGACCTTAATTATTTTCCAAATCTGTGGTAGGACATGAAGATTGATGTCCACAGACTTTCTCCAATTTCTGTTGCCCTGTTGCATAAGTAAATAAATAAATAAATAAATAAATAAATAAGCAGCTCATTAAAAACACATGTCCAAGAGTGTGGTTCAGTCTAACTTTGGACTACTGTTAAAGTCAAACCACCAGAAAGCATCTGTAGGCCTTTTTTCTACTCTTGTTAGAAGAATTTAGATCTACAAAATCATGATGCAGGAGAAACTTCCAAGCCAGGACTTACATCCTCAGTAACGATTGAGTGATGCACATGGTGACCCAGCACTTACCAAGAAATATATTACTCATATTTATGCTCATGCCTACTTGGCAGGTTTCGAAAATTCAGTTGAAACTTAATGTGATTCATCCAAGGGTTTTAAAGAGGAAACAGTTACACAGTTTAATTCCTTTAAATGTGGAACAAAATTTCCTTATATCTGTAGATTAGGGGGTAGAAAATAGTCCTGATATTTTATGTCTTTTTCTGGAATTCCTGGACTGCGAGACTTTCAGACCTGATGAAATTAACTCACCACATGGTGAGGTCAAGTGAGTTTTCCAACTTTCTGGCCACTGTGGCGTAAACAAGTTTCACACCTGACAGGCTACAGCTTTATGATTAGCGACAGGCCTCACCCCAGTCATCAATAAGCAATTATTCTAATGCAATTAAACATGACTTTTCCTCTCTTCTTACAATCAATACCAGTCATTTCCTGTAATCACAGGAAATGTGTCATTGAGGTCCAGCAGGGGTGTCTCTCCTATAATTACGCTTCATTTTAAAAACCACAGAGCAAAACAGGCCACTCACTCCCACTCCTTAACCTCATCCTTCCTTGGCAGAGATCGGTCCTGTCTAATTACGGGCTTCCTGGATGAAAAGTCGTGGCCAAACATAACAGGGGACATGCCATCAAGCACACACACTGGCAACTGCAATAAGAAAAAAAAATGCCTATTGCTCTCTATATTTGAGTGTCTGTCACATCATTTTATGTCTGAATCTTAGTGCCAAAGTGAATGCCCTGCAATGACCTGTGTGTCAACAAGCGAGTGGGAGCAAAGCACCAACAGGATGTGGCCCACGACGGATTACTGTAGAGTTATGACAGACTCTTGAGCAACAAACTGCCTGTTAAAGTCATGGGGAGGCGGTGAGAGTGAATGGCTACCCTGTTGTTCACAAACTGAACTGTAAATACACAAATCAGCGTGGAGAGTGCCACATCAGCACACGAGCTGTTTTCCTGGTCAATGACCATCAAGATGTCATGATAACCCTGCCCTGCAGATAGAAACTTCAGCGGCGTATTTCATCACACTTTGAGCCAGAGCAGACTGTCCTTACCTTTAAACTATCATTTAAATAAATTAAACCTTAGTAAAGTTGCTCTTGTTTCATTACTCACATCCTCAAAATCTGGATTGGTTTAATGGGTTTGTTGTGTACTGGCATTATTGATTAAATCTTTTTTTTTTAACTTCCAGACCTCAAAGAAAAAAAAGTCCTTACAATTTCTGATTAAAAGAACCATATCTAATGATCTGTAGGTCAAGTTTAATGTACTCTTGTTATGACCCATCTAGGGGTGGCCAGATCACAACATGAAGGATCCATCCTCTTCAGATCTGTATAATGCTGAAAACAACAAACAAAAGAAAACTATCTGAGTATTAACCAACTTACCTAATTGAAAGTAAATAAATCACGTCCAGGAGGCCACCAATTGGACTTATCCGTCGTCTTCTAGGAACCAATCAGGGACGGGACCTGCACACTCATGTTTGCATAATTAACTTTACGACGCCAGTCGTAACACCCTTCATGCGTTAGGGGATGCAAATGCTTTAAAACTAACTAAGGAACAGAGATGAGAAACATTTTAAAAACATGAAAAATATTTAGGAAGAAAAAAAAATTTAATATCAAATGGAAAGAAATATTTAAATATGTATTTAAAACGCTGAGACAGGATAAAAATGACTTGAAGCAATCTTTGGCCTGTATTTGTAAGCTGCAGCTCACTGTGATGTTTTCTGTCTAGACTTAAGGAAGCCAACAGTTTATGCACATTTCAACATCTCATGTATTTGGTTCCAGAGCTTAACTAACTCACTAAACACAGCCTCTGAAAACAACTTTGAAAGCTGTGCTAGACCTTTCAATTAAACTTAAGGTTGCAGTATGTGTTCTTCTTGGCAGGTCAGGCATGGCTTGTTATAAGATTGTAAAGTGTGATACTTTTAAGTAATAACAGCATTTAAACAAAAGCGTTCTATTACCAAATTGCTTTTATCTTAAACAAAAAGAAAATATTTCTTCTGTGGCAAAAATAATTGGTTATCAGGAAGATTAATTATTGCTATAAGAAAACAGTAAGTAGGGTTTTCAAATGCTTGTTTAAAAGAAGTATTATACATTTTTTTTGTTCAATGCGAGAGAAATAAGTCTGGATTAGCGAGCCTGCACTACTTTGCACATGCTGCCAACAATTCTTGAGTCATGTTAAGTCTTTGTTACACCAAACAGACATTAATTTTCAGAGTTACACTTAAAGGAACCTTGTGTTTACATATATAGTATTCCAGACATGACAACATCAGAAGAAGGAAACAAAAATAAATCCCACGTTTTGTTCTTCAACTTGTAAGATGCTGATTTTTAGAAGGTGAAAGGACAAATATAGACAACAGACATCGATCATCTACCCTTTGATTGTGCAATGAATTGGGACAGTGACTAACATTGTCAGCTAAACTGTCAGCTGATGAGTGGATGACAGACAGAAAAGAGTTCACGCCCAAGTCCTCCGATGACGGACAGGTCAGCAGCTGCAGTAGCTGTCATGTCTCTGGGAACACGCACCCGGCCTTAGAAAACATAAACAACAACACACACTTCAAGGTCAAAGCCTGCTGTCCCCTCATTTCCTTTATCTTACTCTGCTCTGTGAGGGCTCAAAATACACCGATCAGCACAACAGGACCACCAGTCTTGTTCTGTTTCCTGTTATGACTTGCAAATTAAGAGCAACCCATACATGAAAATAATTTGTTGCACAAACTTCAGTGTATTTTATTGAGATTTAATATGACAGATCCACATCAGGTTTTGCAAAACTGTAAAGTTGAAGAAAAAAAATATGCATGGCTTCCAAATTGTTTTTCCAAATAAATATGTGAAGACTTTTGTAGCAATTTGCTTACAGACAGATTCAATTTCATACCTCTAAATAAAACCCAATGCAAGCTGTTGACTCTAAGAGCATCCTAATGGGCAGTTTGTGTGTAATTGAGTCTCAGAAAATGACCTTTGAAGCCCTCAAAGTCATGCAAGGGCTTGAAACTGAGGCAGAGAATCACCTCAGTAGCCTAAAGCACAACCAGAGCAACATGACAGGGTTTCAATCAAACCATATTAAACGTGTGGCATCGTCAAAGTTTCAGACCTAAATCCAATTAGGACTTAATTGACACTCTCTATCCGCTCTTTCAGAGCTTGAGCCATTTTGCAAAGCAGAATGGATATGTGTAAATGTTGGAGCCATACCCCCCCCCAAAAGATTTTCGGCTATATTTTCAGGGAGAAGTGTTTGTGCAAAGCATTAACTTGGGCATGGGTTGAATACAAATGTACACCCTACTTTTCAGATTTTTGTTTGTTAAAATGTTGAAAATCATGTGTAGTTATCCATCGACTTCTCAACAACATGGTACTTTGCAAGGTTCTTTTGCATAAAACCCTTTTTGAATAGCTTGTGGTCGTAACATGGAGATTTCAAGCAATTCAACGCAAATGAAAATTTCTGCCATGCACTGTAAGACCGATGAATTATTCATTTTTGCTTGATGTCTTTGTTTTAAGCCTGAAAGCTTGAGAACAACATTGACTTTACAACAACAATTAAACTCCCGACTCATAGAAATAAAACTTGTTTCATTGATAAAACAGATTTTATGGGGGTTAGAAGATATTTTTTTAGAGTATAGCCTAGAAATTACCATCAACTATGGCCTCCTTTCACACAATGTCCCACTCATGTTGCCAAAGAAGTCCATTTTCCAGCTTGTTCTCAGTCAAGTGAATAAATGTGTCACTGCTCAGCACACACCCTCACACTCATTTTGCTTCTCTCCATTTCAGTCACCAACTCAGAGTCCCTCAGTCAGCCTTTCTTTTCTTTTTTTTCTGTTATACCCAACATCAAGCCATTTCTGAACATTTTCATTGCTTTACTGCCTCAGATTAGTCCCCAATTATAACTTCTGTGCCTAGAAAATTTACACACCCATTTATCTTTCATCTTGAAATGAACTGTTAACAAATCATCACACTCGTATAACTGCCAGCCCGAGCTTGAACTGATGGAGTTTTTATCCTTTCATGGAAGACAGCCATAAAAATGTTTTTTTGTTGTTGTTTTTATTTTCTCAACATTGCTCCTTTGGGAGATGTGTGTATGTCTGATTCACTGGATCAGACCAGTGATGTGGCTTCATCTCGGCCAGAGTTATTGGTCTGCATTACTTTGTAACTTTGCTCTTGTATCTTGATCCGTAGGTCTGGGAAATCAAGTTGAACTTTCAATAGTCTTGCTGCCTACCTCAGGAACAGACAAGCCCTCGGGTCAATCTTTCAGACACAGAGACAGACACAAACATATTTCTCTGAGAACTCCAATGTGCCAAATAAGACCTGAATCCTGAGTATCTTTTGGTGGTTTTTTTTTCCAATCCTTGGTTTCAGGTCATCATTTTTTCTCTGCTCTCCTTTTCAAATATAAATGAGTTCATTTATTTTCTGTTCAGTTTATTTATGCAGCACCAGATCACAAAAATGTCATATTTATTGAGTGTATATACATAATTATCAAAGCAATCTAGATAAGGACAGAAAAAAATGACAAAGTTAATGTAATCACTGTAAAGTAATCACTGCAGATGCATCATTGGGAAGTAGAAGGAGAAAATAGCAATATGAGGAAAAAGTGGTAAGCAAAAAAAAAAAGTAATTAAAAGTAACACTCTACACAACAAGCAAAAAATATTGATAAAAAAACTGTAGTTTAATAATGGGGAAAGCAAGGATACATTCCTTACCTAACTTATGAGAGGATTGTTGACAACATGTACCAGTATCTGACATTGGTTGAAAGAAAACTTGTTCCACTCCTCACTTTCCACTGTGTGATTTATGAGGGATTTCTGGCACGTATGCCTCAAATAACTGAGTTCAAACTTATGCTCTTTGTCATTCTCAGTCATTGAATGTCCAGGTATGTTTTGGGTTATTTTTATGTTTCAGGATCCACTGCTGCTTCATCTATTTTTTTCTAGTGGGCTTTACATTTCTCTCAGGCATCCTGTGATTCACAATATAATTTCTTACTGTAGCATAGCACCTCCAAACCATGACACTTCCACTTCCATGCTTCAAAGTTGCTTTGTCATAGTTCTTTTTCTTGAATGCTGAATTTTGTCTATGCCAAATATTTCCTCTGCTCTGGTTACCTCCCGTAAAGGTTTAACTAGTCTAGTTACTTTCTGATTGCAGAGGCATGTACTTTCATATAAACATTAGCAAGAGTCTGCATTAGATGCCTTATCGACATCATAGTGGTTTTAGAGACCTCTTTAACATCCTGCAGTCTGCTTTCAAAAAAAACTTTCTTGGATTGCCAAGCCTGGGTATTTTCCCTGCTGTTTTAATGTCCTCGACTTGTACATTATTTTTTTGAACAGTTGAATGCTTGATTTCATATTCTTTTGAGGCTTCTTTGAATCCCTTGCCAGACCTCCGGCAATCTTTTTGTGGTGGTTTCAGACAGCTCATTCATGATCTCACCGTCGTGTTTGTGCCACATCAAATTAAAAGACTGAGGAATAAACAGAGCAAACATTTTTTCCCAAATCCTGAATAGCAAGGTTCTAGTGATCATCACTGGATTAACCATTTTTAGTGGAAATTCATTTCCTAATTTCTGGAGGAAAATTTAGCAGATTCCACTGAACTGGGATCCAGAATTTACTGGAAAGGATATATTTTCTATCTGGAATGAAAATGCCAGAAAATCCCCAAGAATAAGAAGGACAATGTTATTCTGTTTCACTTTTGTTACCTCTGCAGTCCTATCTGTGATAAGTGGAGGACAATGGATGGATGGAGTGCTATCCCAACCTATGCAAACTAGTTCCTGTTTCTCTTTCATCTGTTTTGTAATGTTTTTTCTTTCTTTATGTACGTTCTTTTTTTCCCATTACTAGCTATTTCATACAGAAAATCATGAAGCTATCAAAAATTCATTAGATTACAAATTATTCTGTTCAAATTTATGTGTTTATTCATTTGCATTTGTTATTTTTCTCGTCATATATATTATTTATTGGTATAAATATCCGTAATAGTTTGCCTCAGAAAAATTCAAGCAATTTTTCTAAATGCTCCGCGTTGTCATCAAAACAAAATATGACCACAGAGCCAAAGCAGCCGGGTAAATGTCTTTCCTGTTTGATGAGGAGACTCTGAAGATTACGAAGTGCCATATTTCTGCGCCATCAATAGAAGAAACGACTTTGATGCTTGCGTCAGCCTCAAATGCAGTTTGTTGTCTCAGGATATAACCAATAAACCAACTTCACATAAATACCACTTGATCACAGCAATAATTAGACTAGTCTGCATTAAAAAATATATATATATTTTTTTCCTTCCAGATACAAGTCAAGGATGAGCAGTCTGTCTATCCAGTAGCTTAAAACACAAACTGCATGAGAAAACTTTATTAAAATTTTATTAACAGCAAAGTACATGTCTGTTTTTAAGATACATTTTCTGCCTTGAGATAAGAAGAAATTCAGTCTGAACCTGCCCTCTTGAAAGAGACAAGAAAAGTGAAAATGACTGAATCTGTTCTCTTCCCACTAGCAACACACATGGATATTGTGTGACAAAAGCAACTGGTTCTCAGTTGCTCCTCCAAATGATACAAAATCCCACATGTGTTTTTTATTATTGGTATTTTTCAGTCTTGTGTGGCTGAAAATTATAGAATTCACAGATAATAACTCTGGCACTGGTAGCATCCAGTCATGTCTGTGCATATCTTTTTTTTTTTTTTTGCTAGGTGTACATTAGGATGCCAAGCTTGTAATAGGGATGTCATTTCATGGACTTGTTAACTTTCAGATCCTTCTTTATTTGGGTGAACAAATCTAGCTGTGGCTACACACTCCAGCTCACCACCTTTGGGAGGAGAGACAGAAGCCAGAAGAAACTCTTCCAGTTTGGCCCAAACCATGAGTCGTGCAAAGCAAGCACAAACAAGCCAAGAAAATATGCATAATTTGCTCAGATTTCTGTCCTTGGTATGATTTGACTGAGCTAAATACAAAGTGCTTAACTAGACTTTCGCTATTGGTTTCTGGCAGGCAAAGTCTGCATTTGGCAAACTGAAACTTTAAGGCTTTAAAGTGCTGGTCATTTATTCCAAGTTAGAAAGAAATGTAGCCCAGCCCAGACCCAAGTGCCAAATGCAGTAATTGCTTTTAGTCTGCAACGTTCCCATAGTTAACATAAAAAGGTTTTCCAATTCATCAGGAAATAGACAGATAACCTCTGCTGCAGCAGGTGGGTGTATTTTGACTGCAAAATGTCTGAAACCAAGGAATAATATGTGAGGAATGTAGTTAACATGATTTAAACCTTTGATTAAAATTGCATTCTTTATATGCATGTCTGACAAGGGTCTCTGAAATAGTTGAAATAGTTTATGCTCTTTTGGGGTTTCGTTTTTCCAAAAATATTTTAACTTTTTAAAGTGTTTCAAAACTCAAAATTCAGTCTAAAGAGAAACATTCTCTCACAGAAGAATTAAAAGTGTTGGAATCAGATGTCCGGTTTGTACTCGATTTGGAGAGAATTAACTGAACCCTTGCATAATGTTTTCCTGTTTTTTATCACTGTAATGTCTTATTTTATAATTGCCTACAAAGTTTTTGTAATTTTATGGAAGAAGATGGAAATAAAAAATACAGCACAGTAAAGAATCTTCACTTGTTCCTGTTTACACCGCACTACTGTTTGCACTGCAGCATAGCTAGGTGTCACAAGAAGTTAGAAAAGTGGAGGTTTAAACTCCCAAGAACATTTGCTTAAAAAGGAATAGTATTTTTAGTGAACGTGGTTGGTGGTCTTTAGCATTTATGTTCCCAAGTAGTTATTAGTCGTGTAACAAAAGATGAGGCTGCAACAAGTCCCATCCTGCCGGAGCTGCTGGGGAGGAAGGATAAGTATAAACTCTGCCCTTTTGATGGAAATACATGTGAAGTCAATAATTGTACTATTTTAGTGTGGAATGATGTGTTCATGGTTATTTGGAATGATGTGTAAAAATGATGTGTAAAAATCCTTAAGATCAGTCTCTTATTGCTATAGTAAATTCTTTCAATTTAACATTTTTGACAAAAATCCACCTTTGAGTGAAATTAATCATTGAGGCAAGAAAACGCTGAAACCCAAGCCCTTATGGTTCCTGTAAAAACATGTAAACTGAGCATTTTTTAAATGACTACATTTTCATGTAAGAAATAAACACTGAATTAATTTGTAATACATGAATTGCATGTTCTATGTAATACAAATGTTTCTTTTTGCCAATGTACAGACAGTGGAAGAGGGCCCATAATTATTTTGCTTACAGTGTGAAAAATTAGGTTAAAAAATATTTTTTTAAAACTTCCTCACTGTTAGAAAACAGGAAAAAGTGGCATCTACAAGCCTTTATTCCTATCCTTTGGTAGCCTACGACTTAAATACAGCCTTAGACCTTCTTTTGGATGGGCCCAGATTCAGGGTATTATTCTGACATATGAATATTTTCAACAAACATACATTTTGATGTTTACAAAGGATAAAGTTTCTGCACATCACTTTACTAAACCTCCACTGTTTTATTCACATTCCTCCAGCTGTTCATTCCTCAGGACCTTGTGGTCTGGAAAACAAACTGTACAATACAGTTTGTTGTTATCCAATAAACCTAAGAGCCATTTGTGTAAATGTTACAAATAGAAAGGTTACTAACTAATAGTGAGTGAAATATTACAACAAAAAAACTTATTCAGGCACTTTCTTGCCCTTGATTAAACAAGTGGCACAAACATCTATAGGCTAACACTAACTCCATCGTCAGTGTGTTTTGTATGTGTTACTGTGAGTATAAAGATTCTCCTGATTCATTTCTCGCTTGCTATGTAATGGTACACTTTTGGTTATGCTATTTAAAATGATTAATTTAACAATCGCACACTTATGCTTTATAACAAAGAAAAACTAAGAAAGAACAAGAAAAAAACAGTTAGATGGAAAACAATACATTGTCATATTTGGCTTGACTGTTTGAAATTTAATTGTAATAATTACAACAAAACAAAATAAAAAGATAGTTTCTCCATCACTATCATGACCAGCCTTTAAAACACACTCCTCTCCTCTAAGCTTTCAACTGACATCTTACTTGGAGAGTCAATGGTTTTGTTGTTTTTGCTGCTGGAGGCTCCTCTGCAGCCAAAAAGCTCTTCAATGGTTCTACTTGTAGGATTAACTCCCTTAAATTTCTCCTGCAGAGGAAAGCAGACAGTAAATCAGCTTCTGGGTTAACCTGTGCCCACGCTCACACACAGCAGCCACACATGCTCCAGTCTGCATGCTCACTCTCCTGGGCTGAACTGAAACGTGCCGTATCAGCTGCTGTTATTTGGTCTCCTTATGTTCTGGTCAAATCAACGAGGAGAAATTGTTCATCAGCTACAGCATAAAGCTTGTCCCGTTATGCCTGTTTCAGTCCCCAAACCATGAGCTATCAAAACTTGTAAGGAGAACCAAAGAAACGAAAACATAAGAGAGAATTCAGTATTATGGAGGATCTGTAGCAGTGGTTCTCAAACTCTCCAGTTTCTGAGTCAAAAATAAAAACGAGCAAGAGACTTTTGACTTTGATTCTTCATAGAAGTATTGTCCTTGAGTTAGTTAAAAAGAAGTTCCATAGCTGCAGAATTATCATCGACAGTTAACATACTTCCAAATATGTTGATTTTATTTGTTTAAGCTTGGTTTTGTATCGTTTACACTATTTATAAAATGCCTGTGCTTTCTTATTGTTGCTTTTTTGGTATATAGGTTATATTTTCAAGAATATCTCAAGATGGTACACCTATATATCTGTGGTCCCAAGTGGGATCCCGACCTAAACCTGGATACTAAGGGAGACTGTGCAAAGAAAAAAAACTATAAATGTGGTCATAATTTTGCTAAATATTGTCTTATTTTAATGTTGATATTTCTCAAATGTTCACTCCAATAAAAGATTAATTTATCTCATAGAACTACATCTTTAAGAGTTGTAACATAATAGTTATTACACTAAAGTAATCTCACTTTTAGAACCAATAGACTGAACCTGTAGGAGGCTGGAGGGAATAAATGAATAAATAAAAATTGGACCTCCGGAAGTTTCAGGTTGCGCCAACGCCCTCTGGCTGCTCACCAGAGAGTTGCAGCCTGTCGGCTCCCGGAGCGTTTCATCGCTGAAGCTCGCCTTTCATGTCACAGTGGCGCTGCTTGTATGTGCCGGGACGCAGCCAATCTCTTCCTCATGACGCCACCGAGGCTGGGCTCAGATGACTAAGATTTAACGGACCCACCCTGGATGAACACTTGGAGGGAGAGACAAGGTGGTGCTGAGAGGACAAAATCACGACCTGGATCGCAACACCTGCCAAGCAGCATCTGATTTCACTTCAGCGACGCTCGCAGCAGAAAAAGAAGAAGTGGGGCAGCATCCGAGCATCTCGCCGACAACGTCCTCTTTTTGCGGAATGTTTTTCTTCTTTTTCTTCTTCTTCAATTTTTGGTCTTAGAAATTAATTGCAGCTATCCCTGGGAAGCGGATTAAGTGAAATCTACCTCTGTTGCGACTTTACATTTGAACAGAAAGCAGTTATGGCTCGTTTGATGTCTCACTCCGCGCTGGGAAGCAGGTTAAAGGAAGAGCATCGATGCGTTTAACGGGACCCTGCTCCCCTTTGTTACATCTTCTGAAACATTTATTCCCACCGCCGTCCTCCTGACACAAACATCCAGCTCCAGAAGGCAACACATGAAGAGCGCTTTACATGCAAGTCCACCTGTCAGGACGTGAAGATTTTGGACTACTACAAATTAAACATGACTCTTAAATATGATGGGATTCCTAGCGCTTATTGTGAGTAAAATGGTAATAGAAGATAGTTATATTGCTTCTTTCTCATAGCATACTACTGTTGGACCATAAAAGCCTGATCTGTTTGTAGGGAGACAAAAAAAAAATAGCCCATAAATAGCCATGATATTGTTTCGTAAATTCAGAGTGTTGATCCTCATGGTGTTTTTAGTTGCGTGCACTCTGCACATCATGATAGACTTGCTGCCGAAGCTGGAGAAAAGAGCTGCCGGAGCGGACGGCGAGGAGGGCGGCTGCCAGTGCGCGCAGCACCCGGCCAGGGACTCTCAAGGCTGGGGGAAGCAGCGCGCCAGGTCGGCCGCCGAGGCGGGCTGGCCTAACAAGCACACGCTGAGGATCTTGCAGGATTTCAGCAACGAGCCCAGCTCAAACCTCACGTCCCACTCGCTGGAAAAGAGCGCGGCGGGCGTGGACAGAGCCGGAGACTCCCGCGGGCGGACGGGACTGTCGGCAAAGGAGCACAAGCCGCTCATCGGTGACGCGAGCGTGGGTCGCACCGCCTCTGCCCAGGCTCTCTCTCGGTTGTCGGCTTTGTTTGAGCATCCCTTATACAAGGTTGACCTTCCTCCACTTACGGATGATGATACTTTGTTTAACGTCAACAATGATATCAGGTTTTATCCGAGAGCCACAGGAAACCAGGGATGGTAAGTTGAATATTCAGGAAAACAGTGATCAGTTCTTTATGTCTAACTGTTAATGTTAGGAAGATGATGGTAATAGAGAAAATACTTAACTAATGTTAATGTTTTTAAAGTATCTATCTATCTATCTATCTATCTATCTATCTATCTATCTATCTATCTATCTATCTATCTATCTATCTATCTATCTATCTATCCACATTTCTGCTGAATGAAAAACTTTCAGTTTCTGCACAGTCTTAGAATGTTCCTTACATTTCCTTACATCATTAAACCTATGTGGTGACAAACTCCTGTTAAACATTGTCCTCCCCTCTCATTCTTGCTTCATTGTCCCCCAGGCATAACGAGGAGGGGAACGAGGACGAAGACGAGTTTTCTCCAACTGCTGAGGCGACAGCAGAATCCTACCCCAACTGGCTGCGTTTCCACATCGGGATCAACCGATACGAGCTGTACCCCAGGCACAGCCCCGTGCTGGACGCCCTGCTGAAGGACCTGGTCACTCAGCGGATCACCAGCGTTGGTGAGTCACTCAGACAGAGCCATGTCATAGGGAATGGTGAGGCACAGCCAAGTTAGGCCAAGGCGGTGAATGTACATAGATTTCTTTTTATATATATACTTCAACATATTTGCTGGAGTATTGTGGAATTTGCTTAATTTTCCATCTCTGGATTGTCTGGAAAAAGAAACAGAAAGAGTGTGAGAAAATTTCATTTTCTTGCTGAACTCCCCTGATTCTATAGCTTCTTTCTGCCATTCAACTCTAACCAGTTTCCCTCTCCCTGCTGAAGACAACCACTCCCACATCATAATGCTGCCACCATCTCTTTAGTGTTGATGTGCATTCAGTTTTAGCTGTCCATCCATCTATCCATCCATCCATCCATCCATCCATCCATCCCATCCATCCCATCCATCCATTTATTTTGGGTTGTTCCATACTTAAAGTCTGACTGCTGTAGAAATATCTGAGGTAAATACGTTTTTACTTTTGCATTTATTAGTCTAAAATGTCCAAAACAATTAATTAACATGCAATGTGTGTTGACATGCAAAGTGCTGGATCTCAGTGTTTGGTAGTCCATAATAAGTAGTAGTGGATAACAGATCAAATTAAAGCGATCTGGTGTAAATATGACATAATATGAGAGAGGAACATATTGGGAGAAGGTTTAACCCTGAGCAACTCCATCAGGTTATTTCAAGCTGGTTATCTTGCTTTTCAGTGTCCTTCTATATTATGGTAATAAAAATGCTAATCGTAGCTTTTTTTTCCACCTGTGGTTTCTTACAATGTCTGCATAATATAATTATAACAGAATGACAAGAACGAGGCAATGATTTTCCTCTGTCTTTTGTTATAATTTTGTCTTTATTTATTCATAAACTATTCTCCCTCTCTCCCAACCCCAAATTAATGCATTCCATTATTTCGAAAGGGCAATGTAAGTCTTGTTTTTATTCATTCAGAACCCAGAAAAATGTACCTTTGATAAGATTACTGCAAAGATTTTTAGAAGTAATTCTCTAATTTCATACCTTTATGGTGATGAGTCCTTGCCCTCGATTAACCTACAAACAAAAAGTCAAAACCCTTACATATTTTAATTTTTTGTTGTATTTGCAATTTAAATAGATATATAAAGACTACATAGAAGTTATAAATATTTATAACATGCATTAAGTATATTTTTCATCTACAAATTTGAGCCAAATTCATACTGAAATGAGCTGCAGCTGTTTTCTTTCTTCTTTTTCTACTATAATCCAGCACTCTTTTGGATTATTATCTAGCAATTGTATTATTTTCATTTATATCCAAGCCTTTTTAAGCTATTTGCCTGGTCGTCGTCCCTCCATCTCTTTTGTCTGCTATAAAACCCCGTGTAATCTGTGTGTCTTCAGAAGCATGTTCAGCAGTGACCCACATTGTTGAAAACAGCCTTTATACTCATATCTGCTTGGCTGAAATTACAAAAACATATACGAGCTACATGGCATTAGAAAGCCTCCCTCGTCAGCATTTTCTTCCAAATCGTGCTTGTTTCTTTTTTCTCCTTTGTGTCTGTCTTTGCTGGGAAGCGTTTGTGGCCTTTTGTTCGGGATTCGGCTTAACTCATAAATCACAATCATGGAAGCACAAAGAGGCACAGGTGAAGGTACGATGGATTTATCATCACGGCGCGGAGAGTGGGGTGCAGTTTTGAATGCTTCTGGGGGCTGGGAGGCCTGTAGAACATAAATGTGCAGGTATATGTTATTGTAAATTCATGTCAGCGGAGATAACATCCAAAAAGAAACAATCACTTAAGCTATGCTCGGGCTTTTTGCATGGGGGATTTCATTTAATATTCAAATTATGGCAACAATTGGAAGCTCGGCTTATAAGACTGAGGTCATAGCTTTCAATTTCTCCAACGCTGCAGGATCCAGCACTTCATGATTACATCAGGAGACTATCCACCCGACCTTGATTGAGTAAATTTATTACATGTAGAGATGCATCAGACTTTTGCAGCTGATTTCCAATCTCAATTTTCTGTAAAGCTTTGACCTGCTGATACCAAGGCAATTCTAATTTCTCTCTAAGAGCTATAATACCGGACAATATAAGAACATCAGTAGAAATATTTTATTGCCCTTCTGTCAGAGGAGGTCAGGAATTATTTATATTAGGCAGAGAAGTGCTTTCACACAGAGCTGTACCTGTAAAACAGGGTTTTACAATATTCTTTTCTTTTTTTAAAGACTAAATTATTGATATGTTGATATTTAATAGCCGCTTCAGCATCTGATATTTGCAGGTAACATGGTGAGAGTGGCTAACGTAAAAACAGCAGTTTCAGTTTTCGATTTCAGATTTTCCAAATTCTGTCAACATTTCCAAAAACAGCAATGACGCATACAGAGGTCAAGAGCTAAAAAAAAAAAAAAAAAAGATGAAACGCAGCAACTTTGATGTACTACATTCCCTCTTCCTGTCAGCTGCTGAATGCCTTCCTCTTTTGAGCTCTTTTGCAACCTGAATAAATGACAGACGTATCTCATCATGTAATATAAAATATAACAAACAACTTTCTTTTAAATAGCTTCATCTGGTTGTTCTAGATAAAAATACCTCTCAACAAAGTTTTATTAGTCTTTTATGTATGTATGTATTTGCCACAAAAGTGACAGTTTTTGTTATGTATGATTTTCTAGATATTTACTTCAAGTCCAAACGTTATTTTAACTGTGATTGCTAACTAGGATAAAAGCAACAAAAGGGGCTTGAAGTCAAGAGCTCTCAATATCGCACTAGATGAGCCATACATGTGCACACTACATACAAATAAAAATAAAAACTATTTATGCTATTATTTTAAGTCTAAGCTTTGGCCATAAACATAGGTATAATATTCATGCTTCAATCGGGACTTTGAACATGGAACAACATGAAAATCCATTCTGTTGCTTCATGGTCTGTCTTAATTTTCAATGCTTCACCGATTCTAAAAATAGCTCAAATTGAGATGAGCTCCTCTGAACTGTGTCTACTTCAAAGAGCACCACAAGTTTGACCTGCTGGTGAGTTAAATGTGCACTTAGTGATCTGATTTTTTAAATTTAGCTTAGGCAGTCACTAGTCAGGGCTGATCAGGCTAGAAAACAGCAGATTTTGGTCATCAGGGTGCATCTTAATTCAATGTTAAGAATTATGTCCTGTGTTATATGGCTTTAATCCCAGAATGTTTTCTTCAGAAGTAAAAAGGTGGAGCACCTGAGGTTATGTACTGCTGGGTGAAACAGTGTATATAAAATAAATAAAATTATCCAGAAGCCTTTAAAACTGAGTCACAGCAAGAGGAAAAAGCTTGCCGGCGCTGAGTAGGATGGATTGAGACAGACAGAGCATAACAGAGAGGATGTGAATACAAGGATGACATATGCAAACAAAAAAAAGGAGAAGCAAGGAGAAAATAGAGAAACAAAATGTTAGAGCTCTCGAGACGACAGCACTAAGAGAGTCAGTAAACACAGAATACAACTGTACCGACAATCTGGCCCACTACAGGGAGCTTACACTGATATTGGGGCTGGGCAGCGACACAGTGTTTTGTAATTTGCTCAAGTTAATATGCTGTAATAAATGAGCAAATCCCCTCAAAAAGCAGGTCCATTGTGACAGGAAGACAAGGCGTTTTGGACTAGTTTGGCCTGGCAGTCCTTTTGTTTGAGTCAGAGGGAGGCAGGAAGCTCGCCGTCAGAATCCATCACCCCGTGGGAGACAACGCGGATATGACTGATAGTCAGAGACATAAGCTTCCAGCGTACAGGAGGTCAGCGTGTCTGAGTGACAAAGGAAGTGGCTAATGTGCACAAGACGTCACGAGTGATGTGAGCAATCAATGGAGGCTTGTAGAGAAATGTCAAGCTATTGATCCTAAAAGGAGAAGGAAACTTCTCTGATTAATTCAGATCATTCTTTATTTGCAAGTTGTCACGTTTGTTTTACATCGCACACAGCTTCAAAAACCCTAATTGTTTCTCTTTCGTTACACAGTGTCTGCTAAATTGTTTAACAGACACGCAGATCTGTTGTGAATTCACACAAAGCTTCACTTTTAGCAAACACAGAGTCATTTGTGCAGATGTGATGCCGTCTCACGTTAGAGTGTGTGCTTGCCTTTGTTTACACTTTCAACGGTGTGACTTATAGTCTAACATCTCACTTGTTTTCCTCCCAGCCATGAAATCCGGAGGCACCCAGCTGAAGTTGATCATGACTTTCCAGAACTATGGACAAGCGCTGTTCAAGCCCATGAAGTAAGTAGAACCGGAATGGCTAAAATGATTTAATAGGTACGCTACAGTCACGTGGATTTTTATAAACATTGGCCTTCCAAAGGTTTTCATACCCCTCACAACCTTTTTTTTTGCTGTTGTTTTGTCATAGATTTTAAGAGTAAAAATGGGAAAAGTGTGGTATGCAGTTGTAGCCAGTCATGTTGATATCACAGCACAGCTGAGGTTAGATTAAACTAAAATTATGGTCTATCATGTAGAATCTCGTTAAAACACATTAAAATTCGTAACTGTAACATGACAAAATGTGAAAACACTCAAGAGATGGGATGAATCCTGCAATCGTAGGTGAGTTGAACAAGGTAATAAGTACTGAGTGCTGACACTGTCTCTGTTCACATAGACACCTCTCTCCTCTTTGTGAGTTTTTATTCTGATTGGGGAATCGGCTGTCTCCTTTTTAATTAACATCAACAGGCTTATGTGTTAATTAAAACGAGCATTGAGCCATCCCATAGTCGTCTTTGGGGAGGCCTGATACGCCGGCAGAGGCACTTTGCTCTTGAAAAAGAAATACCTTTTAACTCTCTGCTGTCTTGAGTTTTTCCCCATGAATTCCCATGTCAGCACGGATAAACAGAGTCCAGGCCAACTGTGCGGCGATCAGAAGTAATTGCTCACAAGCCCAGTTTGATTGCTATGAAATGCAAAAAGGTTTTCAGTATGAGAGCCCCTGTGGAGAACATTAGATATGGGGAGTAAGAAGGGAAAGGAAAGAGGTAAAGCAATGAAGACATCCATGAGAATACGTGTGTATGTGCATGCTTGTGTATGCATCTCCCTGCTCCAAGAGTTATGAGTGAAGCTCTGAAAGGTTCAAAATAACCTAGCTTGACAACTTGATCTTGGGATTGGCTTTGATGTTCTTCATCAATTCAAGAAGAGAAGAAAAACATCATTGAACCAGCCAGAGCTGGCCCCAGGCATAAGCAAACTAAGCTACTGCTTTGAGCCCCCAATCCAAAAGCAGGTGTCCCCATAAGATTCTCAAAAAAGTCCCAGGAGTTGTTTTGTTGTTGGTCGCATTGAGGGTTTTAATTACTGGGAAAACTTTTTAAATCTGCTCCAGTGTTTAGAAAACCACACAGTCTACAAAAGTCTTAATTTAAATAAATTAACAGTAATATGTAAATCAAGGTTTAAAGGTTGCCTATTGCTAATTGGTGTTGGCCTGGTAACTGTATCAGGGTACACCAAGACCTTCAAACATTTAAAATTTCAAACCCACACGAGTTTTTCACTTTAGAGTCCTTAAGTCTATGCCAAAGTAGTTGTCAGAGTGAGCATAGAGTAATGTAATGCTTTCGCTCCTCCACTTGTTGCTACACTTTGCCTATCAGGTGGTTAAAAGAAAGCGACTACTTTTGCATGTTGTCTTAAATGTACAATATTCACACATTTAAACAGGGTGGCTCCGTGGTGGCTGGTTGTCTGAAACTGGGATCCCAAATCAAATTCTGCTGGGGGCTCCATTCAACATTGAGCCTGCCTTAAAAAAAAACTGCCAAAGTGACATTACATCAAAGTGGCCTGATGGAGTCAGACACAGTTTGTCAGTTTAGTACTATTTTGAGAACAAATGCATGAATGTAGAGAAGTTCTGGTAGGAAATGTTTTGCGTTTATTCTGAACAGTGGTTCCTGAATACGCAGAACTCCTCCGAAATTTAGTGAAACGGTGGCCCCTGCATAGGGCTCCGACTGTGACAACTAACAGCACAACAGTCGATGCTGTACTGTAACATCCATAAATGTGAATCTTTTTGTCAACAACAACACCCGGCAGGCACCATCAGCGTAGTCACATCTGACAAGAACAAAGATCACCCTAGGTTTGTGCATGTCTGTGTGGGTGATTCACAGGCAATCGGACGATACATGTATGAGTTGAAAAGGAGCGTAACTTTGGTGGTAGGCAAGAAAACAAAAGAGAACTGCAGGGTTTGTTGAAGTCCTGGGGTGGTTCTCAGTGCAGAGGTTGGTATTAAACAACATTATTAACGGCCATGTTCATTTTTGTCAAGCAGTTGAATCTCTTTGGTGCATTATGAAGATGCATTTGCATCGCTGAAATATGATCCGTTACAAAAAAAAGTCAACTTCAAGCAGAATTGTAATGTAGAGGTTTAAATGACTGAGTACAATAAATGCCATCGTAAAGCTCAAATTACCATAGGACTGATTGAATGAAAAATTATGCATTTAAATTGGAAATGAAAAGCTCTAGTTTCTTACTTTAGACATGACCGAAGCTGTCTTTCTCAGATACTGCTGGAAACCGTTTTGACAGTAATTACATGTCAGTTTCTGAACCACGAGCTACAGATTCCTGCAGCTCTTTGTTTGGCCTGTCATATTTTATTCAGGCTTCTTGCTTTGACTGTCACAGTCATCTGTCTGCAGTGTGTACAGATATTATACAAAACTCCTCGGAGCAAAATTACTGCAATAAAGACCTTTCTGAAAAACAGATCCTTGAGAAAAGAAAAAAGAACTTTTCCGTTGTTGTTAAAGAATACACTGAGCTTTTGTTGTTTCTGTCATACTGATCCAACCTTTACTTATTTTAGGAATTGTAGGGATAACAGAGGTTCAGAGCATCCTTGTAAAGCAGTGTTTGTGTTGACCCATCCTGCTGTACAGCATCAAGTGTTGCTTCAGAGAGGGTTTGATGTTTCAGGCCTTCTTTGAGGTGGATGCAAATCTCTACAAAGCCATAAGCCTGGAGTCTATACAAGATGACAGCTTGCCAGCCAACTCCACAAGATGTCTCCCCTGTGGAGCCTTCAGAAAGTATTTGAAGCTTTGTTTTATCTGGCTAGCTAACTTTTTGACTGAAAGTTTGAGCCCACATTTGAAGAACAATCATTTAGATTATGACGTACTGTACATCCTCACCAAAAACAGTCTCTTCATGTGAAACCATTTTTGCTACAAGGTGATGGTTTAATTGGTTCTGATGGATGAGACCCGAACACAGTTCATACCACGACGATGACAAAATGGGCACAGTCAACTACCAGAACATGAAGATGACGGTGTGCGGTGTTTGTGAGCATAAAGTTTATCTATCAAGAAAATTTGAGTTTTGCATTTTATATAGATCCTTTGTCAATATAAAAGCTCTTCTGATGTCTTTTGATTGCTTTAAGTAAATTCATAAATGCCTCTTCCTCTGCATATTTACCAATTATAATAAGCAAAGTCAGCAGTTCATGTTTTTGTTCAAAGTTTGAGCCAAATGAATGAAAGACAGTGTATCTGAATTTGGTTTCTCTTCTAAACAAGACATGTATAGGACTGGAATAGGGTCAAACAACCTTTTTGTGAGAAACCTAAGAAGTTGTCTTTGGAATAAGGCTTTGGTAGTTATATTACTATGAGGCTGTTAAACTGGACTGATATATGCAGAAAAGTTACATTTTAACCTACTTTAATTCTGTGTCCACTAGGCTTGTCACAGTGAACTTTTCAATCCCTAAGTGAAAGGCTAGTTTGTTAGATCTCCAGCACTGCTACTCAGACAATATTTCACCTAATTTTCTTCTTCTCAAAACTCAAAAAAACCTTATAAACCATCACATTTGTGCTGGATGCTTTACTACAAGACCAAACACAATAGATTAGGTGTCTTAACCAAAGCAGAGAATATAAGATGGCTGTATCTTGAGATAATCAGAGGCTGTCAAAGACTGAAGAAGAAGTGGCATCTGAACAGAGAAGAAACAGATTTAGGAAGACATTTGAGAAGTAGTTAAACCCCAGAGGGCTGTAGCACTGCCAACCTGTCAGGGAACTGGGTCTTCCAGCTGGAGCCAGGTCACAGACCAAGCAGAGCCCCTCCCTATGCCAGATCTTTGTGTCTGTCTGGCTCATGTTTCTTTTGCCTATCTGTCTCTGCCAAAATCCTGGTTTTAGTGTGCATCCAGGACCTTAATGTTCATGTTCACTCTAAATGGATTTGTCAGATGGCAGGTGGAGAGGTTGAGGGAGGTGGTGTGGACCTCTCGTATGGAAAGTACAGGCTTGTTTTCACTCCTCCTTTTTGAATATTTCTGTTGTTCAAAATAGCTTGTGTATTACAGGATTCCCTGAAAAGGATTTCTTTACTGATGCTGCCTTTCTGCCATCAGCTGTAAAATTAATGCATGTAGCAGACTTCATTGTGTACCCACATCTGACATGCAGCACAGGTATATAGGACACACACGGCAAACCCTTAATACCACAGGAAATCTAAATACAGCATCTACAGAAACCAAATCAGTTTTGACATGCTTGAGCTCTTTGTATTTGTGTCTACTCTGAAATCTAATAGCTGAGACAAAGAGGCAATTTTCTTTATCATTTTCAGACAGTTTGTGAACAGGCACGTTTATTGTAGCCCATTGTTATATGAGGCTGCCCCCTTGGTTCAGTTATAGCATCTTTCTCAAAGGTATTCATGGAATATTAAGTTATTAAATAAGGAGAAACGAGCCCTTCTTTGTCTGAAACAATGAAAGGTTAGTGGCTTTATTATGAATTTTAATGCTTTGTTAGAAAAGCTTGGGATTCTTTATCCGCTGAGAGGACAATAAATATTGCTACGATGTAAAAACTTTGGTTACACAGATATGAAGGCCTTATAAAGTGGCTCAAATGACAAGCAAGCCTGGGCCAATTGAAAAATTGTGTTGCAGTTGAAAAAAGATACAACTTATCCTTAATTTGCTTAAATAGCCGTCTTCCTTAACATTGACCTTTTGTAGCTTTCTATCCCTATGGAGGGAGTGAATGACCTTCTGCTGGATAATTACCTTCCCCATGATTGCCCTCTTTAAAGCTTTTCTGTACATCCAAGTAACTTTACAATGAATTGCGATGCACCTGCATTTTTGATGCATGTGAAGTGAAAAACTCTCCTGACATCTTACATTTCAAGTTGTTTTTCCTCTGCTGCTCCCATCTCTCAAATTCTTCTCAAGGGCCATCGCAGCTCCGCCGGCTATCATAAGTTAGACACGGTTTTAGGAGCTGCTGTCTGAACTCATTGTTAAATGTATGCACGATCACAGACGAGTCACATTACTATAGACAGCTGTTCGTGCAGCTGCTGTGCACACACATGTAGAAATACACACATACAAGCTGCAAAGAGACATTCTCTGTGAAGGTTACGGAGTTTGTGCACCCTCTGTCACCCACAACTGGTGCTGGGAAATGCACGAACCGCGAGCCAAGTTGCAGCTGTAGCCGCTCACTCAGAGCGCCCGCTCTCGGCATGAGGAGATGACTGCAAACCCACACTGTGGATATGACCACAAAGGAATACCAGCTTGCTTGCTCCAAACTGCACACACGATTTAATCATGATTATTTTTCCTGCGACAAGTCAAAAACCCTTGAAGATCTTAAAATCATTCAATATTAGCAACCTAATTCAAGACGGTTTTCACCCAGCTTGTTGTGCAAAAAGCTCTAGCTGAACTGACACATCCATTTTTCTCCTTATTTGCTACTTGCGTACAGCTCTGCTCTTGGATTTCTTGCAGCTCATTCAGCCTCTCGATCTAAAATGTGCTCGTCAGGGAAAGAGTCTTCGGCTTGTCTGCAGCCTCTGCTTTTGCTGCCTTGGCTGCCAGGGGGACGGAGCAGCACCTCAGGATGCCAGGCAATTTCTCTGACCTGGCTGTTCCAATCAATGGCAATCTGCAGAGAGCAGGTGTGGCTCATTCATGAGTGGGAAGAGATGAAGCAGGCAATAAATTTCAAGTGAAGGCTGTTTGTTTGGGTGTGCGCCCGTAGCATGTTAGTTTCACAGCTTTAGATGAGGAAACATTCACGCTCATATTTCTGTGTTTGGAAATAATTTTGTGACCAGTTCACTTTATTTTTGAGAAAAGGGATGTGTTGATTCGTAAATAATAATGCTAATGAAGGATAATGTTCAAAATTTCTTCAATTTGTGTCGCTAAAAGCCAATCTGACTCGCAGTTAAACGGAACCTTGCAGTGCCGTAAAACATTTCCTTATGAATCCAGTGGACAGTTTGATTGCGCTGTTATTTTACTTGTTTACGATTTGGCATTTAAGACAAGTCAAGTTTATTTGTATAGTTTATTTATTTGTACCTCTCAGCAACAAGGCAGTTCAAAGTGCTTCACATGATTTAGGAGTAGAAATAGCTTTTGAAATATTAAAACTCATATCTTTAGGTAGTAAACATAACGAGGTAGGTAAACTGTTTATTTAGATGATTAAACTGAGGCTGATTTTAATACCCAGTGAGGTAGAGCTGGATAAGGTTGTACAGTGTTTCAAGCAAAACGTTACAGCACATATCCTGCGGCATATTGCCCATTTATTGCCTTATCTGTCATTTCGATCAGACTCTGTCATCTAATGGCTCTGTGGTTTGAACACATGGAAAACAAGGAATAATTAAAATAGGTCATTGTTTCACAACCCTGGTCCTCAGGGCACACAATGTGTGTTCTAGGTGTTTTCCTTCTGCTATAAACCTGCCTTAAATAAATCCTTGATTAACAGGCATCTGCAGCACTTGACGGCATGCTGAGGTTGTTCAATCACTTGAAGTAGGTATGCTGGAGTAGAGACACATTTAAAACGCGAAGGACTGTGGACCCTGAGGACCATGCAGAAACACCGGTAGAGATTATAGCTTTCATCAGAGTAGCAAATCATACTGTTTTGCTTTTACATTGTAAACATATTTGTTTCTTTTTTTTTGACACAACATTACACCATTAGGTATGTGCTCTGAGAATCAAGCAGAAAAAAAAAAGCCTAAGGCACATGCAAACCGAGCAGCTGTGAAACAGAACATGTGTCTTATTTGGTAGCTTTCACCCTCTCACGTTAAATGTAAATTTATATTCACTAAAGTGCTGTCAGCGTCAAAACAGTTTTTGTAAATTGATTTTAACTGATTTAAATTTTTTATAAAAAATCTATCCGACGGACCCTCCTCTCCAGGACCCCTGAATAGACCTTGCCAGGGAGGCTTAAGAGTGTGACCCCTCTATAATTGGAGCACACCCTCCGGTCCCTCTTTTTGAACAGGGGGACCACCACCCCAGTCTGCCAATCCAGGGGAACTGCCCCCGATGTCCATGCGATATTGCAGAGTCGCGTCAACCAACACAACCCTACAACATCCAGAGCCTTAAGGAACTCCGGGCGGATCTCATCCACCCCCGGGGCCTTGCCACCGAGGAGCTTTTTAACCACCTCGGCGACCTCGCCCCCAGAGATTGGAGAGCCCAACCCAGAGTCCCCAGGCTCCGCTTCCTCAGTGGAAGGCATGTTGGTGGGATTGAGGAGGTCTTCGAAGTACTCTGCCCACCGGCCCACAACGTCCCGAGTAGAGGTCAGCAGCACACCATCCCCACTATAAACAGTGTTGGTGCTGCACCGCTTCCCCCCCCTGAGACGCCGGATGGTGGACCAGAATCGCCTCGAAGCCGTGCGGAAGTCTTTCTCCATGGCCTCTCCAAACTCCTCCCACACCCGAGTTTTTGCCTCAGCAACCGCCCGAGCCGCATGCCGCTTCGCCCGCCGGTACCCATCAGCTGCTTCCGGAGTCCCACAGGCCAAAAAGGCTCGATAGGACTCCTTCTTCAGCCTGACGGCATCCCTCACAGAAGGTGTCCACCAACGGGTTCGAGGGTTGCCGCCGCGACAGGCACCGACAACCTTGCGGCCACAGCTCCGATCGGCCGCCTCGACAATGGAGGCACGGAACACGGTCCACTCAGACTCCATGTCCCCCACCTCCCCCGGGACGTGTTCGAAGTTTTGCCGGAGATGGGAGTTAAAGCTCCGTCTCACAGGGGATTCCGCCAGACGTTCCCAGCAGACCCTCACAACACGTTTGGGCCTGCCAGGTCTGACCGGCTTTCGCCCCCGCCACCGGAGCCAACTCACCACCAGGTAGTGGTCAGTGGACAGCTCCGCACCTCTCTTCACCCGAGTGTCCAAGACATACGGCCGCAGATCCGATGAAACGATGACAAAGTCGATCATCGAACTGCGGCCTAGGGTGTCCTGGTGCCAAGTGCACATATGGACACCCTTATGCTTGAACATGGTGTTCGTTATGGACAATCCATGGCGATGGATTGTCCATCGCCCTCCTCTCACGGACCCTCCTCTCCTCCTGGAGAGGAGGGTCCGTCGGATAGTCGAACCTCGGATTCAGGAAGAGCAGTGTGGTTTTCGTCCTGGTCGTGGAACACTGGACCAGCTCTACACCCTCAGCAGGGTCCTGGAGGGTGCATGGGAGTTCGCCCAACCAGTCTACATGTGTTTTGTGGACTTGGAGAAGGCGTTCGACCGTGTCCCTCGGGGAGCCCTGTGGGGGGTTCTCCGGGAGTATGGGGTACCGGGCCCTTTGATACGGGCTGTCAGGTCCCTGTATGACCGGTGCCAGAGTCTGGTCCGCATTGCCGGCAGTAAGTCGGGCTCGTTTCCGGTGAGAGTTGGACTCTGCCAGGGCTGCCCTTTGTCACCGATTCTGTTCATCACTTTCATGGACAGAATTTCTAGGCGCAGCCAAGGTGTTGAGGGGATCCGATTTGGTGGCCTCAGGATCTCATCTCTGCTTTTCGCAGACGATGTGGTCCTTTTGGCTTCATCAGATCGTGATCTGCAGCTCTCGCTGGATCGGTTCGCAGCCGAGTGTGAAGCGGCCGGGATGGGGATCAGTGCCTCCAAATCCGAGGCCATGGTCTTGAGCCGGAAAAGGGTAGAGTGCCTTCTCCGGGTCAGGGGGGGTGTCCTGCCCCAAGTGGAGGAGTTTAAGTATCTCGGGATCTTGTTCACGAATGGGGGAAGAAGGGAGCGGGAGATCGACAGGCGGATTGGCGCAGCGTCTGCTGTCAAGCGGGCGCTGTACCGGTCCGTCGTGGTGAAGAGAGAGCTGAGCCAAAAAGCGAAGCTCTCGATTTACCGGTCGATCTACGTTCCCACCCTCATCTATGGTCATGAGCTTTGGGTCATGACCGAAAGAACGAGATCGCGGATACAAGCGGCCGAAATGGGTTTTCTCCGTAGGGTGTCTGGGCTCTCCCTTAGAGATAGGGTGAGAAGCTCAGTCATCCGGGAGGGACTCAGAGTAGAGCCGCTGCTCCTTCACATCGAGAGGAGCCAGTTGAGGTGGCTTGGGCATCTGGTCAGGATGCCTCCTGGACGCCTCCCTGGTGAGGTGTTCCGGGCACGTCCCACCGGGAGGAGGCCCCGGGGAAGACCCAGGACACGCTGGAGGGACTATGTCTCTCGGCTGGCCTGGGAACGCCTCGGGATTCCCCCGGAGGAGCTGGAAGAAGTGGCTGGGGAGAGGGAAGTCTGGGCCTCCCTTCTGAAGCTGCTACCCCCGCGACCCAACCTCGGATAAGCGGAAGAAGATGGATGGATGGATGGATGGATAAAAAATCTACAGGAAGAATTAAGAAAAACAACAGAGTGTCATAGCTGTTACACTGGGTTTTATTCATATCTCAGACAAGAAAATATATTATTAAGGAGAAATTTTTTCACAATTCTGCCAGTTAGCACCACTGGGACCATCATTTGTAATTTCTATGTATTATAGCGCAAGGGCCTAAAACTTCAACACTTGATGTCTCATGTACTGGTCATTATAGGAGCTTTACTGCATGCTGGGGAGGCAATTCAGCCATTTTAAACATGTATGTAGGACAAGGTAAGCATATAAACACTACAGAACCTTAGCCCTTGAAAGCCTTGCTCTAAATGTTGATCTTTGCATCAATTTTGAGATTTCCATAAGCCCAGAAATCCTAAACATTTTTGGCACAACTCCCAAGATGCATAAAGAAGCTCAAAGATCTGCTAAATAAAGACTCCAGAAACTCATTTGGGCTTGTGGCCTTCACAATGATTCGTAAGCTGTCAAACGTTTTGAAATCCAGCATGTTTTATGTCTCAAAAGGACAAAAGAGAACAACTTTGCTTTACTGTGTAAAGCCTTCCTGTTATCTGCTTCCAATCTTGTTCTTCTCCCCAGCCTCAATGAAACCACAGACCTGTCTTTTAAAAGTCATTATAACAGTAGATGTATTATGCACAAACTTTCAAACATAGGTGATATTAAGTTGGTATTAGTTGAGCTGTAGTGCCAAACAGTAGTTGGCTCCTTAATTTCAATTCTTTTCAGGATTCCTTATTCGCTTGGAACTACTCCACAAGCGAACAAAACCTCAGGAAGCTGGTTTAGCATCTGCTATCAAACAATATTTCCATTCGTCTCTCCTCTATCTTGTACTTCTAATGGTCTTTCTCACTCACATACTCAGGCACACATATTGTATTCTAGTCTGAGGCATCCATCCTCAACATCTGTTTCTCCTGCAGCTTTGTACTTGGACTCAGGCTGCCAGCCCCAGCAGCTCTTCTCCAGGCTCAGAGCGCTGCTGACTCCCTCCTTAGGTCTTTAAGATTAATTTGGGTTTTAAGCCGCTCTAATGTGGATGAGGCTTGCTCATCTCACAGCACCTCCTTCTCCCCCACCCTCTCTCTGCTCTCGTCTTTCATCCCTTCTTCTCCCCACTCAATTCTATGTGTTCCATCAAAGACTTTTGTGTAGTGCCGCCTGAGGCTGACACGGTTGTAAAAGTCGGCATTCTCAACACAGCCTTCTGCCACAAAGTTGGTTTCCAGTGTTTTTCTTTTTACCTCCCCTTGTTCTTCGCTGTATATGTTTCCTATTTCAGGCAACTATGTATACAAAGCCTTTTAATAAAATTCTCATTCTTCCGGCTGCGCATGGTGTTGCTTGTGTGTGTTTTGGTGTGTGAATGTGTGTTTGCTTAGTGCAATCCAAGTGTGTGGGCGCCCTGACCTCTTGTGGGCTCTTGTGAGATGAGCCAGTTAATTAGTGCTCAGTTAACAGTCATAAAACCAGCCACATCGAGTAGTCTGTCATATCTGCATGCTCATCATCACACACAAACAAACACACACACACACGCAGTTTGAATTGATAATTTGCGTGGCAGAACTTCAGCATGAGATGCTTTAATTGAAGTGTCAGTCATCTTCCTTCGTTCTGCGCATTATCTTATTATGTGTCACCATGTGTGTGTGTGTGTGTGTGTGTGTGTTTGGGGAGTTGCAAAACTTCTGAATCTGCAAAAATTAGTCATTTTGTATCAGTCACATGAGTAATGATTATGAGTGCTGTTTGTGTCATCATCCGGTTCCTTTTTTTTTTATCTTCTTGGCTTCTATTCCTGGTTCTGGTTGACAGAAGAGTTTCTGGCGCTGAATGTACCTGTTTGTCATCTTAAATCTCAAATAACTTTTGTTTTTTGACAGTTGCACTCAGACACAGACTCGCTGAGGGCTGTCTTATTTTAGACTCTCCTCTTATCCTTCTCACACACTTGTCTCAATAATGTTTTACCCGGTCGATTCCCAAGGATGAGTTGTGTTTTTTTTTTATCGCCATCCCCACCTTCTTCTCAACCTTTGCTGTCCATGCTCCTTCCTGTCTCCACCTCCCATCCATACTTCTTTTCGGGTGCTTTTGTTTGATTCACCGAGGCGGCGCTAATCCCGGCTTGTCACTCTCTGCCTCTCAGCTCTGTATTTTTAGATCCTCGCTGTTTTTGCTCTTGATTTAACAAAGTGTTTATGCACTCACAGTATACTATGACAGAGCTGGGAATAGCCTTAGCATAAAGTAATTAAATGGCAGCCGAAGATACCAAGAGTGCTTGGAATGATTGCTCGTGATACAACAATATGACCATCATGATTACATCGCTGTCATTATTACCATCATCAGGACTCTAATTATAGGCATGCATTATCCACGAATTCTAATTACTAAGGCGAACGTATATGAATCTAAAAAATGAACTTACAATTGTAACTTTTTGTGTTAGGGCATTAAAGAAATGATATGGTCTCCAACAGATTTTAAAGTTATTCAGTTTAATTTAAAATGTTGACCGTTTGCAGGTGTGATGCGTACAGCTGTTGATACAACAGTGTGATTTTTGAAAAAGGAGTTACTGCAGCTCATCAACCTGGGCGTATTTGTCATAGTTTTAGTCGACAATTAACACTAATTGCTACTAAATGTTGCTCTGCAAGCTGCTGAATCGTAGTCAGACTGTTTTTAGCACAGATAATTTCCATTTTGGCATAATCTTCATTTAATAAATTATGAAATATCGGATTTTGATCAGAGTTCAATATCTTTAGAATCTGGAAAATACTTTATTGTTTTTTTATGTCTATATATGTGAAACCCCAGAACTTACAGAGCACTTTGTTGTATACTTTTACTTTTCCCATAATGCATTTGTGCTTGAATACGATCTTATTAAATATCTATTAAGTGCAGCTAAATGTGAATATTTAAAATGCCAGTAGAAAGTAACAAGGGGTGTAACAAGATCTAACAATATTTAAAAAATTACAATATTTCTTGTTGAGGTGACTGCTAGCTTACAAGTACTATGCAGCTGCGGTCAGCATGGCGTTGCCTGATAATGTTGTTTTAGAAGATGCCCCAACTATCTTTATATGATTGTTTGACAGCATTTTGGGTTTCCACTAGGAACTGTTAATGGCGACAGAGTAACAGACAAGACATGATCAATATGTAAACATCGCTATAACAACAAATGGTTGGATGTGGGGGTGCGTTGAGCTACATCACAATCACAGTGGTTGCTACCATTAGCAACTGGGAAATGTACTGGAAGAAGACACCAGCTTGTTGAATCTTTAAAGCATTTTAACTGGTTGTTGTGAAATATGAAACCTACCTATGAAATATTTTCATAGGTTGTATCTCAGCGATTATTAGCAATTAGCTTTATGTTTTTATGCCTGATTTTAACTTTTTATATGTGCTTCACCTTGTCAAACTCTGTGTCTACTCATTCTTTACTATTCTCATTTTTGCATTTCTGTGTGCTTTTTGGCAGCTAAACTGCACTTGCTATTGCTTTGTGTGGGTCTTTTCTTCCATATCATATGATTATGGCTTTAAATCCTAAATGGGTATTCCTAAACTTCCCACTCCAAGTTCCACATTTGAATGGAATGGAGAAAACTTACTATATACAGCTTAAATGAGTATTCATCTAAAATACCAGGAAAAGCAGGCCAAGTTTTGCCTTGGATAAAAATATCTAATTTGAGCAAGCAT
Source organism: Xiphophorus couchianus (assembly GCF_001444195.1). Classification (NCBI taxonomy): domain Eukaryota; kingdom Metazoa; phylum Chordata; class Actinopteri; order Cyprinodontiformes; family Poeciliidae; genus Xiphophorus; species Xiphophorus couchianus. The sequence continues at coordinate 13,738,496 of NC_040243.1, read as the reverse complement.
AGCTGCTGAAATGATGGAAGATTTCCCTAGGTAGGTATTTTAAATTAGAATTCAAAAGGTTGATAGCCATCCTCTAAAATGGTTTGATTATTCCTTATCTATGATTAGGAAACTTGCATTTTTGCAGTGAGCCTAAGAAAATAGGACTTCTTATTGTGGGGCCCGTAATGTTGCTACTGAGTCTTTCTGAAAGGAAAATGTGTGTGATCAGTTAAACAGGGACAAAAATTGGACTATTATCTTCGTCATCGCAGCTGTTTGAAAATAACTGCATACACCTGCTTCATTCTTCCTTGTCACCAAGTCTCAACAAAAGGACCGCAAGCACCGCACAGTTCGTAAAACTGAGTATCATCAGTAGTGAACAACCTTTCCCAGGTAGATCTGTCTCAGCCCTGCTGAATGTCTGTCTGAGCTGCATGAATGGAGCAGTTCTTCAGCAGAGAGAATGAGAGAAAGCATTGTAGCTCTGTAAAACTCTGGCTCTTTATAATAGCTATGCAAAGGTTAATACATCCATTGTGAGCCAGGCCTGTGCCTGTCTAAGCCTGTCCCGTGCAAGGTGGTAATTAGGATGTGTGTGACTCCCCTGTCCCCTCTGACAAAGGCCAGCGGTAGAGGAGGAAAATGCATTCATTGTTTACCAATTAAACCAGAGGAGAGGAGTGGGGTTTGCTTTGGCTTTGGCCATTGTCAGGGCAGGATGTGGGAGGGTCTGTATTCTCCAGGTCTGATATCACCAGGATGGGGAAGCAGGAACCTGATCCAGGGGTTTCCCTAAGTTGCCCCTCCTCCTCCTGCCCTTCTTTTGGTAGCTGTACGTAGAAGTGATGCAAACAGAGGATTCTCTGTCCTGGTTCAGAGGCCCACAATTTTGCCACGGACATAAAGGTCATTCTTCTCTCCGTCTATCATAAGATAGATGGAGAGAAGAGATATATATAAAAAAAGAGTTTAAATCATGGATATGTAAAAATGTCATACTGATATGTGGGGAATGCGTAGCTAACAGGGTGAGGATGTTGTCAAATAGCGGCTTCTGTACCACAACAGGCCCAAAAGATCAATCCAGCCTTAGTTAGAGGGAGTCTTTGTTCAGCCCTTTTTCAGTCCATCATCCAAACATGATCAGGGTTTGGCATAGTCCTTCCGCCTTTCACATGTCGATGAGCCTCTTAGCAAGGCATTTAACCCCAAGTTGCCAACAGATAGAATAGAATAGAATAGAATAGAACAGAATGGAATAGAATATAATAGAATAGAATAGAATAGAATAGAATAGAATAGAATAGAATAGATAGAATAGAATAGAATAGAATAGATAGAATAGAATTACTTTATTCATCCCATCAGGGAAATTATTTAGATCTCTGTATGAGTGTATAAAAGTGTGTGTGTTTATGACCTGGTGAAACTTTTGAAAGCCAGATTACACTGTATTTAATTGTAGTGCAACAGGATTGTGGTTTTGTTCATATCATACACACAAGGATGAAACAATTGAATTCCACAAAGCTTTACAATGCTCTCTCACCCAATGCTCAGGAGAGCAACCAACCTCTTTGTCCTGACTAGCAATAAGGATTATAATGCGTTTTTCAAATGCAGTGGATTCTTTGTCAGAGTTCATGCAGTACTGCCTTTTTGAAATTTGATCCAACGTTTAATTAACTTTCTTCTATTCAGATCAATTTTGTCGTGCAAGAATCTTTGAGTCACGGCCGAACATCTTGAGATTTGTAAGAAATTAATTGTGGTTTTGGTGGCAAGTCTCCTCCTCAGTTGTTGCACATACTTATTAGCTCAATTTATCCACCAATGCACTGGACGCATCCCATCCCACTTAGCTCTTACACAAGCATAAATGCAACCCTGGAAACTGTTTTTCCAGACCTTTCACCACTTTGCCCTTTGCCACCGTCACCCACTCATGACCACAATGACATCTCTCAGCCACCACTTAGCCTCTGATAGATGGTTTCTATTTAGGAATGGCATCCGGCCTCGAACCACAGAGCACAACAAGCTTGTTGACAGATGTAAATAGAAAAGTTCATTTATGGAGGAAACAAAGCTCAATTTGGGGGCCTGGCACAGAAAATAGCTTTCCAGAGGGGTCTTTCGATTGCTTTCTGGGCGAAAGTATCAAAGCTTTGAGTTTTATTTAGTTGAGTTTCATGTTGCTGTATTCAATGAATTTTGGAGACAAAAATGCCGTCCTAAAAATATCTGACAGCCTGGTAAACCTAAGCTTTTCACTCTCTGAGCTGCTTCCTGCTGGAGTGTGTACATTCTAGCAATGAAAACCACAGGGTTTTCTAACTCAAATAAATGTTTTCAAAAATGGCCAAATACTTCATTTTTGAACAGTTAGCCAATTGTTTCAACAGCTTCATTGAAATATATTGGGAGAATATAAACACTCCTAGAATAACATCTTCAGCAATGATGGAGTTGCTTTTGTGGGTCTGTTTATTTTTGCTTGTGAATGCAATCATGTTTGTGCCTAATGGTCACTGTGGTGAGTTTAGAAAGGAAATCAGAAGGAGGATGAATGGAAACTAAGGAAGAAAAGGAAATGGGTGCAGGCTGATGGGTTGGCATGGCGGATACAAGAGGGATAATTCTTGTTTCTTTAGCCAAATGTACTAAGTGTAAAACTACCACAAAATTGGTATTCATATCTCGTTTTGGGTCACATCTAAGTAGTTCTTTTAAGAAAAACACTTCAACATGGAATCAGGGATACAATGTCAATGATATTTAAACTCCACAAACGAGTTTGGCTTCCCTCTGCTAGACGAAAAGAAACAGTTTTCAGATTTAAACTTAAAATAAGTTATTCACTTCCCAAATCACCGCCAGGCATGGAGATGTGCTATACGTTCTCTCTGTCAAAATGACTGACAGTCTTGCAAAAACAGAAAGTTTAATGCTGTTAATATTTTAAGCAGTTAATGTAGAGTTACATAACACATAACCTATCCCCATTGGCATGGAAAATGTAAACTTCTGGGAAGTTTACATTTCAATAGAAATAATAATTCACCTCTGAAACCATTGAACTAGTGCCGTATATAAAGTCCTACTAATTTAGTAGTACTACTTAAAACTATATTTCCATATCCTCAACCCAACGGCTTCCAGTGATGCCATTTTTGAAATAAATGGTGTCTCTGGTGTCGTGAGTGTTTCATTCTATGGATGTAAAGAACAAAAAGGTGTGTATTTGTACAGTAAGTCCATGTGAACAATGAATTAATATGACAAAACAATTCACTTTGAATGAAAAGCAATGTCCTATATTCTTGTTATTATGTGTAAACTTAAATTGAAAATTGTGCTACTTATGGCTAACAAACTTTTAGTAAACATTGCAAAATGTAAAGGTGCAGGTTAAATGTAAAGGTAAACAAAATGACCAAAACAGATCTTGAATTTTATAGTTTTATGATTCCCACATCATAAAACTCCATAAATGAAACAATGCATTTTGCTCTCTACCATTGAGAAAACTCAACGGTTCTTGGGTTATGCAACACAACACGACTGGCAGATCCTCCTCTAAATGGTTCTGGATTGGTCACCCACTTTTTCATGCATTGAAACTATTCTGCAAAGAAGAGTGGGTCAAGATGATCACAAAACACATGATGCCGGTAAATATCTGAAAGCTGGCAAGTTGTTTTCACTGCTGCCCTTGAAAAAAGCACTGCGCATCGTTCTGTCTAAATACTTATAGCAGACCTAATGTGCAAACTCTCTTTTTAACTAAAGACTAAGAGAAAGAACATTTCTCAAGAAACGAAATTGCATGTGTCTCTGTCTGTGCATTTCTTATCTTTGTGTTGAGATAATAGGATTGCTTTCATTGAGACACCTTGAGATGCTCACCACACCGATGGGCAAAGATAAGGGAGGTCCAAAATGTTTTCACAATCCGACTAACTCTTCTGGGCGCAAGCCACACAGGCTCCATGAACTGGCTGAGAGGAGTGTTCTTGTACACTATAATTCATGTGTTGTAACAGGATAGTATGGAATGTTTCTAATAGAACAATCTAATTTATACATGATTTATTCCTCAAACTGCTTTGAAGGTTGAACTTCCTTGCTGAGCTTCCTAGAGAGAACTCTGCAAATTGCAGAAGACAGTTTAACTTAGCAGAAGAAAGACACAGTAGTATCCTTACTATCTGCCCTTTCTAGAGAATAAAGAAAAGTCTGCTGCTAACCCTGCACATTCTCAACCTAACTGACATGCTCAAGCTGGGATTTTTCTTCTTTTTCCCAACGGCTGCAGCTTACAAGTTGAGCTAAATACCACGGCTTCTTACTCAGCCTCTGTGACATGAAGACTGGTGCTAATACTCAGTTTGGATTGCAGCTATAAACAAAACCTTTTCACACACATGAAAGAGGGAGAACTCTTTAAATCACCACAGATCCTTGCAGGCAGAGAGATTTTAAGTTTGTTTTCCATTATCGAGGTAAAGTTGGCCTTCACAAAGAATGCTGATCTCTTGTTTGCCCTGCAAGGTCCCAAATGTGTCAGGGTGGAGCCATCCTATGCTTTTTTCCCACATAATTAGGTTTACAGCTAAGATTTGGGTACTTTGAAACTTTATTCCTCTTCTTTTTCTCATCGCCCGGCTCCCGTTATGAATTCTTGAGTTGTGAATGATGGAGACAACTGTTTGAGTGCAAAGCAGTGTAAGTACTCTGTCTTGTTACCCCTCCTGTGGTCCTTGTCCTGGGAGGTGATGACGCCTTAGGCTTGAAAACCTTTTTCTCATCCTGAAACAACCCATCCTTCAACTCCTGTGGCAGCTGATAAGAACCCTGCCTGCTCTCCCTTTCGATCTCATCTGTAGAACAAAGTTGACCTTTATACTTCTCATAAGTAGACCTAATAACAGATATTTCAAATTATTACAGAATTATTATTCTACTACAGATGCATAGCCATCATCGTGCGGTCACCTAATGTTTATTATTTATGGCAAGTCTGATTCCCCAAATAAGAAATCACAGTTTGCTTTAGTGATTATATGTCAGGTAGAGAAAAAATTAAACATATAACAAGAAACAATAGTCTTATCCCAGTTGCTTCAGCTCTGTAAGAAAAAGAACAGACATTGGTTCATGGTTCTGGCCTTTGGCCTTAATCACTCAGAGAGCCAATACTTTCTGTCTAAACTGTGCGATTTGTTAAAATAGTATGCATGGAAACCAGCATTCACTCACCCAATCTTAAAATATGCTAATGATGATTCTGTGAAAACTTATGACTGGAACTCTACGCAGTTCAGCCGATGCCTTCTGAAACAGACTTAATGCAGATTTTGGCTATGTAAAAAAAAACAAGATAACAAGAAAATCTTCACATGGCCTGACCTCAGTGTCACATTTCACGGCTTATTGTTATAGATATTCTCATGCCTGTGCTTTCTGACATTAAATCACTGTTGACCCAAGAATACCCTTGACATTTTGTGCGCTCTGCATAATTCAGAGTTCAGATTGTGTGCTAAGCCTGCTGTGAATCTCGCACTCTAAAGGATTGGCTCAGACTATTGAAAACAGTTAATCCACTGTGTGAATGTGGATATGTAAATATAACAAAGTACAGCTCCGCGTTGCTGGAACACTTCCGATTGTTGGGGATAAAAACGATGTGTATTTGTTGTGGGCGATGGTGTGGGAGAAAAAGACAAAAGAAGTAGCTGCAAACATTAAGACTTGCCTTTCTTTGAGTATTTAATCCCTTTCAGTGAATACACTCAACATATATTTACTACATACATTATTCCAGTATATGAACCTACACTAATCATATCATTCTCTGCAGCATCATCAAATCCTACGCTTTCTAACTTACTGTATGTCGTGTATGTATAGGAGCTCTGCGGAAATGAGTCCCCTTCTATCTATCTTCAGTGCTATGAATGTTAAATAGCTGAAATAGTCCTTCATAAGTGAGTCAAAACAGCTGCAGACAGGGAAACTACATAACTTTGCAATGTTTAATACCCCAAGTATCCAATTAAGATATAAATATGAGCAACTGTTGCATCACTAAACCTCAATCAAAGTCTCTTGTGAATATTCTGAATGGACAAAATGCATGCAGTTTAGTCATCAACCTTTATTCCATTCATTCAAGAAGGCTACCATTTGAGAGCACATCTTAAAGCAAGTCACTAGTAAATACATTTTTAGTTACAAGCTCAATTGAGTTATTTCAACATGGAAACACAAGAATGCATTCAGTGAAATTGGGCTTTGTGGAATTGAATATAGCACAGCAACGCTAATGAGATTTCCTGCTTCCGCATACATATTTTAAAATGTGACTCAGACCTGCACAGTGACTGCACGTTTTAAGCATTATGCACTTTTGAGGCATAAGCAAACTGAATTATTTCTGAGCTGGTTAAAAAGTGCCAACAAACAGGCATTTAGAAATCTCCTGTGCTGTGTTTTGGAAAATTAGCTAACCCACGTTTTAAGCCAGTTTGTAAAGGTATTGCCTGTGGCAAAAGTATAATTTTTTAAAAATGCGCAAATATGTTTTTTGTATTATTATTATTTACCAAAGATCAGTTTATATAATTATACAATCATCTGATTAAGTGTGGCCTGCTTTTGTCTCCCACAACCCAACAACCAATCATTACTTTGTAGAAGCTGAAAGTCTTAGCTGCTTTTTAGTTAAGGGTCTCATAGATTGAATCAGGACTAGCTACAGGTTCTTAACTGGAGTAATGGACTTATGTAGGATATTTTAACACAACAATGTGACCTAATTGAGTTCAAACATCTGATTTCATTGTAGCTCAAAGTTGTATGTTATCCTGCTGGAAGGTGAACCCTCCACCCTGGTGTTTTCAACATGAACTATAGCGTAAATCACATCTTTAAGACCTGAAATAGTGAAAAGCTTCGACAACCATGTATTAGTTTCCCTCCATTTCACACTTCTCTACTACTTTATGTTGCTGTAGTCCTTAAAATTCCAGTGAAACACAATGAAGTCAAAATTTGACGAACTATAAATATGTTTCCAGAGTAATGTGCAAAGAGAAGGAACAATAAAGCTGCAACAAATGCAGCAAAGTAAACAATGTGCAGTGGCCTATAAAGTGTTATTTGTCTGTATATGTAGCAGAAAAGCCTGGATCTTTACATTTTATTGCACCAGTGATCTATTTCAATCTGAATCACAGTGCCTCTCTCCTCTCTCATTTCAGTTCACATTTGCAATTTGTCATTCCACTCAAGGTTTGATAATATATATTTTATTATAAAGTAGTGTCCGCAAGTTTTACACTAATTCTCAGTTTATTTTTTTTACTATTAACCAAAATGTTATTTTCTTTTTCTTGTCACTGCTTTGCTTTCAAGGTAGCTGGGTTGAATAAAAGTTCTTGAGGTTTTCTGAAGGCTTAAAAATATTTTTCATTGGACTAATTCTTTTAGCAGCACAGAACATTCTTCTTTGTTGATAAAATAAATATTCACCGAAGAGATATTGTTAATATATATTATATTCATAGTGTCTTCTAGTGTTGCAGTGCTTTAGTTCCCTTTGCTGTATGGTCCAAGTCCTCCTCAGGGTTAAGAAATGTTCTTTTTAATAACTTCACACATTTTGAATGAAAGAGCTTTTATTTTTGATACCTTTTCATATTAAAGTATTTCTCCTGATCCTCGGCCTTTTAGTAGTAATGCAGTCATTTTTTTGGTTTCATTTTTTCCACTGCACTGTTGAACAGTATGCATAGAGGGTAGTTAGAGAGCAGCAGGGATTTGCAGCCCTGTAAGCCACAGCCTGATCCCTGACACATTCAGACAGAGATTTGCAGCCATCTGGCCAGATGAGACGCTTGTATTGGCACATCCTCTTTGACGCTCTGACGGGACTCCACCCCAGGCGAGCATGAACACACTCTCACACACACGCGCACACAGAGAGAAAAGCTATTTCCAATGGTTATGAGGGCTAGTGCCATTTACCTGAGGGGTTGCCAGGGAGTTCTGGTGGTTACAGATAGTGACCTAGCCCACAGCACTGCCACCGTGCTCAGAGATGTCTGCTTAGATTCCAAACTCAACCTCACAGATTTTGCTCACAGCCTTTGTCGCGGACAGAAGGTCAAATACACTAAAGTTGTGCCATATGTGCATTCAAAAACGTCATAATATGAGCATCAAGATTTCTAATCTGATTGGACAATTATGACTTGGCCACACTATTCTGGAGCTGTAGTGAATGCGTACGTTTAACACAGCTACAGTAAATGCATGCCCGTATATGTAAACGGGAAATAAGTCATTCCAAACAAGAGCATTTAAATTCTATGAATGCTGAACTAAACCCTTGTAATTCAACAGGAAGTGAGTGGGTAATGACATGAAAATTCAACATTGTGATGTTAAATGACTTTAGGCCCTGCCATTCTTAGTCCTTTTCTGTCTCATATACTCACCAAATTAATTGGTCTGACTCCCTCTGGAGCTTATAGGTATAAACCTGACCTAAACACTTATTAAAGTCTTCGTATTTCTTTTTTATGAATGTTTTTAGTAATATAAAACCATCACGGTGCAATACAGTCTGTAGGTACAAAGGGGTTTGATTTATTGACTGCTACACTTTGTGTCCTTGCAGCCATAATCCCATGATCCTCCAGTAAAGCATCATAGAATCACCTTCAGTGATCCGTGTTTCTTAAAAATACCCCGGGGGCTTCAGGCCTGCCCTTCTTAGTTGGAAAGCTGCCCTGAACTCCAGCTAAACACCTTCAGCGTTTTCCCCTATTTCCTTTTCTGTTTCTCCTTTATTTTTAGGCCTGGTCTCCATTAATGGTTACCACAGATAAGCATTTCAACTTAAGTCTCATTAGGCCACAGGTCATCTCCACAAATTATGCTTATTGTCCTTTAATGCATTTTTAATTATAATCTGGCTTTTTATGTTGCTTTTTGATGGATTGCTTCTTTCTCAATGTGTGACTTTTCAGTCCATGTTGAAGTAAGACTCTTTCACTCTGGTTAATGATATTCTTACCAGCTTTACCAAGCGACCTCCTTTAGTTAACTCTAGCAATGTCAATTAACCGTCACATCATCACCTATTCTTTTCCCAAATAGTTTAAATGCAAATGGTAAACTTATTTACAGGAATTTATTTTCAAGACCTAAATTTTATTACTATTCTGGTGTTTAGAAAACCAAAGTAATTTGACTGATTCTGACATGAAACAAGAAAAGCACTGTCTTGGTTTATTGTCGAGCAGAAAAGAAAAAGTTGTATGCGTCAGTTTGTATAAACACAGTATCTAGTTTAAAATGTGATCACCAAATTATCGAGTTTCTTTTGTATCATGGTTTTCCACCATGAGTATTTTGTGGATGAGCTTCCAGCCTGCAATAGCTGCGTCGTTTGCTTGACTCAGCAGCACGACCCCAAGAGCACGCATTGCTGCCATGAAAGCAGGCGTTCCAATTTCCTTGAAAAGATATTACATTTACTGTCTAATGTGTTGTTTTAATTATGGTGCTAAATGTTTCATATGAAGTGCTGCGGCTTTAATTGATCATATAGTTTTAATTGCAGTTCATTAATGAAGCAAAATAGCTGCCCAGTACTCTCTTCTATTAAAGCTCAATCAAAAGACGTTTCCAGCTCCAAACCAGTGCTTGGTGCAGCCGAAGGATAATCACTGATGGTCTTTTTATGCTCTTATTAATTCCAGTCTATCTCCCCTCCATATGAGCATCTAATAACTTTGAAATTGCAGCACTGACTTCAGCCTTCATCCATCTTCTTCGTGTCAAGTCTTTTCCCTTTTGCATTCCTGTGATGATATCACGCACACTGCGTCCCACACATGCAGATGACTTGCCTTTCCCTCGCGGCACCGTCTCACCCCATGTGTTGAAAATAGCTGAGGCTAGAACACAACTTGTGCAATGCTGATTTGAAATTCAATCTCGACAGCTACCTTGGGGCCGTGGGCCGACTCTTAGATATTTCTCTGGTGACGGCGTTGGAGGGAGGAATAAAGGAAAACGAGCTGACAGAGAGTGAGGAATGAACCACAAAAAAATGCATATCACCCACTCGATAAGATGCTGTTTGCAGATGTAAACACACGTATGGAGTCGCAGAGCTTTGACAGTTACATCTCTGATAGCCCCATGCTGGACACTACCTGTAGAGCAGCACACTCTGACACAAATCACCTTCCTGAAAAGCTTTTTTTACTCCTGTCCTCCATTCCTCTTACCTGTCTGCCTCCTAAAGGTGATGTGAGTCCTTAACAAGATGTCATTTACCCAGAGATGCTGGGTATAAATCACACTAATCATTTCCAGTTCTCCCCAGAAGACCTTTGGGGTTTACACCCCTCAATGACGCCCACTACTATATATCTTTTTTAAAGAAATTTGATACATTTCAAGTGTAAGGAAATACGCATCTACATATTTTTGTTTTAATTGGGTGTGATACAACAGTGGACAATAATGTAAAGTCAACTAAAAATGTACATGGTTTTAACATGCATTATGTTAAAATGCATGTTAAATTTCATTCAGAATGCATTAACATGCATTCTGAATGCAACCAGTTGCCTTCAGAAGTCAACTAATTAGGAAGTAGAGTCCATATGGGGTGGCACAGTATCAGGAAACCATATGACATGAAATAGAGTTGGTGAGTTCTGTGATAATGCGATAACTTTCTAAAACATTCTTATGCTTCATTAAACAATTAGCATCATCCCATATATTATTTGAGAGCCTGATTGATGGTACTCAACCTCAGAGGTTATAGAAAACAGTGAACAGACAGCATCATGAAGACCAAAAGGACACAACTGAATAGGATTAGATTCAACTGGGCAGTTATGGTTCTGGTACTTCACAAATCCTCATGGAAGAGTGCCAGGAAGAAATCTTGTTTAAATGTGGCAAATGCCAAGTAGAGGAATTGCAGAAGGTCATATGAGTCCAAAAACTTTAGCTTTTTGGCTAGAAAAAATGATGACTCTGAGCACATACCCCACATTGAAATATGGTGGTGGCATCATCGTGATGCCATAACGCTTTTCTTCTGAAGATACAGAGAAGGTGGGAAAAGTTGATTAGGTAAATAGACCAAAAAACAGGAGAATAATGATAGAAAAACCGACTGGAGTTAACTGTAAAGTGACTGCCATTAAGTTCCAGTGTAAACCATCGACATCTCTGTGACCTGGATGTTCAGAAGAAAATATGACTCTATTAGTTTGACGCACATGTAAGTTGGTATGGAAAAAGATAACAAAGGCTCATATCAAAGCTGCAACTCCAACAACAGTGTGGGCGAGCAAGTAATAAATAGAGTAGTAGTGACAAGATATGTCATGCTTGTTTCATCCATTGTTTAAATTCGATTATACCACTCTCTATCTCCACTGGTGCAAAATGGAAAGTCTGTCACATCCAATAAAGTAATAGTCACATGAAATGTGACACAAATTTTTATACAACATCTCTTTGAAAAACAATATATACATATTCGTTTTAGGACTACATTTGAAAATATCAATCATACTGTTCAGCTCAAGATGTCATAAAATAATCAGATGTAAGATTAAAATGGCAAAGGCAGTCAGATTTTGATCATTTTTGCCTGTAGTGTTTGAGTGGCTCTGCTTAAATCATAGAGGCTCACACTACAATCAGGATGAGCTTAATCAATTTTACAAAGAATTATTAACAGAATTTTTTTCCAAAATTGGAAAAAATTGCAGTTAGTTAATAGGAGCAAAGTACACATTTTTAATTCCTTAATGTAAAAAAAAAAAACAACTCTATAAATCCATGTATCATTTTCCCTAACTTTACAATCATGTACTGCTACATAAAATCCTAATAAAACGCATGAACTTCATTGCTGTAATATAAAAACAGTTTTCTAATGTCATTCAGTTGTGCAGGCTAAAATTAAGAGGGAAATGTTGCAACACTGTGAGAAAAACAAAGCTTGTATTGGGCAGTCGAGATGCAACACTAAGAACAGGCACAGGAAAATAATGAAAAGTGAAAGAACATTTGAGTTTTGAAAAGAGGGTGATGGATACTTGATAATTAGTGTTAAAGAGGGTCAGACCACTTGAGAGCGTTGGATTTGGCCACTCTGTAAGAACAACTATTGAACTGGTGCAGGTAAGAGGACACTAAGCAGGCTTCAGTCTTCTTAATAAATCTTCTCTTCTGCTCTCTCTTTCTTCTGAATATGAAAGTAGAAGATTAAAAGCCACTTAAGCTACAAGAAGCGAGTTGTTATACCCTTCAGTCGCATTACCTTTTGTAGGAAAATGTTCCATCAGCAGGAGGCTTTCAAGCCTGCTATTCGTTGTTTATCTCAAAACCTTGCCAACATGTCTGCGTATTTATATCTCTTTGTTCCCCATTTACATTAGAGGCACCCTGCCCACGTCCTCACAGACTTTTAGCCCAAAACCATGTGCGATTCAGGGCCAGACAGCAACACAGCAGTTCGCCAGTGGGGGGTCTCAGATCGTCTGTGGATTACTAGTAGAAACAGGTTTCTCATCTACCCTCCTGCTGTCTCCTTGTTGGATCAGTATTGAAGTTTTTTTGTAGGACTAAATCAGATTAATTTATGGATTCAAGTCATTAATCATTAATTCCCTTCAACTTCTCCAACTTTCCAGTGAAATGCTGATGAACTTTTATACTTAGAGTGGACTAGCTGGTGTGCTTTGAATCATTTCCCGTTGCCTAATCCAGCATTGGTTAAGCTTACAAACTAATGGCCGAATAATATTCTTTTAGGGTTTCTGCTAGAGAATACATTTCTTAGTTCCCTCCATTATAGCAAGGCTTTCAGGTCCTGGAGCAGCAAAGTGGGCCCAGATCATCTTACAACCACCACCATGTTGTGCAGTGTATAATATTCATTTTTTGAAAAGCAGTGTCCAGATGTAACTGGACACACACATTAAAGAAATTCAGCTTTTGTCTTGTTGGTCCACACAATATATTCCCAAAAGTCTTGGGAACGATGAATGCCTCATTTCCACTGGGTGGTACAGTTCAGCTCGGTGCCGTTCAGTACGTTGTTTTGTCTCCATTGTAAAAGCGGCTCATACAACCAACCTGTGCCGCACCATGGTTCACTTTCAGTTGTAGGTCCAGAGCCCTACTGAACAGTACAGTTAGGACGGTGATGCTGGTGTCACACAAAACAACCACCACAAACAGTTTGTTGATTGGAAGACAGAGAAATTTCACTGCTTGCGACAAGCACAGCACATAAAGGTGTGTCATGTTTTTTGTTGTCGCACTAGAAACATGCAACACTAGGAAATTGGATTTAAGTCCAAGTGGTGGTGGAAACACTCCTGAATACGCCGGGCCATAAAATATCGCACTTTTATTTTTACACAGAACCAGTTAAAATTTGCTTAATGCTGTGAAGCATTAAGGCATGACATAAAAGCAAAAACAGAATTAACTTAATGGGGGATATACAGTACATGTTCACTATTTATACTCCATAGAACTTCAAGTGATGTAGCATTTGTAAATATGTTTTAACTTAGACTATTTTGAATTTCGAAGGTCTTAATGGCTTCCTCTATGAGCATTTCTTTCTGATTCTACAAACTGTATCTGTGCGGATTGCTGTCTACTACAGAACCAAAATAGATATGTAGTAGCCACTTAGTTCACTAGTTTATCAGAAACTAGCCTTTTCTTTTATTTCATTAGAGAGTTGCTTATTTTCCCTCCTCGGTTTTTTCCAAAGGACGAGATGGAGGTGGCTCGCACAACGATTTTCTTTCATTCTGTTTGTCTCTACTGCCCCCTCTCTGTCGCCAATTCATATCATAAGTGTGGGAATTTATGAGAGAAAGCAGAGTGAAAATGTGTGAATGTTGAGTCAAGAGCCCCCCTTGAAAGTCTTCTAATATAACCCTCAGTTGTGCAGGTTTAAGCTCACGAAAGGACATTAAAACCGCAGAATCAGCACAAACATGGTCCATGTAGGCAAGTAGTTCAGCTTCATCACTTCACACACACACTCACATGCCCACCCTCGCACACACGCTCCTGAGCTACATGCAGAAGCTCTGTGGCACCCTCAGCTCACTCTGCTTCAAATAAAGCCCCTTTTTATTAGCAAGGACACTTCCTCATGGAGGGTGGGTGGCTGGGTGCTTTACTGCAAGGAAAAAACAAGATTGTGACTCTGCATATTGTTTTTAGATCACATCATATCCGTTTGTTTCCCTTGGGACCATGGAAACCAGATCTGCACTGACCATCACATGGCTTTTTGTGGCAGTTCATTGAAAGAATACTTGCAAAGAAGCTCAGAATGAATTGTGTCATTGGAAAAAGGCTTCAGAGACATCGAGGAATTTTTTCATTGCAATACCACGGTTGTCTTAAAGCATGCATTTAAAAAAAAACATTAATTTCTTTGACATTTTGCCTCTGAAAATGATCGTATTTCATTCTGATTCTGTGTAATTTAAATGCTGAGTTCATCATGTCATCCTTGCACAACATTTTTTTTATATGATTAGGATCTGAGGAATGGTTTGACTTGGTTTGGGTAATAATTATTGGATATATGTCAGTTTTTGGATGTCCCTAATGAACGTTATGTTTATGTAAGGGGTTTCCCAACGTTGTGGATTTGAACCCGTTTGGTTCATTTGGATTTCCCCAGCAGGGCTGTTGATGTGGGTAGTTGCTCCAAACCATCAAACGTCACATCTTGATGTTTCTACCATCCTTTTTTAACCTCGGGGTTGTTGTGTTTAGAGTTATAAGAAGCATTAGGTTCCCACCATGCATGATACATGTAGGCCTGTTATACTTAAACAGATTTTAAAAGTGGTGGTACTGCTAAACATGCCATGTGTGGGTTTATTTTAATGGTTCCAGTCTCAAAAGGCACTTAGAAACGTCTCTTCATCTGAAAGGTGCTATGTAAATAAAGCTCTGTTGATGATCTCCTAAAACTTGCTGCTGATTATTTCCTTCTACGCAGAACCTACCATGAAAATAAACAGATCATTAATCCCCTAGTTGCTTTGGGTGGCAAAGAAGGGATCTCAAAGGCAGGAGTTGATTTATGGGTAAATGGTTGCTTCGATGACAGGTAAAGTAATGGGAGGAAAGATTTTTTTTTGCTAGCGGTGTTTTGCCTTTGCGGTGCGACATGAATATAAGACGCAAAAGAGGAGGTAACAGTAGCACTTGACTTAACCATGTAGTTTTCACTTTAATACAGTGGAGAATTGGTGCAGACATAAGAGATGGGTGCGTGCACACTTCGTCTGGTTTGTGCTAGTGTAAGCTTTTACGGAGAAGGTTATTGGCAGGTGGGTCTACATATGTACTGCCGAGATAAAGAAAAATCAAGCGAAAGAAACAAGTCCGCTGTCAGCCAGGGTGAGCGGAAAGGCAAAAGGGAAAGACAAGAGAGTCAGATACAAAGAGGCTTCTAACATTTTCTGACTCAGATCCATGACTTGGTTGGCAGAGCTCCATATCTCCTGAATGAGAGTGCGACTGAATTTGTGGGTGTGTGTGGGTGTGTGTGTGTGTGTGTGTGTTCATGTTAGCTGAGAGGAGGCTGCAGGACGTGAACAAGAATTCCGGCCAGCTTCCCTACAGCAGACTTGTTCACACAGGCTTTGGTCTCACACGTCAGCTTCTTTCCTAGATATGGGTGCAGGCCTTGAGATGTGTTTCACCTCACAGAAGAGTAAAAAATATATATATTTAAAAAACAAACTGATGGAGGTGAAACAGTTTGCACATAGATTAAATTAAAAAAGATTAAAATAATATCAAAAGGATAAATCATTCATAATGTGTTTTTGTTCTAAATGTTTTTAAACTAAACTCTAATTAAATTGTCTCAATAAAACAAAAACATCCCAATTGTTTTCCAGGCAGACCAGAGAGCAGGAAACGCCTCCAGATTTCTTCTACTTCTCCGACTTTGAGAGACACAATGCTGAGATTGCTGCTTTCCACCTGGACAGGTGAGTTTTTTTTCATGTGGTTTGCATCGTTCGATCCATACAAATAATCTGGAAGCGGTGGATTTGTCCTGCGACAATTTCCATAGCATTAAGTGCGGGGGATTGAATAACATGGTCGGAGAAGGGATCATCCCTTCTTTTTGCAATTGAGCATATTGATTTCAGTGTGATCCTTCGACTCCGACGACTTCAGGGGACACAAACTCAGCACTAAGAAGAGCGATAAATGAGAGAGGAGGAGGATGCTGGGAGCATGATAATTATTTTCAACGTGCTTACAAAGTCGAACTCTCACTCTCTCTTAAATTTGCTCTTCCTTGCACCTGTTTCAGTGGGCAGGAAGAGCCAGACAGGAATACCACAGGTGTATCATTACCCACAGAACATGAGTTTAACCCTGCAGGGAGGCGTTCTGAGTTACCATTAAAGAGCAGTTTTCCTGCACCATGCGGGGTTGCCTTCAAATTAAACTTTGTGCACAACCATTGAAGCTTAGGATACCTGTCTGAGCCAAAGCTGTCTTGTTAATTCAAACTGGATCATGGAGGAATGGATAGGAGGATGTGAGAACACCTAACTCCTACAAACAATGAGTATAAGCTCCATTTTTGCATTTCTGTCACACTTACATGTTTAAAATCATGATATCAGTTCTAATATCAGAACAAAATACCCTGTGTAAATTCAAAATAGAAGTTCTTAAATGATTATTTCATTAATCTAAGGGAAAAAAATTATCCAAACCAACTTGACTCGAGGAGGATAAAAAGTCGCCCTTATTGTTAAATTACAATTTTACTCTTCTGTAAGTCCACTGAAGCACAGAGAGAGCTATTATCTAAAATTAAATAAAAAACATGCAACAGCAGTCTGACAATTCCAAAAACAAATTACCACATTGATGAACCTGAAAATATTCTTTTGGCTAAAGACACAATGTTTTAGAAAAATAGTGGTACCTGTAAAAGGCACAAAAAAAACAAAAATCATGTTTAGCGCATATTTTGTCTTAAATGCTGACATAGATGACTCTTACCTTAAAAGGGTCAGTCACGCTCAAAAAGTCTTGATTGTTGCTGGATTTAAAATAATAATTCTGCAAAGAGGGCTGCACAGTGGTGTTGTTGGTAGCTCTTTTGCCTTTCAGCAAGAAGGTGCTGGGTTCAATTCTCTGCCCAGGGTCTTTCTGCACGGAGTTTGCATGTTTTCCCTTTGCATGCGTGGGTTCTCTCCAGGTACTCCGGCTTCCTCCCACAGTCCAAAAACATGACTGTTAGGTAAATTGGTCTCTCTAAATTCTCCCTGTGCATGGTTGCTTGTCCTATCTGTCTTGCCCTGCGACAGACTGGCGACCTGTCCAGGGTGTATCCCGCCTCTCGCCCGGAACGTTAGCTGGAGATAGACACCAGCAGCCCTCTGACCCCTGTAGGGACAACGATGTTAGAAAATGGATGGATAGATGGAATTCTGCAAAGAAGTGTGGACAAAATTCCTTCTCAATGATGTAAACAAAGACTTTATGGTAGATTTTGCCGCATAGGATGGAAAAATCTGTTATTAGAGTGGACATTTACTTTTATATATTGGGCCAGATAGTTTTATTTTATTAATGAATAAAATCATTGTTTGAAAAGTATCTTCTTGTATTTACTCAGGTTTCTTTGGCTGATGCTAAGATAAGATGTGTTTGAGGATTTGATCCATTTAAGTGGGACAAAAGAAATTGAGAACATTTTCACAGCAATGTACTGTGTGTGTTTCCTACCCCTGAAAGCAACATTAAGAGTTAAAATGCGGATTTTTTTTAACATTCCACAAATCTGCTCATTAAGACATTAAAATAAATATTTTTTCATCAAGGCAGCGTAGCTCACATACAAAAATAATTCATTTTTGCTAAATCTATTCAAGAAGGAAAAAGGGGTTTAAATGTTAAGAAGTAATTCTCTAAAAGACACTGATGTGAGAACTAATTTAGAATAGAGGTAAGAGGAGCTTTTTTTATTTATGCTTTACTTTTTTCACATGATTCAAGGTTTCCATGAATCTCTAATTAGAACAGCATGGCTCTACAAAATAAACATGATGTGAAAAAGAGGCTCATTACTTTTAGCCACAGGCCACATGAATACCAAGAAGGATTGTTTGTAGAGTTATATATATATAAAAAAATAGTCTCCACAGCTCACAC
The DNA here is from genome assembly GCF_001444195.1 of Xiphophorus couchianus. Taxonomy (NCBI): domain Eukaryota; kingdom Metazoa; phylum Chordata; class Actinopteri; order Cyprinodontiformes; family Poeciliidae; genus Xiphophorus; species Xiphophorus couchianus. The sequence continues at coordinate 13,720,220 of NC_040243.1, read as the reverse complement.
CCAGAGCAGAAGGTGGCATTTTGAAGTTGTCAAATCTTATTAACAAAAGTTAAAAGAGATCCACATAAAAAAAAAAGTTGTTTGGTAAGAATGCTGGGGGAAAAAAACAACAGTTTTCTTTCCAACCGTCACAAATAAATATTAAGTTTACTAAACACGACTGAGAATTTAACTAGGACTCTGTGCTTTGGTCACTTGAGACCAAGGTTGAGATAAACATTGCAGACACATTTTGTATATAACAAAGAGGAAAAGTACCTCATGCCCACTGTTACGCCCCCCCCCTTTTTTTGTGAGGAGGGGAGTAACACGACAGCCACAATCATTTGACAGAGTCCAGGTGAATGTTGTAAAAAAGAGGGATTTATTGATAACGAAAATCCCGGAAGGCTCACACAAACTGTGGGGGAGAAAGGGGCGGTTAGGGGGGTGCCAAATCATAGAAAATAATAAAACAAAACAGGGCCTAACTACCGTCTGAACTAAGGAAACAAAAAGAAAACAAAAACCCTGTTTATCTAATCTAACAAAAGTTTCCACCAAAACTTTACATGGGTGGCACCCACCTCCTTACCTAGTGTATCTAACAGAAAATACACCTACGTGATGAAATGTACAGGGTACCCCAAACTTACCTCGCCCTCTAACTCCCACCACAAACCTTCACACAAAGAGCAACAAGACATGTGTCAGGTAACAAAGCCAGCTCCCCGCTCTCCCCAGCTGGGCTGCTTAAATAAGGCCTCCCTGCATGCTGATTGGCCCATAGTTGATGAGGATCAATCAGAGGAGATTGACACCAGCTTTTCCTAGTACCTGTGAAGAAACAAAGGGGGATGGAAAAAAGAAACAAACAGCCTGCCAGGCATGTAACACCACTGTTTAGCATCAACAGTGGGCATGCTGTGGGCCGGTTTCTCTTCAAACAGGCCTGGGAACCTCGTTAGAGTGCATGGTTCCATCTGGAACTTAAAACAAAAATCTAACAAACTACTACACTGAAAGGGGAAAGTTATTGAATCGTTCACCAGAATAATGATACATTTTCACTATTCCCAAACATCCATCCTACAGAAAAGCTGATTTAGTGAAAAAAAAAGCAATTAATTCCTAACAGGATTTTTTTTTCACCACTAAATAAATGTACTTAAATTAAAAGTTGTTCTTTCCTAGTTTTTTTTTTTCAGTGTTACTTGCAACTCATGCAATAAAATATAAATTATTCCAAGGCTCTTTTTACATCTTCACTAAGGGTACCCAATGTATGTTGCCAATAAACACTCATGCATGCATGCATACGCACAGGTGCTCCTTTGTCACTTGGACCCAACGTGACGGTGCAGTTTGCAGGCGCTGAATGATATCTTCTGTAAGGTAAAGTTTCACACACTCAGCCGGGCTGTTTGTGTGTCCGCCTGCTCCCAGGAGGCTCACTTTTGGTCTCAAATGGTTTCAGGGTCATTGGGGGCGGCAAACATACAGTGACGCAGGCTAAACAGGAGCTGAATAGGTATAGTGTTCAGCTATAGAAGCATTAAGGAATAAAACGAAAAGGAACAAGAACAAAGGACTGGACCTGTGGAGTTTATGTTAAACTTGATGAAGCTAAAGAGGAAGAAATGAAAATGTCTGGTTTTGGGAGATCTTGCTGATTGTGCTGTCTCTTTGAGAAACAGTAAAACTAGACCATAACATGCTCAATGACCTTTTGGGTTGGGTTTAACTTGAGCAAAAACACAGAAACGTTGTAGGATGATGTATTATCAACATCAAACATGTAGTGATAGATTTTCTCATGGTTGCTGTTGGGTATCTTTATTTAGATGAACATAAAGATGTCTGCACATGTCCACGCAGTCAAATCAATGGTGTTTTTAAAAAAAAATAAAATCCCAATTAGAAAGTAAATGCCTAAAACGTTTAGTTTTCATTTTAGTTTTAAATTCTATCATTTAACAGAACTCCCAGCTGTGTCTGAAGATCAAAGCTAGGGTGCAAAATTTTGAAATCTGGATTTTGCTGCAATCAAACATTGTCATCAAGCCGAATGATCTCTAAATGTTTGTTTGTCCATCTTTGTCATTTTAGGATCCTTGACTTTCGCAGAGTGCCTCCTGTGGCGGGTCGACTGGTCAACATGACAAGCGAGATCAGAGACGTGACGCGAGACAAGAAGCTGTGGAGGACCTTCTTCATTTCACCAGGTAGAAACTCTGACCGTAGCTTGATGGGTAGGAAGGTGTGTTAAGTAGAAACAAATACAGAGGAGCCATATTTAACTTTTGCTGCATGTGAACTGCAAGCGCAAGCAGTTCGACCAGTCAGTCTGACAATCTGCTGAGCTCTTCAAAGCAGTGGTGCAGGACTGAGTGTACTGAAAATAATATAGCAGAGCATGACAGAAACTGTCCACATGGTGGCACTGTGAGTCCACAGTTGATCAGTGAAATTCTTTGAGAAGGAATTATAATCATGGTCTCATTAGGCAACATAAATAAAGTTTTTGCAAATAAAAAAAAATGAAGGTAAACCATTTAGAAGATCACTGTTGAATAACATTTTCTGTAGATGTTTTCTAATTATTATGGGTACGTTTTGTCAAAAGGGAAATAACAATCTGGTCAGAAATCAACTGAAAATATGATGAATTTAATATTTTAAAATTTTAACATTTTTATTTATTTGGAAAATAATAAAAAAAATTCCAAATAAAATGTCAAACATAAAGCAGTTGATTCTGTTTGGTTTTCTTTATTTATTTTAAGCAGATTTTGTCTGTATTATTAAAAGTAAAAGGAAATATGAAACAATTTAAAATCTATTCAGCCCTTTATTGCCTGAACAACTGCATGAGAAAATAATTTGTGTTTTTGCTATGAAGCAGATTCTGAATGGTGTAGAGATTATCAATTTAAACATAGCAAATACTTTGTATTCAATTCACTTCATGTTATTAATTATGTTTATTCACAACAAATGTCATCTTATGGCACTTTATGCAACAAACATATTCAGTTGACAAACAAAAATAGGTTGTTTTTAAATGCATTTAATTACACAGAACAATTATGAATGATTGGCAGGTTTTCCTTAAATGAGCCAAGGTTTATTTTGCTTTTCATCATCCTGCCTTTTTACCATTTTCTCATAATTCACTTCAAACATTTTTCTCCTCATTCATATTACATACAAACAGATCTAACATTAATGTGACTAAAACCCTTCCTTTTCCTTTCTCTGAGGTCTAAATCTGTCTCCCCTTTTCCTTCTTCAGCCAACAATGTCTGCTTCTACGGCGAATGCTCCTACTACTGCTCCACTGAGCATGCTCTGTGCGGTAAACCAGACCAGATCGAAGGCTCGTTAGCAGCTTTCCTACCTGATCTGAGTCTGGCCAAACGCAAGACATGGAGAAACCCCTGGAGACGCTCCTATCACAAGCGCAAGAAAGCAGAGTGAGCAAGTTTTATCATGATTAAACAGTCTTTAATTCTGTAAAAAAAAAAAAGAAAGTTAGAAATTATATTTAACAATTTATCAACACCTTTTCCCTTTTTACATGCTTTTAGATGGGAAGTGGATCCAGATTATTGTGACGAGGTGAAGCAGACACCTCCATATGATCGTGGCACCAGACTGCTGGACATCATGGACATGACCATCTTTGATTTCTTAATGGGTAAGGCTTGATAATTATTTTGTTAAATTCATAGATGATTTTTTTAAAAAGACATCCCACTCGTGATTTATTATTATAAAAGATGAGAAATGTTTTGTCACCGTAACGCTCTGCTTTTATACAGGCAACATGGATCGTCATCATTATGAAACTTTTGAGAAGTTTGGAAACGAAACTTTCATCATTCACCTCGATAATGGAAGGGGGTAAATACATTCAACTATTTTTTGTTGCACCCGTATCTATCTCAATGCAAGGTTGGTGGCAGCATAGGATACTTTAGGCAACCTGCAAAAGTATTTATGCCCCTTAAACTCTTTCACAGAATCTGTTGACAGAACAATAATTAGTTAATTCCCCACCATCTGGGGACAGAAACAATAAAGAGAATGAGTAAGCATTTGGAAAAATGAGTCGTGTTTAGCCAACTCAGTCACTAATCCCCTTTATGAAACATGATGGTGGCGTTCTCACATTGTGGGAATGATTTCTACAAGGCGGCTGGTTAAAGTTGATGGGAAATTAGATCGTAGGTTTTCTTTTTGAAAATCATTATCATTTTACTTCACAATTGCTCACTGCTTTGTGTTTGTCTATCACATGAACTCCTAATAAAGCACATCAAATGTAATGTGACAAAATGTAAAACTACTTCAATGGGCCAAGAAACTGTAATTTACTTATTCTAATTTATCTCTGATTCAAATGATATTGAGCTTACTGAAAATATCTTGTGACTGATCACACTTTTACATGTTTTTCCTTTGCTTGTAGATTTGGAAAACACTCGCATGATGAGCTGTCCATCCTCGTACCGCTCAGCCAGTGCTGCAGGTCAGATTGGTGGTTAATTCTGTGATAGATTTCCATATGGTGTCAGGTTGATTGTTGGACACAAAGTAGTTCAGATCAAGACTTTGTAAGGGATGTTGTAAATGTATCCTATATTTTACTTTATGTAGTTAGCCTGTTATCACTATTGCTGGAAACTATTCAAAGTAATCGTCTTTCCGTTTACTTTGTGCAATCCAGGGTTTTGCAATCTCTTCACATCTTAATTTTTCTGATCATGATTTCCAGATAATTTATTTTTTTTATTGTTTAATTCCAATTAACAACTTGCCATAGTGACTGCAATTTCATCGGAAGACTTTTTTTAAAATCTTGTGCCAACCAGTGGAACCTAAACAGCAACCTCTCAGCCACATGACTTAGCAAATATCTCTGAATGGAGACAATGACATTGGTTTTCTTTCAGGAATCTTTTCCTACTATACAGTTTGTTCCCATTTATCCAAACCTTGTTTTGTTTTTTTTTTCCCCCCATGGTAAACGGTTAGTTATTCCAGCAAAAGTTGTCAAAAAAAACCTGCTTACACATGCGATAAGAAGCTCCAGTTAATAATGATGATTTAGTGTCACTTTTAAATTTTCAGCTGGTTTAATTTAATTAACTAAATTCAAATAGATTTAATAGGGTCACAATAAAAATCTGGATGTATAGTTTTTTTTTTTCATTTGCTTCAGGGTCAGGAAGTCCACTCACCTGCGTCTGCAGCTGCTGGCCAAAGAGGAGTACCAGCTGAGTTCCCTGATGGAGGAGTCTCTGCTGCGAGACCGCCTGTCCCCTGTCCTGATCCAGCCTCACCTGCTTGCCATGGATCGGAGGCTCCGGCTGGTTCTGCAGGTTCTGACGGGCTGCATAGATAAAGAAGGTTATGTTAACGTTGTGGAGGAGGACCTTTCTGGGGACACGGCCACTCACAGGGGCCCAGCCCACAGGTAGTGGGGGCGAGAATCCTCCAGGGTGACAACATGGACACCATGCAGCGTTTGGCTGTTTACCTGTTGGGATTGGACCAAAAATCTCACCCCTGAAATCAAGCTGAATTCAGTGAATTCCAAGACTGCCGTCATTGCCTCTATAGAAAGTGCTTTTAGGTGTGTTTATATAGAAAAATTATAATAATATTAATAATTTAAAAAAAAACATGTTCATGTGGAGGCTTTATATTTGTCATATACAGCCATAATTTCTTTTGTTTGAGACATAGAGGATCTCCTGCAGTGTTTTGATTTTTTTTTGTCCTGGTATGTTTTATGTGTTTTTATAAATACATAACCAAATGCAACACACTGACTGACTGAAGGGCATATAGTCAGACAATATAAGCTTTATCATTTATCACGATATATCAGAAGACTTTGTTAGAAGCTAAGCAAGATTTATTGTTTTTAGTGAATGTTCCAAAAACTATGACATGCCTGGAAACTAACATCTTGTAGCCAGGAGAACATGGGTGTGTAAAAACATGCGTTTGTAAGCTTTATTTCCCTTGGCACAGACTTACAGAAGAACAAGCTGGATATTACTACTTACTTCTGAAAAGTATAAATCACAGATTACGTTTGTATTTTACACTGTAGTACAGTAAGAATTTTGACTTTATTTTTCTTGTTATTTTGTTGTTCAGATTTTTCCTTATTTTATTTATCCTGCGCTACATGCAGAAAGCAAACAACATAAAACATGAAAAAATAAATTTAGCAAAAACAGAGAAATTTCTGGAATACAATCTTTAACTAATAACAAACAGGTCCTAAGTTTGTGTTATCATCTTAGATATAATCTCAACCTCCCTGTCATTTTTCCTGTATATTTTTTGGCTTAGTAAGCTTTGGTGGTCTTTTTTTCATTATTTATTTGGTGCGCCAAAAAGGGAATACTTTGCTGTCATTCCTTATATATTGTACTTTTGCTTAAGAAACTGGAAAATACAGATTTCATCATAAATACTTTAGCTAAAACAACTAACAGAACTTAAAAGTAAATTTTCAGAACTTACCTGGAACTTTCTGAATCTTTCAGAGGACCTTCCCATCATGTATCAGGTACTCTCATTGATCTTCCATTGACATTTCTAGATACTTGAAGGAGCTCTCATGATTTTTTTTGACCATGTTTCTTCAGGAACATACAAGGTACTTTCTGGAGCTTTCGTGAGACTTACTGATTTCTTTCGTACATTTTACTGCAGACCTGTAGGAATTAGGCTTTATTGTGGGGTGACTTCTAACAAAACCTTGACTGGGTATTCCTGTAACTGTCCCAGAACTTTCATCAAACCTTTCAAATACAATTACCAGGTTCCATGAAAGTTTTGGAACCTGGAAAGTACCAAATTACAAGTCAGCTTCTAATACAGTAAGTTGGAAGAACCAAGTAATTTCTAGTACAGCAAATAGTATTTTTCAGGACAGTGTTTGGCAAGTTCGGAGAGGTTCCTGAATGTACTCTCTAAGATTAGGAAAGTATGGGCAGCATCATGCATTGCTATTATTCTTTGTAATTGTTTGGCATTGAGAGACTGTCATTCTATTTGATCACACATTTCTGTTCAGATTATACAATTTTAGAGATTAAGTTGTGCAAGCGTTGCCAGTGCAATTGTATTTGTTTCCTTCTTCTCCTTCTAAGAGTCCAGTGTATTGGCTAACCCAGTACTTGTGCAATGCCAGAACTACAGTACTTGAATGTGTTTGGGTTGGCAGTATTAACAGGATTCCCAGAGCTACAAGCGGTGTGAAGTCGACTTAAAAGAAGTGCTTCTGGGCGAAAACAAGAAACTAAATGCCTCATCCACACACAGGTATATCCATGGGGCACTGTTTCATGTTTTTGATATTTTCTGTGTAAATACCTATAAATATTTTTGAAGAGCTATTGAGCTGCACTGCACAGTGGTTTGCTTCTGTTTCCTGCTCTTGCATTGTTACTGTGAAGTTTACAACATGATTAAAGTGTGCAATAAAACAAAAAGGGACCACAGTTGTCTTTTTATGTGGATGCTGCTGGGGATGTGTGAAGTTTTATGCCCGAGGCGTAGCAAATTGCTGTCAGTGGTGGGGGCAGGACGTATGATGCTGTCCATGGTGCTGAAAAAACACAGCGACCACTCTGTTGATTTACAGATGCTCTGTCCATGGTGCTGCTGGTCCATCATATCACCATCAAAGGTTGAGTAATACTGCAGTGACAGAGACCAGCACCATGGACTATCTGTCCTTTTGATTCAATCAAAACAGAACCAGACAGAGCATTTTAGATTGACTTTAATAATTATGTGCCCCATCTGCAGTGCCATAGTAAGATGCAAATTACATAAAGTTGGGGGTATATTTTTTAAATGTCTATTATCAGATGTTTACTTGTTGATCCTGTTTTCTGCAGCAACAGAAAAATATATATGTTAAGAACTTCCGCCTTTTCCAATTCGGAGTAAAAAAGAAGACAAAACAAAAAACGATACTGTTTCTTTGCCAATAGAGGGAGCCAGTGGGCAGCTTTTCTGATTGAAAAAGAAGTACCGTCATAGCTCACTTGGTGGCGGTAGAGCTTGGTTAAGATGGCTACCTTGTTTACATCTGTGACGTGTTTTTGTTTTTTGTTGTCCTGAATTGACATCATAGCCGGAGATATACTTTTGCGTTTCGCAGTAAGTATTCTTTGTGACTTTCATTTAAGCTCAAGGTCAGACTTTAACTGGACTTCAATTTAATGAGGTAGCACGACAACACTACGAGCAATGCTTCCTCATTTTTGTAGACAGAAAGACACCTGTTGGCTCAAATTAAATCTGAATATTAAAAATAGGCAGAAAAGCCCTTAATAACCTACCCATGAGGTTGTGTACTAACAGAAAAAGTGAAGTTGTCAAATTATATGTGCACAGCTTTTTTGTAGGCTACATAATTTGTAAGAAAAGGTGAAAGTTCTCTTCAAACAGTCAGAAGTATCAACACATTTATGGATCACTCAAACTGAGTATTGGGTGTTGTTTACCGTCCACAGCTCACGGGCCATGTCCTCTCACCTCATTCAGAAGCAGCTTATCCTGCCTAGTAACAGCATCAAACGCCAATGTCCTGCCTCTATGGCAACAGAGAGCCACCCCTTCCTGCCCTGCCTGCGATCGATCTGAGGTACAGTATGTGTGTTTGGATCCTCAACCAAACCCCATTTTCACCTTCATCCTTATCCGTCACCTGGTAACTTGAATAGATGTTTCTTTAACACTTGTAAACAATATGTTAACAAAATTATTTAGCAAATGTTCAGCAGAAATACTTCAACATTTTGTGAGTAAATATTCAGTTCATCGTAAGGCAGGAATTGGAGGAAAATCTTGCTCCAAGAATAATGCACTTTAAGATGCCTGCCAACATATTTTGATTAGCTGTAGTATTAACAGATCCACTGAAATCCAGTCCCCCCTTATTGCTGTTTAAGTAGAAGCTGATGTTAGCGATGCAGCACAGCTAGCTGCTGCAGGAAGTAAAAAAGTAGCTGTTCAAAACTTGCATTACTTTGAACGATTGCTTATGGTACAAATGATATTGCTTGGCCACAAAATTAGCATTTGTTTTATTTAGTGGAGTAAAGGTGCATACAACTGCAGACCCAAGTCAAATAAACACAATTTTAATAAAATTTCTACGCAGACTGGAATTATTTAGTCTAGAGTTCAATGTTTTCCTTAATAATTAGAGATAATCAATAAAACAGTTCTTTAGTTTAGTGTCGACCAACGCCTAAGAATAAGATGCCAACTTACTGGAGCCAATATCAGTAAAACTGATTTGTGTCAGCCTTGCAGAAAGTTCTTAGACTCTGACTGTATCCACACAACAGGGAATTTATTTTTCATCTTACTTTAAAATAAGAGCCTCAAAAGGAATATAATAAAGAGTCGAGCTTGAAGCACAATGCAGTCATATCCGGGGGTCTTAATAATAGCATGGATTTATTACAAATAATAGTGTAGTATTTTACAAGAAGATCTCAGGATTACAGCAGTACATTCAGTGGATTTTAAACATCCGTGCCACTGCTTTAATACTGCAAAGTTGTTATATAAATAGTTTCAAAACTGAGAGAGCCTGTGTGTGAATGAGAGGGAGGTTGATGGAAGAGTTACAACATGGAAGAGAGTAAGTACCTGAGTTCAACCATCAAAGCACCAGGCAGTGGACCAGAGAGGTAAAGCAGAGTGCAGGCAGGGTGAAGTGACAGAAGAACAGCCGAGATTGTATTGAGAGAAACTAATCTTGTGGGCTTTCTAAATTTATTTAATATTTTAAATGAGGTTGGCTCAAAAATCTTCTAGAGGGCAGTGCGACAACAACAGCAAGGCTAGCTAAGTTGCGTACGGGAGACGTCTGGATACTTCCTGTGTGTTATGTCCTTTCCTTTGTTCTTCTTCTACTGCTAACCTTGTGGGGTCACTCACATGGCAAACACCATTTAACTGACTCCAGAGTAGAATATTTCCACAAACATACAGTACATTGCAAAGCAATGCTTTCATACTATTATGAAAGCAACCATATAGATGATCTGAAACTCTCTAGCTCTCTAATATACAGCAGCATTGGTATAAATATATATGGCTCTCTTTGGCAAAGTAGGTTTAGGCAGCTGAACATTGCCTTACCTCCATCTTCCTTCTGTAGATGCCTGTGTTGTAGTTTAATTTAAGCCCTTTGTATTGTGCCTGGTTGTATTTGGGAGAAAAGAACCTAATAAAGAAAGATGCTGAATGCAGTTCTACAAACTGAATAGTGCACACCTGTGTGTGCGTGTGCTTGTGTGTGTGTCTTATAAACTGAGATTAGATGTGCTTTCAAACGCTACTTCAGAAGCAGTCGTGTTTAACCCCCGTCCATCTCAATTGATGGCAGCGCTGTAGGCAAAATCACGTCTAGCTCAGATTCGCATTGATCAAAACAATTGCATCCCGTGGAGGATAACCGCACCAAAATGATTCGGGCGCGTGAGTTCGAGCAAGTTCTGCATCTATACGCATTGCTTGGTTCCGTTAGTTTGTTGTTATTGAGCTCCAGGCTGCACAATATTCTTCAGAGCATTACCTTTAAATTAGATTGATGTGATTCTATGCTTTAAGGGGTGACCAAGAGAAAAAAAAAGCGTAGAAGACCCATGACATGGCTGACATACACACAGGCCACAACACCTTGTTTTTCTTCTCAAGGTGATTGGTCAACCTGATTGGTTTTAGGAGTAGCTTCAATGAGAAATAGTGCCTCTATTTTTTTTGTTTTTTTTTTTAAGTCAACAACACACTTCATCTCAACCTGTGAGTTATTAAGACGGCTATGTAATACATACATACACACGTTTCTGTCAGTCTGAATGAGATTCGGGCACGTTAACGAAACGATGCTGGTGTTTGTGTGTCCATGGCGACAGAAGCAAACCTCCAGTCTGCTGTCAAGGTCAGACTGAGGCGCATCCTCTTGCGTCAAGAGCACCGGAGGAGAAATTAAACACCGAATCAATCGCCCTTGAACGGCGCGAGTTTGTCACACGAGGGTGCGAGCAGACGCCGCTCGTCTCTCTGTCTCGTGCGTGCGTCTGCGCGCCAGGAGCGATCACGGGTTAGCGCCTCAATTGCACGCGAGCGCCATTTTTTATTTATTTATTTTTTTTGTAGGATTTTTGCTCTGGTGGCTTAGTGGGAGATATCCAAAATGACGCTGTGACGTGCGCACCTTCTGCTCGAAAGAACAGACTGAAACAGGAGAGTGGCGCTGATGCACCTGGGCAGCTCTTCCCTCTGGGGAGTTTGTGGAGGCATGAAAGGTGCCACAAAAAAAAGAAAAAAAAATCCTTCACACTTGATTTAATCCATTGTTAGTTACTTAAAATTCTAACAAATATTGATGTGCTTTTATTATGTGTATATATTTAGAACCCACATGGCTACTAGGATTGTCAACAGAAAAACACTTTTGTAATCTAAGTTGGGACAGTTTTACAGAGGCAGACTCACAAGCCCCTTCCCCCCATTTGCAGCAATTTACTAACTGACGACTGACTATAAAAACTGAGATGTTGCAGGAAGTTTACGTCACTTTTAACATGGCAAGTTTTGCCTTTAAGGGGACCTTCTGACTGTCTTTAGTCACAATTACTACTAATTAATTTATTAATTTATTTATAATGTGGCGCTTTTGGCAGATGGAGACGGCTGCAAATGGAAGGAGAATCTTCCTCCCCTCCTCTCCCTCTCATTTCCTTCCTATTTTCATTCATTGCGCAATCAGTGGCATACACATATCTCCCTCATGCAGTGCCTGGCTCAGTCCCCATCCATCAAAAGACAGACTCACACATCTTCACACGGGGACAAACACGCGTTCTCGCTGCTTCCTCCCCCCCCACCTTTTGTTATCTAATTTTCTCCTAAATGCAGAAAAAACATTGCGAGCTCCCACTCATCTTTTTCCTATCACTGTCTCTCACATTGGGATTATGGTCATCTCTTTTCATACATGAGTAAACAGATTTGAAGGAGTTCCTTTTTTTCACCCATAGACACACACATACACGCACACACCCCTTCAAGTTAATATACAGCCATAAAAAAATAGAACGGAACCAAAACAGGCTTCCAACCTCCTCGCCACTCTCTCTCTTTTTCTCAGACACACTCACACACACACACACACACACATTCACACAGCAGGGAGAGGAGGATGAGGGAGAGAAAACCGGAGATGGAGAAGGCTTTGAAGCAGCCGCCTCCTCCCTCCAAACAGCACATCAGCAATCTCTCCATCGCTCTCTCTCCAGCCCTGACACACACACACTCACGCACACGCCTACAAGCAGGACGATTGCAATCACTCCGCACACATCCTCCCATCTGCTCTCTCCCACTTTTGCAATTGGTGGCTGCTAGACTCCCCAGCAGAGGCTGCAAGACGAGGCACCCCAGCACCTCCCTTTCCTCACCTCCCCTGACCTCCAACCCACACAGAGACACACACTTTTAGAGCTAATTCCATTATATATTCTTGACTGGAAGGAAGAGGGGTTGTCTTCTAATTGCTTTCTTATCCCCCTGAGTCCCCCTCACTGTTCCTCCTTTCCCTTCTCCCCTCTCTCTCCTCCTTTTCCCCTCCTTTGAGCCCGCCCCTTACCCTACGTGCACTCAACATGGCAGCAGACAAGCAGAGGAGTGAGGCAAGCTAGAGCGCCAGAGAAAAAGAGAGAAAGAGGAAGAGAGAGAGAGAGAGGCAGGAAGCCTGCTGCTGTCAGGGAATATTGGTGCCATTTTCAGCATCGCAGGGTGAAAGGATTGAGCCTCGCCGCCGTACGCTTGGCTCGGCTCGCCTCTGCTCGGCTCGCCTCTGCTCAGATCGGCTGAACAAGAGGGCTTTAGGAGGGAGAACTACAAAAAGGAGGAGAGAACGGCTGACCCCCGCCCCTTACCCCTACACAGGTACAGAGCTCTCACCTGTCATTTGTTTCCAAACGTTGTTGGGGAAGGCAGCGGGATGCAGATGGAAGTGAGGGCAGTGAATGCAAAAAAAAAAAAAAAAAAAAAGGGGGTGTGTGTGTCTGTCTTGCTGTCTGTCTGCGTGTACATCTGCAAGCCAAATAGAGGACAGCTGGCTCTCTCCTGGGACTGCGTTCTATTTTCATTTTGCTGGGGCAGAGCATTTGCCTCCCACACGAATACAAACACACACACACACACACACACATCCAAACATACACTCCTCGACACCTGCCTCGACCTTGTTTTCCTCCAGCATCTGTTCAAACAACCAGCATGGAAAAGCAGCTCTATAAACACATGAATGTGGGAAGGATGCGAGCTTTTAAGCCTCAACTCTTCCCTTGCAGCAGTCGGCATCTCGAGCGTGTGTTACGTAGCCTCATAACACGGCTCTATAAGTTAGAGCAGGGATGTGTCATAGCATGGCTGTTTACTCTGACCATTGCATAAGCAGGGATCTGACACACACCCACATGCATGGGGTGTGTGTGTGTGAGTGAATATATTTCTTTATGGTGTGTATTTCTCTTGCTTGCTTTTGAGGAGTTTCTCTGGCTTGCATGCTATTTTTAGTACAGCATGGTCTTACATGTTTTGCCCCTTTGCATACGATTTGACTCATACAATTTTTTTTTTTTTTTTTGCAAAAACCCACTTCGGATGCAGCTTTTATTACTATAGTGGCATAAAAAAAAATCTGCACTGAGACTGTCACCGCTGACTGAAAGTGATGCTGCCCCACAGCCTCACTGACCCGGAGGAGACAGGAAAGGAGAGGATCCGAGAGGGGGAGAGATGGATGGAAAGAAAGAGGTGTGACGGAGAGGGAGAGTAAATAAAGCTGGAAGGGAGGTGGAGAACATGTGAGAGCGTGTGGGTGCGCAGCGCAACAGGGAGAAGGGGAGGTGACGGCCGAGATAACGCAGAGAGAGGGTGCATAGAGAAGCGTCTGGGAGAGAAAACGGGTGAGATAGTGTTTGTGTGTGTGTGTCCTGGAAAAGCGGAATTAGGCAATACTGGTGTATCTCTATATAATATATACTGCTTACAGATAATAAAATAATGATATTTTAAATTTGAGTATTGCATAAGAATGATATAAAAGGGATTTTTAATGCTGAAATTCAGCATTGAGGCCTATGCAATCAGTCACTGGCAAGGACGGTTGGACACCAAAGGTCATCGCTGATGAAGCTCGCTACGTTCGGAGCATTGTATCCAAGAATAGTAATGAAAAGTTTAGTGGTAGGAAAAACTGTAGCGCTCAAGCAATAAAGAGTCTTTTGGAAATCAAGATCCCGGGATCTGGAGGCAGAGTGAAGGAACGCAGGAACCAAAATTGGAGATGTGGGTGATGATATAGGGAGGCCAGCTTCTTTCTGTTGAAAAGCTTTATGGAGATGCTGGTTTCCAATATGACGCACCACAGCGAAAACTATCAATGTCTGGTTTAATATCCATGATATAACTCTGCTTGACTAGCAAGCAAACTACACGGACCTAGACCTCATAAAGAATCTTTTGAGTATTCTCAAGAGGAATATCAGCGTCAGCAGTGCCGCAGGCTGAACGCCTCCATGCCACACTGCATTGATTCAGTAATTAATGCAAGACAAGCATCTAGTATTGAGTCCATATGGTGGTCGTCACTGCAGGCCAACACTTCTATCATAAAAATCCACTTATTACTTGTGTAATATTCAAGTTTTCGGAAAATGTGGAGTTTTAATAAACTCTAACCCACATCCATCAAAAATGAAGAGAAATAAATACGTGAAATTCTCCCTGTGGAGCAAATCTGTATATTTGAGTTTCAATTGTTGAATTGGATTACTGGGATAAATCAGCCTTTCAACTGTATTCTGATAAACGGAGAGGCACCTATATGAATGGAGGTGTGTTTTGGTGTAAAATAAAGCACAATAATGGCAGAAAATATCACCTTTTCGCTATTGTTTCGCGTGCAGCTGATGGTGGAGAGAGTGTGTTTCTTAGAGATACGTGGAGCAAAGTTTGGTGTGTCAAAAGAGGCCGATAAGACACCAAATGCACAATCACAGATACAGGCCACAACATCAAAATGCAGAGGAGCGCCCAACTTCACCTCCCTCCTGCATGATGCAACACAATGAAAGGAAGCGTCACCGAGATGGGGAGGAGAGTTGGAAAAAGCAGAGAGCGGGTGTTTTTTGTTGTTGTTTGTCTCTCAGGTGGTCAGTAAAAGACATGCTGAAATTGGAAACATGCAGTTGTGTTGAAATGAAAAGCGAAGGCTGCCCTCTGTGCTTCTCTCCTCTTCCGCCTCCTCTTCCTTCCATCCTCCTTTCCGCTCCTCTGTTCCAGATCAAAACAAATACACGAGGAAGGGAAAATCAGCTTCTTTTCTTTAAGGCCCCAGCACCCAGTTGTCGTCTCTCCTCTTTACACCTAATCTCCCCGCCTGTCCATGTATCTGCACCTGCATTTAGATCTGCTTGCTCCATTGCTTTTGCATCAATTATAACCAAGTTCTCCGTTTGTGTCTGTGTGTTTCTAAGCAACACACTATAAGCCCCCAAGTGCCCATGTAATTGCCCAGATGGCTCATGGTCATCTTTTTGGGCTTGTTATTAGGCAAACGGAGAGATAGACGGAACAAAAAAATGGGAAAAAATAAAAAACTGTTTGTCCCTCATTAGAGAAAAGTGCCACAAACACAAACGGGTAACAGCACATCCATGTATGACTCACAGCCTTTCATTGTTATTCATGGTTGCTGACAATTTGTGTTTCCTTTTTACAAACGGGTTCCCTAAAACCATCGCTCTTTAGGTGTTAGTAAATTATCTCCGCTGATTTTGTGATGCAAACGAAACCGAGCTGCTCCCTTTCAGCTTAGTGTGTGCAAAGAGATGTGTGAACTTTCTGAGGGCTGCAGAGGGTGGAAAACAGTGTGTGCTAATTTCGCCCAGAGACCGGCAGCCTCAATTTATTAAACTTCTCAACGTATTTGCTACGCTGCAAAACCTGGTAAATGACCCCATTTGGTAATCCGGGCTTCTGCATGCTGCAGTGGGTTTGTGCTTTGAATTTCTGTCCAGAAAGCAGCACAACGAGGGCTTATAGTTTCTGCAAGCAGAAGGAAGATAATGTGAAACAAATCAATTAGCCAGTGATGTCTTTAGCTTTCTCACATGTTGTCACGTTTCCTCAACAAAACAAACTAATAATGCACGATTGTCAAGTTGAAAAAACCAATATGACTTTCAGTATTTTTACAGCTAAAGATCTAAAACGTCCAATATGTATTTGTTTTTAGCTCCTACCCTTGTTATGATACCCTAAATAAAATCCGGTTAAGTGAATCGCCATTATACGTTACTAAATACAGTCAACCTGTGCATAATTTTATATCTGGACACAAACAGGTATTCTCTGAAAGCCTCAGATGTTAGAGAAGACTAGGTCACTAACAGCATCATCAGACCACAGAAGACAGGTCAGGGAGAACGTTGTAGAGAAGTTTAAAGCAGGTTAGCAAACAAGACGTCAATAGCAACCCAGTAGCTATCCACAGCTCAGGAAGGAAAAACTATTTTTCACGGTCTTCTCAAGTTTGACCCATTAAACTGATAAGAAGTTTGCACAGAAAGCAGATGCCCCAGAAAACTAGTGCTTCACATCATCCTTACCCAAAGTGAAACATGGTGTGGCAGCATCATGCTTTGGGGTTGCTTTTTTTCTCCAAGGAAAAAAGGGCTGATGATAAAATGACGATAAACTTGTCACATGGGTGTACTTGGTATTCATTTAGAAGTACACACTACAGAGAACTGCAAGTTTGATTCATGTCACACCTAAAGCGAGAAAACAAAGGCTCAAGGCTAGACTTAGACTGATGCTTTTAATACCAACATCACAACTCAGACTTGCAGTCTGAGTTGCTCAACTTGGAATAAAGTTCTTCTTTCAAGCAATCTGGATTTGAGCATGTGATGAAGGTTGTCCGCTGGGAGTAATCTGTACAAATGACTTTCTACAATGGAAGATACACCACACTTTTCAGATTTTGTCCAAAAATCACAAACTCTCAGCCTATTACTTAAAATCCCAGTAAAATACAAGAAAGTTTTTGGTTGCATTGTTAATTTTGCAAGGCGCTGCGGCTTGCATAATCACACGGCAGCTTATGTGTTTATGAAAAATAACGCAGCACTTCAAAACTGCCAACACGAAAGTGTTTTTGTCGCTTCATTGTGAACTACAAGCAAAAGTGTAAACACATGGTGTTGGCAACACGACGTCGCAACCAAAGCCCAAACACAAGGACAGACCGAGAGAGATCTTGGTCTCTCGTCATCTCAGACGCTTGGCCTCCATCTTTATGAGCTTCCTAAGAACACAAGGTTTATATCCGGGGCCTCAGATCGGATGCAGTGTGACAGAGCGGGTACATGCTGTTCCAGTGAACAGAATGCTATCTCTGCTAACCTAGATCTGATTACATACAGTTGCCCCTTCTCACACACACGCGCGCGCACCCAGGTCATGTTTGTGTGCATCTGGCCCACACTTGGGCCATAATGCAGTTTGCAGGTAATATGTTTTTATTGGAGTATCCCGGGCAGTGTCAGCGCAGTGTGTTTGTTGAGTGATGGCCGATGTGTTCCCCTCTGCGAGAGGAGAGGGAAGGAAGGGGGAGAGGAAGAGCAAGAGGTTACTGCAGGGGAGAGAAAGCGGAGGAAGAGGAGGAGGAGAAGGAGGAGGAGAAAGAGGATGGGAGAAAGGCTCATCTGTATGCTGGTTACTGTGAGCTGCTTGTTTGATCTTGAGGGAGTACTTAGTGCTGGATGGCGGGATGCTGCAGAGTATGGGAGGCAAAAATAAGCTTCCTGCATCAATGTGTATGGTTCAGTGTGTGTATGCGTGTGTGTGCAATTAGGTGTGAGGTGTTGGGTGCAGTACTTTGCTCATTAAAAGGATCTGGCTGGTGTCCAGCTCTGTGCAGTTCATCAACTGTCCTTCACGTCCCTCACCGTCTTCCTCCTCTTTCCTCTCCTCCGAGTTGTTTTCTACCTCTTCATCGTCTCATCCCAGCCTCACTGCATCAAAACAATGCTTTACATCGCGGCTGCTGATAGACAGAATTAGGAGGAGGCTGGTGGGGGGGTGAAGGATGGAGGGGTGTCGAGGGGCGGTGGTGGGCCATCTTTCATCGCTGATGAGTATTTGATCACATGTGTCTCATTAGAGAGGAATAAATAATACTTGTAAAAGATCAGTAATCAACACATTTAGTGTGTATCCATGCTAATAAGTGTCGGCACGAGGCCTTAAAGGCACCTCACGTGTGACTGTGAGCACTAAATTTTGTAAAACAGTGTTTCCATGAGAATGACAGCTTGTTAGCAGGATGCTGGGTTTGGAACTTGCTAAATGTTCAAATGGAAAAGTCTGTATACATCACACGTGAAAAACAACACATACAGGTGTGTGTTAATGGCTCAATGCTGCGTGTGTGCTTTCCTGTGAGGAAATACATAATCACAGGAGGAACAAGGGGCAATGATGCACCTGAAGGCAGTGACATCACTCGCACTCCCCTTTTTTTCTACAGTGTGAAGAATTGTATCTGTGTTTTTTTTAAAGGTTTTTGGTCAAATTTTGCATATGTAGGACACATCCAGTTGGCTGTACAGCTGTCAGCGCCAAGCGAGGCTGTAATTATAGTAATCTAGTAATTTTAGAGTGTGTTTTAAGGTACTTAAGTGTGAACACATCAATGTGTGGGAGAGTGCAGGGAAATGAGAGCAGCAGCTGGTTAGCTTTATCAAAGAGAAATGGCACCAAAAGCGAGAATTCAGAGACCAAAAAAAATACATCATTTCAAAGTGGAGATGCACTGACCAGAGTTTTTCCTTGGCAAATTTCTAAAAAAATATTTTTATAAGGTCTAGAAAACATAAAAGAGTCTATTCAAAATGTGCCACAGGTTTGTTAGAGATCAGTTTAAAATCCAACAGAAAATAAAGGAATTACAAGATTATTTCCATTTATCTGCCAAATCTTATTTTTTTTAAGCACACACTAAATCAGTTTATAAGAGTACATTCCACTGGTCAGTGCAAAACACTGACTGGACTGAGAAAAATTGTATGTCTCAATTTTAGTAGATCTGAATAATAATTAAGAATAAAAAAATATATTTTTACTATTTTGTGTGAATATCACCTGGGAGAGGCAAAGGAAACATCTTATTTTATTTTATCTTACTGTGCTCTGTTTGTTTTTTTAAATGTTATGTTTAGTTAGGTTTTTTTTTTATTAAAATGCCATTGATACTATTTATCTTTGTACCTGGTTTTTTAGTATTATTTTAGATTACATTTGATTCGTTATAGACTTTCTATTTTGTCATTCTAATTTAAGAGTTTAATAATTCAAAAAATGTAACGTTCTACATCTGGTGTGTTCTCATTTCTAAGTACATTTATTCATTTCGGACATTTTAATATAGTTGTTTAACTTGTTAGATTTTAAAGTCTCATTGATTGACTGAAAATGGGTCAATTAAAATCTTTTGCCTATTGACTGGTGCAGTTATTGTTTTCCCCTTCCATGCATAAATGACCCAAATTTTGTTTAATTCTTCTTTATTTCACCTTTGTCAATTTTCATTGTTTCTAAGCATAAACGTTTTAGTTTTTCATCTGTTCCTTTAGGAAGAGAACTTGCAATTAGACTGAAATGTGTATGTGACAAACAAATAAACAATACTAAATATGTGACATTACTAGTATGTCCCAGTCCTTTTCTCAAGTAAAATTTATTGTTGTTCCTTCTTGGCTGTTTTGGATCTTTCACCTTGTGGTCGTTAGTTGTATTGCACCTTCCTGTGGTTTTTCTGTGAATAGTTTGACACACATTATACACAAATTGTCAGACATGCAGATTTTCACATGCTTGTTGAAAAGAACAACAAATAGTTGGGTATAAAAACCGAAGCTCACAGGCAGAATGTGTGATGGGACCAGGCGTTTGTTTTGGAAGCAGACACTGTCACTTGCTTCTCCCCTGTGCTCTGATCAGTGGCAGCAGCAGCACTTTGAAAACTTTTCTACCCATCTTCCTACCCTCTTGCGACTTCAAACAGCTGCTGCGGTTACATAACGCAGCATTAAGAACAAGCCAGAGAAAAGATAAAAGGAGCAACGAGAGAGAAATGTTGAAGAACGTGACATACAAAAAAAAAACATCCTCTCTCTCACATTCCTCACCTGATCAGTCACTTCTGATGACTGACAAACATCAAGTTGCTAAAAACTATTTCACTTTGTATTGTCTTTGAGAATGATTCTTCCAATTTTATCATTGCTAAATTTAGGAAAACCTGCCAATGACAAAAGATGATGAGATTTGAACTTTCTTTTATTAATTAAAAGTTTAAGAATAAAAGGGAATTTGACTGTCCAGTTATTGTGGACAAATTCATCTTTTACAAATGTGAACATTTCTACACTCTTTATCTTAGGTACGTATGAATTCTATGTTTTAGTTGTAGTGGTTTTGCTTATTGCAGATAGATTTAAGACATTCTCTGAAATAATAATTTAAGATGCAGCAGACTGTTTTTGATTTTGATTTCTTATTTTCCATCATAACCTCCAAGCTACACATGGGTAGTGGAAGCACATCCTATCTGGCTGATCTGAAGTTGTTTTGCAAAGAAGAATTTTTACACTTATCAGATGTTTGATGCTTAGAGTTGGTACGGACATACATTAAAAGGTTTGCAGCTGTAAATGCAGAAGAAACTGATTGTACAAGATGCTGAGTGAAATGCTTGTATTTTTCCTCCAAAGATATTAACTTTAATTTTAATCTTAAACCTTAAAAAATGACAAAAGCCTTCTTTAAAAGTTGGAGGTAGTTTTGCACAAAATGTCATGATCTTGATCGGCTATTACTGTAAAAATACAAAGTGTATTTACTATTTGAGGAGAATAATTTATATCTTTTGAAGCAGAGCCGGCCCAAGTCATGAGCAATCTAATCAGCTACTTAGGGCTCCAACAAACCAACAGAAGTGGCCAAAAGATCAGTAAAATTACGCCACAAATAAGAGGTATACGTACTTATAAATATTTTTCACGGATGATGAATCAGTGGTAATAATGTGTGTGACGCTTGATTTTCAATAATGAATATTTTTACTGCTTCAAGTATTGTTGCGATACCCTGAAAATGAAATCTGGTTTTTGGCCAGCTTTGCAGGCCAGCATGTGAGCATTTCCTTCAATCCTTGTGTACGTGACAGCTCCTCCTGTGATTTGCTTGTGTCTGTGCTGCAAAGTGAGTTTCCTGCCTGTGAATTAGCTTCCATAGCAACCGGTGGCACACAGTAAGCCAGCCAGGTGGTGAAACCAATGAACGCTGCTCTGCATGTGGGATCTGGAAGTGAGCAACGGCCCGATGCCAGATGTGCATATAGCAGCCTTGCTGGCATGCTGATAGGGTTTGACAATATGGTGTTGCTGTGGTGATAGAAGGGAAGCTGGATTGAAATTTGGGCAGCGGACAATATAAATAAACAGCTGCCAGTGTGATAATGGGGTCTCTCTCTGTCTGACACTGCTTCGGCTTGTTTTGCTACCGTTTCTCGCCCTGCATTGCTATTTTAGCTCACTTCTGTTTACAGTCATGTAAAAATCAAATTGCCCCCCTGCAGATTTCTTCTCTTTCTGCAATTTATCAAATATAGTTTCAGATTATCAAATAAATTTCAGTATTGGATAAAGTAAATGCAGAAAAAAAAATTTAACCATGATTTAAATTGTTATGTGAACAAAACTTGACCCAGGTGGAAAAGTTATCACTCTCCAAACATAACATCTATAATCACATATAAACTTAGGCCACCTCTTCTTTGCCTAATTTTTTTTTTTTTCAAATTTAGCTACATTAGAAGGTTTATGAGCATGAACAACCTGTTTAACGTCGTGTCGCCACAGTATCTCAATCTGATTTATGTCCAGACTTTAAGTGTCACAGTCCAAACCCTTTGGTGTTGTTGCTGCTGTTGCTACAGTTTCAATCATTTAGAGGTGGACTTGTTGGTGCTTGTCAGATCATTTTCCTTCTGCATTTTTTAAATGCGATTATGAGATTATGGCAAGTCGTCCTGATCACGAAGAGGCAAAGCAGCCCCGGGTCACCACTACCGCCACCATGTTTCACTGTCAGGTTATTTCTGAATTGCTGGGTTAGTTTTAAACTACACATTACTAGAAGCTAATTTTCCACAAAAAAAAAAGTTCCACTTTTGTGTCATCAGATTTTTATAATGCTCTTCGGAACATGTTGGACTGACCTTTGTTCTTTTGGTCAACAGTGGTTTTGACCCTGGAAAACAGATGCTTTTTTTTTTTTTGCTTTCTTATTATTGAACCATGCACACCAGTGTAACTGAGGAAAGAGAGCTATGAAATGTTTTAGCAGATGAGTCGTCCATGCACTCTTGGAATAATTCTGGTAGACTATCCACTCCAGGAAATGTTCACCATTGTTCAATGTGCTCTTTTGTTTGTGGACAATAGCCATGACTGTGGTTTGGGGGACCGACCAAGCCTCATAGCTGCAGTGTGTAATTTCATAAAACATGTTTTTTTTACATATACTTTAAATGCTCACTGTATTGTGACAGTATAACATGAGATAGATCATCTGTGAAAAGATCAATCTCTTCTGCTGTCTCTCTGTGGTCCTACTGCCATCTGCAGAAATACACAACTTGGTCAAAAACAACCAATCAGAGCCAGGAGGAGTGTCATCACATGGTCAGTGATGCTTGTGTACACCATGTGAAGACCCTCCTCCTGGCTCTGATTGGTTGTTTATGACCGAGCTGTGTATTTCTGCAGATGGCAGTGCAGGGAGGAGGCAGAGGAGTTTGATTTTCTCACAGATTATCTGTCTCATACAGTACTGCCAGGACATAGTAATTATTTTAACAAATATATTAAAAAAATGTTTTTCATAAAAGCTACTTTTAAACATGGTTTTCTGACCATACTGTACAATTCCACATAGGACATGGTTAGGTTTCATCTTAAATCAAACTGTATCGTATTTATTCAAGTCATGTTTACCTGAAATTATTTTATTTCTGAAACGCTTAAGTTTGACAAAAAAGCGAATGATGCAAGAAACTGGCAAAGAGGCAAATCATTTTTCAAAACTCTGCAAACTTGTGCTTAAAACCTTGTCCTTATCTGTTTTTCTTTCCCTCCTTGTTTTCTTTCTCATCTATTCTCTTCATGACTCTCTGAGGAAAAGGTTGCCACACTGCGGAGGTAGATGCAGAGCGGGGGCAGAGGAGTTTTTCATTTGTTTGATTTTTATTTTTTAATCAGTTATTATGAAGGCTGCCTCTTTACCTTGGGCTTCCAGAATAATCACCCTCGCACATACACACTCGCTTTTGACGTCAAACACGAAGAACTAACCATCTCCCATAAGCTGGACCCGGTGTTCAGCAAATCACATAATGAGCTGTGTTGATTCAGTCAAACTTTCTCTTACAAGGAACAAAGCAAAATATGAAAAAATATGTAAACAAAGCAATCACTCCAAACACGTCAGAGGCGGACCTGCATTCGCATCCCCAGGAGGGATGTTCAGTCACCTAGATGGAGAACTGAACAGAGTGTGTTTGGGATCTGGCTAATTGCTGATGTTCTCATGCAGAGAAAACATGAGAGAGATGCTAATAACCTCTTCCTTTCCGCCTCACATGTCCATCGACTGACCGAGCCGTAGTCATGGTAGCCGGGAGGAGAATACACACATATACATACACACAACTGCACGCACAAACCACCTGAGGCTTAAACGGATAAGCCTGGGCCGAATTTTCAAATTTAATTAGAATTTTGATACGATCAATTATCAGAGTCTTTACAATATATTTCCACCTCACTAAGCAAAACATAATGAATACCTTTCTTTATTTTTGAGTCAGAACAAGCAGCAACGCAGAGGTATAAAAAGGAGGGGGGGGGACTGCCCAATGTAGCAGTTGTGTCTGTGTTAGGCTTTAGCTCTCATGTTTACCCATGCAAACAGAATCAGGATCAAGACCCAAATCACGATGCAAAAAGTCCACCTTAAGCCTGGATTTTCATGTATGCACACTCCTGCATTCCTCCTCTTACATTCACCTGTGAACTCAAGCAGAAGCAGCGACTCTCACCTACACAGGCCACACAGCAATGCATACTAAAAAGACCAGGGGAGAAAGAGGGGCAAAGAGCACCGGGAGATGGAGTGAAGGATAGATGGATGAAGGTGGAGAGGCCAGCGACAGGGTTTCGTCGAGCTGGAGAGATCTGTAATGAGATCTCTGTGAGTCAGACAGGATGCTGCATGCATATCCTGCACGGATAAGAGACGGGCAGCAGAGAATGTATTAGAATACATTAGCCTAGCTGGCTAATAACAAAATCTGTGTCGATCTTATTAACATGAGGCAACATCTAGCGCAATGGCACACATCGATCACCCTAAAAAGTAACCGAGACGGTAATCGGGGTGGTGGGACTACTTTGGGCTGGTAACACTTTGCAGCTACCTAAGCAGTTTTCCCCTTCAGCGTTAAATTAGAAGAGGTAAGCGCTGACCCGGAGTTGCTTTTAGCGCGTTAGCTTATATCAGAGAGTGAGTCACGAGCTTCACCAGGAGAAGCCGCGGCACAAATTTAAACATCAGAGCAGTCAACAAACCCTGGGCTATCTCTGTGGCGATATTTATTCATGTGGTTCGACACCCACGCACACACGTACACGCACACACAGACGCACCAACTAAAGAGGCACATCTTCTGCGTATATAAAAACTGAAGCAGAAAAGCAAGTGTACAAAATGTATCCAGTACAGGACTGAAAAAAATATTGTAGTGATTCCATGTATCGTGTCATCTACTGTACAATAACAAAATCTAACTAGATCAATGCACCTCATAGATCTGAAGCTCCAGTTCATATTTTCCATTTCATCCCAGTCAAAACATTGTCGTCACGTCCCGTTTTTGCAGTGCCGTTGGTGTGTTTCGAACACCAGCCGATCTTTATTCTGAAGCCTTCAAAAACATCTCTTGGTGTTTAAAATAGTCTAAATTTATTAGGATGGTGATATTGAGGCTTCTGTTTCCACAGATATTGTGACAAATCATCAGTTTGTGGCTTGGATTATCCACAAGTCAGCTATAGCAGATTGCAACCAGAAATCAGGTTTGCAGTGGGGGTCAACAGGGCTGACCTTTGTTCTCTCAAGGACTCGTAAACATCAAGGGTCAGAAAAAGGACCAACTAGCATCTCTGCAGACTCCACACATCCTGGACACAAATTCTTCCAAATTTTACCTTTAGATCTGCACCATAGAGCGCTATTTGCCTAAACCATCCATCACAGAGACAGTTTATTTCTCCAGGTTGTCTCTCTGCTGAACACAATGAATACCTTACAGCCTGAGTAGTCAGATGTTCTGCTGTGAAACTAAATAAGCATTATTGCATTGTCACAGCAATCTTTTTATTCTTCTTTTTATGTATATAAAAAATGGCTGAAAATACAATTACAGTCTGCTCTTTTATCCTTCTTCTATTTCCATTAAAGTTTATATATTCATACGTAATGTCTGTGCTGTGGGGACTTGCAAACCAAAAAAATATAATTTTTTTTTTGTTTGTTCACAAACAACCTTGGCTGATTAAAAATGTTCAATGAAATTTCCAACTATAAATTTTATCTTAATTTGATCAATTAGATCTAAACCTGGACAACTTCAAAGATCAATTAAAAGGTTTTGTTCTCTAAAGAAGGCATGGCCTGAAAACTATTAAAGTTGCTAAATATAGCCATCTCCCAGAGGGACAGCCTCTAAACCCTTTTTAAGCATCGTGTTGACCGCTGTTTCTACCCTTTCAGCTTCAAACTGAAAACATAGCTCACCACAGCACCTGCTGCACATAGACGTCAGTGTTATTGGAGATCTATTGGTGTGCTTTCCAAAGCTCTGGAAATGGATTTCCTTTTTTTTCCTTACCTGGCACCCTCTAGGCTCTGTTGATCTGTAACAAGTAGACTTTCCTTGCTCACTGTTTAAAACGAGTAAGGAAGGTAGGTTTTAAAGCCTCACCTTGGAGATAAATGGGACTCCTTCTGACTCTTCCTCATGTAATTGTCTTCCCTGCACCACTTCCTTTCTGTTTCTAGCCTGCAACAGATCCATCTTTCCTCGTGGCAATCTGCTTCCACCCTTCCGACTCATTCCTTGCTTCTTTTTGAGTCATCCCGTTCTCCCCCCCTGCCTTCTCCCTCAGAGGCTCCGTTTTCCACTGTTTCTGTCTGCCTCTTCCTTGACCCAACTTCTCCTCCCCAGCTCCCTTTCCTTTAACCTTTTATGCTCTCCACTGCTCTTCTGGTGTGCACAGATGCCACTCTTTCTCTTTCTTGCAGCGTGTCTCTCCGTTTTACTCCGTCAACATCCGACCCCATGCCTCCTCCCTCTCGCTCCTACCCCTTCTGCCTCTTCCTCTCTGTTTTACCCCCTCCTGCTTTTTTTCTATCTTCATCTTACATCTGCTGTTCTAACGCCAATCTTCTTCCCCTTTTGGTATGCTCCCCTTTAGAGTATTACGCCACATTATTTGGTCTGCTCTCCTTTTTTTTCCATTATTCATCATTCTCGGATATCTCTCTTTCTCTCTCCTGCATGGCGCATAATTACACATTCCCGTCTCAGCGGAGTTTACAAATTCACATTCCTTCTCCTCGTTAATATATTCATTCTGCATTATGTCATTATTACAGTTGATAGTTGAGGTGCATCCGTCGGAGGAGCCAGCGCTTTCTTAGGAAATCGAAATGCGTCATTCAGAATTTAGCAGCTGATTTCTCTCCTTTTTGGGAAAAATGTTGGCCGATTTTAGCCAATTCCAGTTTCTCTTTGGGAACTTAAATTTAAACAAAGACTATTTGAGATATTTTTTTTGTTGTTCAGTTTTTTAGATTAATAGCAGAGATTATGTGGGAAAGGAAGGATTGAAAAACATTTACTTCACAGTGTAGACATTTTCACTGGTCTTCAGCGTCTTAAATTAGCAATTCTCTAGAAAAAGGATCTCCATTTTCTAAAGAATGGAGATTCTTACCTTGACTCGGCCAATGTTTTCCAGATCCAGCCTGTTTCAGGTTGAAACCTCAAAAGGATAAAGAACGTTTTTGTTGCACCCTGTCCTGCCTTCTTGTTATCTGCTAAAGTAGCACTCTCTCACAGCCTGATTGAACTACAGACATGTCTGAACGTATAGAAAATATTTTTGCCTTTTAAATAGTTCCTCATTGTTCTCTTCTTCATCTGATTCCATTTTAAAAACCTCACTGATGCACAAAATAGCTACCACCAAGTAATTCTTCCTGCAGTAACGACATCCACACCAAAGTTTGTTTCTGTTATCGAACCTGGTTGCATGTACACCAGGTGCATTTGGAAATTTTTTTTATAGTTTTAGGTTTCTGACTAGTCTGATGAAGCTCAGGGTTTTCTAGTTTAAAAGCCGCAAACTTTTTGGTTTGTCCCTCACAGGAAATATTTGGTATGGTCACATTAGAAGTATTCAAAGGGTTAAAAAAAAAATGTAAATGACCTTCTATATTCATGGTGTTTTCTAATCAACTTCCCGTAAATGGTTGGAACTGAAGTAAATCAGAATTTTCTGTTGTTTTACCACCCAGCCTCTTATGTTTGTTGCATCCTTAATGTTCATTATTAATAAGGAGCCACCATTGTTCCATGGATAATTCATTGTCATGCATGGCAGCGGCATCCATGTGTTTGATTGTGCGTGCACAAGCTATGAGCGTCCATGTCCACCACAGCAGGCGACCAGATGCAGAAATCTTACAAAAGAGGAAGAATCTTTTTCTTTCCTTTCCTCATCTCTTGCTCTCTCTTCCCCCTCTATTTTTATCCGCTTTGCACCCCACGCTGCCACCATCGCCCTCCTTCAGTCTGTCTCACTCTCTCGGTGTCTATGTCCTTCGGTGTCTGCAGCCAGCTGTGTCTTCGGGCCATTAGAGCCGCCCACCCCAGCTCCTCCCCCAAGCCCCCGTTTCCATCCATTTTCCCCATCACTGATTCCCCCAGCAGACCTCTCTCCCTCCCCCCATCTCGCTCTGAATCCTCCACCACCCATCACACTCCTCTGTCCCTCTGACCACCGGGGCTCCATTGTCACAGCAGCTGCTGATTGCAGCCTCACCTTCGGTCCAGCTCTCGCCACTGCACCAAATCAAACATCTGGGTGCGGATGCGCGTGTGAATTTACAAAGAGATTAAAGGAAATGCGCCACAAATCCACCATCAAACACAGATTTCTTTCTCTATTTCTTTCTGTTTGTCAGAACACAGCATCTCCACATCGCGCTCTTGGAAGCTTCACACACCTC
This sequence comes from Xiphophorus couchianus, assembly GCF_001444195.1. NCBI lineage: Eukaryota > Metazoa > Chordata > Actinopteri > Cyprinodontiformes > Poeciliidae > Xiphophorus > Xiphophorus couchianus. The sequence goes on along the minus strand of NC_040243.1, from coordinate 13,691,687 downwards.
CATAAACTGTCAATTCCACACAGTCAGCATCCTTTCCGTTATGTTTATGTAAACATCTCATTGTGCTGCTCGCCTCTTGCGGCTGCCTTTCCGTTATGGAAAGTTATTGCACTGCATAATGTAGCACCATTTACTTTTCTGCGCAGCCACCCCAACGCACTCATCATAATAAAACCGTGATTGATCCAGTTCCTCGGTGGCTTACTGATGCTTAGATAATCTTGGGCTTTCAGACACAGCCAAGCAGAGCGAAGGCTGCCTTTCAGAAAATTGGCCGTTGCATATCCAGTGAATCTGTGTGGTCAGCAAGAGAGAGTCAAAGACGATCAAAAAAAAAAGTTTAATAAGATCACAGCATGCAACTATGGATCTTTAATGTTTGATAATTCAAGGGAATGGTTGTACCGTGCAGTAGTTTTAAGACCCCTCTTTTTTGTTTTCTACATTTCTTTCAAGAAGGAGTCAGACTTTCTCACAACCGTTCAAAGTTTTTGCTGGCCTTCTGAAGGTCTTTCACTTTTTTTCTTGGATTTGCTTTATCACACATTTTCTGACCTGTCCTTGTACCTCACAGTGGCAGCTCCCTGTGCAGTCTCTGCTTTTAAAAATAGGAATAGCGGACTAGTGGGACAAATTCAGCATAGACCTCACCCAGCAGGACTCAGGGTCATTCTTCAGTGGACATGGGATGCCACATTGTTGGAGCTCTCTGGTTGGATTCCCTCTAAACACAAGGAAGGGATAAACTGATGCTAGTGCTAGCTGGGGACCATTTTGTTTCAGCTTTCACCACCAAAAGCAGCAACTCAGGCACCAAAACACTGGTGCTTACTCATCATAGTTTGTGTGCTGAGGGTGAGCTCACAGAGATCAACAACGAACCAAAAACATTGTGTTCAAAACTCCTGAGATAGCTTTGTTTTTAATCTGTCATATTGAATACCGAAGCGCTCCGTTGAAGTAATATTGCTTTAGCAGTGGTACTTGTTTAGTGGGAAAAAATATCTTAGTTAGTTGGTGCTTAAACTGTGTTATTGTTGGTATTTTTCGTAGATTCAGCAACATGACTTCAACTTGTGCTGAGAAGCAAATGCCCAATTTAAAATGTTTCTATTAAAATCTACTGATGTCTGCTTTTTTTCTTCAGATTACATAATTGACTACAAAACACTTTCTAACTCCTCATGTTAAAATACATTTGCAATTCAAGTTTACAAAGCACTAGTAAAGTTGATTTGATTTTTCATTTGTCTTTGTTTTCATTTGTTTTTATGCATGTGTCATCCGTTATCCACAACAGGGGGAAGCTCCCCCCTTCTCAGCTCATCGTTGTCGATGCTTTCTTGCATCTACACAACAGGTAACTTGAGTTACATCTTTTCTTACATTAAAAGAAGAGTCTTGAACATAGATGAAGCACCCAACTCTATACTTGGGGCTTAAATTATTAGTTCACACTTACTTCATCAGATAAAGTTGGATGCCCATTATTGACAAGAAATACCATGATGAGTGCCACAATTTCTTCTTACACCATTTTGTGCAACTAAATATTTAAAAATGTTTGCCCTCCAATTTTTCATTCCTCATATTTTTTATGTAACTTGCTGTGGAAGTGTGCGTACTAGCCATGGTATGGCTTTAATCGGAAAACACACAAACCGGTTTCAATTTGTACCCAAAATGCTGGTCCATTGCATCATCTGCACTCCGATTTACCATCAGCTGGCACGCCCCTCTTCCTCCCAGCTCGCTTTCCCCTCATCTCCATTCTCCTCTGTCTGTCCTTCCTTGCATCCATCCATTAAGTCCACCCTATCGATTAGGTCATTCAATCACTGTAATTCAACCACACTTCTGCACTTGAATATGCAAATGAGCCCATGGGGGTTGCCGCTGTTGCTGTTCTCATGGAAACCTCTTATCCGACACTGAGACACGCTCTCACATTGGCCTCTTTTGGGCTGAGGAACGAGAGTCAAGGTGAACTGTGTGCATGCATAGATAAGTGTTGTGCTCATGTTAAACCGAAAGGAAAGCGGAGCTAAAATGACCTCACTGCAGCCCTGGGTGAGTGTTAACATTCGGGTGAGTGCGTCTGAAAAACAGAGGCAGAAATGCTGTACGTGTCAGCCGCCTGGCCGCATGCTCTTTGAAGACTCCCTCCCTCAAATCCCCCGCCTCGGTTGAAAGTCTTTCCCCGTCTCTCCGCCGCTTTCTATCTCTCCCTCTGGTCTCTCCATCGCTGCTCTGTCAGTGCAGCCGTCTAATCACACTGACAGGAGAGCAGCACTCTGTGTGGCTTCTGCCGCCGCACAAGCGCGGCAAGGCACACGGACATAAACACATGCAGAATTAATATATTCTCCGCATTTTCTTACTCTCAAGCTCGCACGTTACCGGACTGCAAAACATGAACAAACACGGCAAGATGCTTCCACTCAAATCCGCTCATTCAGCCTGAAGCTCGTAAATGTCTGTCTTCCGCTTGTCTGTCTCTATGTATAGGTTTTAAGGACAGTTTTGGGTCAACAGAATGTAAGTGTGAGGCCAAAATGCACAGTGATGTGAAAATGAAGCAGAAATTGATCGACAAAAATATGAAAACCATCAGAGAAGCAACTACGATTAACTCCAACACTACACAATATATTTTTTGGTTTCCAGTTAATCTTTCAAATCAGCCTATCATCCCATTTACTTATTGCAATGTTTTTATCGTGCACTGTAGACATTTTTATAGGTTAGTGTTAAAGTTCTCATTCAATTTTAAGTAATACATTGAAATTTAATAGTGCCTGCTGGGAAAAGCCAGCAAGAAGAGTAAACTTTTATTCCTTCTCTTCTTAATGTAACAATAAAAGCATCCAAGGTTTTAGCTAATAATTTAACTAATTAGCTTGCTAATTAGTCAGGGAATTTGCAAAATTGTCAAATCTGGAGTGGACTGTTTATTAAACAGATGGGCACTATATTTTTCATAGCTTGTTGTGAATGTTTGGCCAGTGCCACCTTAAGAAAAGTGACGAGTGGCATCTTTTCTGAAGCCATTACTGTGTTTTTCACTATTAGACAAATTGCCAAACATTCAACTGGAGGAGCGGGTATTTTTCTCTCTCTCTAGCCATCATACTCAGCTGACCTGCAGAAACGGGAGGAGGACGAGAGCTACATATATTTGCAGTCTATATAACCATGTATATAGCCAGAGAAACCCCTTCCCTATCTCTGGTCACTCATTAAAAGTCTTTATAACCAATGAAATGCTATGACGCATAAATGTATTGGGCTCTTAAAGGTCTCACTTTTTAAAATTGTCATAAAACAGCCAATGCCTACATGGATACTTTACCATGTTCACTAATCAGACACTAATCAATGTCTCCAGATGGTCAGAGTTGTAAGATGGTATTATATGGAGATTTAAATTAGTCAAACCCAACTATTAGATTTCCAAGACTTGAATGGACAACTGTGCTTGAAAGAGTTAATTGTCTGATTATGGAACAATGTCAGGGGCAATTATCATACAAACTCGAGGTATAATTTCATAATTTCATTAACAAGTGAAAAGCAGTTATAACTAATGAAAAGAATGCCCCTCCTAGTATGTATTTAAGCATATTAATCATTAATTTGACCAAATACACAGTATTACTGTCATGCAGCTTGAATGGAATAGAAATACCCTACCCCATCTTGCATTTCACACATAAATCATTTCCAGTATTGCAAACATTTATATTGTGATGAAGATTGTGTTTGAAGATATTGCAGCACAATTCAATATCATCTGCATAAGTGCATCATACAGATGTTAACAAATGTATTGATCATCAGTCCAAACAGGAGGCCATAAAACAAACAAAAACAAAAAAGAGTGGCTCCATACCAGAACCCTGTGGGACTATTTAACAAGGTAAACGTATTGGAGATGGTCTGGTTTGTACAAGCACTGCAACTATGTTCAAAAGATTAAGTATAAACTGAAATCACTGCCAATTAATGCACATTTTTACTGTGGTGTGTATGAAAGGCATATAGGTAAGATCTACCAAAACAAGATATCACGCAGAAATATTTTTTTTGGTTTATCTTGCTTTCTGTTACTTTTAATTTTTAAGATTCAGAAGAATCACTTTTGAGTCAGTTGTAAAATGTAATGAATCAAATATGACAATTCATCAGAAGTAACCTTTTCGAACGTATCCACACACGGGCAAGATTGGAATCAGTTCTGTTCTCTGATCAACGGAAAGCTTCAGTTGCCATCAACACCGGATGAATTTTTAATGCAACTCGTATAGGGAATCTTAGCCGTAATAAGTAATATTTGATGATCCATTTGGGGTAAAGGTATTCATCTGACTGTGGCGTGGAAGAAAAAAATGACACTTCAATTTGGCAAATAAAAAAAAGAAGGAAGCATTTTTTCTCACCTGCGCAAAAAATAAAAAAAAATCCAACAAATGTCTCCCACAGTGGTTCTATTTGAACTCAATTTTGGGAGAAAGTGGAAAGCCTGGAGGGCATAAGTGAGTGTGCACATGCTCGTGCGTGTGTGCATGCATGTGTGTACACAGCACTAGGCAAATGAGCTTGTCAGTATGCAGCTCAGGCCTCTCTCTGGTGGCAGGCAGATGACAGTGCAGTGATTGGGCTGATTTCACCGAGGACGTGAGGGGAAATCTGAAGGCCGCCTCGGGGCTCAGGTGCTTATCATCTCCACACACAGGCTCCCGCACAGGTTTGGATGCACGTGCGTACACACAGATACGTATGTATGTACTTATGCACAGCAAACTTTGCGACTGATTGTCAGTGCAAACAAGTGCACAGACACACACATTAAAGTCCAGACAGCAAACATTCATCAGACATTTATTGTGAATGTTGGAAGAGTGACCACCCAAAGTAAACCACATATACTCAGGAAAGTGTGTTTTACAGTTCAGGGAATGTGGCTGTTAACCTAATGCCCTTTTCATACATCTATTTAGGTGCTTCTTTCTTGCTTCCGGAATCTAGAGTATTCTACAAAATGTTCAAAATATGTCTCCAATAAGACAGATTCATAAAAATATAGATGTAAACAATGTATAAATAGGGAATCTTTTCAAAATCAGCTACTTGTCCTTTTGGCAAAGTTGAAGTCATTTCAAGACCTCTCTGGATGTCCAGCATCATAACGTGACTTAACGTTCATCTGAAAGTATTTCTTCATTTGAAGTTTTCAAGGCCTAGATGAAGTTGTGTTTTGCCATTATTTATCAGTAGATGTTCAACTATGGTGCAAAATTTTATCTCAAGATAACTTCAATAAATATTTTTTACTCTTTCGTAAAATGACAGAGGAAGTTAACAGTTAACCCCAGAGCCACCCTCCCAGTAACACTCTGTCCTAATGCCTGGCTTTGCATAGTTGGTCTCCAGAAGCCATTTGGCTCCTGGACCTTGCCTAAGCCAAGACAGTAATGCAGTTATCTTCTAGTTCCAGGAGTTACAGCTGTTTGTAGTAGATTACCTGAGATGGCTCTTGAGAGACTGAAATGAGAGCCCCAAAAGTAGCCTAGAAGAAAACATGACTGACAAATGACAGGAGATAAATTGAGCATAAAGAGGCTGTGAGAAGCCTCTGATCTCTCGACGTTGCTGTCAGACAGAGAGGGAGACTGAGATTTAGGGCAAACGGTCTTCACTCTGGATGTCTGTTGATGTACCTGTCTTGTGTCCATCTTTCTGTCTGTTTATTTCTATAAGCTGCCTTTGTCAGCTCTGCCACATCTGTCTCCATCAGGACATACCTTTAATTATACATTTAACATTCAGTCTTCTCACCCCTTCTTTGGCTCTTATCTTTTTCTCATCGGATCCTCTCATCCCTCTTGCCATGCCTCGCATGCTCATTCAGCGCTCCCTGGGTCAACCGCTGACTGTATTCCTTCTCACTGCTTTCATCTCCGTCCTTCCCGTCTCTTCTTTCTGGGCTCGGTAGATATACAGCGAGAGGCCAGGGGACGGTGTGAGGAGGCGGAGGACTCTGGTGGGTGGAGATCACAGAGATGAGGCTGCGCACAGCGAAAGGATAGACAGATCCATTGATAAAGGCTGCAGAATGCCTGCTGCACACCCAGTCTCTCTCTCTCCCTCTCTCTCTTTCTCCAGATCTGTCTCTCTTTTCATTTCAAGACTAATGCTCCTGCAGCCTTCAAATGTCAGTTCAGTATGGGAACCTATTAGATGCTTAGCCAGAGCGCCTGACAGCTCTCTTCCTTCCTTCCTCACTCTCTTGCCTCCTCGCACACATCCACCACAGAGTGACGGTCTGAGCTGCAGTCATTCAGAGGCGGAAAGAAAGACGTGAGACAGACAGTGAGGGAGCATTACAGCCAAAGACTCCCATCTGCTTTAAGAACACCCACTTCAGCTCCTCTTTACTGTAGCTAAGTATAGCACATTTGCTAAACCACGCTGTTGTATTTAAAGCTATAGTCATCCATTATTAATGTTAACAATAGAGGCAATGACTATTCTTAAACAAAAAGCCAGAAAATAGGAACTTTTGTAAAACGTTAAAGAAACAGTGAGCAGAGTTACAGCAGGTAAAAGCAAATAAGAATGGTTATTCCTTACTTATGTAGAATAAAAGTAACATACCCTGCTATAACCTAATGATCCTACCTGAAATTAACTGAAATATTACCCTCAGTAGCCTCAAGTTGTTTTCAGAAAGGATTGACAACGTTGAAGCGAGTGTAGCCTAAAAAAGGGTTAATTGGATTTTTAATCAAACATCAATAGTTTGAAAAACAGTTTGTCATTGTCTGCGCCCTAGTTCACACGCAAACCGTGTTCTGATTAAAAGCTTTTAAAAAACAGTTTCAAAAGCATATTTTTTTAAAACTCTGTATGTGGAGTATATATGTGGATGTGTAGCCTGATAAAAACCAACCCCTTGTTCTACACTTTGCTTCGTACAGAGGGTCTGGACTCTCGGCTACTGAGAAATGATAGCTTGCTGGAGGCGCGGACTCTGTTGAAGTTTCAAATTTTACCCAATCTCTAAAGTTTGGTTGTGGTGTACGCAATGTGCCAGCTCCAGACTGAAGCTTGAAGCTTACAGGAAATTGCCTGCACTGTAAACAATGGCCCTCCACTGCGAAGAGAGAAGTGCCAAGCCGAACAAGATGGCTGTTAATGTTAATTCAGTATTTGAAAGTGTGGCCACATGGACTTAATGGCTTTGTTCACTTCCTCCGCTGTCATTGCTAAAACTACAAGAAGACTGCCAGTGCACTCTGTTATCATTAAATTTAAACTGTTAGCTGAAGAGGATTTTTTTGTCTAAAATATCTTAAATCTCTAGAAAAGCCCTTCTTTAGCCACGCTCAAGATTTTCTCTCATATCAATGTGGTTAATTTGGACATTATTATTACTTACTTCAGACTGCATAGGTGATTCAGTATTTTTGATTAGAATCCCACAGTTTAGTAGATAAATTGAGACCATAGTCCATCAGTCCATTTACTTCTGAGATTGGGTTGCAAAGCTAACAGGTCCAGGAGGGAAACACAGACCATTGTCAGAGAAACATTCCAGCTCAGTTTGGAGGATCCCAAGCCATTCTCAGGTCAGACGGGGAACATAATCCACCAGGCATGTTCTAGGTCTCCCACTGGGATGCGCCAGATAAACCTCTAAATTAGTAAGGCATCCTGATCAGACGTCTTAACGTCCTCAACTGATTCCGTTCAATGCGGAGGAGCAGCAACTCTACGTACTTCTCGCTCCCCCACTGTGATGGAGCTCCTCACCCTTTTTCAATTGCTGACTTTAGTCACCCTATAGAGGAAGTTTTTTTTCATCCATAGTCTCATTCTTTCAGTCATGATCCATTTCTCATGACCAGAGGGGAGAGTCTCAACATAGAAGGACCACTAAATATTTTCTCAGCTCTTTCTTCACTATGACAATAACATAGATGAGTCTATCAATCAGTCATCCTTTAACGTAAAGTATTAAATCTTTTTGATTTATTAATATAATCCCAATTCCAAGGTGAAGACTGGATGGCACAGAAGTTAAAATGGATGCCTTCATTACATTGACATGGCCATTCTGTTGCAGTGCATGCCGTTTTGGAATACAGGGAATAGGATCACATTCGTGTATCGGAATACCTCAGTCAAAGTCCAGCTATAAAGCCAATTGAGAATGTAGAATAAGATTTGAAGGTTGCTGTTCACAGGTGCTCTCCGTGCTATCTGATGGAGCTTGAGCTAGTTTGCAAAGCAAAATGAGCAACAAATTGCAGTGAAACGTAGTTCAACAGGGTGTCAATTCAGAGAGCTCGAAAATAAATGGTCAACAAACTTCTGATTTTTACTTCTAATAAATGATAATGTGCTATAATATGCAATAAACTCAGTTGTAAAACAGCAAAATGTAAAAACGTTCAAGGGATACAAACAGGTTTGCAAGTAACTATATGTGTAAACCTTTTAGGATCCGTGATTAACCTCAATTCATTCATTCATTCATTCATTCATTCATGGCTTTGCCAGAAATCTTCACACACTTTATGGTGATTATGTTAGCTGCAAGCCTAGTTACTGAATATCTACAGATTGGAATAATCTTAATACTTCTTTCCACCAAGGCAACTTGGTGAAAACGCACAAATTTCAGCAACCCAAAATAGAGAGAGTGAGACAGGGAGACTGGCATGAAACAGGGGATTAGGGGCTTAGTTAGCCTGCATGAAATCCCCTTTTCCTCTCGCGCCCTACAAAGGGAAGAAGGCAATTGGTCACATTATGCAAAAAAGTAAAGGAGAGGGAGGGGGAAAAGGGAAAGATTGAGCAGAATTGCAAGGAAATCGCTGAATACTGTACTATTGTTTTCAAACATGTGACATCACATTGGTACATGTGATGTCACATTTATCAATACAAGTGTTTTGTTTTCTGCTTTTATTATATATATATATATATATATATATATATATATATATATACAGTGTTGTTCGTTTTAGACAGAAAATGGGGAGTAGAGAATGATGAAGGGGAGGAGTAAAAAGTGACATTGGCCTTGATACCCGCTATTGTCTCGCCTCCAGGACAGCCAGCCAACCAGGCGGCTCAGTCAGAGAGAGACGGAGTGAACCGGTGAGGGGAATGAAAGAGAGGGAGTTGCCATGGTAACTTCCTGGGAGATGTGAGCGCACTTGTTTATCTGGAGCGTGTGTGGTGGGCGCTCTCATTGAGCTGATGTGTGCAAGTTTGTGCGGATGCAAGCGAGCACAGGCGTCCAGAAACACCGGTGGCGGCGGCGGACTGGCCCTTCCCACAGCTTCCTTCTCAAAGAAACATGTGTCAACAAAGACAAACAACAAACCCATGACTGCGTAAAACAACTCTAGCCTACCCGCTCAAAGTTATCAAGGCAACGGGAGTGGACTAAGCTAATGGGCCGTGGTGTTAGCCGAGAGACGATAAAAAGGACAGAGAAAAAACAAACGAGGGGAAGGGAAAATGTAGCAGAAAAGAGAATAACAGGTGACAGGGACAGGGGGACGCGTATTGACTGGAAACCAGACGGGAAGGGGGGGGAATAAAAGCCTACCTGGTTTTTAAATCCAAAAATAGCATATGAATGAGGTGAAATGGGAAAATGAAAATGCGAGGGGACGGACTTGACGAGATGCGATGCGGCGAGTGGGAGCGGAGGCGTGCTGCCGTGCTCTCAGAGCGCAGTCCGGGTCCCGTGGAGCAGACACTGCGGGCACTTTAGTATGTCAAATGTCACACAGAGTAAGTCACAGGCCTGCACGGCTGCACCAGCGTTTCACACACGAGTGCGCACACGTCATCGCATACAGACCTCCCCCTGCCCCCAACCAACACACACAAAAAGATACACAGGATGCTCGCATACTGATGAAATTTTATACACGTGGTTTCTAGAAACAGATAAGGTCGTTCATATTTCCACACGGGCGTAGGTGTTTGTGTGATAAGGGGCGAGCTCACAAAAGGAATGCAGAAGGTGACCATTACCTGAGACAGATAGACCTCTGCCTGCTGCTGGATAATGTGCTGTCAGCCTATTTTGCACAGTGATAACTTGTGCAGCCTGGACTGCGGCGTTCCTATTTATTCTACGCGTGGTGAAAACCAGTGTCACCCTCCTGAAATAATGAGCGAGCCCTTTCTTTCCCTTAGGACAGCAGACAGCCACCCTGATCCTGAGCCGCCCCAGATCACAAGTCGATCCATCTCCCTCTTTCTCATTCTGTCTCTCGCTCCCTTTGTGTCTTCGTTGCTCTCTCAATGAATCACATGCACGCTGCAGCCAGTGGTGCCCTAATAAGCAGACTTTCTCTTCGTCCGCTTTCGTCTCTCTTGATCTGCTGCTGTTTGTTCTGTGGACTCAAAGTTGCAATGAAAACAATGCAGACAAGCTTTAAAAAGAGGCAGAATTTTACAGGTATGTTTTTCTGCTCTGCCATAATAAGGCAGGTTAGTTTCGACTCCTCGTAATAGACTGGGTTCAACATTTAAACTCTATGCACCCTGCCACGTTGAGGTACTAGACTTCAGTGGCACAGCCCTAATTTCTCATAAAAGAACAGGTCCCAAACTATCAGTCACTAGTGTTCCGAATGCATAAATCTGAACCTGAGTGAATGGCATAGATTTTGCACACATTATAACCTCAAATCTCAGTGTTTTATATTGGGATTTAATTTGATTCAGTAACACAGTAGTACATAATTGTGAAAAGTGACATGTGTTTTCCAAAATGTTGTTTTTTTAAGTGTAGTAGCTTACCATGAGTGTGTGAATGTGTGTGTGGTTTTGTGAATGCAAGCGAAAATCTGAAAACGGTGACATGAATTTGTATTCAACCCCGATTTACTCTGATACCCTTGAATAAGACGCAGCACGATCTTCCCATTGCAGGCTCCTTCTCCAATGAATACTCTCTCCATCTAGCCTCTTAGCTGGATCTTATTTACGGCTCCACAGATCTTCGTATCTACTCTAATCAGCTTCTGCATGATGCTTCACCTACCATGTTTGACAGTAGAAGGTGTAGTTTACTTCAACAGGTCAACAGTAGGTGAGATGTATGGAATGCACAACTAATAGTTGTCTGACCTGCAGATTATCCCACCTGAGCAGTGAATCTTTGCAGCTCCTCTTTACCAAGATCAGAGGTGATCGTGGCTTCACCTCTGAATAATGCTCTCTCCTTGCTTGGCTTTTCAGTTTAGCTTTAGTATGTAAAGGCTGAATACAAATGCAGATATTAATGTATTAAAATGATAACATTATTTTGTCATGGTATCTTCCAAAAAAGTACAAAGAGTTGAGGCAGGTGTGTCCATCCATCCTGGGTTCGATCCCGAACTTGAAAATCTTGCTGCATGTCTTCCCTGCTTTCTGTGTCTGTCCATTTGATGTCTGGTAACTGTCAGTAACGGCTATTGGCACCAAGAAAATGTACCACGTAAAACAAGAAATACAAAATAGGAAGAAGTTAGCAGTCAAATCTCACTGTATAAAAGACCTGTGCGAGTGCATAAACACTTCACGTGCTCATCTTCCCTGACCTCTACGTTTCAGGATGGAGGAATGTGTGCTGCGTCGATTCGTGCGCATGTGTGAGGAGACAGGCTGGTTTGCCTGCTGCAAAGCTCTATGGAAATGAGGAGATTCACGGCTGAGAAGAAGGTGATAGAGGAGCGAGAAGGGGGAAGGGAAAGAAAAGGAAGGAAGAAGAGCGATGGTAGGTGGTAAATAATGAGAACTCCGATGAGAACGAAGGCGAGCCATGAATAGGGACTTCTCAGAGTTGACGAGGGGAAAAAAGGAGAAAGTAGAAAGATGAGAGCAAAAATATCGAGACAGTAGTGAGGAAAGGGTTTATGAATGGAGCGGAAAATAGGAAACAGCTGCCACTAGTGGCGGCATCCGGAAAATTAATTATTGATGTAGGGGGAAAAGAAGGAAGAAGAGAAGATGACTAGAGGATTATAAAAAAAATACAGAGAAGAAAAGTGGTTCATTTCGAGGTGGAAGGTAAAAGTAGAAAATGTTTAGAGCGGGAAAAACAGAAAGGCTGTAACGAAATGTGGCGTCGGTGCATCAGATGGACGCACCGACAAATTAGTGAGACAAATTAGAGGAGGGCAGGTTGAGCTTCAATTATTAAACAGATTCAAGGATGAGAGGGCATCAAATGAGAGGGAAAAAGGGAAGAGCCATCTTGCCGGGAAAAAAAACCTGAAAAAACAAAGCGATTTAACATGAACCAGGGAAAAAAGAAGCTGGAAGGATTGAGGAAGATGAGAAGGAGGAGGCCGACAGAGGGAAACGGAGAGATGAGAGACGAGGGGGCTGGCAGTGGCGGGACACGGGTGCAGGCGTGGAGACTGTGGCATGCAGCTCCAGTTGGCATGGACTCTATCAGTCACTCTCAGGCCTGGGCAGGGGGCCCTGTGTGCTGCACACACATGCATGCATGCACAGACGTATGCACACAAGCAGATCAAACGCAAGGACATTCTCTCTTTCCCTCCTCATTACGTGAACACACACACACACACACGCACGCACACATAGCAGACCAAGACAAAAAAAACACTGCGCCCAGCCTGACGCACTCTCTCAATTAGTCTCAGCCACACACACACACACAGAATCAGGGAGCAGAAAGATGGATGTATGAATGTGTGCATGCGTGCGCGTGTGGGCGTGTGTGTGTGTGTGTGTCTAATTGTGCCAGCGCTGGCAGAGCAGAATGAGGGATGGTGTCTCAGAGCTGCTGCTGCTGCTAATAGCCGCTGACTAGAGGTGACAGGCTCTTTCTTTCCCTCTTCTGCTCTCTCCCTCGCTTCTCCCCTTGTTCTCTGTCCAATCAGCAGTCAGTGCATCTGTCCTTCCCTCTTTCCCTCAAGCCGGCTCGGCACATCCTCTCCCCTTTGTTTCTCCCTTCTCGCATCCCTTCTCTGCCCTTTTTACCCTCCGTGCTTTCATCCCTGCTCCTTACCCCCTGCCACCTTTCATCACTTTCTCTCCCTTCCCTTCCCCCCGCAGACTGTCCTCTCTCTACCCGCTCCTGATGGTACCCAGGAGATGCCTCACACACAAGTGATCGCATGCGCTTGTGCGCGCACTCTCAAACATGTACAAACAGATATTTGTCTGTAGCTTGTAGCACGATTGGTCCGTGTAGCATTCCTCCGTAAAAGTTTACAGGAAAAAATCTTCTGGAGTCCAAATTTTTTAGTTTTAAAAAAATCCAAACTTTGTTGGTTTAATGCTACCAGGTTACATGGACCTAAACACTCTTCGGAGCAGAAGTTGTTACTACAAAAAAGGAAATTCAAGACTGGATCTAATTTATATCAAGAACTTTTTTGTCTGTGAGCATATTCGCTGTCACGGCTTCTGCTAATTTGGTTCTAATTGTGCCCCTGAAAAATTATAGAATTAAAAGAGCAATACTGTTTAACCTGTAACATATAATAAACCCAAGTTTTTCGGGTGCTAAAAGAAGAAGCCATTTTCTTGTGAAGCCGCATATTGCGTAGGCCGAGCGAAAACAGACTTGCGTCTCTGTTTGCAAATATTTACATTCGTAATGTATTTATGTTCGTGTTTGTAGCAATCACCAAATAAATTGTGAAACATCAGAACAGAAGAACAAGTGGAAGCCACTTCGAATCAGGTGTTATTAACAAATGTAAGCATTTTGAGTACAATTTTCTTAGAAACCATGCAATTTTTTAAGAAGTCCTTGGCAAGTCAGTGTACTTTAACTTAGGCCTGCCTATCATTAGAATGTAAAATACAAATTTGTTTATTATTTTGTCTTTGTTTTAAACAAAAAACATTGTTTCAGTAGCAAAAAATGTCTAAGCTTTAAAAAAAAACAGAACAGAAATAGGTCACAAAACTGATCAGTGCATTGTTGCTCATGTCTATGCATGTGTGTTGCACGAATGCTATTCCAGTGTTGCTGCACCATTTTGGGCCCGGCTGTAGAGATCAAACAAAGAGCAGAAGACGAACACGCACGCCAATGCACAAACACACAAACAAGACACAATCATCTGTATCTGCCCTTCTCTTATCTCCAGCTGCCTTTTCATATTCCTGGCTTCTGCAGTTGCCTCACGTCTGGACTCTGTCCACGGGGAGACGAGAGACAAGAGAGAGCACTGCTCTGTTTTCTATTTACACCAGGTTATTAGAAGCATGCAATTAGCAGGAGCGAGTGGGATAAATATGGCTGTTTGTGGGGGGGGGGGGGGGGGGGGGGCGTGTGTTTCTGTGTGTGAGACGCTAAGGTATTTGTGTGCAACCAGGGACGGATTTCATGGGCTGCATCTGGGTTGTCCTGATGTGGAGACGTAGGAGATGGGTTGCTCCTCACGTTTTCCTCTATGTTTCGTTCTTTTTATGAGCGGATGTGCGAGGATATTTTGCTGCACCCTCGGTGTACATGTTTAATGTGCAGCTGAAGCAAAGGGGCTTGTCATGTTCCGTCCTTTTCAGAGGGAAGCAGCTCACCCCGCGGGGCTTACAAAACGGGGGGATTTACTTCACAACCAATCAATGTTGCTCTGCCGAAGCAACCATCCATCGCCACCACAGCAACAGCAACGCCGCAGCAACACAGAGCCAGGCTGCTGCAGGGAATATATGGCTGATACGTACACACAAGCTCCTTTGCCGTATTTATCTGTCAGCTTTTTCTCTTTGTTTTTCTTTTCTCTTCTGTTTTTATCCCCCTCTTCTTACTTGGCCCACGCTGCATTTGCTCTTTTGCTGGTTATTTGTTCCCCTTTTCTTTCTCTCCCCCTCCCCGTCTTCGCCCTCTCCGTCTCTCGGCCTGATATTTCACGTTAATGGGGCCTTTGCAGGCGCTCTCTAAGGTGCGACCTAAAGGGCGAGAACAGAATTGAAAGAGAAAAGGTGGGAAAAAAATCAGGAGAGACGGAGAGAGAAAGAGAGGGAGAAGGGTGGCGGATGCAGCTTCCTCCTGAAAGGCCCCTTTTTCATTTCTTTTCATCAGCAGCCGCCTGCCTGCATATCTCGCCTCCTCCTCTTCCCCTGTGTTTTTTTTTCCTCCAGCTCCCAAATCCCCTTTCTCTTTAGCTCATATGTATGCAAATAAGGCATCCTATGCAAATGAGACAGGTAGGAACAGGCAGCAGAGAGGAAGAAGAAATGGACGTGGGATGGCGGGAAGGAGAAATAGAGGATGTCTGGGGGGTTAAAATAGGAAGTGATCATCTCTATGGTGGTTTAGGGAGTCAATGAGACTCTTTGCCTTCTTTTAACATGAAGCCTTAGGGTCATACATAAAAACTGAAATGACAGCTTGGTTCATTTTGGGCCTTAACATAGAAAATGATGTCTCAGTGTTTGCTAACTTTAACCTAAGCAAGCAGCAAAGTAGTGGCTTCTTTGGCTTCCTCCTCTTTCGTCCATATGCACTTATTTTCAGTTTATAGAAGAGGATGAGCGTGTTGGAAGAGAAATTTTCCATCAGCCTTTCTTTTCGCCATCTGCCTGAGTGCGAAGCTCTAAGCAGTGCACTTCCACTTTTTACTGGAAGAAGAGCAGCATTTTCTGCGAAATCCCACCCTGTTGAACAGTTTGGAAACCTCAGCCAATCTTTCTGAGATGTTTGTTTATCTTCGCTACACTAATGTCCAAAATTAAGGTTTAATGCTGCCTAAAGTCTGGCTCCCGCCATCTGAAAGCGCTGTATGGGGCCTGCATGGATGTACATTTGAAGAATCGTGTTGCGTTGTCAAGGATACATGGAAGTAGGCGCACTGATTGGCTTCAGGTTGGTTGCTAGGTGCCGAATGGCGCAGCTTATAAGCCAAACACTTAACAACATTCACAATTCTGATGAAAAGTTTACCTGCAGTCATCATGGACAAGATTGGTGTTCACATTTGGGTCTTCTGCCGAAGCATTTAAACTGTTCCTTCTCCAGTGGCACTGGCTGATAGGCTGATTATAAAAGAAAGTACTTTGTCTATTATTAAAAACAAGAATTGGCTGTACAAGTCTGAATTCATGTTGAATTTCCTGGAATCTCTATTTGCTTAAAAGTAACCCTACAACCATAAATATTTAGATTAAGCAAAAATTAAAGCTATCCTTTCAAAAGTTATTGACGTTGAATGCTCTGTAATGCAAAAATATAGGTTCAAATGCATTTTTAAGATCTAAAACTTATCATAAGCATTTCCATGATGAGTGCATGTAATATCTAACCCTAAAGAGAAAATTGGCGTAATGGGTTTGATGTTCTGATGTGGTTACATCAAAAGTTATAAAATCAACAACCTCCAAATCACACGAGCTGCTTGCAGGTCTCCGTGTTTGTGGGAGTTGCCTGCTAATGAACTTTCAAAGGCATCGCTTGCTCTTCACGTCTCTCTGGATTAAACTAAAACTTGGGCGTGTGTTAATGCAGCTGCACGGTGTCATGATCCAAATGCCTCTTCCTACAGATTTTGGAAACGTGTGTGTGTGTGAGAGACGCTGATAAAGTCTGTGGGTGTTCAGATGACGCAAGCTGCATCTCGGTGCACTGACCAAGCCACCTTGTGGCAATGTCAGCTCTGCACACAAACTCACACCTAACAGACATCAAGACGCATCCGTACTAGAGTCTTATGAGCTTAATGTTAAAGAGTTAGGCTGCTTAACTAGATGCATGCATTTCACGGATAATCAGAAAAGTTGTTTTCTGGTGTTGCAAAGTTAAATGAGTCTTCTGAAAAACAGACGCACGGAACAAACTCGAAAAAGGGGATGAAAAAGAGAGACGCGTATGTTTTTTAATTGCGGAGATTATTTTTTTCTGTCTTTTTTGCTTGTTATTTTGTTCCCTTGTTCTTATTCCTGCATTAGCAGCATGTTTTTTAGTAAATCAGCTTCACTCGGTGCCCTCTGTGCCTGCAGGAGGGATGAAGTCATGCACCACAGGCATAGTGCACATCCCATCTCCGTTCGTTTTGCCCTCCCCATGCCCGCCACTCAGTCACAAGCATATGGGCACACCGCTGTGCCAGAGCCCCTCCCAGAACACCTAACTCTGTCTAGCCACGCATGGCGGGCAGTGCGCACACACACACGCCCACACGCCGACACACAAAGAGGCTAACTCATACACAAAATTCCACACACTAGCATCCTTGCATGACGGGCGTATCCTTGATTGTCCCTGATACAAAACCTCATCTCCAACTATTTGTAACAGGAGCTGTGTTGTATGAATAGCTGGTATAAAAGGGTTAGGAGGTGGTAAGTTGTCTTTTGTTCTAGCCTGTGGCTTACTTTTATAGGTGATAGACCGTGAAAGTGTTAAGAGCTTTTAAGGTTTTTTTTATTGACACTGCAACTGTTACGAGTGTTGTCTTAGCTTATTGGAGAAGCTGAAATTGTAATTACAAACCAAATTCATGGCTACTAAAACTAATATTTAAGTTACCAAACAAATGAAAAGAACATTGTGCAAGAAGAAGCTATTCAGCACTACAGAAAACAGCTGCAGTAAGGTATGGGCATCTTTTAAGAAAAACCCAGCAGTCTGAGAAGAAGATTTAAATTATGAAAACTTGTATAAAAACATCAGCAAGTTTTAAAGTACAACACTAAAGTACGTGCTGATAATTTTACCCCCTTATAATTATTATTTTTTTGTTCTACTTTCTATGGTATGAAAAGGAGCCAGCTGATGGGTTTTGACTCAACCCAGGACTTTTCATTTCTTAATTCTCAGTGGATTTACTGTTTAGTTTTGGGTTATTGTCATGTTGCAGGGTCCACTTCTGCATCAGTTTTTTTTTTGTTTGTTTGTTTGTTTGTTTTTTACAGATGCTCTTAGATTTTCTTCAAGCACCCTCTATAATACACAGGAAAATTTATGATGTGCTCTAAGATGGTGAGTTGGTCAGGACTTCCTGCTTCAAAGTATCCCCAAACCATGACTCTATCAGCTCCAGGCTTCACAGTTGGCCTGAGGTTGTTTTCATGGAATGGTGCATTTAGGTTCCGTAATAATGTTTCAGACCTTATGGAGACTTCTTTTTGTAAATTTTGGTCTGCTTTGAGGTTGAACTCACTTTGACATCTAGACTGGCACACTGAATGGCAGATTTCAAGTTAATCTGAGACATCTTTAAACTAATACAACCTTTCTTTCTTGCGACTCATCATCACAGAACGCACAACACCTCAGTAAATTAAACTTCTGTCATTTTTACTCAGTTTTTGTGCATTTTACCGTGGTTGTGTACATTGGGGGTTTGCGTAGTCCTTTTGTGTGTGTTTGTGAATCTGTTTTTTGTTTTCTATTCATGTCTTTGTTTTCTGGATCAATTTTGTTTTGCCTCAGTCCCGCAGAACAAAAGTGTATTCTTCTCACGTTGTGCTATAACACATATACTCTCTCGCAATGTGACATTAATCAACTAAAACATTATGAAAAACTATATAAATTCTTTAGTCTTAAGAAAGGAAAAAAAACATTTCTTTATATAGTTCATTTTCAGTAATGTAGAAATAAAAATCTTTTAAAAAATTTTTTTTTTAAAACACCGGCACATCAGGCATCAATACAGCAAAGTGAAATACTATATAGCCTGGGGATGGAAGATGTTTTTCTTGACTGTAAAATGATGACAACTGTTTATATTTCCTCCACATTGGTGGAAAATTCATCGTCTCGCTTAAGGCATCCAGATTCAGGGGAAAAAAAAAAAGTCACATTTTGCCACATTACAACCAGAAAGCAAATTTGATTGTTCAAAGTAGTGCATACAATTAAAACACGATACATGACTTTTTACAGTTTTTCTTTTAAAATAATGTAAAAAAAAAAATAATAATCTATTTTGTAAAAACAATCATGTGCAACCAGTTTCTGAACTTTGACATATCAATTGATAAATTCTCTCATTCCAACATGACTAAGGTTGAGCAACTTTGAAAAGAAGATGTTTGGGCTTTCAATGAATCCTGGAGACCATTTTGCTTTTTTGTTTGGTTTAAAATATTTCAAACTCAGACATTTAGACACACATAGTTGCCTAACTTTCATAGAAAGAGTTTGATGCAGCATGTAAGATACTGATCATTTGTAAGTCTTAACTTAACTTTTGACCAAACAGGCTTTTATCTTTGCCACTGATGGGATAATATGAACTATACAGCTGTGAATGTGGCATGTAGGGAGAGTTTTGAGGTTCCATGTCGGTAATTTTGCCTGCCAGTGGTTCACTGATGGACACTAGACCCACAACCACACATATAAACTAACAGTCCAGCTTGGAAATAGAGGACTGGATGGAAAGTGGTCGTAATTATCATTAGTTCTTCGTGATTAACCATGTGCCACACACGCCATCATGCACACACATACATACACTGATGTGGCTGTCCTCTGCTGTGTGGCACAAAATGGCGGAGAGTCTGCGTGTCCTAGCAGAGGATGTGCCTGGAAAAAGAGCGTAATGAGAACGAGGCCATGAGGAGGAGGAGGAGGAGGAGGAGGAGGAGGAGGAGGAGGAGGAGGAGGAGGAGGAGGAGGAGGAGGAGGAGGAGGATGTGAGGACTTGGCTGCAACTTTGCATGTGTGTGATAACATTCAGGTGTGTGATGCAACATTAAGGAGTTCCCAGCCCTCTCGACACACACACACACACACACACACACATAAAAGAAAAAAAAACATCTAAACACCATGGTAATGGATGTTGGCACACACACACACACAGATGCTCATTGCTCATACAGAGCCAGAAACGCACGACATTTCATTTTATCCTACAGGTAGCGTGACCTTCAATGCGCCTCATCTGTCCACCCCTCTCTCGCTCTTTCTCTTCACGTATTCCTGTTATCCAGCGCTCAGTGGCGTGGCAGGTAATTTGTGCGCAGCTATTGGAGATTAAAGTTTAATTAGTGAGCGGGGAGTCATTTGGGTCTTTCTTGAGTGAAATAAGGCCGCTGTGCATGCACCGTTGTCTGCCTGCATGTGTGTGCGTGAATGTGTGTGTGTTCGCTCTACTCACGCGCTCGGCCCTAACGCATCAGGGCTCATCAGTGAAAGCTGGAGTGGGAGTAGAAGATCCGAGTCCGTCTTTCATCAGCGAAGAACAAAGGATGGGACCCCCCCACCTCATCCCCTCCAACTTCCCCACCTTTCCTCCATCTCATCTCTTTTCCTCTCCCCCTCTCCAGTGCTCAGTTGGCAGAGTTCCACAGTCATATTCACACTTTCCCAGTCCCTGGTGAGACACACACGCTCATATCACCTCCACTGCCACCATCACACTGCACCACATGCGGGAAAAGAGAGGGATGACAGGGTGCTCACTTTGTCTTCCTTCATCTTAGTGTGAGAAATGACCGATATATCTGTCACCCGAAGTGAAAGGAACGCCACATGAAACATCGTAGCCTGATTGTTTCTTCTTCTTCTTCTTTTAAGCATCTTTGTCTGTCCGTCATTCTTCCTGCCACAATCTGCTGGTTTCTCACGCAATCTGCTTTTACTCTGCCAGCAATCTGTTTTCCTCTCCTACAAAGTGCTCAAACTTTGTCATCTGTCTCTCTCTAACGTGCTTACTGGTCTCGATCATGGGGGACATCAAACGTGCCAGATGGTCACGCGCTGCTGACACGGGCGCGAGCCCCCGCCGCACACCCAGGTGTCTTCGGAGCTATGTTTTTTAGCTAATGACGGCTGGTGCCTGCATCTCAGCAAGCGCTGTTATTTCACCAGGGCTCGAGACACTGACGCAAATCGATAGGCAGCACGGCCCAGCGATAACGATCTCCGTTTCTCCTCTCCTCCCTGCATCCCTCCATTCGCCTCGTTGCTATGCCCTCCCCCTTCTCGCCGTAAACCCTCCTCACATCTGCCTTGATCTTGCAGCTTCAATCTATCTCTCCCTAACCCTCCCACTCTTTTTCCTCCCTTGTCTCTGTGCCCTCAATCTCACATCCGTTCCCCCAATCCTCTCCTCTCCTTGTTGTTGTTCTGCATCTTTTCCTCCCCCAGCTGCCTTGATCTCGCAGCATCACTCTGTCACTTTTGCCCTTCGTTGCCTCGCTCCAATCCTACGCCTGGCTTCATATCTTGCCACTTATCTCCCGTTGCTCCCTCCGTCTTTTTTTTTCACCCTCGCTTACTCTCATTTCATATTTTCCCTTCTCCCTCTCCATCACTGCACTGTTTCTCACCTATCCCCCCGCTGGTCTTCCATTTCTTCCCAATCTCCCCTCATGTGCTCTTTTCCTCTATATTTGGCCTCTAGTTCCTCAGTAATCCTACTCTCCCACATTTGCTCATCTCCTTTCCTTGGCTGTTGGTTCACACTCTCCACTCTTCCCCTCATGTTGCTCTTTTATTTCAGTGACCCACCATCACTGATTTGGTGACTTGCCTGTGTTGGATAGCCTACAAATCCGAAATTGTTCATTTGGGGATTGATTTTTAATGGCTTATTTTACCAAGTTAGAATAACTTTACAGCAAACAACTGCTTAAACTTTTCAAAGCAAGTAGGATGCTCAAGTTTAAACTTTTTTTTTCTTTCTGTTTTTTCAGATCCACACAGATATAGTTAACTGTCCTGAACTTCCTATAAATGTTATTCTTAACATTTTCAAAATGGGTTGAAAATGGGCCAGTTCCCAACTTCCAGAAGCATCATGTGAATTTCCTTTATCCGCTGCAAAATACAAGAATATATTTGTGTTTGTGTTCAAGTTTCATATAACTAGTTGTTGATTTGAGGTCACTAGTTTCATATAAGTAGTTGTTGACCTTAAATCAACTAGTTGTTGATTTGAGGTCACTAGTTTCATATAAGTAGTTGTTGACCTTAAATCAACTAGTTGTTGATTTGAGGTCAGTACCCTCAGTATGATGCTTAACAGTTGGTACTTGACTGCCTTAACTGTACTTCATTCAGTCAACCGTACCCAAGACATTGGGTTTGACTTTAAGAGCAACTGCAAATTTCAGTCGTGCCTGTTGGTTTTGGATCTGGGGTTTCTTTCTGAGTCCAAACTTTTACTGACTTCACTGTGGATATTGAAACTGGTGTAGCGGCAGTTTCCAGATCACGGCTGGCTTTTCCCTTGCTGGTCTAAGCCAATTTCCTTTCTCTGGAGGGTGGTAGTTTGTGTCAGATGGTTGAAACAGGGGTGTTCCAACATCACAAAGCTCCCAACACACACTGATTTTGGGATGGCTATAGCATGCTGACATCAAGCTCCTGCAATGACCTCAAAGTCATTTTGATTTGAAAATTTTTGTTGAACTATGCTCATAGGATGGATCCATGCGAGTCGCATGGTCAAATAAATCATTTGAATTTCTCTCTTAGAAATTCAAAGTGATATTGTCTATATCAGTGCCTTATCATTTTTTATATCGAGAGTGGTCAAATATCCAGACAAAGCTGTGTTAAAAGCTGCAAAAAGTTTATAGTTGAGGTTCAACATGCCCAGATACAGTATATGTGGATAAATGTCTGTGTTTTGGATCTTGAGTCAAAGGAAATATCGCAGAGGAGGACAATATTCCATAAAGCATTTCTAAATCATCATGTGTACAAATACAGACATAAACACATTGTTATCTGCATGCACACACACTCACAACCCGTAAAAAAACAGTTGTTGGGCTTTATAGGGGTGGTCCAGGAAGAGATTGTAGTTTGCACTTTGGTTGCTGAAGCATCCTGTTCAGCAAAGTGATAGGCCCCTTAAGAATATATATATATTTTTTTTTTTTTAAGTTAGACGCTGTAAAAAACTCTGGCTCCTCAAAACTGTTCTCATGCTCACACTGTTAGGACTGTTAGGAAGGACTGGCAGTGCAAGACACCACAAGTCAACTCTGGTAGATATCATCCACTAGATTCTCTGTCAAACAGATGTTGGCAACATCTGTTGGTGGTGTTGAAATTTTGAGTGCCAAAAGCTTGTTTTTGTTGCGGTTCGTAATTGGAGAAATATTTTCTGCTGAAGTCATTTTGTAAGTGCTTGCAGTTGTCTGCCAGTGGTTAGTGTTGTTGCTGTCAGATGATCACAAAACAGGAAGTAAAAAAAAAAGTTGCTTGACCTTTAAATATTAAATATCACCTACACGCTCACTCAGCAGACCGTAGTGTGATTTGAGCTTCTACTGGATGACAATATCCTCAACAAAGAACATTAACCATTAAACTTACTAAATAATCCCTGTCAGTTCTGAAAATTGGATGTTGGAGCTGAGAGTGATGTCTACCTCTTGTTCTCAACAGCTAATTGTGGTTTGCTCTCGCAGAAGATTTACTAAAAACTCCACAACAAGTCAGTAATGACTATCTGGATGCAATCGCCTTCAAGAAGTCGAGGTCCACATTAGGCTGGTTGCATGTGAAAGTAAAGAGTAAAGGAGACATTCTGATCAGATGTTTGACCCCCGCAACTGATTCCTTTCAATGCAGGGGATCAGTGACTCTTCTACAAGCTCGAACTATTTAATCTATCTAGAATATATCTCGAGAATCATCAACTGTGCCCTGACTAGCAGGAAAGATCCCCTTTCCTATTTTTATACTCCGTTTTTATGTTCTTGCCACTGGTATTTTTAGCTGAATTTTAGAATAGCCGCCTACCAATGAAGTTGTAGTTTTGGATATAAACATTTTTGTGAGGCTCAAACTCCTGGTTCACCAGTTAATGTTTAAGCCGGTTAATAAAGGTTTTCTATCATGCCTTACTTTCTTTTTTAAAAAGAAAAAAAACAACAAATCCATCTCATTTTCAGACACAAAAGCAACAGCCACGATGGAGGACACCCATTACCAGCAGCTTGAGTTCAGTGCGCCAGACCAAAAAGAAGTCTGACCTCTCCCAATCCAATACAAGGTCACACACATGCACACCTCCAGTCAGACAAAGAGCATCTGCACATTTGCTTCAGGGCAAGGAATCACTGTGGAAGACAGAGGTCGTGGATAGGACAACCTGGAGGACAAAAAGAGAAGGGAAAAAAAGAGCAGACAGGAAGAGATAGAATGTGTGTTTTTATGCATGTCAGAACACCGACACAGAAGGAGTGACGCAGCGTCATCAATGAGAGGTACTGAAGTGGCACAAAGCGGGAGCAGGTGCAGATCAGTGTGTGCGTGCTGTCTGGATGTGTGCCGGTGAATTTGTGAACACTTGCACATGTGTGAGAGCCGGGTACGTGCAAATGAGTTGAGGGATGAGCAGACATGGGAGGGGAACGCACTGTGGAGCCCAGCGGGGACGTCACACCAAACCTGCCCCAGCTCGGCTCCCTCTACCAGGGGGTGCGACGCTGCATCCCATTACCTGGAAAAAGACATTTGTGTGGCGTCTGTTTTGTGTGTGCATGAATGCATCCCTGGGAAATGGATCAATGTTGCATTTTCCAAAGAATCAGCTTGGATTCTAGTCCTGGATGTTGACGGGGACTGAGCAGACGCTGATTACTTTGCTTTGTCTTCACTTGTCCAATCTTCCTTCTGCATCCTATTTCCTCTGCTCCAAAGTCTCCTTCACTGGATGATTCTGATTGAATACCAAGTAGGCTTGTGCCCCATTTAACAAGATCCCAACTGCCTCGCGTGTGTTTTGTGTGTATAAGAGAGAAGTAAACCATGTACACAAAATGAGAACGCGTGTGGGCATTAGTGAGGTTATTGACACGTCATAGAGACCACAGAGCATGTTTTTCATACTCTGGAGCAAGAAAGGTTACCTAGATTCTAATATTCACAAATACCAGCATGGTCATGTCTGGGACAGATTACAGAATGCTTGCACACACATTTGTTGTCACCTGGCTTCAGAAAAACACAGACTCTCTTTCACAAAAGCACAAAGTCGCACAACAGGGAGTGAGCAATCAGTTTTCTTTCTTCTTATTCCCATCACATGCACAACCTGTGCCTATACCAGAGGAAAAAAATGCCCTTTGCAGATGCCATGTGCTTGATTGTGCCTGCGTGCCTGTAATTCTCGATCGCTCATTCTTCTCTCCATCCCCGCCCCATCTCATCACTCTGTCACCATGTCAACAAAGACCAGGTTTAGTCCTTCAAAGGGCAACGCTCGACAGCTGCCGGATGGAGGTGACCGTGCCGAAAGACGGCGAGAGAGACGGAAAGAGAGAAACGGATTGTGGAGGAAAAAGAAAGAGACAAATGATAGCTGTGTGGAGAACCAGAACAGAGGAGGGCCGAATGATTTTGGGTCAAGGCTATAGGAAAGGAAAAGAAGGAGAAGGGATACAGAAAAAATAGGTGAACAGGATTTTGTCCTTTCACAAATCACATGCTCATCTCCTGCCCATTGTGCAGCACCAAGCTGAAGTGCTTCTGTTTCTGGCTTTTGAAGAACCATGACGTGATCTATCTTTCTATATAACCTTAGTTCTGATGGTCTGATGTCCAAGTGACTCAAATGACTAAATTTTTTTTTTTTAAATGGAGGTAAAATGTGTGACTCGATGCTTTGCTTTTTTCCTACAACTTGAGTGGTCAAATGTTTTATGGTGGGGACAGCAATGGCTGTCACACAAAGGACAGCTGATTACATCAGGTGAGGTGACATAAGATGAAAAATAAGGAGAGGAAAATGTGAGGAGAAAGAGCAATCATTGCCATACGTTTAGGACAACATCAAACATCAAGGGGGTAAATTTACTCTGTAGTAAACATTTATTTTAGCACAACAACTAGATGTCATCAAAGACTAGATGGATTTAGAGAGGAGAAGATTCTAAGGCCCTTCATGAGTCTGGCCCGTTTTTTTAATTCTTTATGTATTTTCTTGGTTACTGCCCTCACTTCATCGCTCTCTTGGTACCATGGAATACCATGGAAACTGGACTCTTTTGTTGTTGTCTTAACATGCTAAAAAAAGATGCACCTCTCCCAAAGGTCACTGGACATCACCTGAATGTGTCAGTCAAAGAAAGGCAAAGGAAAAGCAGAGATGCAACGTTCATAACAGAACTCCTAATGAATTAACGTTTTTGTCTTGTAATAACTGATTTAGAGAGAGATTGTTTCTATGTGCATCAAATCAGGCTCATTTGTGCATCCTTCTACGAGGTGTTGAAGATCTGCCGCTCCTTCTCCAAACTTTGTCGTTTTCTTCCAAACCTGCAGCTCTGTGTCTGCCTGTGCTGCTGTTGTCTTCTATTATACCAGCTTTGTGTATTTAAATAAACTGTGTGCAGTGCGCACGGTTGGTATTTTTGGTTTTGAGAGTGTTTGTGCAGACATCTGTGTCTCCGATGTTGTCCTGCCTCTGTAACGGAAAAGCCAGCCATGTCTGTGGCTGTGGATGAGTCATCCCTAAACTCCAGAGAGGAGGAAAGGCAACATTGCTCAGACATGCTCAGACACAAACCTCACATTAGCTGGCCTTCCTCACCGAATCAAAATGCTCTCCTGCATCAGGGCTTGTTGTTTTCCTCCCTCATCAGGTTCACGGGAAGACAAATTATCATTAGAGGCTGTGAACGAAAATGTCCATATTTACATATGGTCAATCAAAAGAGTTGTTTGTCAAAAAGCCAGTGAATTTTGAAGGCATAGTGCAATGGACTTTTAAACTGCAGTTGTTCTAACTTATCCTAGTTGCGAACAGTGCTGCACTCCAGTTCGTAGACTGTAAGGGCGTAATGGGTACGTAGCAGGCAATTTGGTTATAGGTTTTGTTTATAAGGTAAGGTTTGGTATAATTACGGGATAACCGTATCCCTGTATGACCGTATCCCGTATGACTGTGCCCACAGCCATTACGGGATAACCGTAATTATACCAATAACTACTAGCAGTTCATATGCAGCACTAACAAAATTTTTGTAAAGCTAAATGTTTGTGTGTTTGAAATAAACATGTTCTTATTTCAACTGATTTAGTCAACATGAAGCAAACTGAGAATCGTATTGGTGTAGGACAGAAATTCAATATAAATGTAATATAAATGTATATAAATCAAAAACCTGTTTCTTACCCTTTATTACAGTTTGTCACTAGGTAGCAGTAGATTTTATCTTGCATTTTGTGGTTCTGACATATTTAATGAGGTCACGCCTGATATCAAAGATTTGAATAAATACACAGTTTGCAGAAGTAGAACTTAACATGTTTTTTTCTCTCTAAAAGGTAAGATTATCACCATCAGTCTTGCATTAATTTGGCGTGGATTGTTTTGATGTGTCACTTAACAAAATGCCATAAAAATATACATCCATGCGTAACAGCTGTATTGTGATTTGCTTGTACAGATACTTGTGCCATGTTAGCTTTTACATAAATGAAACCAACTGAAGATTTGCGATAAAATTCACTAAGTAATGCAGCTTTGCCTTTCGCTGTTTTTGGTCACCAGATTCACAAACACACCTATCAGTTTCAGCGGACGCAGTAGTTTCCACCTATTTTTGCATTTGCTATAGTTTTGTGGCCAAAGACGAGACTCTTTTCAACACTTCAAAGAATGTCTTAAATCAGATATGTGCCCACTACATAAATGATCAAAACACTCTCACTCCACTGTTGCTGTTCTCCTTGGAAACTAAAAAATAAAAAAAAAATAGATGTGCATTTCTGGTTTATCCACCCATTTTGCATTATCTTGGTGTGGACTGCTTTGCCCATGTCTTGCATATTTTCAGCCATGTCATTTAACAAAAAGCTATAAAACATTATACCTGCAAGTTATGACTGTGCCCATAATCGTTCTTCACCAGTACTTCTACCCTGACACCCCTGTTTGCTGGTTAGTAAACAGGACTAAATGAAGATATAGGGGGGAATTTACAAAGAAATTAAATTGCATCACTTTGCCTGTTTTGTACACGAATCTGCTTTATTTCTGTATCATATTCACAACTCAGATTATAGAGGCAAACACACGTATGAAGCTCACCTGAGCATGTTTTTTCTTTCTCTTTTTTTGGGATTATCTCGATTAGTTTGGTGCAGATTTCCTTAGGTTATAGTCAACTCATTTTCTGTCATGTCACTTAACAAAAAGCAATAAAAGATGTGTTCTTGCAAATGACTACAATGCATTTGGGTTTGGTGATAATGCGCCAATGTTAGTTTGTATTTAAAGAAGCACAAGCGAAGATTCTGGGAGAAATCCACCAGTCAATTTGACTAGCTGCGTTTTGTAAATGCTCTCTGGTTTATTGTTCCACCAGGGTCACAATGCAGATTGCAGGCACTAGCAGAGTCCAGTAGATGCAGCAATTTTCCACTATTATCATTTCGCCTTTTTTATTGTGACTGAGGAAGGGACAACTGTCTTAAAGTCAGTAAATTAAAATAGAAATCTTAGTGATTTATACTGATTTTAGGACAGATGTATATACGCTTACAGCCTTATTCCTTGAATATAAGAAAGAATAAGTGAGGATTCAAGAGGCAGGCCACAAAGCATTACAATTAGAACCACTTTGAACAATTTTGACTTGCTATTTTATTTCTGAATCAGATTTGCAATGCAAATTGCAAATATATGCAAATAGAAGCACAGTCATCAAGTCCAGGAAATGGAATAATTTTGTGTTTCCCTTTTTTTTTAAATACAAATACAAATTCTGTATCCTGTGGCCTCACGTCAGCATCCCTTTGCCTGTCTTTGGTGGCACGTCTCTGCCCCCCTCCATGTGTCTTCCAATAATCTATGTGACTGGCTGCTGGTGACCCTCTGTGACCTCCAGCTGAGTGTCATGACAACGGGACACTGACAAATGTCGGAGTAGATATTGGCTGCCTCAATCTCCTAAGCCTCTCTCCTGGGTAGGAAACCACCCACGCAGTCTGGCCTCGACACTGCAGAGGAGCGAGACACGGGGAGATGTTGCGTGTTTGCCATCCGGTCGGCCTGTCAGCCCATCCGTTGCATTGAACCCGAGGTTATCGAATGAAAGGGCACGGGAGGTGCAGAGAGGAGAGGATGCAGAGAGGAGAGGATGCAGACAGGAAATAAGAAAAGGGAGCGTGATGTCTGAGGCATCTGAATGCTCTCCGTGTCGCGTTGCTGAAGTGTGTGTAATTGGGAAGGGGATTGCAGCGTGCTGATTGGAAGCAGCGGCGGGGCGGGTTTCTGCGTTATTTTGGAGCACGCTGCGTTAAGCCCAGTGTTAAAGCAAGATGTGTTAGGCACGAGAGCGTGCGCGTGTGTGTGTGTTGGGGTGGGTGTGTGTGTGTGTGTGTGTGTGTGTGTGTGTGTGTGTGTGTGTGCTAAAAGAGAGAAGTTAGAGAGCGTTTCGTGTCTGGTATATTTAAGTGTGTTGTCAGGTTGTTGAGGAGCATGCGAGCTGAGCTTTAGTGAACATGTGTGTCGCTGGGCCGTGTAGTTCCAGCGGTGGTGTGTGACTTCTTTTTTTTTTTTTTTTTTTTAGCGAATACTTGTGATTGAATGTGCAAGCGTGCGTGCGTGTGCAATTCCTCCCAGGCCGCTCCACCTTCCCAGCAAACTGCCTCTGCATGCATAATTAACCAGGATGACTGGGGAGGTAAACACACAGAGAGACGTTCCATCCCTCCGCTCTCTGTGTGCCTCCGCTTTGTGCATCCGCACATGTGTGTTTATTGGTGTCAGACAGACAGACGGACCAGGAGCAGGAAAGAGATTTGAAGCCAAAGTGCTTCAGAGCCAGATTTGATGGAACGAGTGAGCTGTCTCTCTCTCTCTTTCCCTTTCTGTCTCTCTCTGTCCCTTTGTGTGTGCATGTGTGTTGAGAAAGCAGATAAATCCCATCTCAAGCTGCCTCTGAAGATGATGTGATGAAAAAGAGGAAGAGAAAGGGGGGGGTACTGGAACCAGCCACAGTTCTGCGCATTATGAACCATTCAGCGGAACAATCAAATTCACCCCTCTTTCTATTCCTCCCGCTCCTGCTTTTCCTTCTCCTCATCCCTTCCTGGCAGTGTTTAACTTGGAGGCAGATGCATTTTAATGCTTCAAACGAATAGATCCTCCCCAGGTGTGATGAAGCACAAAACTGTTCAAATTATAATAGTAAGGCAGCTGAAAAGGGAAAAGACGTTGGATGCAGCAGTGGTAATCAATGTTGGGTCTTGTTTGTCTGTAGGGCTCAAGAATTTGTCTAATTGTCATTGTAGAAAGAACCATTTGCTGTCAAACTGGATGGAGAGCATTCAAAAACATACATTTTCAGGTCTCACCACAGATTACTTGGAATCACATCAGTTGGAATTAGGTCTTGACTTTGACTAAACCACTCTAACTCATACTTGGCTTTCATCTATGGTATTTAATAGGAGCTATGGTTGAGTGTTGTTTTCCTTTGCCCCGCTTCCAAGTCTTTTGAAACCGGTAACAGGTTTTTTCCTAGAATTGCCTTGTATTTAGTTCTATGCAATTTTCACTCAAGAATTCCTCACATCTTGGTGTTACTACAACTGTGGTCTGGTGACATTAAATTCTAGGTTTTCGAGGGGTTGTCATTTGAGGCACTTTATTTTATTTTTCTTTCCTTAGGCCTCCCCTGAGATTCTGTGTTGAAGGAAAACAGTGGCACTAGACATAATCTACAGCAGTGGTCTCAAACTGCAATCCTTGAGGGCCAGAGTCCTTCAACTTTTACATGTGTCCCTTGTCCTACACGCTTGAATTAAATGGTGAAATTGCCTCACTAGCATGCAGTCGAGCCCTACAGAGCTCTGCTAATGAGTTCATATTGGAGCCAGGTGTGCTGAAGCAGAGACATCTAAAAGTTGCCGGTCTCTGGCCCTCGAGGAATGCAGTTTGAGGCCACTGACCTAGAGATAGCAGAGTAAATGGAGCTAAGTGTAAAAAGGATAGCACGTTTTTTTCTTATTTTTATGAGAAAAGAAAATTATACACACTTAACTCTGTTTGCCTATATGAAATGCTATTAAATAAGCTTTGTGGTTAAACTTTCAAAAAGTTCAGTCACTCAATAAATCTTTAGCTGCTGTGCAACAAAGTGCGTCACAATGGGTAAAAGCAGATGGAATAACAAAAGAAAAACTGCTAGAAATGATAAATAAGCAAACATACACAGAAAAGTTAAAACAGATAAATAAATCTAATAGTTTCAGGAGATGAGAAATTGAGGGAATACAGCAGATTAGCCAGTTTCAAGGGATATGAATGTGTTCGCAAAGCGCTATAAACCCACCTTGTGTGTAATGTGGATGCAAGTGGATGTGTGGTATTTGCTGCAGTTTGTATTTCCCATGAGCTCAGGCTGTGAAGCCCACTCACTAAATCATGCATTCTCCTCTGTCCTCTACAGCCCCCCTTCTCCTTGTCTTCCTCATCAAACTTATCATTCTATCACTTCTTCCCTGCTGTTGCATCCCCTCACCGTCCGTCTCCTTAGTAGCTTGAAATTTCTCTCTCTTTCTTTCTCTCTCTCTCACCTTCTATTAGACCACCAACGCCATGTTTTTTCCCCTCTCGTTGCCACCCCCATCTCTATCGGGAAGGTTGAAGACAAAATAGAAAGATGAGGAAGATGGAGAGATAGTGGAATGGGAATGGGAATTATCTTTCTTGTGCAGATATCACTTTGTTGAAAGATGCAAAATACGATCAGCTTGGAAACGTAGAAGACGAGAATAGAGGGGGGAAAATGTGGGTGTATTGCTGGATGTCTGTAATATATAGATGTATAGGCCTGCATGGAAATATAGAAAAAAAAAACATATGCAAGTTTGCTTCTCCTTCAAACCTCCTCCTCTGTTCTAATGCAAGCCCTGAAGAATGGGCAGACAAATAAGCAGGGAGGATTTGGTGATCTCAGCATGTGTGCTCCATCCTCTCTCCTCTCTGCTCCTCACTGAAGCGGAGACGTTGTGCATCCACAAATACGGCAATCGGTCGACACCATGGTGCCGCGCTTCTGTGCGGAAGATAACAGTGGAAAGGGAGGGAGGTGCCGAATGGAAGTGGAAGGGGGACGTGACGGGAATGTAGACGCCGCCATACACACACGCGGTGTGTGTTTGAGAAAAAGCAAGCACGAAGTAAATTGATTCGAGGGAAGGTGTCTTTGGTTTCTTTGTTTTGTTTTATTGCAAGATGCAATCAAGCACAAAAAATATGATTACAGTGTCATGTCTTGTATGCCCAACCCCAGGAACTTTTTTTTTTTTTTCATATTTTGTCATGTTACAACCGCAAAATGCTGTTCATTTTATTTTGATTTTATGTAATAGACCAATGTAAAGAAGTGCTATAATTAGAAAGTCCAAGTAAACTGAAACATGTTTTCCAGTTCTATACAGAAAACATAAAAGTGAAGAATAAGGTAATCAATCCCCCTCCTCTAAACTGATACACACACATAAATTCAGTGCAGCGTCTTAAAAGGTGATTAGTATATAGAAATTCTCTGTTATTTCATCTCAGTCTAAATAGTTTAAACACATTTAGCTGTGTTTCTGCTTCAACACACCTGAGTCAAATAATCAGGTCATTAACAGGGCTCTGAAAAACTTGTCTGCATAGTAATGAAGTAATTCGGCTGTATTGGACCAGGGACACATCTAAAA
Source organism: Xiphophorus couchianus (assembly GCF_001444195.1). Taxonomy (NCBI): domain Eukaryota; kingdom Metazoa; phylum Chordata; class Actinopteri; order Cyprinodontiformes; family Poeciliidae; genus Xiphophorus; species Xiphophorus couchianus. Next base: position 13,659,046 of record NC_040243.1, on the reverse strand, counting down.
GTGGCAGCCCTGGAGGACTGGAATTGTAGACCTCTGGTTTAGACCAAAACACATTCTTCTTTTAGACCTGACCCAGTTCAAGTTCAGAATCATCGCTCACAACTCTGCTCTGCATCCTTTCCGACTGAGGTTGAGTCATAAAACCGCCTGCTACAATTTTTAGATTTAACTTTTTTATTCCACATCAAATTAATCACATTATGTCTCGAAAAGCACAATAAAGTTTACGGTTGTAACTTGGAAAACATTCAAGGAGTGCGAAATCTATAGTAAAGAAGTCGACACTGAAACATGTTCAATGTGGAATGAGAGGGCCTACTCCAAAAACAAATAATTTGTGTCTTTGCTGAACCCGCCTGCTGTTCTCAGCATGCTTGGTTTTGGAGAATCCCACGTCTTTTCCTTGATATTGTGTAAACAAGTATGCCCACACGCACGTCACCCCAGGTGGAGCGGTATTGACCTGAGAGTAGGGGAGCAAGGATGGTAGGAAAACGGATATTAGGTCAATAAATGTGAGCATTTGTTTGTAGTATTTTTAAAAAGACGGACCAGAGCTTTTCTTAACAAGAAGTGCGCAAGTTTAAGATAGTCTATTGAACTCACACAAACATACACACAGAGTATTCATAGATGAATAATGTTGTTGTGTCTGGTGAGATGCTACACAGTCCCAGAGTGGATTGAGAGTGGGGACTAAAACTGACTCTCTCGGACACGCACATACACACCGTAACACACACACGCACTCTGATGCTCACTCTGATGCTCTGTGTCTCCTGGTGACTCTTTTGCTTTTATAGATCGGCAAAAGTCTCCACCTCTCCCCTGTTCATCTCTGTTCTGTATAAACACATTCACACACTTACGCACACCCCCACTCACACTTGCATGCAGGTGAAACCGTATAGTCCCAAAACGCAGTCACATACTGGAAGAAATGCAACTTACACTATCAACACAACCTCTCTGCTGGCGCATTTAGAGCATGCACACACACACAGTGTGTAAGTGACCACTTCTCCTGGGAGTGAACTAGAGTTTCTATCTGACCAGAAGGCAGAAAAGAGTAAGGGTCCCAGCTCAAAATTTCATAAACATCTGACCAGAAAATAACATAAAATTACTAAAGGGTTGAAAAATTAAAGAAATTAAAATTTAAAAAATGGCTTACTTATCAAGTAGTTCAAATACACTTGATAGATGTACAGTTAACACAAATAATGGCACAGAACTATATGAGAACGAAAAATAATACCAAGAAATGCTTTAAAATCCAGGTTTTACATTGGTCAATCAAACCAGACCAATAAAACTGAATATGTGTGTTTGGGAATGCATGCAACACATTATCTGCTTTGGATCTGAATGCCTGTGTGTCTGCATGTGTGTTTTTCTCAGAAAGAGAAATTATTTGTTACTTTAAGTGTCTCTTGAAATGTATACTCAAGTTCTCTTTAGACAAAGAAAAATGCTTATACCCTAGAACCTACCTTCATAATTTCTTGTCTTTTTTCTCTATTTTCTCTCCTTCTTCCCTCCATACCTTCAGACCCCTCTTCCCCTTCCTCCCGTTTCACCTCACCTCCCCCTCCCTGCTCAGCCTACAGACGGAGTGAGTTATGCAGTCCTTTCGTGAGCGCAACAGTGGTTACCACAGCAACCAACCCTGCTATCAGCAGGAGCCCCATGAATTATCTCGCCTGGAGACCTACCGGCAACACCCACATCATCCCCATCCGCAGCATCCACACCCAGGCCCTGGTCCACATCCAGGCCCTGGCCCTGGGCACAACAGGTCAGGCTATGAGGCTATGTCTAATGCAGCAAACGTGCCCACAGGTGGAGCAGCTGGAATTGGAGGACCCAAGGACTGTTACAGCCAACAAAACTATTCTGGGTACCCAGGAAGTACTGGAGGCAGTGGAAATGGAAATGGTAGCTCATCAGCCTCACAGGCAAAAAAATCCTTTAGAGGAAGCAAAGTTCCCCCACCAAACCCCAGTCAACACCTGCAGGGCCCTGGAGGCTACAGTAATCACATGGGCCCAGGAAATTATTCCGCCCAGTACATGAGCGAGGGCCATCTCCAGCAGAAATGGGAGGACCCTGCACAGTTAGCACAGTATGAACAGGAGATGGTGGGGCGACTGGAGGCTGGTGCTTCCCCTGCACCTGGATCCTCCCAGTACATAGACTCAAACATGTTGGGGCACTCCCAAACCCCATGCCACCAGCCTTCTACCCCAAGTTATACAAGTCCACATCACCAGCCTCACCCTCCTAATCCTGCTCCCTCACCTCTCATGTATCCCCAAAGTCACCTACACTATCCTCAACCCTCCCCCTCTCCATCCCCATACATGGAAAAATGCAGTCCCATGCCCCATTGTTATAAAGGCTACAACATACCTCCAAATTCTCAGTATAGCAGACAGCTAAGTAGTCATAGCAGTTTGAAGCAGGGGACTTACAGGTCAACCCAGAACAGCTATGGATACCAGCAGTCAACACCCAGAGGTTATGAGCAGCAGACATCTTTACAGGCAATGACCAACCCCCAAGAACCCCACCCTAAATACCAACACTATAGCCAACCCCAACAAAATTACTGTCTGTCAGAGCTCCCTGTCAGATCTCCAGAACAGTATTATCAGACTTGCAGCCCCTCCTCAAGTCATTCCCCTGCTCGCTCTGTCGGACGCTCACCCTCATACAGTTCCACCCCTTCACCACTGATGACTAATCCAGAATCATTCCAGTATGGCCAACCACCAATGACACCTGGGGCAGCCTCGTCGTCGTCATCCTCTTCAGCTGGTATGCAAGATCAAGCCAGCACAAACACCATGCTAATGCCCCCACGGTCCCACCCTTCACCCAACATATCCCACACAGCATCCCACAGCTACACTTCAACGCCACAAGCGCCCACAATGAAAGAGCGCTTCTCAGAGAAGCTGTTATCAAACCCCAGCTTGTGGAGCCTGAATGCTCTCACCTCTCAGGTGGAGAATATCTCCAATAACGTTCAACAGCTCCTGCTTTCAGAAGCCCTGGTTGCAAACAAGAAGGGCAGCAAGCGCAGCAGTGGTGGGAGCAACAGCAGCACTGGAAGTGGGGCCTCCACCAAGAAAGGTGAAGAATACAAAAGTCCTCCATATCCAGACAGTGGTGGCAATGTGGGTGGGGCCCCCATGCATGAACCTTACTCTACCCCACAGCACCAACCATTGCCTATGGAACTCCATGAGGGTGGCTACTCCAGCAGTAGTGATGAACCATTGGACAGAGGTTTCTATTACTTTGGCCAGGGTAGAAGTCCAGCCCAGGCCCACAACAACACACAACTCAGCCTGGACACAGCCTCCTCTTGCTCCATTGCCTCTCCAGATGATATGTCTACTAGGTCTGGGGACTCGGGGTTGCACAACCTTACCCCTGATCCTATAAGATGCACGGCAGGACAAGGAGGAGATGGCATGAATACCCCAGTGAAGAGCATTGGTGATGAGAGATCTCCAACAAGCATTACAATACCAAGTCCTATGAAACAAGAAAGTGACTCCCCATCAGACACACAACACATCAATCAGCCTGTAAAAGAGAACTTTGAAGAGTCAGCTTGGACTGAAAAACCTGCTGGAAAAGAAGAGGAAGCAATGGAAAAAACTCTTGATTTTATAAGTAATTCAGACTCAAGCAACCCTACAGAGAAGCAAGGGAAATGGACTGATGAGGAAAAATGCCCAAATTTCTACAGCAAAATAAACACGAACATGGCAGAAAAAGGCTATTGCTATGAAGACACAATGTACCAAGAGGTCCAGAGCAAATATGACTCAGATGCAAGAGATTCCGTTGAACAGTCCCCAGCTGATCTCTCTGATTCCAGTAACAAAGATCACTTTAGTCAAGAGATGAAGTCAGGGATATTCAAATCTGAATCTCCAACTGCATCTGAGAGTTCTGTGAAAACATTGCCATTCATTTCAAGAGGAGACCTTGAGCAGGATCCATATTCCACAGAGAAAGATGACAGTTCAGCAAATACCTCTCCAACCCCACAAACTGAAGTCCTGGAAGCTTCTAGCTGTGACAAGAAGGAGAGCAGAACTCAGGAGAATGACAAAGACGTAGTAAGAGATAGGGAAGAGGATGAGATAAATGAAGATGAGAAAGAAGAAATTGAAAAAAGTTCTCTTTCACAGCTTTTGTCTAAAGAAGTTAGGGAGGAAGCAGAGGAGGAGGAGAAAGAAAGTCAGTCATTAACTGAAGAGCACACAAATGACAAAGACATCCAAATGAGTCCCTCTGAAGATCTCTGCAGCAGAACAGAAATCCACAATTTAGCTCTTAACACTGACAATGATTTTGCAGGGGGACCCGGTCATCTTAATGCAGCAGCAGCAACGACAGCAACAGATGTTTCAACAAGGGAGTCAGCCATTGGCGACACAGCACCTCAGCCACAGTCCGCTATGCCAGTCTTCTCTGCTCTCAATGATAAGGCAGCTCCTCCTGCTCAGGCTAGAGATCATATTGATCACAGCGATGCTAAGGTTCTGGAGCCAGACTCTCCTCAGCTGCCAGGGAAGTCAATACTTCCCTCTGCCCCTTCCTGGGCTGACACTCCACCATCTCCTCAAAAAGGGGATGATGATATAGAACCAGGCATAAGTTGTTCCAGTGCTGTGACACCACTAGCTAAACCAGAGCCTATGGTTCCATCTGCTCAGCCAAGGACATATGGGCGTAAGCATGTTAGGGGTAGAAGGAGAATTATACATTCAGGTGTGGCATTAAGGCGACAACTGAGCTTGAAGAAGGAGGAAGAAAAGGAGGACAAAGAAACAAATTCCTCTCAGCAAAAATCGAGCATGGCTCCAAGCAAGACTGTTTTATTCTCAGATCAAACTAACCTTGCTCATCAGGATTCTATGGTGAGCCAGACACCTAAAATGCTGACAGATGGTTTTCAATCCAGAATGTGCACTCGCTCTTTTAATGCACCAGATATGCAAACAAAAGTTGAACCTAATGTGAAGAGAAAACCAGGCCCAAAACCTGGATCTAAGCCAGGGTCAAAACCCAGTGCAAAACCAGGGCCTAAGCCAGGTGCTAAGCCTGGTCTAAAGTCAGGTCCCAAACCTGGACCAAAACCTGGGAAAAAGACAGGACAAAAGCCTGCATCACATGAATCAGAAGTGCCACTGAAAATTGATACTGTTGTAAGGCAAAAACCAGGGCCAAAACCAGGTTCAAAATCTGGACCAAAACCAGCCCTAAGACCAGGTCTAAAACCTGGATTCAAGCCTGCTGAGGTTTTGCCTCCTACTGAGGCTGCTCCCATCAAAGCTCCAGTTGGTCGCCCCAGGGGCTCAATTTCAAAATCAAAATTGATGGACCGGGAAGATCCAAGACAACAAGTCCCAGAAATGCAAAGCAGGACCAGGAAAGCTCTAAAACATGCAACACTGCAATATAACCAAGACGGAAGATCTCCTACAGAGGAAAAGCGATCTCTCCCAGAAATAAAAGTACAAGAAAGGGAAAACAACAATATGGTCTTAAGATCCAGAAAAGTCTCACAGGATAAGCTAACAAAAGAAAAGGAAAGGGGAGGGGAAGATATTCAAACTTCAACACCAACAGAAAATAAAATCAGCGATATCTCTCTAAAAGTTAAAGAGGTCATAGTTGTAAAAAAACTGCTAACTCCAAATCCTGATGCCATGATAACAACAAATGTTTCCCTACACTCATCTGTACCACTTGCAAAGCCAGCCCTCTCTGAAGAATCTAAAGAAAAGACATTATCAATACTAAAGCGCACATCTAGCCCAGACATTTCCACACCACCTGTAAAAAAGAAGAGAGGTCCAAAGCCCAAACTAAGAAACTTACCATCTCAGTCAGTCCTGTTTGAAGAGATTCTACCAGCAGGCAAAGAGAAAAGTGTCCGAGGCCCCAGAAGAAAGCGAGGACCACCCAGGAAAGCTTCTCTTGTCAGTGCCTCAACAAAAGATGCTCCTCCTAACAGCAGTGGATCTACCAACAGTGACATGCCTGTGGTGCCTCCTCAGTGCCCCACCAAAACAAAAGTTCTCCCCCCACGCAAAGGCAGAGGGCAGAAATATGAGGCAATGGTACAGAAGATTACATCTCCCAGCTCAAAAAAACACTTCCCAGCTACGCAACAAGACAGTAGTCTAAGTGAGGATTTTACGTCGAAGGCTTTTTCTGAATTTGTCTTTAAGGAAGGTGAGGCTTTTATTCAAATAAATAACACAGAGACACTAGAGTTTACAAAGGAGGAAATGAAAGAGCAAGAAGAAGCAATGACAATGGAAGATGTATCACAACAATGTGGCAAGCATGAATTAAGTCAAGAGGAATCAGCAAAGGATATAGTGAGACCATTAGCGGAAGAAGAGGTTACAAATAAGAATTATGGAAGACAAGAAAAAGGTAAAGTAGAAAACAAGATGGAGGTTGCTGACAATAAGGCTTCGTCTTCAACAGAGACATCATTAGAAGTTGGAACTCTAGACGAGAGGACACAACAGACTTCCAAGAGTGATGCCACAAAGTCTGTCCGAACGAAGAGAAAGAGATGGGCCATGGTGGAAAGTACAGATGCATCAGTGGTAGCTTTGGAAGCAGACAGCCTCATTATTACAACACCAAGACTTGCTAAACAGAGAGCTATTAAGAACAACCATGAAATGCACCTTAAACAGAGGAGGAAGAAGAGAAAGGGCGAAGCCAATTTAGAGGAAGCTGAGACACTAGATGAGCTCAACACAACAGAAACGCCAGAACCTGAGGAAAGAATAGAGGAAAAAGTCACCACCACAAAGTCCACAGAACCTCTACCAACTAGCGGGGATAAATTCACAGAAACCCCCCAAGCCATCTCTGTAGAACTTATTCAAAAACCTCGAAGAGGCCGAAAACCATCCGCAAACCCAACTAAACAAAGAAGAAGCCAAGCCTCAATGGAGCATGCTCCTGGGAAGCCAGTGAAGATCCACAAAAAACCTGGGCCAAAACCTGGAATGAAAGATGCCATTGAGGTAATTGAGGCAGTTGTAAGGGCAGCCGGATGTGAGCAGGACCAAAAAGAGGAAAGAGCAAAAGAAGAAAGAGAAAAAAGAGAACGAGAGAATATAGAAAGTGAAGAGACTAGTATTGTGGGTCCTGTGGTGACCGTTACAGAAAAGCAGATGGAGTTCATTTCTGTGAAAAGAATCAGAAGGAGACCAATCAACAGGAATTCCAAACTATCTTTTTGTCCTTATGTACGTATCAATAACTCTAGAGACTTTTCTTCTTGGTGTGCCATAGTCAACAAGCCTGAAGACGCTGTTGTATTTCAGAGACGGAGAAAAAAGGGCATACTTAGAATGAGGAATCCTTTCACAGTTGCTAAAGTAGTGCCACATACTGCTGCCATGCAACTAGGACCATTGGTAAACACAAATCTATCTGAAATGCGTCTTATGTGTTGCTTGTGTGGGAAACCACCAAACTACAAAGACCTGGGTGATTTGTGTGGACCATACTACACAGAAGATAGTATTCCACGGAAAATGTTGACTATCACACATACGCAACTCTTCAGGGAAGATGACAGCAAGACCCATGGGAATGACAGTAACAGTAGTGAAGAACCAGGGACGTCCTCAAAGACTGAAGATAGAGTGAACTCAGAAAAGGAGGGAAATACAGAAGCTACCACTGAAGAGGCTGGAAACAGCAGGCACCATCACCGGCACTACAGACGGCTACTGAGACCAGAAAGACCGTGTCAGGAAGGTGGTCCGAGAAGAGTTACCCTCAGACAGAGATTCAGGAGAATGAAGCAGCTCCAGAATCTCTGCACGGCCACTTCAAAAGACCAAGAGGGCAATGAAAGCATGTTCCAAAAGCTACAAATGGAGGCAGTGGCCAAGGAGCACTGGGCTCATGAAAACTGTACCATCTGGACCAAGGGGATAATTATGGTAGCTGGAAGGCTATATGGACTGAAGGAAGCTGCCAACAAGTCAGTTCAAACGGTATGTTAACAATCATAAAGAGGCTCAATATACGGTCAAGACAACCCTTCTTTGTGTGTTATTTATTTTAGAATGGTGCTTTACTGGTTTTGTTCTCTGTCTGATGAACCCCAGAGCTGTCACAAGTGCCAGATTTCGGGAGCGTCTCTCAGCTGCTGTTGGAGAGGCTGCTCTTATAAGTACCACTACATCTGCGCCAAAGAGATAGGTAAGAAACTACGGTAGGAAACAATACCAGAGAACTGGACTGAAATTAAAACAAAAGAAGCCCATGTGGACAGATGAAAGTGAGGTCAAGCATGAGTTAAAATAAAAAAGAGTGAAAAATTAAACGGTGAGTCAAGAGAAGAAGATGTGGGTAAACCGAGAGGGAAAATGCATAGAGTAGTAGCAATATTGAATGCAAAACGATACATCTGAGAGCTCAGAGGGAGAGAAAACCTAAAAGAGAGCTTTGATTAAAGAGAGTGATGAAAGTGTGAGTATGAAAGGCAGAGAAGGGAACGAGACAGGGGTAATGGGTGGGGGTGGGGGGTTCTATGTGTGCATTATTCACTGCAACCCCTGTGGCTCCATCCATCCACGCGGCTGTCGGGGCTCTAAATGTGGGTGTGAACCTCTACTGACGTGTGCAATGCTTGCTTAAATAAAACAATAAAACATAAGTTGTTCATCTCAGGAGCATGTTACGAATATGTACGTCCCCTCAGCTCACCCATTTGTGTGTTCCTGTTCCCTGTTGCTGTTGGAAGTGTCAGCATGTGTGTGACATGGCTTACCCTTGTGAAACTTCATGCCAGAGAGGTACAGTGTGAGGATTAGAAGGCCTGCCACGTCTGCAGAGCCACCAGAGGGAGCGGAGTGAGGCCCTTTTTAATCCTGCTGAGTGCACCAGCCATATCTGCCTGCCCGCTCTGCAACTCATCCACTCACTTGCGCCCATCTCTCATTCTTACTTTCTGTGCAATTCTTTCTTTTGCATTTTCATCGTTTACTGGCTTTTGCCATCTACGTGGGGTTCAAGGGTGTCGTGCGTCTGTTTGATTCATTTCTCTTGTTTAGCTGCGACGCAAGCTTATCTTCCTCTTTGCCTTTTCTCTCGCTGCCTGTAGGCTGCACATTTCATGAGGATGATTTTTCCATCAAATGCCCAAAACATGAGGTAAGACAAGAAAACTGTTACTAGTAAAATTTATGCATTTTAATCATTACAGTGTTTGTTGCTGATGATATTTTACAAGACCTGAAGAACTTCTAGTCCTTAAAATCGACACTTTACAGCATCGTATTGTAGAGTATCTTATAGTGCTTTGAAAACGTATTCCTACATCCTAAAATTTTAGATCCATTGTCACATTACAACCACAATGTATTTCAATGATATTCAAAAGGTACTGCATAATTATTTGTTGGAATTGGAAATGACAAATGGAGTTCAGCATTAGTTTACAAAAAGAAAGCTCTGAAAGGTATGTTATGTATTTTTGTTAACCCCCTTTTACTCTGAAACCCCAAAATAAAATTCAGTGCATGGAAAGTGTCCATGTATGATTCAAGTCTGAATGAATATTGTGGAAGTTTCACTTTTATTTTTATTTTTAGAAGGCATACGTGAACAAGCAGAGCTCATAATTTAGCTTTTCTTCTCATGACTCCCTTCCTGTCCTACTTTTACTTTTCTAAAAGGAACAGTGTACACTTGTGCACATCCAAAATGTGAATCGCCTGGATATACTGCATGTCACATGCAGTGCAGTTTACGCAGCTCTTCCTGTCCCTGTTAGTGTCCTTTAATTACAAAGGACAGATTCCTCATTATCATCCCAGACTCACTAATTGTTAAACATTTCCAGCAGCCTAGACCGACCCAACACCCTCAGACCTCCACAATTACAACGGCTTCCTGCTTTTCTGGTGAACATTAACAGTCTGCACCACACCTGCTTTTCCTGTGGGACAGACACCATCTGCTGGTGATGAATGGACAGTGCAGCACAGCGTGGAAGGTCAAACGCGAGGGGGGTGGGGGGGCTGGTAGAGAGAGGCAGAGATGCTGACATTCAGCAGAGAGCAGCAGTGCATTGAGGCAGCGGTGGCACCAGCCTCACATCCTCCCTCCCTTCCCCCCACCTCCCCCTCTTCTCTGCATCTGCATTTTCTGTTCCTCCCTCCCTCCTTTGCTCCCTTTCCCTTTCCTGCTCTCCTCTGTGCAGACTGGCAGGGATGAAAAGCTGGCAGCTGATCAAAACACCCCACCCACCATTGCTGCCTGTTATCCTCCCCACATGCTCTCTCCACCATTACTCTCTACTTCTTCCTCTCATTATTTCTCCTTCCTCCTTCTTTTTTCCTGTTAGCCTCATTCCGCTTCTTTGCTCCCCCGCTGCTCCGTCTCTCCCAGCGTCTCAATCCGTTCACCTTCTGATATCCTATAAGCTCCCCGATTTGTTTTTTTTCCCCCTTCCATCCTCTCTTCACCCTTCCTCAATCAGCGCCTTTCTCACCCGCTTCCTTTCCCATCCTCTCTCTCTCTCTCTCTCTCCCTGCGCCTCCCCCTTCACCTCCACTCCCACGTCTGAGCGGCAGAGACGAAGTGTGAGAAACAGAGAGAAAATGAGAGCAAGTCAGAGAGAGAGAACGTTATTAGCTGCGCTGAGGCAGAGCTGTCATCAGGCTGAGGGATCTGAGAGGCTGCATGTCTGCGCCGAGCCAATTTAAGCTGAGCGGCCCAATCAAAGGGAAGAGGAGACACGGATAAACATGCAAGCGCCCCACCCATGGGTTGCCACGTCAGAGGACTCTCTTTATCCCTGTGTTCTCACTTTAAGGCGGGATAAAATTCACCTAAACGTGACGCATTAATAGCGCATCAGCATGGGATGATTAGCAGGTTAGCTGTAAGCTCACATATGTCCACTTGGGTGCAACCCCCCCCCCCAAAAAAATTAAGGAACAGGAGAAACGCAGACAGCTTCACGCTGAGGCTAAGCTGGAATAAAAAGAGCCGAATCAGGACAGTTACATCAGAGAGCAGCAGACTGGAAGACGTCGAGGTGGTGCAAGAAAGGAAAGGCTACAAAAGTGGAGAGCCTTCGTGTGACGGCAAGGTGGAGAGACTAAAGTTGTAACAATAAAACATCATGTGTTACTCCAGAAAGCAGACAGAGACAGAGAGAGAACAGGAAGACCATGAGGATGGGCAGCTGGCAGACTGAAGTCAGAAGGAGGAAAATAAATGAAGAATACACTGCTTTTCAAATGTATGCAACTAAACATAGAATAAAATCTGGAAGAGACTATAAAGATTTGATACTGGACGGAGGCCTTTCAGCAAGCTAACATGAAATACTGCCACAGTGTTAAAATGTGTCAAAATTGAAAATGACCAATAAATGTGTATTTAAAAAATTGACATGCACAGATCCTCAGAGTGACTGGGAGTTATTTTGCAAAAGAGAAATGAACAGAAAATGAAGTTTTTAGATGTGCAAACCTTTTAGAGATGTAGCCAGAAAGACTTAAAGCTGCCTGGAGCCAAACATGTTTCAGCACATTAAATACAAACTCATACAACCTATTTCAAATTTCTATTTGTTAAGAAAACTGAAATTTTGTGTGTGTGTGTGGGGGGGGGGGCTTGTTTTTTTTCATCATGATGCAGCACTTTCTTTGTGTTGGCTGATAAAAATGTAGGAAAATACACAGAAACTTGTGACTGTAGCACAACAAAAACAAGAAGAGGCTCAAGCAGTGTGAAAACTTTTGCTAGTCACTCTAAGTGCATCTCTGCCTCTTACATGGTTTTCTTTTTACAGCCAAGCTGGTCAGCTGAATTCATCTCCTCTTTCATGCAGCAGCCTCGCTTTGATGTTTTCTGCACATTTCTGCAGGAAAAGCTCCAACTCTCACCGCTCAGAGTGGCCTGGAGGCTCTCTCCACCTGCATCACAGCTGCCTGAAGCTTTTTCTGGTTCAAACCAAAGGGGGTGGGGGCGAAGGGTCATAAGACAGGATGAAGAGAGTCGCTCTGAACGTCTCTAAATTTCTCCTTTCTTCCTTAACAGGATCTGTAAGATATCCCTGCATTCCATCTTCACTACCAAAATCATCACTCTGCCACTTGTCCTGCAAGCCAAATAAATAAATAAATAAAAATAAAATACATGACAGTAGACGAGCACGACGGTGAGAGGCTGCGTCGAGGTGTGGGACTATGGAGCCGCTTTTTCCCTGGAGAGCTGAACAGCTGCTTGGTGAAAAACGATCCCTTGCAGCGAGGCAGGGGGTGGTGACGCCGTCTATCAACGGGAAGGGACGTGCTTTTTGTCTGGACCCCAGCGGAAACTATTTGAAATGCAGAGCGAGGAACGTTCGTGTGAGTGTGTGTTTTCGGATGGGCTCAGAGAACTGAACAGAAAGGTCCCTTTGGCCGCCTCGTCCAACAGGATCCCACAGCAGTGTCCTTCCGGTGCGTGTGTGATTACTCATTCCACAGCCACACCCTCGCCATGTGTTTGTGTCTGAGTGCATCTTCAATTCAAGATCTCGTCTGTCTTGGTGGAGGGGTGGTGATGGGGGAGAGAGGATTATATATACATATATATAAAAGAAAAACGAAAAAAAAAAAAAAAAAAACACTGTACCAAGTGTCAAACATGGTGGCGGTAGCATCATGATGTTGGGCTGTTTTTGTAAACAGCCTAATAAACAAAAATACAGCAACCAACCAGTGGATGTACCATTTCAATGTCAGCATTTGTGTTTGGAACACGAGACGAAACTAAAAACGATAAACGAGGAAACTGTAAATGATGTGCTTTACAGGTTCTAAAAGAAAAAAAATGTATTTTAATATAATGCTCTTATCTTTAAAGGTGTATATTGATGTGCATTATGACTAGGCAACATCATTGCGTCACCCTTGTTATATGTCAGACTTTGTGTTACTCAGAAATGAAAATATACAGATATATATGTAAAAAAAAAAAAATAATAATGATAATAAAAAAATATAAAATTTGTTGAGTTTAATTCAACTGTGTGCACATTCAGTATGTACAGCAGACATCCTCATCGTACCGGATCAGACGAGGGCTTGGATTACGGAAGCGGAGTTCGGTTTCATGTCACTTCACATCAATGTACAGCTCAGAAATATCCAATGGTGTGTAATTACTCCACAGCCACGCAAAGAGACGCTCCACCTGTCTGTTTGTGTATCGAAAATGTAGCCTATTCTTCTCTCTGCCGGGCAATATAACGCTGCACCGCGCAGAGAGACCGTTAACGTTCTAGTCATATCAGAAAGAGACATATTTAAGTATTAACAGCAGAAAAGAAAGTGCAAAAACGTCACACCAAAACATTCTCTTTTCGAAGCTCATTATTTAATGGTGTACAGAAGTATTTGATGCTGTTTAAATGTAAGATGTGATGTACTAATATAATTGTGTATAGTATTTCCTAGAGATGTTTATTTTCTATAAAATGGAATATGTTATTGCTTATAAAACGTTATTAAAAGAATCCACTGATGATACAAAAAAAAAAATAACCCCCCTTTTTTGGAATGTCACTTGTCTTAAGTGGGAGCATGCCGTTTTATTGATTTTCATGTCTGTTTGTTTTGGACTCGATGACACTACAGCATCACTTGGTTTGAAATGTTTTTTGTAACGCCAATGTTAAATATACCAGCACCTTTCAATGCTGCTACGACCAATGCCTGATGTTTTTGTCTTCCCTCGACACGCACACTTTGACACATTGAAGAAAATACCTGGACTAACGGCGCACGGCTAATTTATGATAAAATAAGGGGGCGGAGGGGAGAAGTAGCATGTTTTCCATTTCGTTTACGTCAAAGGTTTGAGATCATAAAACTTTTGGATTTTTTTTTTTTTTAGCAAATGTTTCCCATCTAAGGATAAATATTCACTGAGACTTTCTGGGAGTGTTTGGCCTTTGTTGTGTGCATTAAACACAACAAAAATCTGAAGAGTGTGCAATACAATTTTGAAACTGCTTAAAGGACCTAAAATGTCAAAACCTACAAAGTAAGTACTTAGGAACATATGTCACTCTTCAAAAGAGGAAACACAAGAGATCATGTCATTTTAGTTTAACACATAACCAGTCAGAACAATTATTGAAGTTTAAACTATTAGTTAAATTTTCAAATTAAGAAGATTCACCAATAAATAAAAAAGCCGTAAGTTTTCTTTAAAAAAATTATTTAATATTTACATGTAAGGATGAAATAATAGAGAGGAAGGAGGAAAAAAACGTTAAATGTCAGCTATAAGACAATACCTTCCAACAAGGTTGCTACACAAGCTCTCTCCTCAGTTTTCACATGACCAACTATATATAAAAAAAAAACATATGTTAAATGGCAAGCATTTTGTTGAAACTTTTTACAAGCTTTTTAAAAAATCATCAGAAAATGATGTGGTCCACCTAGATTATGAGAAAAAGATATTTTTTTGTATGATAGTGTTACAAATGGGGAAAACCCCCTCGAATATTTCACTTTTTTTAGGACAACAAATGATCTTCAGAAATGTCAAAGCCATGTCATAGAAAATTGTTTTTGATTTCATAGGTTTACAAATGTCCAAGACCTAAAGAGTCAACCCCAGCTCAGATCTATGCAGTACAGTCCTGACTCGACTAAACCTGGTCTAAGAATACTCAAGATGGATTCAGGGGGAGGAAATGAGCAAATATCACTCTGCGTATGAAAAAAACAAAACAACAAAAAAAACGACTAATCAAAGTTCCTCCAGATTATAAATATGGTGTAAAATATGTACACAGCAAAAAACAAATACACAACAACTATGAAAATAATTTCATAAAGCCTTATTGTTATTGTTGTTTTCCATTAAGAGCAGCCTCAGGCTTAGTGCAGACAAGAGATTGAGGGGGGTTGAGCCAGATGATGACCTCAAACCTTTACAGTATGTGGAGAGGCTTTTCAGCGCTCATGTCCATGATCAAACCATTGAGTTTGGTTACTTTTTATTTAATAATTCCCCCCCCCTGGCCCTCCCTGTCCCCCATAAACAAAGAGACACCAAGACCCCCACACGCCTGGCTGTCCGATTTGGGGAGAAAAGGTGCAGATCTGCCAGGCGGTCAAGGAGAGAGGGAGGAGCTACACATCTCTGCTCCCACCTTCGGGAAGTGGTGGCTCCTCACTGTGGTCAGAGTGGGACACTGCAATCAATTCTCACAAGGGAGTTTGGCCTGATAGGAAAAATGATGCTTTGTGTTTTTTCACATTACTTCATAATTTAAAAAGAAACAGAGTGCATAAACTCTAAAAGTGCCTTAAGATGTGAGGCCGGGTAGGCAGGAGGAGCAACCTGTGAATTTCAATAGAGACTGGAAGGTTTCTGCGGAAGCGGGTCTTTTGTCCACCTGTTCCTGCGCGCGTTTGTACACAGGAGGTGTTTCAGTACACAGTGTCGGTGCCAGTCTCCCTCGCCCCACCTCTCCCTCGCTCTAGCTGCTGGTGACGGTGGTGCCGCTCCCCAGCTTTATGATCATCTGCTGGCAGTCGTGGAGCGTCCTCTTGTCGCCGAGCTTCTCCAGGGTGCGGGCCGCGTCGGCCAGCATGCCCACCCTCTGGCCCGGGGCCGACAGGAAGGAGGGAGGAAGGTAGCGGCAGGCCAGCATCACAGCCTCGGCCTGCTCCCGCTGGCCGGGCCGCGCCTCGCACTCCTCTGCACACAGAGAAACCAAACATCTGGTGAGCTATGGAGCTCAGGTCAACTATTTGGATTATGTGTGCTTTTATTTATTTATTTTATTTTTTCCAACAACCACCACGAGATTGACATATTTTATTGCGTTTTATGTCACACAAATAGTAGTACATATAAATGTTAAGTGGGTACGTTCACTTCGCTCACAGTAAAATTCAACGACTTTTCAAGAATTGTAGAGGGAAGTTTTCAAACTTTTCCCGCACTACACTTTGGAGATAAAAGTGTACATTTTTTAGTTAATTTGTTAATACAAATTAACTAAAAAATAGTTTTAATTAATCAATATATGACATAATTTATTAATGTTAATATTTTTTATTATGGTATTCTACATTCTACAGCAGGGACAAGGTGAAGTAAAATATAACAAAATCTTATGTTTTGAAATGTCTCACACACACACACACACACACACACAACCTACACACCCAACTAATCTAAGAACAAAATTTTAATTTAACAAAAAAAAAATCCCCTGATTTGAATAATTTTGCCAAACTATAAAATAAGACAATCAATAACTTGTTGAGACATTGGAAATAATAAATGTTGATTACAATCCAAACAAAAGTAATGTTAAGCTAAACGACCTTCCTGCTCAAATTAAATGCTTCATAGGAACACAGGTCAATAAAGAAACATACAAAGAAATTCACAAAAAAGTGTTCTCCTTAAGCTTTCTGGCATTTAGCAAATAGAAATAACTTTGGTAACTCTAACTGACCTAAAACATGAAATGTTTCATCTGATTCAACTTCAGACAGTGAGAAGAAATGTATCTGCGTCTTTTATTATGTGTATGAAAATATCTGGTTTCAGCTGTAGACAACAGTTTCCACATGTAGGCTTTTAATCAACTATTAGATTGAACTTTATTGCAAAACTGTTAGGTTTATGTCAAGCACTTCAAGGACTTTCCAAACCTAGAAAACACCAAAAATGAAATTCAAGCATTTTCAAGGATTTCAAGCACCCCGAGTCTGACATACGTTTGCATTCAGCCCCTTTTAGGTCCCTCAAAAAAAATCTTTTTGTTTAGACTTTTATTAGACAAAACAGACCGAGCCAATCCCCACACTGCAGATTCTCTGACCATAAAACATTTGTCTCGCCAAAAGCGTCCCGATTACTTGCACAGGTCAGATGACACCTAAAAACCCACTGAAGTCTCTCCACTGACACGAACGCACCTGTCTTGGCTCCGGGTGTTGCTCGGCGCCGCAGTGAGCGGTCCAGTAGCTGATGGGTTCTGGTGGGACTGGCCCCCGCCATCAGCCTGGCAGTGGCTTCGTGAAGGAACAACTGGAGAGAAGCAGAGGGCAGAGAGAGATCAGAGCCAAACAGGAGGAACAAGAGCGAGAGACGATGACTCACACCTAATGCTCAGCTCTACCTCAGAGAGTCTCTGTGAACAATGCTGCGACACACTTGCCTAAGGCTATGTGTGGGCGTGTGTGTGTGTGTTATGAGTGGAAGTGAGTAGAATTTTTTTTTTTTTTTTTTTTACTGAGACTTGCTCCACAGACTCCCTGTAAACGATCAGCTTCAGTCAAAGCTGCTTTGGTTTGTGTTGCCGATTTAAATACGGGGTTTAAAATGGATGAGTTTGTGTTTAAATGAAGCAACAATGTGCTCACCATCTCTAGAGATTCATTACAATGGATTCTGTAACGACACAAAGCGTATTTATGTGTTGTTATAGAAGCCCTTTATTGGATAAGAAATCTGAAAAATCCAACCTTCAATTTGAGTACATTTATGCAGAAAGGCGAACAAAATTCTTGCAAAATTAAAAAAGGTTTTTATAGTTAAATAGAATGTCTAGAGTGGGAGTTTGCTGAACTGTAGTGGGACTATAGCTTTGATCAGATAGCACTAAGATCAGGTGGAATTAATGTGAAACAAAGGATAAATATGTAGAGAAACACCTTATGCCCACTGATAAGTACGGTGAAGGATCTGTGATGCTGTGGGCCGGTTTCTCTTCCAAAGGAATGACCTTGTTAAAATGATGAAATCTTTAGCAGAGTTTTGATCCAAACCAACCGCGAAATGGTTTCACCAAACCCAAAATCAGCCTTTCTGACTGGCCACATCTTTACCACTGGTCACATAGCAATCGATCTGTTAAAGCAGTTTGTCAACCACCTGGAAACACACGGGTAAAAATTGCACGTACTCTTCGCATTGCAGGTCTGAAGCTGTGTGCCAGCTTGCGCAGGGAGCAGAGGTCTTGCTGGAAGCCCTGAAGTTCTGGTGGCGACGCCTGATGAAGGCTGGCAGGACCGCTGGAGCCCACTAAGCCGGACCCTGTAGGACTCGTTCCTTGCTGCTGCAAGCGCCAGATGTTGGTCCTCAAAACCAGCAGGAGGTCGCACACCATTAACTCGACGACCTGTAGAAATATCGACCGGATTGGTTGAAGTACGCAAATAGGATGTGTGTTGGCATCATGAAAATGATACGAGAAATCGACCAGGTCACGAAAATGTGTTACCTAAAATATTTTATATTTTTAATGGTTGCTTTTGCCTTTCACATGTAGACTGAAAGGAAAACCTACAGAGATTTTATGAAGCAGAAACAAACCCTCCCTTCTCCTCCATCCTGTGTGTGTGTGTGATTGTGTGTTCTGCTGCTCTTGGTCCAGCTCTGTGTTGCACTGCAGGTACATTGCACTCTTAGGAGACACACATGCAATGCAACTACAATGCACCGCAGCTCTGGCCATAAACATACACACACACACACACACACACACAAACACAGCACAATCATTTTGTGCTGCCAATCCACCAGAATCACCATCTGGTAGAAACCACAGGGAGGGCCGCCACAGCGCCCCACAGAGGAACCGAGGAACTACTGCAGGGGGGAATCTGGAGATCTGAGGCCAGGTAAAAATCCGGCGGCATTGTGTGCAAATAATATCCTAAAAGTATTTTTTTCTTCTGTTTTTTTTTTTTTTTTTTTTTTTTGTATTCCACTGTAAGCTTTTAAAAGATAAATCAGCTCGACTCCAGCATGTGCGTACCTTGTCTAAGCTGGAGCTGTGGCAGTGCGGTCCCAGGTTGAGGCTGTCTCGGAGCAGGGCGCTGGCCTTGTCAGTGTGGCTCAGACTCAGCTGGCAGTTTTCTGGCTTGGACAGCAGAGCTCTGACTGCCCTGAATGTGTTGAGGCACGCTTTGGGCAGAAGACTCCTGCCAGAACCAGTGGCAAACCAGACAAAGGACACAGGTTAAAGCAGTGCAAGTGTGTGACGGTGGTCGTGTGTGTGGGCATGTGCGTGTGTGTGTGGAGCAGTAAAAGAAGGCCAAAGTTCCATAAAATCCTCTCGAATCGGACACAGAACTTACTCTGCGTTCTGCAGGCTGCGGGGCAGGTGCTCCACAGTTGGATAGAGCCTCTCTGCTGCAGCATCATCTCCTTGAAGCCAATTGATGATCACTATGGCAACCGAGGACCACCACTTAGAGTGGGGGTCGCAGCCTAGTGATTGGAGAAAAAAATTTAAAAAGTAAAAAAAATGAGACACCCTCCCGTAGACATGCAATTATGCAAATATTCGAATCCCCCACTGGCTTTTTTTTTCCCCCCCACATTTAACATGCATCACAATACACAAAGACAGCTGCTGTCTATAGTCCTGAATCATTCTCTCTGGTAGAGTCCCACCTTGCACCCACACCGAGATCTTTTAAGGAGGGTAATATATTCTGCTGCACACCCATGCAACCTCCACAAGCACATTTTAAAACACCGAGAGCATCCTCATGCTCTGCCAAGAAAAAGTTTCCGATTAAAAACCCCGGCACAGCCTCGCTTCCCTTCCTCCTTTCAAGGTGATCACAGATTTGACAGTGCTGAAGATAAATGAAGCAATCCGGCGTGCCTCCATTTTACCAGGTTCCCTTTTTTTAAATTTCTTTATTTTTTTTTTTAAGCTTAGATTAGTGGAGACGAAAGGAAGTGCTGTGGGGGTGAAAGTCAAGTGGAAATCAGACTATGTGATTTCTAAAGAGTATAAATGGACTTTGTCTGTTGGTTATTTGATTTAGTAAAAACACCCAGGTAATGACACAGCTGGGACATGTAAAGGCAAAATGAAGCGATGCATTAAAGGGTTCAATTAAAAGCCATTTCTCTGTCGTGATTTTCCAGGAATGTTAGAATTTGTAATTCTGATTTATCAATTGCTTGGATTATTGCAGAATGGAATAAAATTAGCCTTTACAGTCCCGCAATGGGGAATCTGGATGTAAAGGTTCTCAAAAAAAGTTCTTAAAGTGTTTAAAAAAAAACACATAAAAAAAAGCTTAATAATAACAACAACAGCATAATCTACTGTACAAGACTGTAACATGAATACATACTGTGCAGTTATTAGGAATTAAAATGCTGCTACAGAAGAAAATAATAATAATGCTTGCTATAATTATTACTGTATTTCATGCATTTTCTGCTCAACATTCAGATAGGTTTAATTACTCAATTATATTTTTATTGTACAACAATATGTTATATTATTACAGCATTATTATTTATTTATTACAAAGGCGTGTTTTATTTATGCATTTTAAATATTTAATTTGATAGGGTTATTATTATTTATAAAGATGCTATTTTTAATTATTATTAATACTATTAATGTTAAAATCGACAAACATTTTTTAATCTTTTTTTTAATGTGTGAATATTCCAAATGAATAATTAACTATGACAATCATCATCATTTACAGAAAGCAAAAACAGAAAGTTGTCATAATTACCATTATTTTCAAAAACTTTTGATCAAACTTTTAATATTCTAATAATTTTTTAACCTACCAGTCACTATAGCCATGTTGGAGACAATTGCAAAGGACTGGGATGTTGCACCGGCGGCATCAGACGCACTAATCAACAGCTGGAGGTACTCCAAGGCATCGGCATACTCCCTGATAGCAGAGACCAGTCAATCGAGTCAACAAGTGCTCCAATATTCTCATTTATTAGGAACTTTTTTACAATAGGGAAACTAGAAAAAATAATGAATACCGGTCAAAAACACAAAGAAATGTTTAAAAGCCCCCGGTGTTTTCTCACCCGTCAGCCTGGTTGGGACTCTTCTCTCCGTGCGGCTGGGCGACGCAGTAAAGAGCTTTTTCAAGGAGGTGTTCTCTGAAAGCCTGAGTCACCTGGGCCAGAGGGTCCACTGTAGGAACGCCAAGCCATTTCAATTATCTTAGAATAGCTTTCAGGGGAAATGGAAAGACAATTCAATGGACTATATTAGGCTGCATTAGGTAACTGGTGGCCTACCAGTGTTTCCAGCCTGGCTGTAGATGCTTTCTTTAGGCGTGCTGCGAATGGCCCAGTCCCCGTCCACGAAGAAGCGGTGGCCGAGAGGGTGACAGAGCCACTGCATGGCCGGAGGCACGCAGCCGCTGGATGACAGGCACGCCTGGCGGGCGCTGCTCAGGAACACACGCTGTCGGGAGAGAAGACGGAGCTTGGTTCAGTGAGGTTCGCTTTTTTCAGTCGCTGAAGGCTTTGACTGATTAATATAAGCTTGGAAATGACGACTCACAGAGGTAAAATGGAGGATCCTTGGCAGGCTGGCTTTGACTCGTAGCGCTGCAGAGACGTAGACCTCAGCCAGACTGGCTACAGGCAGGCATGAGCCAGCACATTCTGCCAGGTTCACCGCACTTAAAGCCATGTGGACTGCTGACAGGTGGCTGCCGTTTAGCTTCCCTGCACAAACACACAAGAAAAGGTTCAGAACATCCAAATGCTTTCCTGTTATTGTAGATGATATTAGGATAGATCAAAAATGTTGTTTTAAGAAGTCAAATGCGATTAACATAAGCTAAGTTGTGGTGTTAAATCTACCTGTCATGTGAAGCTGATGCAGGCGGTGATAAACCAAGGCGGCATCACGACTGCTTTTACCCGCATCCTCCTGCAGGGGGCGATCGCTGCGCAGACCTCCAGCCCTTGCGGCGAGCCAGCGGCCGACCCAGAGGCGCTGAAGGCAGAACCTCAGCAGGGACCAGAGCACCGCGCAGGCCAGGTCCAACTGGGAGATGGGCAGGGGGCGACCCAGCGCCTTAAGACAGGTTCGTAAGTTATGACTGGCCTGAGCAAAATCCCCCTGAAGTGAAAGAAGACAGAAAAGCTAATGTAAGGCATGGATGAATCGTTATTCAAAAGGCTGATTTTACCAGACCATCTTACTCTGGCCAGGTCCAGGTCGGCCTGTTTGCGGTGTCTCCAGAACAGCACGGACGACCCTGAATGCGGACGGGTCACGGGCTCGCCGTAAACCAACAATCGGATCAGAACTCCTGACACCAGAATACCGTTCAGCAGCCACACCAATATGGTGGGGAGCATCCAATCCATCCAGCCCCAAGACTCATCTACAGACAGCATGGATACACTCAGTAATGAGCAAAAATAACTCCGGTAGACAACTGCTACAACAAACCAGCAGGTTTACCTGGAGTATCTACACCCAAGACGCTTCTTCCGGCATGATGGGGGTTAATGTCTGCATTGTTTCCTGCAGAGCTGCTGCCAGATGAGCAGAGCAAAGCAGCCAGTGGGTTGAGGGAGATGAAGAGGAAGGTAAAGGCGCACAACGCCATGCGGGAGCGGTCCAGCATGCCTCCAACCACGCCACCTGCTGCAGATTGGTCCAGCAAGCCTAAATTTGACTGCAGCAAAGGAAGATCCAGAAAAAGACAATTAGTGTAAATTTAACCTAAAATAAAAATTTGCTGTCTCGCAACTTTCAAAATCGCTGCCTGGCAAATTAAATGTTCGCCACACACCTTTGTGTCCTCTCCCATGGGACTGTCAGGCTCCGAGTCACTGCTACAGCGCGAGAACGAGGTAGGGGAGCCGACGTCGGAGGCTGGCGGAGTGGGCAGCTCGTTCTTCACTTCTGCCTGAGTGTCCACCTCCATGGCAACCAGGTCTTTGAGAGACTCTTTGAAAGGAAGGAGAAAGCGATCACACAAAAAAAAAAAACAGTCAGGAGTGTCGACCAACAGCTCAGAGGGCTTTAGCCTGGCTTAACAGCGCGCCGAAGAACACGGACAGGATGAGGGTTCAAATGCTCACTGTTCTTCTGAGCTGCCATTTTCAGAGCCATGTTCTCCTGTTTGAGCTTCTGATTCGTCTGCTGCAGGTAGCGGATGTAGTCGATGGCTTTCCTGAGGACAGCCGACTTGTTGAGCTAAAGAAGAGGAGGAATGTTACAGAAAACGCGCCGTGAATTTTCCAACTTTAAACACAGCACCTACACCAGTCAGTCATTACATTACCACCAGAACCAAGAACATCAAGCAAATACTTTGGTTTTATTACAAAGAAATAGCATTGCAGCGTAGTATAGTAGAGCATAGAATAAACAGTTTCCAACCTTGGCTTCAGTGCCAGCGACAATATCTTTCAGCTCCAATATTTTATCGTTGATGGAGGAACGATAGCGTTTCTCGATGGCGTTGTGAGCGGTGCGCTTCTCCCCCTTGTGCGGCTGGCCTGACGGCTTGCCGGCGATGGCGATGCGGTTGATGGGAAGCTTCTCCGCATCCACCATCACAGGCACGGTGGTCAGGATGGTACCCCCACCCATAAAAGCCTGCAAATGGATAGAAATCAGTAAAGTTTTCTCAAATGTAAAATTCACAATTTACATTGACATCTGGCCTCTTCTGCTACCTGCAGGGATGTGCTCTGTACCGAGCTGGTGGTGGTCACTAGAGACGTAGGGGAGGCCATGGTTGTGACCATACAAGGGTCAGGCTTTAAAGTGGTGAGCAGCACGGATTCAGCCTTTATGAACTGGGGCTGCAGCAGCACCTGATGCAAACACACACAGACCAATGACCCATAAATAAGGCATCCTTTATCCAGTTCAGGAGCAATCAAGGAGCAGCTTCACACACTTACAGGTACTTGTTGTACTTGGGTTGTAATAGTCTGTGCTGGAGGGCTAGCTGAGGTGGTCAGGAGGGGGGAGGCAGTGGTCAGGCCTTGAAGCTGGGTCTGAATGGTCACTGGCTGGACACTTGGAGGCGAGGACGATAAGCTGGTGGCAGGAGAGCTCATGCTGCTGCGGCCGACGGCTGAAAAACAGGGACAGCACAGTTAAACCAAGCAGGTTAAACTCGATAAAATATCTCTTTAATACATTTTCTTTTTCAGATGAATTAATATGGGTATTTGCTGTATTTTTTATCGCAACTGAACTGCTGCAAATGTGGAACATCAACACTAGTAATCAAGCAAAGTCTAAAGGCGGCAAAGGTTTTGTGAAAAAGAGAATCGTGGAAGCAATTCAAATTCTAAAACTTTTATGTCTTTATACCTACTACAAAGTATTTATCGTAATCTTTTGTTATCGGTGTGTATCTTATCATTTCTTTAGAAAGCCTATCTTTTATTCCACTAAAAGAAAGGTGGCAAGTGAGTAAACTTTATTTATATAGCACCTTTCACAGACAAAAATCTCAAAGTGCTGTAAAAAGTTCATGAAAAACAAGCTGAAACAGCCGACAAAAACAATAAGAGGTGCATTTAACTAAAAGCTTGTCTAAATAAATAAAAGTGTCTTAAGCTGCTTTTCGAAGGATTCAACAGTTATAGACAACGCATCTATGAGTAACACCGACTCCCAACAAACAACTAATTGATTTTAGTTGTAGTTTTCTAAAAATGTGTCACTTAAGCATAAGAATTATGCAAACAAGCATGAAGAATTGAAACAGTCGTAGATGAAAGTGGTCTAAAAATACTGATATACAAGCAGAAAGCAGAGGTTCGCCAACAGCTTTAAAACTTTCTGTCATTAGTTGGGGTGGAAAGCAGTTGGAAAAATATCAGCTTGCTCAGAATAGGCATTTATTATTTAGCAATCAGATCATCACTTTCTCTGGAAGGCTAACAGAAGTCAAATGAATGTAGAAAGTGAGTCAACAAAAATCCCAAATCTAGACATTGCAAAACGTGAAAGAAAAGCACCATTAAAGTAAAGTAATAGCCAGAAAAGCTAATTTGCTATCAGGGTATTGTAACAGATGAAGGACTTCAAGAGGCGACACAAGAAGCAAACCGTTTTCAGCCCTTTTGCCAATATTCTAACTAAGCTTATAATTTCATAAAATGATTTGTTAATAAGTGTGTAGACTGAAGATAACCTTTTACCTATTTAGAAATTTCAGTGAGTCATTCCATACCTCCTCTTATCACGTAAAATTGAGATAACGGTTACATGTGCCAAATCGCACCAGGGTCAGAGACTTTAGCCATGTGGTAATAAAAAAAAGATTGAATCCAATAAAAAAAGAACTATAAAAAAGAACTACATCATCCTAACCCCAGCGAACACCTCATAGTATCTCCTTCAATCAGTGAATCAGAGAGTTGCTTCTATGCTAAACTAATTATTGCGTATGCATGTATAATACACTACACAGTAGCTACCGCACTCTGCTGAACCTATATCTACAGAGGGTATTGTGCAAACACAGAACTTTGATAATAGTTTTATTAATTTAGCCAGGGCTATTAGACAGAAATTAGTTGCAATATCCAAAGGCTTCTTTGTCGTCACACCTCAACATCTAATTAATGATTGTAGTAGAAGACACACGATAAATGTCAACATTATTAAAATGAACAAAAACTATTAAGCGGATATGAGCAAAGGATAAATTGACAGCACTCGAAGAGCTTATTGTGTAATTAAGCAGCTTTACAACACTAGTCATTCTGAGCCAATAACACAGCAATTCGTACAACACTCATTGAAATAAGCCCATACTAAGACACTGGTGACATAGGGACAACTTTTTTTCTTTAACTCATATTACGTCTATAGAGCAAATCAAAACATTGCGAACGTCAATTCATGATGGATATTAGACTGTGACACACAAAAAAAAACGATCGTGGAACTGCACTTCAAAGTATCAGAACAATTTTTCCCTTACAGAGAATTTCTGATTTTCCAGCTTTTTCGAGCTACACGTCTTTCTCTTCGACACGTTCGTCACCTTGCAAAAGACTTACCCGTAAAGCTACTTTGGCTCTGAAAGTTGCTCTGGGCCTGAGGTTGTGCCTGGGGCTGAGGCGCAGTCTGAGGCGCAGGGGATGTGAAGAGTGTCTGTGTCGTGGAGCTGAAAGCCGGATTTGGACCTGGCGAGCCGTGAGGGGACGCTGCTGCCTGCGCGGCGGCAGGTGGGCTGACGCTCGGCTGGGGCTGCTCCACCAGGGGCTGTCTGAGGCTCTGAGCCTGCTGGCTCGACAACGGTTGCTGCTGCCTCTGTGCGGAGCTGGGTACCTGAGCCAGGGGAGACTGCTGGAAGGTAGCAGGCTGGAAGGCCTTGTCCGGGGCCGAGGAGCTGCGGCTGATAGGCGGGCCCAACAGGGCGTCTAAGTGGGGGTTGCTGCTCAAGATGGAGGAAGTGGTGGTGGATGAAGGTGTGGGAGTGGTGGCAGGAGGTGAAGCAGAGGTGATGGTCTGGGACAAGGCATTCATCTCTTGGGTGGAAGGGCTCCCTGAGAAGGGAGTGGGATCAAAGAGTCCTCCAAACTCCATGTCCTGATTGTTGATGAGCTGAAGCATGTCTGTAGAAGTGCAGAAAAAACAGAAAAAAATAGGAATGTTACCCATAAACCAGAAATAAACCTCATAATTACTTCATTAAAAGCTAAAAGGCATCTGTTAAAAATTGAAATACAAGTGTGATAAAAAGGTGAAAAGGCAAAGTGACAGCTAAGAGGGCCCTGCATATCAGAGGTTTAAAAGGCGTCTGGAGTGTGTCTACTCTCTGTCCTGGATCAGGTCCAGTGTAGCTATGGGAGACCGGTCCTGAACATTAACAGAGACCCCTCACACACTCGACATGAACTTCCTGGAACTGTTGCTACCAGGCAAACAGTACCACATCAAAAGCAGAACCTTCCAGACGGACGCACAGCTTTCTGCCTCAAGCGGTTTAAACGCCAAAGTGAAGTGAAGTATATGCGCTTCACCTTATCTGTGTCGTGTTTTATCCATCTGTGTCTCTCTTTAATAGATTTTTTTACACTGGTGGAAATTTAGAGAAAATTCTGCCTTTTTTTTCTTTGTTAAATGATATGCAATTAATTGGTAGTATATCAGTCTGGGGCTGGTGGAGAACCTGGTTGACTTGCAACCTTCTTTTGAGTCATTTTTGTATTCCAGAAAATAAGAATGTGCATTAATAAGTCATATATCCAGCTGCTTGTATTTATTAAGCTTTTTTAAACCAAAGTACTGCTATTTAAGTTGTAAATAGTCAATACCAAAGCTTCTAGTGATCATTCGATTTCCAAAGTATCACCGGTCTGAGAACTCAAACTCTCTCTCTTGACAAAGATAAAGTGTTCTTTGCATATATTGAAAATAATTTCCCACTTCTAGATTTGACTGGTTAAAGTATAGAATAATCGCATCCCTGAGAAACGTAATCAATTACAAATTTATTGATGGAATCTGACTTAATGTCGTGTTTTGATTGTTGATTCTATGTTGCATTGTGTTTCTGTGTTTGATATGATGTAAAGCACTTCGAAATGCCTTCCTGCTGAAATGTGCTATACAAATAAAATTTTATTTGGATTTGATCCAAGAAACGTGCTACCGGGTGTATGTTATGTCTGCTGTGCAACGCTGAAGCCTGAATGTATAAAAACCACTGTTGTGTATGAGGTGATCGCTCTTGACCAATCAGAGCGCGGCTCTCAGACTTGCTATGCCGATCAGACCAAGACAGCGAGCAGAGGGAGAGATGCTCGGTTTCCACTGGAGGTTACCTCCGTGCAGCGTCACCAGCGGGTTACAGTCGGTCAAATTTAGGAGAGCACGACCGAATACTGTTTACCCACAGCCCGTTTATCATGTTACACTTTGGCTGTTCTCATAAAACACACATTGCAGAACGGTGGAAAAATCTTTAGGAAACAGAAAATCTGGCATTATTGATTTAAAAAAAGCAGTTTTCCCCCTCCTTAATAACACAAACTGTGGAACATCTCATAATTCACAAGGATTTAACATAAAAGACATAACTAGGCGTAATAATGCAGAATGTCGTATTGCATTAGGGCAAACCGTAAAAACTTGTTAATACGTCCCAACTGAGGGAGCTGAACCCAGGAAGGAGGAATGAACGACAGTAACCTCTGTCGGTGAGGCACGCGGGGGGCGGGGCTCACTCACAACCGTTAGCAGCACATTAGCCTCACTTGCTAAAATTAGCAACAGAATAACCAATTTGTGCACATTTAAGTTATAGTAAAAACCACTTACAACCGAAGGGAAGCATTTTTAGAAAACTCAAAAGCTAAATAGCTCATTCTAGCTATGTGTCTTATTTAAAAACACACTATAAGCTGTTTGAGTCATTAAGTTGGTTTCTGCTGTTTGCTACAAAGTGCACAACACACATTACTAAAACAAAAAAAAACAGAGAAAAGTCCATGCAGTGCTTACTCTCACAGCTCTTTAAACATGACTGACTTCACAGGTATCCATTTAAATAAATGTACAACTCCTTACCATCGATGTCGCTTAAGAGGACCGTGTCAATTTCACTTGGGTCGTTAAGAGACAGTGTTGGATCCAGATCCAGCGAAGGATCGTCAAAAGACAGGCGGTTCATCTTCACTCTCGTCTAATTCTATGGACCACAGGATCGGCTCGACGCGCTACCTGATCTCAGGGAACTGGAGGGTCTTTTATCGTTTACGTCCCTACATTTGATAAACTGTCGGATCCCAAGTCGACCTAAAACTTATCCAGGATGCGCTGTTTGCGGATACGTCAACTAAACTATACACACCAAGCCGCCATGATCGCCGCTGGGAAACTTGTCAAACCGAGTCAGACACTGAGGCTCATTCAGCACCAACAGAGGAACCCACGCAACCCTGAAGACTGACAGGCGAGCCAGCCAATCAGCGAGCTTCTAGCAGATTCCCACGATTCTCATTATTGTTTTGATTGCTGAGCAAACGGATGAAACAATGTGGAGTGCATTTCAATCATTTTATGAGACGTCACAAGAGACGTTATGGTTATTAATTTGTGATAAACACGACACAATACTCTACCGTATTCATTATTAATCCAATGACAAGAAATAACTGAGAACGCCAACACAACCATAACTGTGCTATGTATTGATATACATTCTAATATTCAATTCAGTAATGTTTACTCCATCTTAAATTATGATAACAAATTATTAATATTGGAGGCAGCAGCGTGCATTTGTTTATTATGGGCCTGTTGCGAAACAACCAATCAAAATCCCATGTGGGAGGGAGCTGCCGGTAGTTAAGTTTGTCTGACCGGAATCAGCACCTCCTCCTGTAGAACCAGCGAAATTGTCCAATGAGAAGCTGAGAATCCGAGTGGGGTGATTCGACGTCACAGCTCTGAATCTGAGCGATTACATCATGTGCTGCTCAGTCTTGCAGGAGTGGAAGTAGCAACACTAAAATGAAACGAAGGTACTTTTGTGAAAACAAAAAACTAAAATTGTAGATGTAACTTATTTATTGAAACTTACCAATAAACACTTTAAATCCCAACATAAAAATAACTTTAATAAAAATAGACTAAAAACCATATAGTTCAGCAAAACAACAAACTAAAATGTTAGTACTTTTGATTTTTAACAAAACATTAAACAGGTTATGGTTAAAAAAAACAAAAAGCAAATATATGCTAAAAAGATTGCAATTAAAACAAAATATCTTCTATAAACAAATAAGTACCTTTAAAATTGTATGGAAACAGGTCAGTGACCTACAGTAGAACTACATTGACAGTGGCTGTCACTGTGGCTAACCTTGTATTTTTGGGGTGGGTTGTTGGGCATGTCACGCAAATTTTATACACAAAAGTAATTATTTACACAAATGACAGATTTAGGTTTTATTCTAAAATGTATCTTTTACCTTCATGTTTCTCCTGATTGGAAGTAATATGAGAAATTTTGGAGTGGCAAAGCTAGTTCCAACTTGAATCAGAGAATCTGTGAATGGAGTTGAAGATTTGGGTGATGGCAAGACTCATTGCCAAATTAATTTTAAAAATATCAGTGGAAACAGGTAAAAAGTTATTCAGGAATAATAATAAAAAGGTCTGCTTACTGTATTATAAATAAAAAATCTTCAATTGGAGAGGATGAATATACTTTAAGACATTTTTGGTTTTGTTGAAAAGTGGATAACAGATAAGTTGTTTTTTTTAAACCGATACTTCTTTTACGTATTATTTTGTCAATCTCAATATCAGAATCAGAAAAAAATTACCCTGAAACTCTAATCTGTCAAATGTATGTTCAGTCAGAAGCTTCTTCAAATTTGATGTAATACAGACCACTACAAGAGATATTTCCTGCCAACAGCCATCACTATTTACAATAACTCTTTGAAGAATTTTAATTAATATAAGCTACAACATTTAATTTCTCTTTGGGATCCATCTTTACACTACACAAGTACACACATTAATTAGATCCTTTAGTAAACAAAATAAACCAGTAATGAACTGCACAACTTTTATAGTACTTCTGGGGAACAAGATGTATCTGAAATGTCTGAAAATTTTCTTAAAGAGTATCCCTTAAGGTTTTCTGGAGGCTTTTTAAAATTTCTCTTTATAACCCAGTGATTTTAAGACCAAGTCAAAAGAGATGAAGTTTGATTCAGTTTTTTTGCACAGCATCATGTGAACAGAATTTGTTGCTGCCTACACGACTAGTAGTTAAATGGACAACGTACCCATAACCTTAGGAGGAAGAGGAGGAAACACCCATGTGACAGTAATTGACCAGTAAGATGCAATATTAAGGCTTGGCTGCTTTCAGTATTAAGGAGTACAAAACTGTCACACAAGACAAAAACCTAAAATAAAAACAGAGTAATGAGGTAGAGGTCACACATTGCTAGTGTTTTATTGGGCAGTCACACACGTGCAAAGAGTCAAATACAAATCTGATTGTAAGTAATGGCAGCAGACAGTAAGGTACAGCCACACAGACGTCGAACACCTGAGATGTCCAAACTTTGAGTACACACATTGTGTATTAATCCAGTTAATGACATACTGTATCCAAATATAGAGAGCTAAGACATTTGTGAGAAACACTTTTGCAATCTTCAAAGAAAGTAACAAAAACACTGTTACCATTACTTATCCAAAGACTTGTAAAACACAAATACTGAAAATAGCAGAAGTTTCATTTGAAATCACCTCTGATGACTTTCTTGGAATCTGTCATTGAACAACCTGCACAGTAAGAGTTTTCAAAAAAACAAAAGGACTACAATTAATATCTCAGTTACCTGGCAACCATATTAAAACAGTTGTAACGATACAGCATTAATACCAAATAAAGATCAATACTACATTTGAACCAAGTTACATTTGAATATTACAAGGACTATGGAGAAAATATTGAGACTTTAGTAACTGTGAAAATAACAAATCATAGTTGTTTCCCCATGATCAGAGGTTCCGAATGAAAACTATTGATTCTAGTTATTAGGCTGTTATAGTAATTAAATAAAATTAATAATAGAGTATTAAAATAGGGGGGATTTTCTTATTTTTTGTTGGCTTTATATTTTCCATCTAAACCAAAGGTAAACTGTGGTTGGAAACATCTGTAACATAGGCAGAAATGTCATGCTAGAATAAACATCTGCCTCCCACCGCACCTAACAATGTTGTGAATGATACATGAACTATAATAATAAAATATAAAATAAATTTTAAATATTAAATCAGGAAAGTATTTTGATGTTTATAGATTTTATAGCATCAAATGTACAGAGATCTATCAGTGAGAATGCACATTTTTAAAGCTTGCATCATTCTAGTTTCAATACGTTGTCATGTAGGCAATTTTAAAGTCAACACTATTCATACTGATCATAAAAATAATGCCGGTTTTTCTATGCGAATGTCTAATATTGCTGTTTTATCAAACTTAAACTTGACATCCTGGAATGAACCCAAACAAAAACAGGAGAGATGAAGAAACAAAAGCAGTGTGAAGTCATTTTTAAGATTCTTTCCCATCTCTAAAAAAATATTAACTTTACAAACACAAAAGACAAAAAAAAAACATATTAGTTTTTGCATCAAAGTGCAGATATAATTCATAAAAAATAGTATATTCTCTTTACTGTCCATGCATGTTTTGGTAATTAGATCTTATCAGAAATATTAGGTAAAAAGTGGTTATTTTGTTTGCTTTTAAAATAGAAAAAGTTCAATTAAAACACATACTGTGATTTTATGCATTTGTAGCCAATATTTGGGCAAAAATTTTAATTTAGATCGATTTACTTTTTTATTATAAAATGACATTAATCCCTAGCAAAAGTAAATAGAAAATTGTCCCTTTTTTTCCCATGTCTTGATACAGGCAACTAATCTTGCATAAACTGACGATGAGAGATGTGGGACACCTAAAAAGGTACAGTCCCACCTTCTCCCGCCCCCATCAGAGAACAAATGTGAATGAGCCCATTATTTCAAAGCTTTATATATTTGCAGTGATGTTACAATATGAAGCATATATTTTGCTTGTGCAAGTTGACGCTTGGACGGTGTCGTAATATGAGAAAACGAGACAACATACGTTCATATGGTTCATGTTATATATGAAAAGAAATCTGCTCATTTATTATAGACCAAAAATGTTCATACTTCAATTTAATATTTCATACTGGATTTTAATTTTGTCAAAAAAAGGAAAGGAAATTTGGAGCTTTTTGTACATGTCCAGAGAGGCATGTAATTCTTCAGTCATCACATTTGCATATTCAGAGGAGCTTTTTTTCTTATGTAAAAGTTTATTTTTCCTAAAATTGTGAAGAGTTAACAGTAAGATATATATTAACCCAATCCTATGTTTTCTTCAGATTGTGAGAATGTCAAAAACATTCACCCGTCCCATTTATAAGCTTTGGAGACGCTGAGCTGCACAGAGTATAAAGAAATCTGGCCTATTTTAATATCACTTTGCTTGTGATTTTATGGTTTCATCACTTGAATTACTAAAATAAACAACATGTTTTTCAATCAATCACCAAAACAGGCACTGACTTCCACAGTTTATCCCTAACATTTTATACATTCTCTGTGTATAAATAAAATCTTAGTTGGTCATTAAAGCCTCAACGTTCTTTGGAATGGCTAAAAGGTGCTTGTAGCTGGTTGCTGTTCCCACTTCATGTTTGTATATATTTTTTCTGAATCTATAAAATATTCAATGGACAACTCTCTTCCCTTCAGTGCTTTGAAATGTGTTAATGAGTTTCCTTTTGTTGCTGTTACTATTACATTTCCCTTTGGTTAGAAGAATGCCGTGAATGCTTGGTTTATTGTGTTTTTCCAGAATATTCCTTTTTAATAACAAATCAGCCTCTTGTTTTGCAGTGTTATTGGCAAGCAGGGCAACACAGCACTTTTATCCACATTACTAAATTTTGCTATTAAGGATTCTTAAATGGAATATTTGCTGATTTAAAGACATAATCGATGAACCACAACTGCCACTGTAGTACATTGTACAGCTTAAACCATTAGAAAAACAAATGCAATTAGCAATTAGCTGAATGTAGTAAAATAATATTCTAACTGAATGCTTCCATACAAATTCAATGCATGAGCCTGCAGTTTCTATTCGTCTTAGCAGTAATATACCACATTCTTACAGCACATGAGACGAGTTAGGTTGTCTTCACTTGGTGGGACTGCTGCAAATGAGCTGCAGGCCTGCGAGTTTTACATCCCACGATAACAGCCCTATACATCCATTCATAGTAAAACTCAAAGGCAGAGTGTGCAGTAAACACCATTGGCCTCAATGGGTTTAAGGGTAGGAGGAGCAAGGAGGTGGAGCTCACTCGCCACACCACTTCCATCCAGTCTGCAATAAAACGGAACTAGAAGAGCTGCTTTGGAGGGGAATTGTTTGCGATGACCTTCCGATTCCCCGCTGGAGAAGCTAATGTTCGCTGCAAACAGTCTACAAGGCAAAGAGGGCGTCCTCCGTCCGCTCAGACTTCTTGTGGGAGCCGGTGGGAGGACGAGTGGGGTGAGGAGGGTTAGCTCCAGAGGGAGACGGCAGAGTGTCCGCTGCCTTAGCTCGCTCCTCCAGGAACTTATCAAACTCTGTAAGGAAAAAAAAATCAATTCATCTTTGACACATATCAGTGGAAGGACAGTTCCTACAAATTTGCACAATGTTTGGACGATTGGGCAATACAAAGATTTGCTTTAACCTTCTTGAACTTTTCCACATTCTGTCACAACACAACCATAAACATATGGTGTTTTCCTGGGATGCTATGTTGACACGTGGTTTTCAACATTTTTCTATACGAATAGAAATCTGAAAAGTGTGACATGTTTACGTATTCATTCAAGTACCTTCACTGGTCACTCCCTCCTCAGCAGCATCTCCTTTCTATTCACAAGGGGGAAAAAATGCAGTTATAAAGACACAGACCTTTGAGAAACACCAGGAGGTCACGAAAGTCAAGTCGTAAAATTCACACCAAGTGGCTCATATTCATGCAAACTCATCACACCAAAAAACCTCCCTGAGCCCCTCTATATCCTCAACAGCATTCAACCAGTTAACTTTAGTAGGACAGACCCAAACGCAGTGTTAGGTCCAACATTTGTGGAACAAACAGGCTCAAAATGAAAAAATAAATAAATAACATGAAGTTAAAGGAAAATATGATTAGTAACATAAAATGGATGGGTAAAATATGCTACCAAGAAAACAAGAGAGATGAGGAAAAGAAAAGAGGGGGACAAAACAAAGAAAATCAATGTATAAAAAAAAAAAGTCTCACCACGTCAGCACAGAGCCACTCCTCTATATCATCCATGACAGAGGACTGCGATACGGGGATCTAAAGAGCAAAGCCATGGACAAACCACAGGGTCGCACCAAAGCCACAAAAATAAGAGACAAGCAAACCCCCAAAAAACATAAAACAGAGATACAACACACACAAATAACAAGAAGAATCACCAAAACCTCACAGACTGAAAGGATAAAAAAAATAAACAAAAATAAAAAAAGGCAAAAACAGCTTCTCTGGATATAATGAGCAGCTAATTAGCCAGCCTACATGTGAGAATAGGATCTCCCAGTTTGCATATGGCTCTCATTGATTTCACTGCGCTTGCATAGCTGAACAGCCGATGACTGATGCCGCACAGCCGCAGTCCTTATTCCACATCATTAGTTAATCAGCAAATCGCTTGAGCGGGGATTCAGAGATTGATTGGATGCGGAAAGCTGGGAGCCCGGGGACGGGCCGGTTGTACGGAGCATGCATGCTCATGGCACGAAGCGCAGGGAGCGAGAGTGGTGCTGCATGGCGTGCAGTGGCGGTGACGATGGAAGCCATGTCAGAGGGGGTGGCATTTTGGCTCATTTATATCTGAATGAGGAGCTTGCTGTGCTACAAAAGTTTTAAAATCTTTCACCAGATTAAAAACAGAACATTTAAAACTACTTTGTATTTATTAGAGCAAAATTTGCCTCATAAACCCCTGTAAAATTATTCCGATCTTATGAAATATTATCAAAATCAAAGTTTTCATTCTTAGCTCAATCTCACTAAATCATCACAGGTAACAAAAGCCTTATTCTGAGGCCTTTTCACAGTACAAAATGCCGGGGGAGTTTTTTTCTTTTTGTGAGAGCACAGTTTATGCAAATGGAGGAGTATATTAAAACACAGCTTGAGGCCGTAGGGCTAAAAAAAAAGCCCTTCAAAGGACAAAAAAGTCATGCATCTATGAGAAGAGAGGAGGGAAAATTGCAGAGAAGAGAAAAATAACACATCTGTCCCTAACACAAGTTATGTCCACTCATTTTGTTTTAGTTCATGACTGCTAAGTGGTGATGGAGCATATAAAAGCTTGATAAGAACCATTGGGTGCATTGTTAGAATTTAACACCTACAACAATGAACACAATGTTTAGTGCTCTGTCAAAAAACAAACAGTATAATAGAGGTGGGCAAAATTTGTTGTATCTTGAATAATTTTTTCATATTTTAAAAGAGGAACACCAAATGAAAACTTTGTATGCATAAAAATTTTACATTTTCTCTCAACTAATCCACTTAAAATAAATTGTATAAAGTTAGTATTGTCACTTTGCATTTGACGTTGTTTTCATTTCATCATAATTTTCCCCCACCACTAGAACACATCTGCATTTAAAATGAAAGTGAACGCTAAAGGAGATTAAACACTGTTATTGGGATTGGTTAAGGATTTTAAACCACAGTGGTGAGGCGAGGCAAAACAGCAGCTGATGAAGATGGTAGATGATGCTAGCGTAGATGCTGGTAAACAGGACGGGAGGGCTAGGAGGACACACTGTGGATAAGAGTCCTCACCATTCCTTGGGTAATAAGCCAGCTGTCTATGGGCAGCTCCTGATCTGCTGGGTTATCATCCCCTTTTACCCTCAGCTGAATCAACAACAGAATAAGACCTTACACAAGAGAAGAAAGGCCCCGCCACAGCAAAGCACACAGTCCACAGGAAGAAGACACAGGAGAAGTCAAAAGTGCAAGAGGCGACTTTCATTCACAGAGAATAACGTTAAAAGGAGAACAAAAAGAGAAATGTATCATTCCGTAAAGATGGAAATGAGGAAAACAAAGTGGGGAAAAAGAATTTGAATTCTATAAAAAGTGAAATATCCTAAAAGGAAAAACTTGACAAAAACTACTCAGAGTTTGGAAACACATGACGAGATAACTTCCACATAAATTCCAACGTTTGCTGAGAAAAAGGACAGAAAATCTTGAAACTAGTTTCAGACTCCTGAGTTGAAGTGTTTGGGAGAACCAACTGCTATCATCCATTTTTAATCCATCCTTTTAAATGATAAAAAGATCCAGAGTGAACATGTCCGTGGCCTAAAACATGTCACTGGTTTAATCTGCTTCCACAATCCAAACTTGTCCACTTTATTTCATCTGGAATTAATGTTGTAAATATAACCACCAGCTTCAGTTAAATAATTATACGAAAAATTACACGGTGCAAAACCGAAAAAAATACAGTATGACTTACTATAAACTGTAGGGACCCAGAATTCTGACAGATTTGTAAAAACATCTTGACTTCTCATATAAATATTCCCCTCCACGCCCCATACATGGTAAATCTGACACAAAGTGGACGCTTTGATGTACTCACCCCACTTGTGTTTTGTTGCCTCACATCCAAAGCAGAGGCCAGGCCTCCGAGAGCATGGGGGTCTTCATATTTTACACTGTGCACCAAAACAATGAAAACTAAAGTTAACACTGGCAATTCAGAAACAGAAAAATAAACAAAAACCAGATTAGATTAATTCTGATTCAGGCAATCGGACCTCTAACCTCTGTGGTATTGGCGTTAGTGATATTATTGTGTAAGGTAAACATCATAAAGGAAAGAAACCCCAAATGTGGGAGGGAAAGTGTGGCAAAGAAACAAAGAAGCTTAAGGCAGCATGTAAAAAATCCTGCTTCATGGTTTGAGGACGATGATAATGAGAACAGTGAGGGATCAACCCACAACTGCATAATTGGCACTTGGTATCGATCTGACATCTATGGAAATGTCCACAAGAAAATATAAGGAAGGAGGAATTTGCTAAACACAAAATAAAGACCTTACTGATATTAAGACTTACTTTTTGCGTTGCTCCGCCAGTGAGCTGCTCCTGGTTTGGGCAAACATGTCAAAGTCGTCCTTGTTGTGGCCCGACAGAGCCGTGAGGGTACCGCTAACACTGTCAGAACTTACATCTGGAACAAGAGATGAGGAAGGGAAGATTGGATGATTTTGACAAAAATAATTAGATCCTGAATGAAAACACACTTTAAAAAAAACTAAATCGGGAACTAAACATTGAAGGAAGAAGGTTCTAGGTATACTGACTAAATTATATGAACTGACGCTCATTCAAAGTCCTCCTAACAGGTACTTTTTCCTGTTCTTTGGATCTTTTAGAAAACTAATCCTAACTTTGCCCCTACCAAGACTAGCGAGTGCAGTAGATATGGAGGCTGTGGAAGGGTTGTGGGCAGGGGAGGCTGTGGCTCTGTGGGCGGAGCTGGACGTAGGGCTGGACACAACCCTGGGTGTAACCACGGCAGGGGAGCCTGGGCCCAGGTCTATGAGGTTGTCTTCTGTAGGCTCCGCTAACATCTGAGAGGACAGACAGGAAAACAGAAACTTTAAACATAAATATGTGTGAATATGCAATGTTTAGATAACAGAATAGCCGACAACTGTTTTGCAGATCAACTATAATTGTGGTTTATTTAAGTTTTCGTTCACAGATTGATTGATTTAAAGTGACTACTATTAAACAACACTCAGGTTTGACCACTTCAGCTAATATTTTTGAATCGGCTTTGCAAAAGAACAGAGGTACAGTGCCTCCCAAAAGTACGCTTTCAACTTGTAATGTTTCTGATATAGCAGAATTTAGTGCAATAGACCAGCATAAGTATGAGTATGATGATAAAAGTGACCCTGGTTTATGAAATTATTCACAATCATCTCAATTTGTTTTAGCCACATCTCCTAAAACTGCCTTCAACTAAACTTTTGAGGTACATCACTGACTACACAAACAAACAAAGAAAGCACAGAACCAAATATCAACACAAGCAGCAACATGGAGGGTCATAAGCGCTGATGGTTTTTCCTTCAATTCAACTCAAAGAGTTTCACCTCTCCATTTTCACAGTTTGAAACATTTTTCATATTTGTTTGTAATTTCTTGTGTAAAGCATAACAGAAAGCCAATAACAGTGAACGATTCAGATACTAATGAAAACAAATTAAGCTTGAAAAAAAGTCTCAATTAAATGTCAAAAATGTGCTGCTTTTTTCCACAAGCACAGTCTCTCTTGATGACACTTACCCCGTTGTTTTGTGCAGCCCTGCCCGATCTGTATCTCTCATACCTGTGAGCAACGGAAAATCACTTTCATATTCAAAAACCATATGACTAAGGTATTTAGCCAAAAAAATGCTTCAGAAGAACGAGTTCAATAATTAGAGCACGTTTTGTGACATTTATGCATTAGGGCACCTCTCATATCGAAGGAATATATTGTTGAGGTCATCGTTGACGTGCAGCAGCTCCTCGGTCACTTCCTCGTTGGACACACGACTTATCAGCTCAACCACTCTCTGCTGCATGGCGCGGCACGTTCTGTTCAGCTCCTGGGTGGAGGGACACGCCGACAGATTGACACGCGCGGGGAAGGGACACAGAAAACAAAAGAGCTGTGAGGACCACACAGCACGGTGAAAAAAAAAAAAAACGCCAACCCAGAAACAGAAATCATGTTTGATGAAAACAAAACTGCGCCGAGGTTTAACAAACAAATATCCGTAACAGAGATGAGAATATTTGCTCAACTTCATTCAGTGCGGTTCTGTAGCAAAAAGATATTAACATGATTATAACTGGCAGCAGTTTGTGAGCAGCAAGCCAGATCTGTCAGGCTGACACGAATACCTGAGTGGATTTGGCCAGAGGAGATTAAACTCTGCATGGGTCCCTGTAACACTGGCTGATGGCCAGTTTAGAGAATTTCACCTCTATTCCTCAGTCTCACACCTTTTTAAACTGCTAATGGTGTGAAAACTTGACACACTGCACCTCCTGGTGGACGCTTAGTGCTATAACAACTCATTTTGGACGCGACAACAGGGAAACATTTTTGGTCAAAAAACGTTGTAGTAACACACACCTCCCAATTCTGACTAAGATAAAGAAACTGCTAACACTTAGCAGCTGCTCAAGCTATCAGATTCTGTCTCAGAAGCCCAAACTTGCTGGCATTTAATGCATTTCTCCTTGTCAACTTGTTA
Organism: Xiphophorus couchianus; assembly: GCF_001444195.1. Lineage (NCBI taxonomy): Eukaryota > Metazoa > Chordata > Actinopteri > Cyprinodontiformes > Poeciliidae > Xiphophorus > Xiphophorus couchianus. Next base: position 13,619,241 of record NC_040243.1, on the reverse strand, counting down.
CCATAGTTTCACAAATGTCAGTTCCTGACTGGCTAATCAAGTCTATTTCCGTGTGGACTGGGAGAAAACATTTTCCTCAAAAGAGGAGAGAGTTTTTCCTTGAAAGCAGCCTGACCCAATCTGGTGAAAAGCCCTGATTGATCTGTGGGGTATGAACTGAACTAAATGCCTTTTTTCATAGCGTGGTACGCTAACATGCATCTTGTTTTAGCGAAGATCACAAACCAGTGAAGCTTACCAACTGGTAACTCAATGGCTAGGGTAAGGAATTCATTCTTCATGTGTGTTTTTGAGATTATACGACTGTTCACATGTGGACATTAGTAGAGTCTGAAGTATCTGAGGATAAGGTTCAAATGTTACCTGGAGCAGTTCTAGGTCAGAAGCGTCTTCCTGGCCGGGGACCAGCTCCGTAAGCATCTCTGACATGACTTTGATGTTTCCTCTCACGATGTCCAGCTCACTCCGCAGCCGGGCGATCTGAGAGCACAACAACTCCATAAAGGTCTTCCAGTCCGTTTCTGCTGACGACGTCTTCAAATCGCATTTTATTCATTGCACAAATACAAATCCTTGGCTAAAAATGCAGCTGTGGAGCTGTGAGTCATCACCTGTTCAGGTGTGGCAGTGACGGGGCTGGGTATGCTGGAGGCCTGCGTGGCGGTGGGAGTGGGCTGAGTGGGTTTCGGATTGCCAGGAGCCGACGCGTTAGGAGCAAGGTACTTCATCATCCCTGGGTCCACTTCAGGTGTGCCCTGCGATTCGAGAGGAAAAACTGAGCAGAAGTCCTCTGCTAACTAACATGCAGAAAGAGTTTTTATTCTTGCCCTCTGTGGCGTGTGGATGGGAGACAAAGCATCCAGGTCGGCCATTGGAAACTCAACACCTTTTCTCTTCAGCTCCTCATAAATGTGGACCACGCCAGTCAGATCAGGACTGCTCCTGAAGGCATCAGCCCAGGACTGTCAGGAAAAATAAATGAAGAGGGCAAATATTTAGCTTTTTTTCCACTGAAAATGAAGGTGAGTGAATAAAGCATCTTCCTCTATAAATACTTAACTGTGTAAATATTCCTTCTGCAAACACTGATAAATAAGTAAACAGTCGCCATCTGTTGGCTGAAGTGACCTCATGTAGTAAAAAAACAACACTAGAAACATCTTACAAATGGGGCATAAGGGACTCACCTGACCTGCAGTAGCTTGCAAAACTAATCTTGAACTTTTCAACACTTTGTTGTGGTGCAACCACGCATTTCAATGAGCTTTGAATTTTAAGTGACAGATCAACACAAAGTAGCACATAATTGAAAAGTGGAAGATAAAGATGCAGAGTGTTCATTAAAAAAAAAAAATATATATATATATAGCCATTTTAAAAATTTGCCAATTTCCTTCAAAAGACAGAACAAAATATAGAGTAGTTCTGGAAAACAACATGTTAGAGGATGCAAAAGATGTGAGACTGAAGCTGAGGTTCACCTTTCTGCAGGACGACAACCCTAAACATAAAGCCAGAGACTCACTGGCCCAGTTAAAGTCCAAATCTGAATCCAATTAACAATCTGGCAAGGCTTGAAAACCAAGGTTCATAGACCCTCTTCTTAAAATCTGAGTGAGCTTGAGCTACCTTGCAAAGGTTGGGCAAAACAAAATATGAAAAAGTTCTATGAAACCTTTGGCAAGGTAATGTTCATTCTGTACCACAGAACCGCTGATTAGGGCAGCTGTAAGCAGGAAAAAAATAACAATTCACTTATAACATTATAGAAATAGTTACAACACACAGGGGGGAAAAATTAGAGAAAGCTCCATTACTTGTATGAGGGACAGAACTTTGTCTTGCACTATTGTGGGAGGATTGGCTTTGGGAGAGATGATTTTGACCAGGACGCCATCAATGAAATCTCTGTGGGCCACGTGGATGTGAAACCTGTGACCGCAGTTCTTTACACACGTCTCCAACACCTGCAGAGAGCAAAACAATCAAGCAGAGAGACGTTACAAACCGAGAAACAGAGGAGGAAGTTGAGGAATTTACACAAGCAACAAGTTTGGTTTGGCAGAAGCTCGGTGTTCTGCTGTTTGGCATAAATGGTAACTGTCTATGTTTCTAACAGACATCCGAAGTCTTCTAGAGGCTTTTATATGAGGCACAGAAGGGACAGAAGGGAAAAGAGGACACAAAGAAAAAAGGGGAGGAAAAAAAAGAAGGATCAATGTAAGGAAGAACACAATTAAGAAAGAACACAAAAAAGAAAAAAGAAAAATTGATAAAAGGATGGAGGTTGTATGACACAACAGACGTGCTTTCCTGTCAATACACTATCAAACAAAGGTCAATGGAGCCAAAAAAATCATTTAAGAATGGAAGTGAAAACACAGGAAAGAAATAATAAAAAGACATAAGGAAGAACAGGATTTGAGATTGTGAATGCAATCTTTTTTCATACTTAGATGTTGAAAATATTAAATTAAAAACTTTTCCAGGCAAAAAGTTTGGAAAGTTCACTTATTGTTGAACTTTCTGCATACAACAGGAAGTGTAGGAAGACATTTCTACAGTCCATTAACTGAACAGGAAAACTAATTGACTAACTCATTGTCTCATGTTTTTCATTCAAACGTGTTTGTGTACATTCAGGTTTTTCTGCAACACATTTAAGTGCTTTCCGAGCTTTCTTTGCACAAAGCTCAATGCTATCTCTGCGGAATCGCCACATAGGCCTTCAAATCCAGCTGAACGCATGAACAACCTACCGTTAGCACCAGCATGACCTCTCTGTAGTTCTTGTTGCCGCTCAGTCTCTTCTTCAGGGCCCGCATGGCGTCTTTTGGCCTGGAAGGAAGAACAGCATTGAGTGCCCCCGGCTGCGAGCGAGCAGAACACCACGGACTTCGCTGGAATGGAGTATTTTCGGGGTCGCGATAACAGATGCCGGTCTGTCTGTGAGTGAAACTATTTGAGTGATACTGAGAAGAACTGTCACACCATCTGCCTGTCTCTTTTTTTTCCCCTTCTGAATGACGACAAAAAGCCTCTCCCAAAAGGCAAGATCAAAGCTACCCATGCATAAAGAGCTCAGGCTGGCTTCCTGCCTAATACTACCCATCCCTTCAATGAAGATGGGGCATAATAAGCTCTTATGAGCTCATTCATAAGCGCATAACAGGTACTTAGCAAGGCTGCTGAAACTGATAGAGATGGATGTAGACAAAAAAAAAAGTCAGAATTTTCTTTTTTTTGTGTGTGTGCACGAAGCACACGAGTGCAATCGGAGGACATATTTCAGATTCTTTTGTTATTGGGCGTTGGGTCTGTTTTGTTTTATCTTGTTCAAGTGCAAACCATCTGCTGTCACACTTTTTAAAAAGCTTTGTGTGCAAAAGGCACACACAGCATGTTAGGATGACAGCTAACAAAGGTTACTCAAGACATATTCAGAATCTCCCGAAATTCAGTTGTTGTTTTTTTTGGAGTTTAACAGTTTCGCTGAACATCTTGAAGACAAAATGTTCTTTTTTTTTTTTTTTTCTTTCCCTCTCCAGATCTGCTTTTGTTGAAAGCTGGCAGTGAGAGTGGCAAAACGAGAAGGAGAGAGAGAAAGAGAGAGAGTCTGCACTGGAACCAATCTGCTAAATCTGCCAGCCTCATGCTTCACTGCAAACCGGGCCCAGCTGAGGATCTGAAATCTTTCATTCATTCAGTCAGTGACACAGGAAAACAACAAACAAAAGGGGTTTTTGTCTGGTGTGCCGACTTCTGGCAAAACGACAGTAGGCAGTGCATTATTCGCTTCAGTCACTCGCTCCGCCCGTCCGTCCGTCCGTCCTTCGATAAGACGGTGGAAGCTCCGTCACAAGCTGCCGTGGGAGTTTAACTGTTTTTGGACCACAGACCGAAAAGAATCCGAGGCCAATAATAACACCGTTAATGAACAAAAGTCGCTCACCCCTCGTCTGTCTCGTTTATGATGTCACAGATCTCCATGTTCAGAGTCCAGTCCTCACTCTGTAGACCTCCATCTGTGGCTCTCTCTGGAGGAAGAACACAGAGACGTCAACCAGACTTCTAGTGACTTTCTGCATACATGAAAAATGACACCATATATAATAAAATTAATTTTATATTATAATATAGTATAGTATTATATTAACCAATATAATAAGTGTTATGGTTACTCTAAGTTTACAACCTAAAGATCAGCAAAACCAGACACCCAATTAGCCAAATGTGGTTTGACTAACAATCAGCAGGTCAAATAAATAAAAAACTACAGATTGTTTTTATTTATTAAATGCATTAAAGCACTTTTTGCAAGTCTGTTAACACAACACAGCATGATGTACTTGTGGGGGAAACAGGCGTGTTTGGGAGAAAACTAGTAGACAAATCTTTTGCTTCCCTGTTTAACTCAAAGCAATCAGCAGAACATTTTTCCTTTCAAAGTGTCTTTGATTGAATTTTGGAATTAAGCCATAATTTCAACAGAAATATGATGCCTTAAAAGCAAATATGAATTCTAAAAATGTACGGATTAGACTTTTCTTGTCCGACATTGATTTCCAGCATCTCTGAGGTCGCACCTATCGATTCAGTAACATTTTTCCTCTTGAGGACTCGTATATTTCAGGGGGGAAAATCTGCTCCATGTTCTGAGGTAGATGTTGCACTGTTAAATCCAACACCTTATTAAGGAATTACAAAAATATGTTCATTTATGCATCATTTCTGCTTATGTCCCTAAATATGATGAGGCGCTTATTGAAATCATGGATCAAAGCATTCTTAACAGAAACAGTGATAGTTTAAATCCATTGACTGAAAGTAATTACTATCTACAAATACACTAATCCCTCAAAGCACTTTTCACCCAGCTGCACCCACAAACATACACATTAATACACAGATATAGAGATAAGTAGGCAACTTGGGGTTAAGTGCTTCCTCAGGGCCACATCCACAACAGCTCATCCTACTGAATCATACTTGGTAGCATTTAATTAACAGGAAAAAAAAGAATTTGGGATTTTTCAGCATTTCGCCTGGTGGTCACTGGTATAATTCTCGTATCTGGAAAAAAACAACAACAAAAAAAACGGTAAGACCTCAAAGGTGCTGTTCCGTAAAATCCTGATTGATGCATGTCTAAAAGTCACACTTTGTAACCAATCCAGTAAGCAGTTAAGAGCAAATCAAGCTACAGTAAGTAGTTCATACCACATAAGATTAGAAGTTGCTGCAAAAATCTAATGTTATTTTTTATGTACTTAATTGTTGAACATTAAAGCACAAAGCCCTCATCAATGCGGTCAAGTAGAATGGTTGTTAATGCCTGGGTTGAAATGTTATGCAGATGTTCACAACAAAGCAATATTCTTTCTGGTCAGGATGACCAGAAGCAACAACTACATTTGAAGAAGACATTCTCATTTAAAAACAGCCACATAAAGTGATGGAATTACATTTAGCAGAAAATAATGAAAACAAGCTGATGGAGTCTATTTGTTTACTATCTCCATTGCAGATCAGTAGAACACAGACATTACAATGAAAGAGGCACCAAAGTAATAAAAAAAAAAATTTAAAAAAAGCACATTAGTTATATTGCTCTGAGGTTCCTCTTTTAGAGGCCATGTGTAAACATCATTTGTTATCCGTCCTTACTGGAAATGACCTCCTTTTGTCCTGTGTAACTTTCACAAACTGCACACCGGCTTTAAATACTTTAAAGCATTTGCCTTTGAAATGAGAAGTCAACACACACACACACATTCACTCTTCGCTTTTAAAAGCATTTTGGATCGAGGTAGGGGATGATGATGAGAACAATGTGATGATCTGAAACTTAGGGTATTGTTGTTCATTGCCTCTTTTCTTTTTCTGTTCAGACTCTTGGCAAGATGCCTGACCTATTACTAGTTACTATTTATTGTAATTAGTTAGGCTATAATTTATTCCAATAGAAATAAGCTTTGTCTTTGTTCAATTTTTTTAAAAGTTGGCTTGCATTCGGTGTTGTCTCCCAGCCTCTCTTTTTTTTATTGGCCGACAGCAACATGCATGTGAAGTTGAGTCGCTGATCGCATCTGCAAAAAAAGATGGAGTCATGTAGAAAAATTAAACCAAAACGACACCAAACGCTGCGTCCAACTTCTGCATCTTAAGAGCATCTAGAAGTTGAGTTTGTAGCAATTAACCACAACACCCTTCCTTTAAGCTCCTCAAACGGATTGTGGAGTCAGGGCGGGACAGAGCACGAGAGAAGGAACGAAGACGAAGAACAAACAGGGGAGAAGAGTCGCAATGGCGTTAAGCAAGTTTCGGTAATGAAATAAAGCACACTGGTTTAGTGTCAAAACCCTCCCAGCCCCCACAGGTCTTAGTAACTGATAGCAAAACTGAAGCCAGCTGATCACGTGTCTGATGGTGACGAGCTGTACCACGTACTCGCCAACAATGCTGCAAAGTTCCTCTCCAGCCCATCTCTCCTTACAACTGCTTGCCTTGTCCACATAATTGTTTGTCATTTTGTTCATATGTTTCATCTTTGCCGCCCTAGCCAGCAATATTAAATCTCTGATACCAGTTGTTCAGAGACAACTGAACAACTGTTTTATTAAAAAATAAAAATATAAAATAAAATAAAATTTTAAAAAAAGACTTGACATGCATTGGTCGTCTAGTACCATCTTTGGGCCAAGTAAAATGATCGGTTGCCCGTCCCCTGCAGGGTACAGATCACAATTACTTGGTCAGAGCCCCACAGGGTGCAGCAACCCATCTGCTGTCTGCCTGGGGATGCAGACAGCTCTGTGAAATGGAGAAACTCAAGATGTGAACTACTGCATGAAGCAGGGGGGCGACTCCACCGTAAAACACAGGAGATAATGATCATCCTTTTTTATTTACATTCGTTAGATTACCAAACAATGAGTAAAAAAAAATGATTATAAAACATTTTAAGCTGTTTTGTATGCTTAAATCTTGTTGCTGATAAGAGTACCACAAATAACCAATAACCCAATGCTAGTTTTAAAAAGAATAAATAGCTTCTCAAATTTCTCAGTTCTATAAATCTCCAGATTTGTCTGACTGATTTAGAAATTTAAATGTTGGACATGTAACAGTTCCATATCTGATATTTGATTTTTCTTGTAAAAAAAAAAAAAAAAAAAAGAAGTGGCAATGCTTTGTCCGGCACTAAAACTGAACACAACAGTTTATTTTTTTTATACAGTGAGTGTGGAAGTTTATCTCTGTCTTCTTCTAGCAACTAAAGTAGTGATTTTGACAAAAACCTAAACTTATATATGGCAAACTGAAATTAAAGCACACAATCTAAATAGAAAGACAACAGAAGACATTCTGAACTGCAACTTTTAAACAATGGAACAAGGAATATTCTTTTTTCCATATTTGTCAAGACTTGGAAAATGACCATATCAAATTAAATATCTTTTTAAACATTGTCATGAAGTTAGTCAATGCAAAGTTGGCACTACTAATAAAAATATCATTTTAAACAGCTCAAATGAATGAGTGTAGATATAAAATCTACAATATAAAATCAAAACATTGAAACACTGCAATCAGAACCTAAACTCTTGCATTAAGATTACAGATATGAGTATATAGATGCATTTCAATAAATTATTAAGTCATTAAAAGGTTAAGCAATATAATTGAAAAAGGAAAACTTGCTTTATAGTTTTACTTACATCAGTTTTCCAAGTTTTCAGTATCAAGGAATAAGAGTTTAGGACCAATGAAAACACCTTTAAAATTCTTACATATTACATAACGATGCGAGTTACATTTATAAAGAAGACAGGCATTGACACCCTCTATAAGTTTTGAAGAACAATAACGAGAAGTGGAAGGAAAAAGAGCGTTAGAAAAATGTTGCACAAGTGACAGGGATAATCACAGCCTCGAAAAGAAAGTGAAACAGAGAAAAGAAAAAGTACTGGACTGTAAGTCAGTTGGTTGAGGCCGAGTATGAATTTTCAGTCAAGCGATAATTTAGGGAGACATGTCATCTGCTGGTGTTGGTCTAATTGTGTTTTATGAAGTACAAAGTTGCCAAAGGGTAGAGTCATTTATGTTTCCCTCTGCCAACAAGCACTAATGCGATGCTGACTTCATTTTCCAGCAGCACTTGCTTCCTGTTTACACTTCCAAAAATGTAGTACATTTGATTAAAGAAAAAAAAATACCTGCTTTAATGACTGTTGTTATGCTAGAATGGCCAGAAATCTGGCCTGACCTAAACACCGTAGAGAATTTACAGAGTGTTGTCAACAGGAGGTTGCAAAACATACAATCCAACAATGCAGACCAGCTGAAGCTTAAACAACCTGAGCTTTCTTGACACTAGAGCGTCTGTGGAAACACTTCAAATTTAATGATCATGGAGCCTCGTCATGAAATCTGCGCTTGATATTTCTAGCAAAAATATTCTGTGATGCAGCAAAGTACTGACTAAAAGCGCTAAATATGGCATACGTCTCAAAATTTTATGTATAAAAAAATGTTGTGTGTGTTTTTTTTTTGTGCAAGTCGATGACACAAAATCCAAATGGGATGTATTATATTTATGGTAAAATTAATGCAATAGGAGCACTGATCAAGTATTGTGTGCATATACAGCGGAGTACATTTGATTAGATTTAAAAATTCTAATTGAAGAGTACATTATTGATACAAAAAGAAAATTAAATGTTGTAACTTATACTATCCAAGGCTCTTTAAAGAGTTATTGTAGATACTGATGGCTGTGGGAAGGAAGGATCTCCTGTAGCAGTCTGTATGACAGCAGTTCTGACGAAGTCTCTGAAGACTCTCTATAAAGAGGATGCTCGGGGTTGTCTGTAATTTTCTTAATTTTAGAAATAATCTTTCTTTGCACCATAATCTCCAGTGGTTCTTCATTGGGTTGTTCAGCCCTGGCTCTGATGCTGATGGCAGAAGAGATTACACTCTCCACAAACAGACCGACAGAAGATGTGCAGCATCTCAATGCAAACACTGACGGACCTAAGCTTCCTCAAGATTACAGTCGGCTCTGTCTCTTTTTATAGATGGCTTTACTGTTGCGCATTTATATTCCTCAACCACTTCCATTTCTTCTCCCGTGATGGAAATAGGATTTGTCTTCTGCAAGTTTCTTTTGAAATCTACAATTATCTCCTTTGTTTTGTTTACTCAGCCTCTCGTCCATCTATGGCACACCTGACGATTCCAGGTCATCTGAGTATCAGGAGTCTGATTTGTGCTTCAAGTACTGGACAAACATTTCACTTGCTCAAAGTTTCCGTATTGCAAATCATTTAATATTTGTTTGGTGTACCATTGTTATTTTTAAATAAACTTAATGTAAGGTTTTGATTTGTTACAGACCATATTCATCACTCTTACCAAAAATAAATACTTGAAATGTACTCTGCGTGTAGAAGAAAAAAAAATCACATTAGTTCCACCATTGAAATCACATTACTGAAATAAATAAGCGAATATACTGATTTGCACCCGTTTCATCGTGCTACCTGTTTTTTTTTTATGATCAATCAAAACAATTAATTTGCCTAGATGGTGTGTAATTTAAAGCTACACCAACATGGGGTGTGGAACACCAAACTGCTTCCTTCTGTGCTTCAGTTCTGTAATAAGTACCACATTATTAGACAGTCTGGGTGTTTTACATTAAAAACGACAGTGACCAAACAGTCTGGTCAATCTCGGCAAGCTATCTTAACAGTCAAATATCATCACTTGCCACGAAATCTCAGTGATTTATTTTCCTTAAAACCTGCAAGTCTCTGCTCTCACAGATAAAGGGGGATTTACCAGAACGAGAAAAGACAGTAAGGAGAAGTTACTCAGATTTTCTGGCTAACGTTAGCTGAGAGCTCATTCCGAGGGGATGACGTTGGCTAGGAAGATGCCAGCAATCGCGCTCTACTCTCACCAACGTAAGAGTGAATTATAAATATCTCGGTGTATCAACAAAACAACACATCTCTAATAAACACCGTCGCAGCTTCGCCTACCTATACACTGGCCCACAGGCGTGCTGTAAGGATTTCCAAGTAGAAACTCCATTTTGACAACAAACGACCCGCTTTGGAAATGACGGAGGCTGAGGGCGAGAGGCTGCTGCACGGGTAAGCCCCACCCACTGGTAAATCCTATTGGATGAACTGACATAAGCCCTGAATCTGATTGGCTGAAATTGTGTCAATTGTAAATATATGGTAAAAAAAAAAAAAAAAATCTACGTAGTCCTGAATTTCTCAAAAGTATCTAACGAATTAAACAATACGCAAGATAAGCTTCAGCATAAGAGATATTTCATAGTTTTCCTTAAATTTTAATAAATTAAAATGAAATAAGTTTGCATTTTAACGGCTCGTGAATGCACTTGAACGCATCTGAAAATCAACCTGTTGATTGAGGAAAGACCGTTACAAGCCAACCTTTTTTTTTTTTTAGAGATTTAACGTAAAGGTAATGTTTCACAGTCAACTTTACTGTTGAGTTTTATTTTGCTTTTCGCATTTATTTAATGACGTTAAAAATAATTATTTGTTTGATGAATTTACCTGTGGCGTTAAACTGTTGCTAAGTAACAGGGTATAAACAAACGAAACAACGGGACACAAATGTTTTGGCTGTTTTTGTAGACCGTACATTGGATACAAAGAGTTCATTCGTTTGTTTTTTTTTTTATAGTTTTCATTGGTAAGTAAGAACGTTACACATTTGCGTAGTTAAAATGAGGGTTATAGTAAACTTAATCTCTGACTTACCTTGTTGCCTTCAACAGAGGGAAAATTGCTAAAACATGGATACTGAATCTAGCTCGACGGACGATGAGTATACCTTGCAGGAGATGTTACTCGAGCAACACACCTCAAAAGAAAAATACTCTCTGCACAATTACAATCTTGGGAGTCTGGATCACAGAGAACACATCCGTTTACAGCTGGAATTCAAAAGTATAAAGGATAAAACAAAAAAACAATCTTGTCAAAAGTTTTGGGTCTAATTTTGTGCACTGATTCAGATTGTTGTTGTTTCCAGGCATGGTTAAGATGGATTTCCTACATGATTTTACATCTCTGATAAGGTTGGATCTCAATAATAATATCATACAGAAGATCTGGGGTCTGGACCGTCTGACTAATCTGACCTGGCTTAGTAAGAGACAATTTCATTTATTTTTAGTCTGTTACTAAAATAAACACTATAGTGTGTTCGATAAACAGCAACAACAACAAAAAAAGCAAAAAAACAATTTTTTAAAAGCCATTTAAAAGTATTCATACCTGTTAAACCTTTTGTTTTTTTCCTTTCTTTTTTTTACATTTGATCATGTTACAGCCGTATACATAACTGTATTTTATGGGGGCTTTATATAGTAGACCAACACAAAGTGGTGAATAATTATGAAACATGAATGTGAAGGATATGAAGTTATCAATTTTTTCCCCCAAATAAAAATAGAAATTTATTTCATGTCCTTTAAGCCAGTACTTTACAGTACATTATTTTGCTCAGTACAGCTGCTAGTGTTTGGGGTACTTCTTTAACAATTTCACATAACTAGAAACTGAATTTATTCTTTAACTATGGGGCCTTTCTAACACATGGCTCTGTTTTGGTCAAAACCATTCCTTTTTAACTTTGACTGTATGTTTAGGGATGCCGTTCTGCTGCTGGATAGCTTTATAGTTCATTACCAAGTCTTTTATATATTGCCTATATTTTTTCTCCAGGATTTTGCAGTTTTATGCCTGACCTCTCTGGTGTGTTTCTTGGTCTCCATGTTGCTGTTTATTCATTAGTCTTCATAAACAAACATCTGAGAACTTCACTGATCAGGTCCTAAGCTATTGAAACTGATTTACACCTTGGTCAACTCTGTTTACTATGTTTACTCATAGTAAACATGTTCCTTTTCTTTTAATTTCACAACCATGCACTGCTTTGTGTTAGTCTATCATAAGCAGTAAAAAAGAAAAACCCTAATAAAATACATTCAAAGTTGAGAGTTTAACTTGTCGAGGGACATGATGGCTTCCACAAGGCTCTGTACGCTCACACGTTATAGAAGTTTCTTTCAAATGTGTTTGCAGATCTGTCATTTAACAAGATCGAGAACATTGAGGGTTTGGACTCCCTGCTGAAGCTTGAATTGCTGAATTTGGCCTACAATAAAATCTCTGTCATCAAGAACATGGATACACTTGAGAACCTTACTCACTTCTTCATTTCAAAAAACCAAATCATACACAAGGAAAGTGTAAGATTATTTTCTTTATCCAAATGACTGCAATACTATGTAAAATTATGGAACGTTTGCACTGCACGACATTGTGTACATCTTGTTTATTCATCTTCATCTTATTTAATTAAAGGTGCAGTACCTCGTGAGATTTAAAAACTTGTTCAAACTCTCCATCGGTGGAAATCCTTTCACTGAGAAGGACGATCACTCGCTTTATGTTGCTGCCTTTGTTCCAAATGTGACCCTCTTAGACAACATTTTAATTACCCCACAGATGGTAAGTCTATGTTCATGCGCATCTTTTTGGATTTCTCTATTTTCTACATCCATTTTGCATAACGTTTCCATTTAAAGCATCAGTTTATCCAGGGTTTGCGGTCCCATATTGATGCGTCACACTGTAAGTGAGACATTTCTGTCTTGTGCAATTACAGCGAGAGGAGGCTGCCATCAAGTACAAATTTGAGCTTAAGAAGTTCCTTGAGTCACAGAACGCTCAGGAAAAAATAGGCAAAGTATGATAATGATCGTATTTTCAAAGGCAGTTTTTTGCAAATGTGCACATTTTATTTCTTGTACTATGTTGTCTGATTTAAGCTCTTTCCTATAACAGGATGCGGTTGTGGACAGTGCTGTGCCAGTTAAGTCAGCAGACGAAGCAGAGGCGACGAGGCCAGACAGCCTTCCAGGAGCTCTGCCCGCACAGATATATCCTCTGTTTTCTTTGCTGATGTATTATTTCATCGAGTTGCGCAAACTGACAAAATGCCTCAAATTTCTTAACATTGCATTTACGTCTCAGAGCAAAATTGTGAAGCTGTGCTCACAAATATTTGCTATAGACTCAGACGAGTACAAACAACTTGAGACAGAGTTGAACTCTTTCTTCGCTGGCCAGATTGAGACTGATGCTTACTACCAGCAGAGGTCATCACAGATTCTTGCAGATTTCAATGAGGAGCACACAGTGGCAAGTAGATCAGATATCTCCAACTTAACAAAGTTAGAGATATCTAACTTTATTAGAACAAATTTACAGCAAATCTTTGTACATATTCACTGCTGTCTTGTTCTTTTTTATTGACAACTAACAAGTTTCAAATGTTCTAGAGGATAAAAGATATAAAGAAAATACAAGACCCCGATCTACACCGTCTCAAAATCATCGATTTAAGAAATGTAACCTCCACCCTGTTTAAAAATCTCATGACTCTGGAGTTTGAGTTTGTCAAAAATCTAGATGTAAGTCTTCATGAGATTGCATTTGATTTCTTTTCTTATCACCTTGTAACCTAATACGTGTTTTTTTTTGTTTTTTTATAAAATCCTTCATTTACATCTGTGTTGTTTCTTTTTATGTTAGGACAACATCATGCTGCTAGACAACTACATCTCAGACATGGTGGGTAATTCTTTGTGATAACATGCAGTGCATACACATTTTCTTCTTTGCTACTCAAGAGGTGAATTATGCTACATTTAGAAATATTGATTTTTAACCATATCAAAAGTGCAACAATTATTCTACTCACATTGAGAGCAGTGTCAAAGACAGTGATTACAGGTTTTTAGACCAGGTGAGTGAGAGGGGCATGGAGGTTGATTTTGTGTCTGGCGAACCCTTTCTATGTTTATTTAGAAATAAATAAATAAACGGCATTTGACGGCATATTTTAGATCTGACCACATATTTTAGCGTTATCCTGATAAAAGACCCAATATTACCAATATTAGGTTGTCTGCTGGTTCTAGAAGTGTCTGAGGAGCAGCATGCGCAACCTCTTTTGAAAGGGCACCAGAGTTTTTATTTTTTTATGTATTTTGAGACTTTGTGATGCTATGCATTCTAACGAGGCTGACATTTGGAAGAGATACAGACCCACAGCATGCTAGATCTTTCACCTTACTTAACAATGGGATTCTTTTTGTCATGAGATGGGATTTGAAGTGGTGAGGATGGACAACCAAATCCCCACACTTTTTCAAATATTCATTCCTTGATTCACATGCAACCTAGCCTAAAATTGTTTTTTGCATAAAATACTGAATTTCCTTTCATCTGATTAAAGCATACAAAGTGTACTTCCCATTATCCCGCAGCTAAAAAAATGGGACTGCGTGCAATGTCTATATACAAATAGTCACTAATTAATACTTGGCAGTCTGTGAAACCTGTTATCAACCTGAAAAGTAAAGTATAATTAGAAACACATGCCTCAGTTAGATTTATTTTAAAGGGGCCAATTGTACCTCCAGAGACTTTGTTTCTGTACAACTATTAAGGTTGAAAATTCATTTAAAGTTTTTTATACATGTTTACCAGAGATGTCAATGAGTGTGGTCCAAAACGTTCTTATTATTGAAATGTAAAAGAAATTGCTGCTCAGACTGAAAATGTCGTTACATGTAGTTGTCTACAGGCAATAAGTCACCCGATCAAGATGAGCCCCCGGAGACCATCAATGACACAGAAAATCAAATGGATACACAAGTTAATGACTCGAAACAACCTCTCATCAGAGAAGTAAAGAACTTTGTAGTAAACACACAAGTGTATGTTCAACTGAAATGACAACCCATCCACAACCCCCATCTTTATGCACTATTGCAGATTCAGGAAGAGGAGGAAAGGAGGAACCGTGTGCGCATCTCAGACATCTACCGATTTTATGACTTTTTGATGCAAACTGTGGAGGAGTTGGAATGAAATTTTGCTATATTTCACTGACAGCGTCTGCACTATTACAATATTTAGCAGATAATATACATATATTTACTTTTCCATGTTTTATGTAAAATATATATATATGTCTACATATAGATACAGAAATGTCATATTTCTGTCATTGATTTCTATTTTCTTTATTAAAAATTACAAAAATAACAAATTGAAAATGTAGAATGCATATTCAGCCCCCTGTACTCTGATCCTACTAAATAAAATTACACCTTTCCACCTGAGTGTAACTTAACTGTAGTAGCAATCCAGTTCTGTGAAGGTTAGGCAGAGAACATTACGAAATAAATCACATCATGATTTTGAATTGTTCGTAACAATGCATATTTATGTGTTAGAAGGGCTCAGTCAAAGCCCACAGCTAAATTCAACTGAGAACCTGCTGCTGAACTTTAAAATTGTATCTGATCAAATCTGACCAAACTTTTTCTATTTTGAAAAGCTGTTGGTGTGTCACAGAAAATTTCTTCACATTTCAATTGAGCTACGTCGAAATGTGCAGTTGTCCCATAAAAAGAAAAACTTCAAGAGATGAGGGACTGTAGATAAATTATTGCTCTTCAAAACAACAACAAAAAACTCCTAATCTCAAATTTTTAATAAAACTTATTTTAGCCCCTTTTAAAAATATATGCATGTTTTATATTTAGCCAAAAAAAAGCAAAAGAGGAAACTGTCACAACACAACCTAATAGTTCAAAGCGATTTTCATCCATCTATTAATTTATATCCTCTTTATTCTGACACGCTCTCTTCTTCTCTGTAAGGAGATTTAAAATATTTCTAGATCATTTGTTTTTGTAACTACCTTTCAAAAGGTAGAAAGCGTCTAACATACAATTCCCAGAATGCATATTGGCACATCATCCAATAAGAATCGTGCTGCAACCAGACGTTTGGTTTTTAGCCAATAAAATACAAGAAAGCTGAGCGATTATAGGAAGACTCGCAACATTTATTCAGTCCGGCAGTCTCATGAAAGCTAATACTTTTGGGCAACATCACTGTTATTTTTTACGGTGATAAAACTTCTGTCAGTCCCGTTTTTTGTCTCCGGTTGTGACGTGCTCCTTGTTGACGTTCATGACGGTTGCTGACGGTGTTTCCTTAGCGCTCGTCATGCCTGTCCGAGCAGAGTGCCACTGTCTTGCCGGCGCGGCCTGTCCATCCTCGGCCTGTCTTGTTCCCCCTGCGCCTATCAACACCCAGCAACCCGGGGTGGCCACCTCTCTGCTCTACAGCGGCGCGCAGTATAAGGGTTATCAGAGGAGCAAAGGGAACTCGTATGATGTCGAAGTTGTTCTGCAGGTATTTTGACAAATATTGGGGGTTTTTATCCTAAATTTAGCTTGATTAATATTTTTAATTTTTTACATTTTTATATTTTTGTTTTGAATGTAGACTAAAAATAAATTGTTGACACCTGTCTTAAAAGTTTACGTTCTGTGCACCAGACTATCTACGTTTTTTGTAATATTCTAGCTGCAGATGTTTATTGAATAGGAAGGATTTTCAAATATATAGCTTAATGCGTACTAGATTCTGTGTTTAAAAGGGCAAGTCTTTGTTTCAGTGCCTCCTGCTGCCATTTTTACACCATGCATTTGCACTTTTTATGTCAACCCCGTGAGACATTACTGAATGTACCATAATCTGTTTGCTTTGGACAGCATGTGACGATGGACGACTCATATTTGTGTGGATACCTGAAGATCAAAGGCCTGACTGAGGTAAGCTACTCAAACTAGGTCAGGTGTAGTAAGACTAACCTTTATGCTTCCACAGGCTGAATCTAGAGAAGGTGAGATTGGTCAAAGTGAGATATTTTCTGCCAGATACGTGTTAAGTTATGCAACATGTAGAACCCCTTTTGCTCAAAGTGCTCTGTCTGTGAGAGGACCTGCGGTTTGGAACGCACTTCCTGTCAATTTAAAGTCTGTAACCAGGTTTAGTAGTAGTAAAACTCTGGTTATGTCAAAAACAGAACTGTATCCACACTTAATGGCTTATGTCTCACTGTTGTATATGCATGATTTTGTATATGTTGTCAAGATTATGTTCTGCTATTTTAAATGAATATTACTTCAATTTTTACTAGTTTTAAGTTGTACTGTTTAAAAGCCTATTTAGGGACAAGTTCTGCAAATTAGAATTAGCTGTTGCTATAAGCACTGTGACACAAACATGGAAGTGCTGTTCTGTTCTGTTCTGTTTGTCTATGTCGATGTGTGTCTGTCCCTATCAAATAAACGTAAATAAATAAATAAAAGGCCCACAGCTGGGAAAGGAAGGTTGTTGTGTGGAAGGTGAGCAGTCATGTTAATGAATAATGGTAAAATTTGAATGTTTGTTATATGAAAACAAATATTTCTCCTTTCTTAAGAAGAGCATTTTTCATTCACTTGAAGGCTAGAAGGTTCAGCGTATCATCTTCATCATGGCATGTTAGTAATAAACATTGTCCCAGAGTTTAATATATTTCAATGCAAAATGTGCACATAAATTTTAGAACAAAAGCAAAAGACCTTGTAAAGATGCTCACTGATATTATTTCTTATTGTACTGCATAATCATTCATCCGTTCCTTTCGGTCTGTGAATTTTCAGACTAGATATGTAAAGTTTAATCTCTGGTCAATTAATCTACCTTAAGTCTATTGGTTTTATTATTATTATTATTGTTGTTATTTATACTTTAAGTTTAAATAAAGGATGACGGAAAACTATGGAAATATGATTTTAGAAGAGTCTGGACTGTTGACCTGAAAAATATGTGTTTGAACCCTGCAGTTTATTAGCAATATGAACCTTTTTTTTTCTTGTCCTTTTATATTTTGTAGGAGTTCCCCACTCTCACAACATTCTTTGTTGGTGAAATAATCAGTCACAGGCGGCCTTTTTTAACCCGGAAGTGGGATGCAGACGAGGATGTGGACAGAAAACACTGGGTATGTCTGTCCAGGTTTTTTGGGGGGGTTTTTTTAGCATCACATTTTACGTTTTTACTAATGAAATATTGGTCTATAATTTCATTCTTTTGAACCAAGTTTGTACTTCACCTGAAAATAATTTAAATTTTTTGTGCCCTGTATTAAACATTAGATTAGTGAAAAGCAAAAAAACATCAATATGTGGCGTCTTTTAGCTAAATTTTGGAGTATAGTTTACATTTCAGATGATATATTTTTAAAGAGTATAAGTTTAAAAATGTATTTGAACCTATTATTGATCCCCATATTTCCTATTCTCTTAAAAGGGGAAGTTTCAGGCTTTTTACAAGCATGGCAAAACCTTTAACTCGGACAGCTTTGACTACAAGGCGTTGGAAAACAGTGATTACATCTTCATGAGGTGGAAGGTGAGCAGATTTTACGTCACCATTTCTCCGACTTGTTCGAACTATGCTTTGGCTTCAGCTGCTGTTGGTCTTCCAGGAGCAGTTTCTTGTTCCAGACCACACGATCAAAGACATCAGCGGGGCCTCCTTCGCTGGCTTCTACTACATCTGCTTCCAGAAGTCCACAGCCACCATTGAGGGCTACTATTACCATAGGAGCTCAGAGTGGTAATAAAAGTGAAATTCCCACAAAAACATTTTTTTGGGGGTGGGCGGGGGGGGTACAGTTATAAATGTGAGTTTTTATATTTCATTTCTGCAGGTACCAATCACTAAGTCTGAATCATGTTCAGGAGCATAGTATGCCTATTTATGAATTTCGGTGATATGAAGAAACTCTTCGTCAAGATACGGCTAGTACCGCTCTGGAGTTAACTGGAACATGACGCCACAACACCGATGGATAACCAGTTTTCCTCTCTTGGAGGAAGCTAACAAGTGGCCAGGTGCTCATTTCCTGATTTGCAAATAGGGAAGCACGGATTGAAGAAGAGCTGGACGAAAGATCGATAAGGCATGAACAGTCCAGACTGAGCTGCTGACGAGAAAAAAAAAAACAATTTGTTTCTTGTTTGGCTTTATTATTATTATTATTATTATTCCTTGCCATGAAGTGTTTTTTGCGCTCTGTGTTATTGAACATCACAATAGATCACAATAGATTCTTGATTATGGAGACACGTTGCACTTTTAGTGAAGGTTTGCAAAGGAAAAAGCTAATTTTGTTCAACAAAGAAAATCTTATATTTAATAGAAAATATGTTTAATTACCCATAGTGATTTATTGGTGGTTTATGGCTAAAGGATTCTATTATAACCGAGAGGGTTTATTTTATGCAAGACGACGAATGATTTTGATAAGAGAATGTTTAGTTGAAGTGAAACAGATCCAGATGGATCAGAACGGGTCGGCGATAATCATGGTTTCCTCCCATGGTTTTCTATGCAAGCCAAAGAACTTGAGTGGAAAGATTTTCCCTTGCCTCTTAAATGTTTAATTTATTAGAATTCAGACTGCTGCTTTATTTATGCGACAAGGCATTAATGATTTGTCAAATAAGATGTTTCTGAAATCCCAGACCCAAAAATAGAGTTTTCTAGATTTTGGGGGAAGGAAAAGAAAACATTTGGTAACTTATCCTTTGAGAGTTTTAGAGTTTATTTTTTAAAAAATGGTGACGGTAGTGAGGAAATGACAAGTGGGAACAAAAATCTAATATCTTATTTTTCAAAAAATCTGTTGCCTTACACTTGTAAAGTTTTTCTCCTTAAAGATACAGTTTTCCGGGATGATTTTGTGCAAAATATCTCTTCATCGTTTTGTTGGGATCCTTTTAAGTTTTCCTGAACCGGGATGATGTAAAAGCCAAATTGCGTTTGGCCTGCTAGCCTACAATTTTACAGCTGGGTTAAAGCAAGCTAAGGTTTCTTGTAAAGTAGTGCAATGAAATGCATAAACACAATCAGAAAATGTTTCTTTTTTAAAATTAATTTTATTTATTAACCATGTGACAAAACAATGTGCAATGTAAACAAGCAAATGTTTAGGAGAGTATCTCAAAGAGAGTGTTTCTAATTTGACAAGAACATTGAGCTTTGTGAACGTTGAATAAAATATTTGATAGAAATGTTTGTACATGATGTCCCTTCAGTTTCCTAACATAAAAATAGACTCATTACTTCTTGTAAGGAGCCCTGGGTTATTACCTTTTGAATTTTGGATATTTTCTGCAGTATTGCCAATGAATGAATCCTAAAAATTAATTGTAATATGTAAAGAGTAACAGCAATTATATATACAATACTTTTCTCTGATGGCATCATATAAATGGTTCTTATAATCATGCCAGCCATGTTGTTCCATGCCATCTCCTTGAAATCCACAAACCTTTATATAAAATCTGCTCTTCATGTAGTATAATTATTATATGTTCTGGATGTTTTGATGCTGTCCAAATGCAGCATTTTCATAAAATTCAGTTTTATTCTCAGGTGCTGAAATTCTGCCGCTAGATGGCAGCAGCCACAAAGTCAATCAAGAAACAAAAAAAGTTTAAGACTTAAACTTTAAATCACTCACGAACCGGAAAGTGTTGGATGTGAACTTGGCGCAAATAGTTTTGCACTAGGAATACCTTCATACTTGGTATGAAGCGCCTGCTCTAGAACCAGAATGTTGTGGTATCATAATACTTTGAATTTGTTTGACTTCTTCATTGGTTTGTAATTTTCTAGCTATATGAAATATTTTATTCCTAAATTTTCAGATTGAATTTCCAACACGAGGCACGCACGTCTATTTTTTGGAGAACAGCAGAAGCAGGGGCTTAATTTAATTAAATTATATGGAAAGTAAGTTGTACATCGTAAAAACTGAGGAATATATTTTCATCCAGGCTTTTATACATGCTTTACTTTCTCAGTGATTCGTTCTAAAATTTATTTATTTAAAAGGACATGAGCAATATGTGGGACATAATTGGTTATTTTGCATAAGAACTGCTTTATTTTGTGTATGTTCCTTGTATAGCTTTTGTAGCTGCCAAACTGGGGAAAAAAAGCTGTCTTCATCACCCTAACTGACTTAAAGATAAATCTATTTTTAGATACTTTATTTAAGGAAATTATTTGAGCCATTCTCTTCCTGTAAGGGCACATGTGGCTGTGGGAAATAATTACTGTGTTTCTGTGTTTATAGTGGCTGAGGCTTCACTTTTTTGTCATTTCTACTTTTGCTTTCATCCAACTCAGACCTAAGATAAATAAACTGCGTTCTGAGCAAGACTGTAAACAAAAGTCAAATATTTTCTCCTACCATCACGCCTCCAACCCAGCATCTTAGCCCCTAATAAGCCAACCTGATTGTTTCTTTACATTTCTCACTGTCAGCCATGCTGGTTTTGGAACACTGCAGGAATTCCCTTTATGCAGACGATCAGTGATTTCGCCTGCACAAAGGGAGACGCTGCGTGAGCGGTCTAACCACGCCTGTGTGTGGAGGAGGAAATATAAATTCACCTGCACGACGCCTCCTGCACATTCCTGAATGAGGCTGAGAGGCATCTATTGCGCATGATCTCCTGTCCAGTCGTCCAGTTGTCATGGCGTCTGAGCGTTTTCCAATCAGCATCCGTCTAACCGGAGTCCTTCACAAGGAGAAGAACAAAGTAAGGAGCGATGGTGCTTTTGTCTGTAGGAATTAATTGTAGAGGAATTTTCTTCTTTAAGAATATGGTGCATCTTCTTTCAGATGTACATAACATCTGTGCTTTGGTCGGATCAGAATGAAATTGTAGTTTACAGAAGCTTTGAAGATTTCAAAGAAATGCATGTAAGTATTCAAAACTGCACTATTTACTCCCTGAGCTTGTGCTAAATGACTTATTTCATTGTTTTCTCTCTTACAGAAACAGCTGAAGAAGAAGTTTCCCTCTGGAAGTAAAACGAAAAAATCTGACAGAATCCTCCCTAAATTTCAAAGTGGGTGAGATTAACCAACAAATAAATGTCTAGCTGGATACAGATGTAACTAAATAAATATACATTTTTGTTGTTTAGGCAACAGAGTGAAGCAGAAGAGCCAAGGCAAGGGGCCTAATAAATCACTGGTGTGCCTTAAGTATTTGCAGAAATACTGTAATGAACTCCTGAGCTGTGATCAACACGTCTCACAGTCTGCTGACCTGGCAAAGTTCTTGCATCCAAATGAGAAAGAGCTAAAACCAGAGTTCACCAAAAACAGGTAGGAGTTTCTTCAGCAACAACCTCTGCAACAATTGGAGCTGTTAAAATGCATGCAATGAGACGAGAAGACTAACAACATAGGAAAAACTTTTAAAAAAAAAATCAAGTAAAAGGAAATATTGCTACTTTTATTAGTTATTAGGGCTTAATTACAACATAAATCTGTCATTTTCACATAGTTTGTGCATCCTGTCTCAGTTCTTGCTATGAGACACCATATCAACGTCCATAAATCCATCTCATATTAAATCAAATCATGTGAAGTTTTCGCAATTGTGAGGTCATTGTCACACATTTAAAAAAGAAACAAAACCTTTTTGTCGTTAAAATTGCAACTAAATATTCATTGTTTTGAAGATTTCTGAACTTCCCAATTATCAAAATGAGATCACTCATACCAGAGAACTTTCATATTCACTCATGGGCATTTAGACAAAAATAATCATTTTGGCGCCGTCATAAAAACAATGACATTTCAAAGGTTTGGGAACAACACTTGTGGTAATAGAAATTGTTTTGTTTTTTTTGTGGCTGGATCTGATAAGTACAGAGAGGACATCTTGATTTGATTTGAAGGGAAGGTAACACAGGTGAAAAATGTCATATTCAGCGTTTTTGTGTGCGCTACAGCACATGGCAAGGCGAGTTACTGTAATTAGATCTGATTGGAGAAGTTCATAAGTATGCATTGCTTAATTCCCATTTCCAGATGAAAAGGCAGCTTAAAAGTTTTGATTTCTGATTGCACAACAAACTGAATGTCTGCAGATGAAAAATAGCTTTGTGTATTCACCTTAGCATCATCATCATACCCTCTGAGGAAGAGATCAGGAGCTACGGGAGACAGGACAGCAGCGGTAATGTGACCCAGCCATTTGTCACAGAGACCTACAGATGTATAGCCCCATACGAGACCAAAGACACCAAAAACAAACCTTTCAAAGTAGCTGTGAATGAGATGCTTGACGTTCTTATCAAAGACAAAGCAGGTGAGCATAGCATAACTCCAGCAATGTTTAGAACATTCAAAATCCAATCGGGGATCCTGTGAATGTTTGTGCAGGGTGGTGGCTCGTAGAGAACGAGGAGAAGAGGATGGCCTGGTTTCCTGCACCCTACCTGGAGAACCTAGAAGATGAGGAGGATGAAGAGGAAGTGCATGGTACACCGTCAACAGGTATACGAACAGAAATCAACATTTTGACAACATTAGTTGATGAGTTAGAGGAGATTATTCCTAAAGTTCTTTATGCCTCCCATAGGGATGTTTTACATAGTTGTCAAGAGCTACAATTCCAACATAGTGGATGAAGTAAGCGTAAACATTGGTGTAGTGGTCGAGGTCCTGCGGACCCCGGATAATGGCTGGTGGCTCATAAGGTAACATTTAATCCTTCTACAAGGGACGGAGATGTCCTTAATTACTGTTATATGGGATCTATGTTTGTGATTGCTCTATGAAAGCATTTGAAGTTTGCCAGAGTATATCAGTGTACATAAAGCATTGTGAAGATCAATAAACACACCTCACAGGTCAGGGATAAACTTGTATCAGATTTAAAGAACGTTTAAGTTATAAAACAAACAACAGCTCAGTTCTGAGTAGCTCAGTAATTGTTATAGTTAACATCTTCATATCCTCTTTTATCTTCTCTGTATTTTGACAGACACAAAGGAAAAATGGGTTATGTCCCATCTCTGAACCTGCAGCCCTACATAAATCCTCAGGTTCAGATGACGTCTCAGTATAATGTCCAAAACTCCTCTTCTCTCCTGCCCCACTCCTCTACCTTGCACCACAGCCGTTCCTATGGCAACCTGTCCCAGCATCCTAACCCCAGACCCATCTCCCCCAGCCTCACCCCAACAGAAAGCATCCACAGGTCCCAGTCTCTAAACCAGTTGTCCACTCAGCCTGCAGTGAGCCTCCCTGCTCCAGCAAACAACCACCCCACCTCCCCAACATCTCCAGTACAAGCCCCTCTTCCAGAGATCCTGGTGCAGAGTGACGAAGACCAGGAGCAGAACGGACGGATCCTCAGAGCAGAGTCGGTAGACAGCTTTGAAAGCGACAGCTTCAGCGATGATGCCCTCTCCATGTCCACTGGCTCATCCCTCAACTTGAGCTACAGCGCCAACGACCAACAGCTGCGATTCTGCCGCACGCCACAGCCCACGGTGTCCAACAGCCTCAGCCCAACGAGCAACCCTGAGGGAACTCTGCTACCCAGCGTCTCCGACCCCAACCTCTACAAGGGGCCCCAACCCCCGAGGGTTCCCCCAAGACCCCGGGCCCAGGAGATTCTCACCCGCTGTTCCTCAATCACCCGTAAAAATGCGACTAAAAGCAACCTGTCACCAACTTCGACTGAGGTAACGAGTCGATGAAAGTTAAAGCTTTTTGTTATTGTTATGCTATTTTGCTCTTTTGCATTAACTGTGCACACTGGTTTCTTATCCTTCCACTTATGTGACCAATACTTTGATTGATATATATAAAATAATCAAGTAACCAACAACTGGATGCATTTTGTCTGAATGACTAGGTGCTTTAAGTTTTATATCAACTCTCATACCAGATAATCCCCCCCATCTGATATATGTACATATTATATTCAGTTAACTGTAGAGATGAAATGAATAAAATGATCGTGTGGGTTTAATACTGAATGCTTTTGTGTCATTCCTGAAAGAAAATGTACAACACATGGAGTCTTCACATGTAAAACATCATAGTGAGAAGAGTCTCTTTTTTATACTTTATTTCTCTATCAGATTTGAACATGTAGACTCATTTTTGTCCGTTGTTCTTTGTGAAGTAGCCTGGACTAACTTAATGAGGTTCTGTAAACATCAGTTTTCAATTTTTTAATTAAGGCCTGGACTTTGGCTGGACCATATTAACCCTTCGACTGTATGGTAATAGTTGTGTTCTGGATATAAGGCGAACCTCTGCCTCAGTTGCCAAGGACAGTAAGCCCAGAACACGATGCTGTTCTGAAATACGCAAGACTAATGTTACAAAATGTGAAAAAGTTAGAGGAATATGAAAACTTATGCAAAGTACTTAGGTTGCACGAGAGCTTGTGGAGTCTAGACTTTCTTTCTCAGAGATGAAAAATAACCAAGTCTTCTGTTTAGCAATCAGACAAATAATAGGTAAAAATAAATAAAAAAATCAATATTCAGTTCAAAACCTTTACAAAATAGGCCCATAAAAAAGAGATTTATTTATAAACATATGAGTCACTACATTAGAAAAATGTTTGACTGTTCCTTGACAGGTTACATGAGGAAGCTGCAGATTTATAATCCTGTAAATAGGCGCTATGTACTGCTGCATACCTAGCTTTAAGAAAAATCGCCCTGGCACACAGCCTATATGCTTATGCAACCAGTTCTTCCTCCCCAAGGCCTCCTTGACATTACATGAAATGAAATCAGGATAATTCGGTCGTTTTGTTTCCAGTCTAAAACCTGCATACAGGAACTGATTAGGGGCTTAGGCAGCACAGAAATAGTTACAGTGAAACCTGTTATCTGCTTTGCATCAATTCCTCCTTTGTTTCCCTGACGACTGCAGTCAGTCAGCTAATGATCTGCAGAGTAAAACCTTAGGAGGTTTCCTTCTAGAGGCGAACTCACTGATCCTGTTAGCTTAAAGTCTGGAGTCGGGGAGCAGATGAAATCGGGAGATTTCGCATCACTTGCATTATATGATCGTCCTCCTCTTCCTCCTCTGAGCTCTCCTCGCTCTCTGACTTGTGGCGCCCGTTGGTTTCTCCCTTTTTCTCCCGTGCGTCGTTAGCAGAGGCTTTCTTCGAGGCGCTGATTTCTTCGGCCTCCTCTTCATCTTTCACCTCAAAACCAGACTCCTCTTCTTGCTCTCTATCCCCGTCATCGCCTTGGTCTTCCCTCTCGTCGGTGCTGCCTCTTGCTTTTTCTTTATCGAGGAAAAACAAGGGCTGCATCTGCGTGAGAGGAGTGGTGTCCATGTCTTCATCCTGCTCCATACTAGACGAGATGGAATAAAATGGATTAGATTAAAGATCTAGCTTGCAGATGTTTGAAGCAATCACTTGCAGTAGATCCTGTCAGCAAGTTCAGACTGGGAAACCCTCAGCTAGGTATTTATGGATTTACAAAAATGCAGCTCAGCTAGCAATCCTTGGTCACCGTGAAGAGGAAACACTGGCACACAGTCTGTGTTTTAATTTATGCAGGAGCCAAGCTGCACGTACTCATCAGGAAGTAAGATTATTGGAAAGCTCCACATAAACCAGCAGTCAGTACAGAAGAATTTCAAACCGAGGAGTGAAACAGCTCACCCAGATGAGGCTCCAGCTACTCGCATTTTCTGCCACATGTAGTTGAGAAACATGGACGCCTGCTGCAGGCGGCCGATCCTCTCCATGTGTCTCTCTGTGGGAAGAAGAAGATGAATAAACGACCTGTTTAGTAAATTATATACACGTAAAACCCAAATAAGGGTGGCAATATGCCTAGGTACTGATTAAAATGCAACAAAATACTTTCACCTACACTAATGGCTGTTTTATTATTATGATTTCAACAGGAAGGAGAATGAATAACTAGGGTCAAGCTTTCCACTAATAAAGTTCATGTTGCCGTCTTTCTGGCCTTTGTGTTTCTAACAGAGAGCAAAAGGTTTTCTACTTGCACACCTGCCATTAAATGTAAACTTGCAGATCTTTCCTTGATTGTCTCTGTTGGGCTATTGGGACCTAAAATGCTGCATACCTAAATTTTAGGTTTTTATGTTCATTAAACAGATCAAAATTAAGAACTCAGACAATTTTCACCTTTAAGAAAAACCCAATCTATGCATTTTTAACTGCTTTCTGTTTCTACAAATTTAAACACACTAAATATCAGGGTGCTTGCAGTGCCAGGGTTTTACTCTAGATGTAACATGTTGTATCCATTTTGACGCCTGCTGACCTGTGTACGGGAGGAGACCCTCCAGGTGCGTCCGGGCCCCCTGGAACTGCAGCAGCTCTTCGGGTGGCAGGTGGGTCAGCAGCACCTGGAGGACCGCCTGGGCGTCCAGACAGTTCCTGGCATTGGTGTTCCACACGACACAGTAGCGCAGGAGCGACTCTGAGTGGGACAGCAACCAGAAACATTAGATGCTGAAAAAAAACCATTTCAGGTGTCTGTTTATTATTAGAAAATTAGCATATGTAAGACATTAATTGCTTCCAAATAAATCAAACTGGACTTATGGTCTGTTTCAGAACCTTCTAACAATCCAAAACAGATTTATTTATTTGTTTGTTTGTTACCTTTTTGATCTACTCGCAGCCGCAGCAACGTCGTTTCCAACAGATCGCTGCTGTCCTCCACCTGACGAATGGCTAAAAACAACACAGCAAGACTTGAGTTAGCAGCCAGGTTTAAAACAAACAGAATATTTTGCATACAGAAAACGCACTGGCTTCTTATTTTATCAGATAAACATACACATTATTTTTTTAAAGCTGTCCATAGAAGGACAGTCTCTTGAGATTTCTGCAGCAGGTTTGCCTCCTGTCAACACTCAGAAATCTGAACAATAAGTCATGAATATGTTTCTTCACTTCCTGTTCAAATTCTTTCCGTACTTTAGCAAAAAAACAGCCATTGTTAGGAGAGAGTTTGTCTTTATGCTTCAATGAACAAGTGAGTCAGTGGGAAGCCATTCATGACAGATGGAAAATAAACGCGGTGCAGTGGAAATACGGCAAAGACAGTTTATATTGTCTTTTTACATTTAGAATACATTTAGAAGGAAAACAGAATAAAGGCTGAAAACACAAGTTAAGGTCGACCTTTGATGACAGTGAGCACTGTGTGGGGCTGGTCCAGTGAGATGGCGAGACCCAGGGCCTTCAGGTATTTCTTCTCGTGCAACAAGTTGGACAACTCCTGCTGCCTTTAAACACAATGGAATAAAAACCTGAAATTTGGGTTTTTGTAAACTTTCAGCCATAATTATCAACATGAGCAGAAATAAGTAGTTGAAATCAATCAATATGCCAGAGTTTCCATATTGAACTGAGTTTCTGCAATAAATCAATCCTTTGATGATATTTTAATTTAGATTACCACTGTAAAATATACCAAATCTCAATCTCCATCACAATATTAATATGTGTAATACAGCAAATGCAAAGGATGATTTGGACGCGATATTTGATAAGATTATTTACAAGTGTCATTCTTTCAAATTCTGTTTTTCAATAACATTTTTAGATTTAGGAAACTTTGAGTTAATCATAATCGAAACTATTACAGTATACAACAATAGTATCACAAATAAAGCTTTTCTGCTATTGTGCAGCCCTTCACATCGATGGAAATGTTCAGGAAAGATTTGGTGATTTAACAAATAAATAAATAAACCACCAAATGTCTGCAGTTTTAGGGAAAGTAAAAAGACGGGGACGAAAACCAAATTAAAGCAGCTTGATCTGTGACAAAATAAAAACAAGTTGTCCAAATCTTACTTCAGTATCTGGTCCTCTTGTTTGGCTTGTTCCTCTTCCAGCTCCACTTTCGTCACATCCTAATGATGCAAATAATGACACCAGCATGAGAGTAAGAACTATATGGTGGTATATTAGTGAACCTAATACACTCTGACCTGCTTTTTTGAGCATCAGTGAACTCTGAACTCACCAGCCACACTGTGATGTTTGAGTCTGCTGAGCCTGTGACCATCTTGTCGTCCTTACGGCTGCCGTGGAGACCCCACACTTTGTCCTGGTGGGCGTCCAATGTTTTCACACACTCATTGGTCTTTATGGTCCACAGCTTCACTAAACCATCTGAACCGCTGAGGGGAGAAAAAGTTAATCAACAAGGTTTTCATGCAGCTGTGTGTATTGAAGACAAGATAATAAAAAAGTCTTTTAAAAAAGCTTTAGCAAAAATCTCACTGCTTAGTATGTATACTTAAATATCAATTCTGCTTTTTATCCAGTTATTGGGGCAGAAGACAAATGCAAGCCACACTTTTCAGATGTTTAAAAATCAGATTTCTTCCATTTAATATTATACACTGCATTGTGTTCTGATCTGTCACATAAAATCAAAATAAAATTTGAGAGAAATGTGAAAAGAAGTATTAAATATTTTTGCAAAGTTCTGTGTAACTGACCTTTATTTTTTTTTTTACACAATCATTCTTTACGAACACCACAATGCAGTCATATGGCGATCTCATAAAAGGAATCAGCAATAATGGGAACAGAGGTAAGTTAATACCTGGTCAGCAGCTGGGTGCCACGGCTCACAAAGATCACTTTCAGAACCGATGCGTCGTGGCCCTCAAATGTCTTAACAGGAAGTAATTTGAAGAGCAGTCCTCAGTTATCTTATCGTGCTTTAAAATGAAAAACACATCATAACAGACATGCGAGATGCCCTGATGCTGACCCACCTTGAGGCAGCTGAAGTCCTGCAGGCCCCACAGCTTGGTGGTGCCGTCTGCAGAGGAGGAAGCCAGGATCTGGTCCATGGGAGAGAAACACACACTCCAAATGCCCCGCCGGTGGCCCCGAAACACACCCAGGAGTCCCAGGTTTCCGTCCCCCGACAGGGACCAGAGTTTGGCTGTGCGGTCCTGCGAGCCGGAGGCCAGCAGTTTGTCATTGGGAGACACTGAAACACTGTTTACATCCTGCAGAAACAATGAAGAAGAAAACAACAGGAATCAGCGGGAACGGAATCAAAAAACGTTCAGAGCCCTGAAGATTAAAATGTTAAAAATAAGGATGTGCTTCGAAGTTTCTCTTCCTGACTGAAATAGATTCTTATCATTCATGCATTCAAGAGTTGCTTCCAAGGTAATAGGGCTTGACATTTTCACAATGCATTAAAGGAATGTGACTCAGAAAAAGGAAAGCTAGGTAACCTGGCACAGATAATACTCTGATTGTTCTTTTGTTCGTCTCATGCCTGAAAGTGTGCGTGTGTAGTGGGAAAAAGTGCTACATGGAAATTTTTATTTCCGGTATCAGGCTAATGGGAGACAAAACCAGGAGTGAGCAAAACTCCAAAAATGGTCCTGCATTTCCTTCTGAGCAGAGCTGCCATGCATGAACCTGTTTCCATGACGACAGACATCTGGACTTGGGATTTTAGCGTGCTTTGGGTAAAGGGAAATATCTTGTTCTACAAATAAAATCTGTACCTTCTGAGCTTAAAAAAACACATATCAAACATTTACTTGTTTGTGGATCTAGAAAAGGTGATGCTCAGCTTCTTCTTCCTTAACTTCAATATTTGACATGTAATTAAGGTAAAATGTTGGATGGAATATGCATTAAATCAACAACATAAGACTCTCTATGTCCTGTATAAACATGCACACAAAGATGCAGACAAAGACAGGGTTTTTTAAAGATGAGAATAAAAGGGCCAAAGAATAAACGAATATATAAAATTTTCTAATATGGTGAAACATTAAAAACCACTCTTCAAAAAACTTACACAAAAACTGCACTATATGTGTTGGCACCCTTGGTAAAGATGTGCAAAAAAAATTTTTATTAGAGTATCACAATCTCACATTTTGGGTTCTGACAAATCTCCATTTCAAGATTTCCGAATTTTCCAGACTGGTTTCTGGATTTTCAGATTTCATGAGATTTACTAAGTTTTATTTTTATTTATTTTTTCATCAATCATAAGGTAAAGTACTATTCCAATGTTTTCTTCCAACATCTGGATACATTTAGGTAAGACATAAAATATATACAAAAATATACAACACAATATAATAAACAGACCACAAAAATACTGTGATTTTTTTGTTGTTATCTTGTACCTTGTCATGTGCTTTCTCTGTGCTGCGGGGGCTCAGCTGATGGATTTCTTCACTGGAAAACTCGGCTGGCAGATCCCACACCTTCATGGTGCAGTCTTGGCTGCCGGTCACAATGAAGGACGCTTTCATCCTGGATACGAACAAAAATGGAAATTCACTCAAACAGCTGGATTAATCAGCAGCTGTCACAATGTGGGTGTGTGTATGTGTGTGTAAAGGAAGACGGGAAACCTCAGCAGTCAGAGAGCAGCTTTACCTGGAGCAGCCAATGGAGCCAACGGCATTAGTGTGGCTGGATCCCTGAGCTACACATCGGACCTGACCACTGTCACTGTCCAGCTGCCAGACACGCACTGACCGGTCCTACGCACACACACACAAAACAGCATGCAAATGTATATGGCTTCCCAACAATCTGTATGTGCATGTGCTACATGACTAAACAAAGACAGAGTTTGTGTTTACCTTTGCGCAGCTTGCAAACAGAGAGCCTTTTTTGAACACATCCAGAGTGAGGACAGTATCTGAGGAAGATAAACAAATAAAACAAAGCAGTGATAAACATCTTCATCTAACCTGCTCAGCAAGTCATAAACGACTATTACAGACCTGATCTGATTAGATTCTGGCACACAGATTTTATTGCTTGTCTTTTGTGTAGAAAGAGTAAATAATTTAAAATTCTCACAAATGTTTGACGCCTTTTTATTTGTTAGCTGAATGCTTGTAAAAATCAGAAAATTCGACTCCAAACAAACTTAAAATCATCTCATTAGGGAAGTTAGAAAACCTTGTTAATGCACATATGAACACTTCTGCACTGACTGGCTCGTTTTATTGTTTTAAGCAAAATCCTTTTGGAGGCAAACAGCCAGAAAGTAAAAGATCATGACAGAGCTCAGTGAATCAGGTGAACACCCTGGATGTTATTCCCATCCAGCCAGAGGACAGGTGCTGCCCTCTGCTGGTCACTCACCTGTGTGTCCGTAGAGAATCTGGCAGCTGTTAGTGAGCAGCTGGAAGACCTTCAGCTGACAGCTGTTAGTGGCCACCACGATGTGAGTGTCATCTTTACCCAGGAACTTCACGTCCAGCACCTCGTCGTTGTAACCCACAAACTACGAGAAAGAGACACGTTTCCATGAACTCTAACATAACCAATATCTGCATAATCTAGCAGATATTACCTTCTTAATACAGCAAAATCATAAAATAATCCAACATACTACTTCGATGAATTTTATAAACCAGAATCTGGTGCATAAGTTTGAATTAACACAAGTATGTACAAGCAAATTCATACATACACCCGCTTAAATATTTGGATTAATTTTCCAGATGGTTGCTAAGAAACCTTATGCTTCTTTTAATCATCAACCAGAATCTGGACTAAAGATTTGAGCCATCTTCTAAAGAGTAAAGGTGGAACAGATTTGAAGTGAATGTTTTCACTTATAAGAATGTTATGTGTATATTTCTATTCACAAAAGGTTTATTATCCACCTGCATTATCAATTCCAAAATGGTGTCACTTTTCTGCTGCAACACCCAACTATGTCAAGTTTCAACCACACAGATGTTATTCAAGGTATAAAGTCAAAGGTTACAAGAACTGTCGCAAAATCACTGCAATGAACAACTCTAATGTAATTCTTAATTAATTCTTATATTACTTCTGCAGCAGTAATATAAAGGCATGATGGCACATGAAATTGTTTGCCAGTATTGTGTTTAAAACAGTCTAGACGATTTATGTTATAAATAACCTTCCTTTTATAATTGTATTTTTTTTATTAGCAATAGTAGAATAATAGATCAGTCTGGCTAACAGGCTTCCTAAACAAGACAGCACATGCAGCATGAGTCATGCATGTAATCAGTCAATAATAAGTAAGTCGCAGTACTGACTTGCTGCTGTGTGGTGAGACTGGGCAGCTGGTAGAAGAGTATGTTGTGCTCTGCAGTGACCGTGGCCAGTCTGGAGGAAGCAGGCAGGTGGAAAAGGTACGTCAAACTGCGAGGGTTGTCGTCCTCTTTGTCTTCCTCAGAGGAAGGAGTCAGGGTCGAGGGAAGGCTCTGGGTATAAACACAGCGAGCAGTGCTTGCCTCCCACACTCTCAGCACACCTGCAGGGAAAAAGGGGAATAAATGTGAGGCATAGAATTGTAAAAAAAAAAAAAAAGTACTTAAAGATAGTTGTGGATCAAACCTTTGCTTCCAGCAGTGACAAAATGCAAGGTTTTGCTTTTTACTCTGATCTGAGATAAGTCTGTCTTCTCAGGCAGCAGCACAACTCCCTCAACAGTCTAGAGACAAAAATAAACAAACACTAAGTTTATTTTTACTGAAACAGAAAAAATGGGAATGCTTTCTCACATCTTACCTCGTAAACAGGAACAGTTCTTTTAGCCTGGCGAGATTTGAGGTCCCAAACAGTACAGATTTTATCCCTCCCAGAACTACAAGTAAAACATTAAGACTAATCAGTACCACATCCGAAAAGCAGTCGTGTAATAAAAACAAACTGCGTAGGTGCTGGCCGATTTCTCCATACCTGATCATGGTGTCACCGTCTTTGCTGAAGCTCAGAGAGGTGACGGCACTGTAGTGGCTGTCCAGGACACACACACACTGGCTGGAGCGCAGGTCCCACAGCCGAATGCCGCAGTCCACAGATGAGGAGAACAGCTGCAGTCGGCTGATGTCAGGGTGGAACTGGACCAAGCTGCACAAACACACAGTCGAAAGCACGTTTTGTTTTTCTAATCAAAGTCATGATTCTGTGTGGCTGGATGATGTTTAACCTTCACAGGGTGTTGCAAAACTAATCATATTCCTCAAATTTTCTCATATTTTGTCATATTACAACCACATAATATCCAAGACATGCAGGTCCACCTAAACTAACAGACTGAGCAAGAAAATTATTAAGCAGAGATCAACTGCAGGATGACTACCCCAAACATCCAGCTAGAGGTACAATGCAAAGGTTTAGTTATAGATATGTGTTAGAATGGCCTAAACCTAAATCCAATTGAAAATCTCCAGCAAGACTTGAAAATGTATGTTCACAGAGGCACTCCATCCTCTGAGCTGCTTTATAAAGAGGAATTGGTCGACTTTCAGTCTCTAAATGGGTCAAGCCAGTAAAAAGACTTTAAAGGACTTGTCTCTCTATTTGAAAATGATTATGTTTTTTTTCACGCTTCACAATTTTGCACCATTTTGTGTTCATCTTAAAGTCTTGATGAACTGATATTTGTGGCTGTTTTGTGACAAAAACATCAAGGCAATAGCAACACTTCTGCAGCAGTAATATAAGGGCATGATGGCACATGAAATTGTCTGTTTAATCCTCATTCTTGGGCCTGGTCCATAGTAACAGACACTTACTGTACTACACCGGATGATCCTTTGAGGTTGTGAGTGCAGTACTGCTTAACCACATCCCAAACTTTTATGGTAGCGTCACAACCGCCTGCAGAACAAACACAAATCAGAAAAACATACTTTTTTTTTTGATGATGATGATGTAGCAGGGGTCAGGTGATTTGTGTTCAAATAATGGCATTGCTGACCTGTGGCAAGTAGGGTGGAGCTGGGGTCAAAGGTCATGCTGGCCACAGGGATGGTATGAATAGCCTTCCAGGAGCGAGTGCAGGTACCCTGCCTCCAGTCCCACTGCTTCAGGAGCAAAGCTCTGCTGGCTGTCACCAGCAGCTGGACACAAAGGAAACATGTGTTTCTGTTTTAACCTGATCTGTTGATACACCCTGAAGCTTAGGGGAAGCACTCACTACCGACCTCATCATCACAGCTGACTGCAAATGATGTGATATCCTCTTGATCATCCTGCGGGGCGTATTTGGACAAAGTTAGGAAAGAAAAAGAACACAAAATGCTTTTATCACTGCGTGCATCTAAATCTAGTTTATTTACATTAACAAAAAGCAGACAATTACATACAAGTTGTTGTGTTTGTGACAAAGAACCACGAGGGAAAATGTCTGGGGAAAATTTATATAGCCAAAAATAGTTTTACTGATAAAAGAATTTCAGCTGAGATTTTTATTTCACTTTGAGCTCGAATGTGACCAAGTCAAACTACTTTATTGTTATATTTATGCCTCAAAGTCGATATGAACTCACATGCTCCACACAGTGGACAATCTTGCCCGTGCTGATCTCCAAAACATTGACACGGGATCCACATGTGCAGAAAATGTACTTCTCATCTTTGCTGATCTGGAAAAAACACAGATAGACAATTTCACATTTAGAGTCCAACTCACTCACCCTCCAACCAACACGCAGCTCAGCTTAGACAAACTTCTCAGAGCTCACCTGCACTTTTCCTCCTTTGTAAAACGGCTCAATTTTGCTGGAAACAGCGTAACTGAAATGACATTAAGACGGAAATGCATCAATGCGAGGTTACAGCTTTCCATCACACACTTTCAGTCGGGTAAGAACGACGTAAGATAAACTTACTTCGTCTTGAACTGCAGGTTTGTGTTCGCCATAATGATAGCCGGAACCTCCAAAGCAGAATATTTTTAGTAAACAAACACGATATAAATCACCGGTTTCTCATTTCACACGTTGACTACAGCCGCCACCATCCGTTCCGCATGTTGTTGCCCGAGTCGCACGCGTTGTACGCCATCTGAGTGAGCGGAGCGGTGATTGGTCAAACGTTCAGGACGTAAAACACTACGTACAATCCTGTTAGAAGGCACGTACGCTAACTCGCCGGTGTTATGCCCAGAAATGCATGCCTGCCGAGAATTGCATCCCCTGTCGCGGGAGCGCGCATCGCTCTAAACTCTCGTATATTGATGAGAAAACGGACTGAAATATGACCGAAGAGGACATTTTTGAAGATATTCGTAACATTATCACGTTTCTTAATCATGTAAGACATAAAACGGTGGGTTTTATTTCGCAGATTAATTGAAATAAATACGGTTTTTATAGCTTTATTGAAACATCTGAGTCGAACGTTTTTCAGTCCGCGTCTGATGAAAATGGTCTCCGCAGATGGCTTGAAATTCCCCGATTTTTCTTTTGACACAATGGCTTAAAGCATTACAAAACAGAAGCCCGTTGTGTAGAATATTTTATATCACCCTTTACTGTCTAGTCTATTAATGTAGGGGGGATGATTTTAATTTCTGAGCCTGCCAATATTTGTATCCCCTGTCTATTGTCCTGTTGATATGAAACTTTACAGAAGTAGCTCAGAGAACAAGTGTCATTACGTAGAAAAGGTAAAATCCCTCTTAACTCTGTATTTCTCCATTTTAGCAGGGGATGCATTTTACGGCAAAGCCTATTATTAGCCTGCCAAAATATGCATGCCCCCTCTATTTTCCTCAAACATTATAATATTGATATGAAACTTATACCAGCAGTTCATAGAACAAGTGTGATTTTGTAGAAAAAGTTATTCCACTCATAACTCTGTATTTCTCCATTTTAGCAGGGGATGCATTTTTTGGCAGAGCCTATTATTAGCCTGCCACAATATGCATGCCCCCTCTATTTTCCTCAAATATTATCCTATTGATATGAAACTTATACCAGCAGTTCATAGAACAAGTGTGATTATGTAGAAAAGTTATTCCACTCTTAACTCTTTATTTCTCCATTTAACCAGGGGATGCATTTTACGGCAAGGCCTATCATTAGCCTGCCAAAATATGCATGCCCCCTCTATTTTCCTCAAATATTATCCTATTGCTATGAAATTCATACCAGCAGTTCATACAACTACTCTGATTATGTAGAAAAAGTTATTTCACTCTAAACTCTTTATTTATCCAAGTTAGCAGGGGATGCATTTTTTGGCAATATGGATGTCGAGCCTGCCAAAAATATGCATGCCCTACCTATTTTCCTCAAATTTTATCCTATTGCTATGAAATTCATACCAGTAGTTCATACAACTACTTTGATTATGTAGAAAAAGTTATTTCACTCTAAACTCTTTATTTATCCAAGTTAGCAGGGGATGCATTTTTTGGCAATATGGATGTCGAGCCTGCCAAAATATGCATGCCCTACCTATTTTCCTCAAATTTTATCCTATTGCTATGAAATTCATACCAGTAGTTCATACAACTACTCTGATTATGTAGAAAAAGTTATTTCACTCTAAACTCTTTATTTATCCAAGTTAGCAGGGGATGCATTTTTTGGCAAAGCCTATTATTAGCCTGCCAAAATATGCATGCCCCCTCTATTTTTCTCAAATATTGTCCTACTGATATGAAACTTATACCAGCAGTTCATAGAACAAGTGTGATTTTGTAGAAAAAGTTATTCCACTCATAACTCTGTATTTCTCCATTTTAGCAGGGGATGCATTTTTTGGCAAAGCCTATTATTAGCCTGCCAAAATATGCATGCCCCCTCTATTTTCCTCAAACATTATAATATTGATATGAAACTTATACCAGCAGTTCATAGAACAAGTGTCATTACGTAGAAAAGGTAAAATCCCTCTTAACTCTGTATTTCTCCATTTTAGCAGGGGATGCATTTTACGGCAAAGCCTATTATTAGCCTGCCAAAATATGCATGCCCCCTCTATTTTCCTCAAACATTATAATATTGATATGAAACTTATACCAGCAGTTCATAGAACAAGTGTGATTTTGTAGAAAAAGTTATTCCACTCATAACTCTGTATTTCTCCATTTTAGCAGGGGATGCATTTTTTGGCAGAGCCTATTATTAGCCTGCCACAATATGCATGCCCCCTCTATTTTCCTCAAATATTATCCTATTGATATGAAACTTATACCAGCAGTTCATAGAACAAGTGTGATTATGTAGAAAAGTTATTCCACTCTTAACTCTTTATTTCTCCATTTAACCAGGGGATGCATTTTACGGCAAGGCCTATCATTAGCCTGCCAAAATATGCATGCCCCCTCTATTTTCCTCAAATATTATCCTATTGCTATGAAATTCATACCAGCAGTTCATACAACTACTCTGATTATGTAGAAAAAGTTATTTCACTCTAAACTCTTTATTTATCCAAGTTAGCAGGGGATGCATTTTTTGGCAATATGGATGTCGAGCCTGCCAAAAATATGCATGCCCTACCTATTTTCCTCAAATTTTATCCTATTGCTATGAAATTCATACCAGAAGTTCATACAACTACTCTGATTATGTAGAAAAAGTTATTTCACTCTAAACTCTTTATTTATCCAAGTTAGCAGGGGATGCATTTTTTGGCAATATGGATGTCGAGCCTGCCAAAATATGCATGCCCTACCTATTTTCCTCAAATTTTATCCTATTGCTATGAAATTCATACCAGTAGTTCATACAACTACTCTGATTATGTAGAAAAAGTTATTTCACTCTAAACTCTTTATTTATCCAAGTTAGCAGGGGATGCATTTTTTGGCAAAGCCTATTATTAGCCTGCCAAAATATGCATGCCCCCTCTATTTTTCTCAAATATTGTCCTACTGATATGAAACTTATACCAGCAGTTCATAGAACAAGTGTGATTTTGAAGAAAATGTTATTCCACTCATAACTCTGTATTTCTCCATTTTAGCAGGGGATGCATTTTTTGGCAAAGCCTATTATTAGCCTGCCAAAATATGCATGCCCCCTCTATTTTTCTCAAATATTGTCCTACTGATATGAAACTTATACCAGCAATTCATAGAACAAGTGTGATTATGTAGAAAAAGTTATTCCACTCATAACTCTGTATTTCTCCATTTTAGCAGGGGATGCATTTTTTGGCAATATGGATGTCGAGCCTGCCAAAATATGCATGCCCTATCTATTTTTCTCAAATATTGTCCTACTGATATGAAACTTATACCAGCAATTCATAGAACAAGTGTGATTTTGTAGAAAAAGTTATTCCACTCATAACTCTGTATTTCTCCATTTTAGCAGGGGATGCATTTTTTGGCAGAGCCTATTATTAGCCTGCCACAATATGCATGCCCCCTCTATTTTCCTCAAATATTATCCTATTGATATGAAACTTATACCAGCAGTTCATAGAACAAGTGTGATTATGTAGAAAAGTTATTCCACTCTTAACTCTTTATTTCTCCATTTAACCAGGGGATGCATTTTACGGCAAGGCCTATCATTAGCCTGCCAAAAATATGCATGCCCCCTCTATTTTCCTCAAATATTATCCTATTGCTATGAAATTCATACCAGCAGATCATACAACTACTCTGATTATGTAGAAAAAGTTATTTCACTCTAAACTCTTTATTTATCCAAGTTAGCAGGGGATGCATTTTTTGGCAATATGGATGTCGAGCCTGCCAAAAATATGCATGCCCTACCTATTTTCCTCAAATTTTATCCTATTGCTATGAAATTCATACCAGTAGTTCATACAACTACTTTGATTATGTAGAAAAAGTTATTTCACTCTAAACTCTTTATTTATCCAAGTTAGCAGGGGATGCATTTTTTGGCAATATGGATGTCGAGCCTGCCAAAATATGCATGCCCTACCTATTTTCCTCAAATTTTATCCTATTGCTATGAAATTCATACCAGTAGTTCATACAACTACTCTGATTATGTAGAAAAAGTTATTTCACTCTAAACTCTTTATTTATCCAAGTTAGCAGGGGATGCATTTTTTGGCAAAGCCTATTATTAGCCTGCCAAAATATGCATGCCCCCTCTATTTTTCTCAAATATTGTCCTACTGATATGAAACTTATACCAGCAGTTCATAGAACAAGTGTGATTTTGTAGAAAAAGTTATTCCACTCATAACTCTGTATTTCTCCATTTTAGCAGGGGATGCATTTTTTGGCAAAGCCTATTATTAGCCTGCCAAAATATGCATGCCCCCTCTATTTTCCTCAAACATTATAATATTGATATGAAACTTATACCAGCAGTTCATAGAACAAGTGTCATTACGTAGAAAAGGTAAAATCCCTCTTAACTCTGTATTTCTCCATTTTAGCAGGGGATGCATTTTACGGCAAAGCCTATTATTAGCCTGCCAAAATATGCATGCCCCCTCTATTTTCCTCAAACATTATAATATTGATATGAAACTTATACCAGCAGTTCATAGAACAAGTGTGATTATGTAGAAAAAGTTATTCCACTCATAACTCTGTATTTCTCCATTTTAGCAGGGGATGCATTTTTTGGCAGAGCCTATTATTAGCCTGCCACAATATGCATGCCCCCTCTATTTTCCTCAAATATTATCCTATTGATATGAAACTTATACCAGCAGTTCATAGAACAAGTGTGATTATGTAGAAAAGTTATTCCACTCTTAACTCTTTATTTCTCCATTTAACCAGGGGATGCATTTTACGGCAAGGCCTATCATTAGCCTGCCAAAATATGCATGCCCCCTCTATTTTCCTCAAATTTTATCCTATTGCTATGAAATTCATACCAGCAGTTCATACAACTACTCTGATTATGTAGAAAAAGTTATTTCACTCTAAACTCTTTATTTATTCAAGTTAGCAGGGGATGCATTTTTTGGCAATATGGATGTCGAGCCTGCCAAAAATATGCATGCCCTACCTATTTTCCTCAAATTTTATCCTATTGCTATGAAATTCATACCAGTAGTTCATACAACTACTTTGATTATGTAGAAAAAGTTATTTCACTCTAAACTCTTTATTTATCCAAGTTAGCAGGGGATGCATTTTTTGGCAATATGGATGTCGAGCCTGCCAAAATATGCATGCCCTACCTATTTTCCTCAAATTTTATCCTATTGCTATGAAATTCATACCAGTAGTTCATACAACTACTCTGATTATGTAGAAAAAGTTATTTCACTCTAAACTCTTTATTTATCCAAGTTAGCAGGGGATGCATTTTTTGGCAAAGCCTATTATTAGCCTGCCAAAATATGCATGCCCCCTCTATTTTTCTCAAATATTGTCCTACTGATATGAAACTTATACCAGCAGTTCATAGAACAAGTGTGATTTTGTAGAAAAAGTTATTCCACTCATAACTCTGTATTTCTCCATTTTAGCAGGGGATGCATTTTTTGGCAAAGCCTATTATTAGCCTGCCAAAATATGCATGCCCCCTCTATTTTCCTCAAACATTATAATATTGATATGAAACTTATACCAGCAGTTCATAGAACAAGTGTCATTACGTAGAAAAGGTAAAATCCCTCTTAACTCTGTATTTCTCCATTTTAGCAGGGGATGCATTTTACGGCAAAGCCTATTATTAGCCTGCCAAAATATGCATGCCCCCTCTATTTTCCTCAAACATTATAATATTGATATGAAACTTATACCAGCAGTTCATAGAACAAGTGTGATTTTGTAGAAAAAGTTATTCCACTCATAACTCTGTATTTCTCCATTTTAGCAGGGGATGCATTTTTTGGCAGAGCCTATTATTAGCCTGCCACAATATGCATGCCCCCTCTATTTTCCTCAAATATTATCCTATTGATATGAAACTTATACCAGCAGTTCATAGAACAAGTGTGATTATGTAGAAAAGTTATTCCACTCTTAACTCTTTATTTCTCCATTTAACCAGGGGATGCATTTTACGGCAAGGCCTATCATTAGCCTGCCAAAATATGCATGCCCCCTCTATTTTCCTCAAATTTTATCCTATTGCTATGAAATTCATACCAGCAGTTCATACAACTACTCTGATTATGTAGAAAAAGTTATTTCACTCTAAACTCTTTATTTATCCAAGTTAGCAGGGGATGCATTTTTTGGCAATATGGATGTCGAGCCTGCCAAAAATATGCATGCCCTACCTATTTTCCTCAAATTTTATCCTATTGCTATGAAATTCATACCAGAAGTTCATACAACTACTCTGATTATGTAGAAAAAGTTATTTCACTCTAAACTCTTTATTTATCCAAGTTAGCAGGGGATGCATTTTTTGGCAATATGGATGTCGAGCCTGCCAAAATATGCATGCCCTACCTATTTTCCTCAAATTTTATCCTATTGCTATGAAATTCATACCAGTAGTTCATACAACTACTCTGATTATGTAGAAAAAGTTATTTCACTCTAAACTCTTTATTTATCCAAGTTAGCAGGGGATGCATTTTTTGGCAAAGCCTATTATTAGCCTGCCAAAATATGCATGCCCCCTCTATTTTTCTCAAATATTGTCCTACTGATATGAAACTTATACCAGCAGTTCATAGAACAAGTGTGATTTTGAAGAAAATGTTATTCCACTCATAACTCTGTATTTCTCCATTTTAGCAGGGGATGCATTTTTTGGCAAAGCCTATTATTAGCCTGCCAAAATATGCATGCCCCCTCTATTTTTCTCAAATATTGTCCTACTGATATGAAACTTATACCAGCAATTCATAGAACAAGTGTGATTATGTAGAAAAAGTTATTCCACTCATAACTCTGTATTTCTCCATTTTAGCAGGGGATGCATTTTTTGGCAATATGGATGTCGAGCCTGCCAAAATATGCATGCCCTATCTATTTTTCTCAAATATTGTCCTACTGATATGAAACTTATACCAGCAATTCATAGAACAAGTGTGATTTTGTAGAAAAAGTTATTCCACTCATAACTCTGTATTTCTCCATTTTAGCAGGGGATGCATTTTTTGGCAAAGCCTATTATTAGCCTGCCAAAATATGCATGCCCCCTCTATTTTTCTCAAATATTGTCCTACTGATATGAAACTTATACCAGCAGTTCATAGAACAAGTGTGATTATGTAGAAAAAGTTATTCCACTCATAACTCTGTATTTCTCCATTTTAGCAGGGGATGCATTTTTTGGCAATATGGATGTCGAGCCTGCCAAAATATGCATGCCCCCTCTATTTTCCTCAAATTTTATCCTATTGCTATGAAATTCATACCAAAAGTTCATACAACTACTCTATTTATGTAGAAAAAGCTATTTCACTCTAAACTCTTTATTTATCCAAGTTAGCAGGGGATGCATTTTTTGGCAATATGGATGTCGAGCCTGCCAAAATATGCATGCCCTACCTATTTTCCTCAAATTTTATCTTATTGATTTAAAACTTATATCAGCAGTTCATAGAACAAGTGTGATTTTGTAGAAAAAGTTATTTCACTCTAAACTCTTTATTTATCCAAGTTAGCAGGGGATGCATTTTACGGCAAGGCCTATCATTAGCCTGCCAAAATATGCATGCCCCCTCTATTTTCCTCAAATGTCATCCTATTGATATGACATTCATACCAGTAGCTAAGAGGATAAGTGTAATTATGTAGAAAAGGTAAAATCCCTCTTGACTCTTTATTTTTTCAAGCTAGGAGGGGGATGCATTTTTTGGCAATATCGAATTTGAGCCTGCCGATATTTGCATGCCATACCTATTTTCCCCAAATATCATCCTATTGATATAAAACTCATACCAGCAGTTAAGGGAACAAATGTGATTATGTAGAAAATGTTATTTCTTTATTATCGCTATTGCAAGGATACTGAAGGAAATAAATCTGACAATGCATCTTTGCTAAATGTAAAGCATACACAAACCATTTTTATTTTGGTTTAACATAAAAATTAAATCACTTTTTTTCATTAATTTCAACAAAAGAATATTCATAACAAAAATTTTTGGAAAACCAATTAAGTCAACAAAAATTATGTCACATGTTTAAACTGAAAATCCACTGAACTGCAGTCATTAACAAATTAGATTGGTACAAACATAAAATCTATAAACACATTGCACAGCAGTAGTCTGTGTCGGTTTGTGGGACCTTAATGCAGCCTTGATGGTACCACCAGTTGCATCTGTCACATGTGATCTGTAAATAAATAATACAAAATGGTCAAATAACAACATAAAGAATGTTTTTTTTAGTTCCTTATCTGTTTACTGAAGGTGATATTGGGTTTTGCCAACATAAAGCTTCTTCTTAATTATCAATATATGATTGGTAGAACTTTATTTGAGGAGATGACAGCATGTTCCTGACATGTATGGAGGTAAAAAAAATTCTAGGACCACAAGCATCTGTGTTTAATGTTTTACGACTGTACTTAAAAAAAAAAAAAACTTAAGCTACTTCCCACTTACCTGCCTTGGGTGTTTATTTATTTTATTATGATTTATTTTTGTATATCTACATACTTTGGGGCTGCACAGTGGCGCAGTTGGTAGCACTGTTGCCTTGCAGCAAGAAGGTCCTGGGTTCGATTCCCGGCCGGGGTCTTTCTGCATGGAGTTTGCATGTTCTCCCTGTGCATGCGTGGGTTCTCTCCGGGTACTCCGGCTTCCTCCCACAGTCCAAAAACATGACTGTAAGGTCAATTGGTTTCTCTAAATTCTCCCTAGGTGTGAGTGTGTGTGTGCATGGTTGTTTGTCCTGTTTGTCTCTGTGTTGCCCTGCGACAGACTGGCGACCTGTCCGGGGTGTACCCCGCCTCTCGCCCGGAACGTAGCTGGAGATGGGCACCAGCAACCCTCCCGACCCCATTAGGGACAAGGGTGAACAGAAAATGGATGGATGGATGGATGGATGGATATCTACATACTTTGCAACTATTTTAAGGATGGTATATGGTTTGCTTGAATTGATTTTTCACTGC
Source organism: Xiphophorus couchianus (assembly GCF_001444195.1). Lineage (NCBI taxonomy): Eukaryota > Metazoa > Chordata > Actinopteri > Cyprinodontiformes > Poeciliidae > Xiphophorus > Xiphophorus couchianus. Next base: position 13,574,646 of record NC_040243.1, on the reverse strand, counting down.
ATTACATTGTTGTCTTACCCACATGTGATCTTCTGTGTCCTCACTGCCACAGTGTCTGCAGAGTCTCCACTGACTCTACAGAAAAACAAACCGCATCTTTAAATCAATGTTATAAAATAATCTTAATGGTATTTTTTTTTCTTTTAAATAATTCCATTTGTTAGTGTTCTTTTGAAAGTGGAACAATAATCCTCTGTGTAGATCTCAGTCGTCTAATCATCCCTTTTTGATAATGTCTGGTCTCATAAACAAATACAAGTAATAGAAACTGTACATCATATTGGCATATTAGGCAGGCGCACATGGTGTCTGTCTATTCATGAATTGAAACACACATGTATTTAAGGTATTTCTGGGATTTATGGTAAAAGAAAGCATCACTTAGTGTTTACCTTTTTATAATTTTCTCCAACTTAAGCCACTGAAAGTATAAAAATGGCATTCAGAAAATTTTAATATGTCTACATATATATGTGTATACATCTTGTGAAATTTGTCATTTTGTAAATGTTAATTTTATGAAAATACAGTAATGAATATAATGGTTCACATAATACATCTCATTCCAGTTTTGTACTTTCACAAACTGCAAGTCCTTTTGCTTATTAAGTTACATTAAAGCTACTCAAGAAAAGTGTAATTGTATCCTAGAACAATTTTAAGTTTGTTGATTATGTTTTTTGCCTCAACAGTTATTGGGCTGTGTTATGTGTAATTTATTTATTAGAGATCAAGGCCAGGTGTATTGAAATGTTCTTCACTAATTGAATTTGACATAAACACTAACATGATTGTACTTCACACATCTGCAAAGTTCAATATTTTAATATTTCTAATTAGATAAAATAGCTGACCTAACACAATTTTTTTGTGCGTGCATGATTTTACACACAACATAGTATCCCACACACATAGGAACTGAATAAAAAATATGTCAAAAGATACCTGATTCTGAGAGAAGTGTGGAAGACATGTTGAGTCTCATGGTATTAACAGCTTCTGCTGCTGATGGAAAGTTCAGGTCCTTGTTTTCCAGTATGCACTCTGCAAACTGTAAAGGCAAATATATTTTTTTCAAAAAAGAAAGAAGAGTAACAGCGGACTCATTACAAATACAAAATATTTGTCAAAGTATTAGATTGTCATATAGAGGTCATGACATTTATGAATAATTTAACATTTTTGCTATACTTATTTCAGACTCTTTCCATTGTCATTAAAATAAATCAACCATGTAATAAAGCAATATAATTCATAAACTACATTATATTTCAGGCAGAAATGCACAGTTTAAGTTGTTAAGCCAAAGCTGTTCATCATCTTAAAAGTTCTACTCCTACAAAATAGCATTAGATTAATGGCAATGTGATTATTAGAAAACCACTTTCATATTAATCTTTTTTTCACAACATCAAAAACGTAAACAAGCATGTATACCAATATATTGATATATAATTCTATCTATCTTCAGACATAGATAGATATACATGTATGTGGAAAGAGACAGAACAGTACACATAAAGGTTATATAAATTGATTTGTAAACAGACAATGTTCTACATTACATAAGAAATATAAGTAATCATAGTCAAGTTTATACAGTACAAACCAAAAGTTTGGACACACAGTTGTGTCCAAACTTTTGGTCTGTACTGTATATATATATATATATATATATATACTGTATATAAAAACATAAAACCACGGCTGCCCAAATCACGGCAGAATTAAATGTGCACCTCAACTCTCCTGTTTCCACCAAAACTGTCCGTCGGGAGCACCACAGGGTCAATATACACGGCCGGGCTGCTATAGCCAAACCTTTGGTCACTCGTGCCAATGCCAAACGTCGGTTTCAATGGTGCAAGAAGCGCAAATCTTGGGCTGTGGACAATATGAAACATGTATTGTTCTCTGATGAGTCCACCTTTACTGTTTTCCCCACATCCGGGAGAGTTACAGTGTGGAGAAGCCCCAAAGAAGCGTACCACCCAGACTGTTGCATGCCCAGAGTGAAGCATGGGGGTGGATCAGTGATGGTTTGGGCTGCCATATCATGGCATTCCCTTGGCCCCATACTTGTGCTAGATGGGCGCGTCACTGCCAAGGACTACCGAACCATTCTGGAGGACCATGTGCATCCATGTATATATATACACTGCTCAAAGAAATAAAGGGAACACTCAAATAACACATCCTAGATCTGAATGAAAGAAATATTCTCATTGAATACTTTGTTCTGTACAAAGTTCCATTTGCACAACAGCAGGTGAAATTGATTGTCAATCAGTGTTGCTTCCTAAGTGGACAGTTTGATTTCACAGAAGTTTGATTTACTTGGAGTTATATTGTGTTGTTTAAGTGTTCCCTTTATTTTTGAGCAGTATATATATACTGGTATATATATATATATATATATATATATATATATATATATATATATATTTAAACAGCACTTACTTTAAGCGCAAACACACCACATGAAACCACATCTTGCTGGATGGCATGTTATACTGTTTCACATTTCCACATTGACACTTTCATCCCTTTGCTTCTCATAAATGTCCTTGTTGAGAGGATAAAATGTTAAATTAACATTCTAGTTATCCAATTATGACATTTTTTATTATAATAAACAATAATTGTTCTTGTTTTTCTCACCTTGTTACTTCCAAGCACCTCTTCACATCTTTTTGGGACTCTCCAAGTGAGTTAAGGAAACCTATTGTTATGAATATTCTTTTGTTGAAATTAATGAAAAAAAGTGATTTAATTTTTATGTTAAACCAAAATAAAAATGGTTTGTGTATGCTTTACATTTAGCAAAGATGCATTGTCAGATTTATTTCCTTCAGTATCCTTGCAATAGCGATAATAAAGAAATAACATTTTCTACATAATCACATTTGTTCCCTTAACTGCTGGTATGAGTTTTATATCAATAGGATGATATTTGGGGAAAATAGGTATGGCATGCAAATATCGGCAGGCTCAAATTCGATATTGCCAAAAAATGCATCCCCCTCCTAGCTTGAAAAAATAAAGAGTCAAGAGGGATTTTACCTTTTCTACATAATTACACTTATCCTCTTAGCTACTGGTATGAATGTCATATCAATAGGATGACATTTGAGGAAAATAGAGGGGGCATGCATATTTTGGCAGGCTAATGATAGGCCTTGCCGTAAAATGCATCCCCTGGTTAAATGGAGAAATAAAGAGTTAAGAGTGGAATAACTTTTTCTACAAAATCACACTTGTTCTATGAATTGCTGGTATAAGTTTCATATCAGTAGGATAATATTTGAGGAAAATAGATAGGGCATGCATATTTTGGCAGGCTCAACATCCATATTGCCAAAAAATGCATCCCCTGCTAACTTGGATAAATAAAGAGTTTAGAGTGAAATAACTTTTTCTACATAATCAGAGTAGTTGTATGAACTGCTGGTATGAATTTCATAGCAATAGGATAAAATTTGAGGAAAATAGGTAGGGCATGCATATTTTGGCAGGCTCGACATCCATATTGCCAAAAAATGCATCCCCTGCTAACTTGGATAAATAAAGAGTTTAGAGTGAAATAACTTTTTCTACATAATCAGAGATGTTCTATGAATTACTGGTATGGGTTTTATATCGATAGGATAATATTTGAAGAACATGGAGAGGCCATGCATATTTTGGCAGGCTAATAATAGGCTTTGCTGTACATGCATCCCCTGCTTACATGGAGAAATAAAGAGTCAAGAGTGAAATTACTTTTTCTATACAATCACACTTGTTTTATGAACTGCTGGTATACATTTTGTATCAGTAGAATTATATTTGTGGAAAATATATAAGGCCTACATGTATTGGCAAGGTAATAATTTGCTATGCCAGAAAATGCATCCCTCTGCTAACTTGAAGAAATGAAGAGTTAAGAGGGACTTCACCTTTTCTACGTAATGACACTTATTCTCTGTGCAACTGCTATACGTTTCATATCAACAATAGACAGGGGATACAAATATTGGCAGGCTCAGTCATTAAAATGCATCCCCTCTACATTAATATGCTAGACAGTTAAGCATGATATAAAATGTTCTACATAATGGGCCTCTGTTTTGTAATACTTTAAGCTAATATGATGTTAAAAGAAAAATCGGGAAATTTCAAACCAAATGCGGAGAGCATTTTCTTCAGACACGGACTGAAAAACGTTCGACTCATTTGTCTCAATAAATGTGTAAAAACCGTATTTATTTCAATTAATCTGCGATATAAAACCCACCGTTTTAAGGCTGACATGTTTAAGAAACGTGATATTGTTACGAATATCTTTAAAAGTTTCGTCTTCGGTCATATTTCAGTCCGTTTCCTCATTAAAATGCGAGAGTTTAGAGCGATGCGCGCTCCCGCGACAGGGGATGCAATTCTCGGCAGGCATGCATTTCTGGGCATAACACCTGTTACGTTTGTGGGGGAGGTTTACATGGAGGTTCTTGATGTTTCTGTTGTAGAAAATAAAATAACTTAGAACCTTGAAAGTTACGCAAGAAACCACAGAAAAGAAGTGGTTGCAGTGTTGACCTCGCAATGAGATAGTTTTAAAATCTTGATAAACTCTTTAAATATGTTATTTGCACAAAATAAACACACAGATGATGTTCCATGTAAGATAAGCTATCAGTGGCATTGATTTGCAAATGAGAATACATTATTATCAGTAAATATATGCATTAATTTGCAATAAAAAAAACTTTTTGCTTAAAACTATGCGATCTTAGCAAGTTGAATAAAACACACGATAAACCCCTCTCCCATCCAGAGGTCTACTGAAGATGGGGTGGTGAAAGACTTTTTAATATGTGATCACAGGTGTCCCTCTCCAATATGGCGGCTTCATTGTCGTGCCAACCTGTTTGTTACCTTTGCTAGAAATAAACATTGTCCCAGTCCTAGCTCTGAAATGGTTTTTTAGACTGAATAAACAGAGTTACTAAGATTACTGCAGACAGATTTAAAATGTTTTATATGGGTTCAGTTACAACAATAGGCAAGTGCAGGTTTTAAAAGTCCCCGTTAGACACGGGAAGCTTGAGTTTGATGCTAGAACAGCAGGGAAAGGACGCTGCTTACAGTAAAAACCTAAAGTCTCCATTTGTCCGGGCGCACTCTCTTCTTCATGTTCTGTCAGGAATGTTCATGTGTGTGTTGCATTGATAACAAGGGTGTGTGTCTGTGTGTGACATGTGAGAGATCGATAATATGGAGTAAAGCAGCGCCGAGAATGGAAACACCATAAGGGACGAGGAGTTGCCATGGTAAGTAAACACCAGTTTATTTGCTTTAGTTGCATTTTATTTATTTATGATGGATACCATAAACAAATTATATTTAAAAAAAATAATAATAAACATAGACAATGGTAAAATCTTTGGGAAAGAAGATATTTGTATTTTGCTCTAACTAAATAAGCAAATACTTCTTTTATCATTACAGTTCATATTTGAATTAATTAAATACTTAATAAGCCAAACATGATGTTAAAATAATAGGAGCTAGTTAATGACAAAAAGGGAAGAAAATTGCTGTGTGTAATGTTTATTTTTTTGTAATCATGTGATTGGTCATATGACTTTCCAGAACAATTCTGTTTTGTTGCCCCTTCCTTTATGCCAAAGAGCTATTGTAGGGAGCTGTGGGGACATGATGTTAGAGAGAACATGTTGCTTCATTTATGATTGTTCTCAGTTTTCCTATGATGCTTTTATTCCATAACCAAATGTTATTCAACAAAGTCTATGCTATAATAAAGATTTGACACTGCACTAGGCTGACCCAGACCTTTCAGCACAGAGTGGGGGCTACGACGTGGAGCTGTTCGTAGACCCTCCGGACTACGATTTGATCTGCACCATTTGTCAGGGGGTCCTCAGATGTCCAGTAAGAAGTGCATGCCACCATATCTTCTGCAAGAAATGCATCTTACAGTGGCTGAAAAGGTCTACAATACTTTACATCTAAACAGTTTTGAAATATGAACTTTAATTTATTGCTCAAGTGGAGAAGTAACGACAAGCTGATATTTATCTTGTGCAGACAGGAGACCTGCCCCTGCTGCAGGAAGCCGGTAAACCCAAGCCTGATCTTTGTCATGTTCAAGCTGAGCAAATCGATTGGACGCTTGAAAATAAAGGTAAGAAATTAAAACCAGTTTAAATATGTTTGTGGACTGTCATATCTTTTATTAGACATTTCACTTCAATATCTTATTGGCCGAAGAGTATTTTATAGGGTTTGTTTACACTTTATATGACTGACTACTCAAACAAACTTGACATTGGGAACGTAATGCTTAATTCCACATTTGCTTGGCATTAATTCAATATGAATTAATTCCTTTGTTTCCTGAGTTACTCTGCCAAATATTGCGTGCCTAATTTAAATTATGTAATTGTTAAAAAAAAAAATCTGTGTGTGTATCTCTGTCACAGTGTAAAAATGAGATCCGTGGCTGTGCAGAGACCTTTTCCCTCTCAGAGCAGTACTGCCACAGCATGACCTGCCTGTACGAGCTCATCCCCTGCCCGTACCAGGGCTGCAGGGCGCAACTCCTGCGCAGGGACATTGACACTCATGCGCGCCACTGTGAGCACTGGCGGCAGCCCTGCCACATGGGCTGTGGGACAATACTCACTCACAGCACCCAGACTCAGCACAACTGCTACAAACAGCTGAGGCAGGAGTACGAGGCCAGGCAGAGGAACCACAGGGCCATCGCCACGGCCCTACATAGGAAGATGAAAAGGATGCAAAGCACCATGGCCCACATGAAGAGGCAAATAGGGTTAATATGTGAGAGCCTGGAGGTAATGGATGACCTACACGAGGTGGAAGAGGAAGTGGACCTTGGAGAGAGCAGCGGCAGTTCCAGTGGGTCTTCAAGCAACAGCAACTGCTAAGGGAGCAAATTGCTCATGTGTTTGTTTTCTTCAGGTGATGTGCTTAAAATGAGTGATTCTTTGGCCAGTTTGTTCTGTAGACCTAATTATTTCTTAAATAAATTATTCAGTATTAAATTGTCTGTGAATTTTACCTTAGGGATAGAGAATGAATCAGTTTGTTGTTGATTGATAATTAGTACAAACACTTTAAATTTAGAATTATGAATACTTTGACTATTTATGAGCCAAGCAATACTAAGATTGCTTGACATTACTAATACTAAGATTGCTTGGCTCATTAGTCATTTCAGCAAGACTAATAAATTAATAGAATACAAAATATGTAATTATGTAGAGTAAGAAATTATAATAGCATTGGTGGCATTTTGAATAGTGATAACAATAATACTAAAAATCATAATACATACCTGAATCCTTTAAAACACTTTACATTTCAAGTTTCCTAAAACAAAGGTGCATAATACCACCTTAAAAGAAAGAATAATGTGTGTTATTCTTTCTTTTAATTGTTTAAACCATAGCAGAGCATTGGAAAGGGAAAAATTATATATCTGCAGCAATTATTATGATATAGTATTTTTATTATATTTGAAATATTATAGTATTTTTGTAAAATATCTATTTTTAAACATATGTAATATTAAGTGGGGTAGGAATCACATTTGCAAAAGCTACCAATAGAAGCAGCAGAGAGCAGATTCTCTCCTCACGGAAATATCGCGATGACACGATCCAGACAAAACCCGGCGGAACTTCTCATGGTTCTTCTTCCTGTTATACTGATCACGTAAGTGGACGTGCTGTTCATCTCTTGTGTTGAAATCTTTAATTATCCAATGCATCGTTCACGTAAACACATTATTTTAACACCCAGTCAAACATATAGACGTCCGTTCTTATTTATCTGTGGGTATTTACGTGCAAATGGGAACTAAATGTACACTTTTAAATGAAAGAAAATCGCAAAACATGGCGGCGATGCTCGTGTCTTGTAGAGATGATTAAACTTGTATTTTATCCAGGTAAAGCAGATAATCCAATGTTTGGTTTTGATTTGAACATTTACAGCAAATGGCGGACGACGCCGGTGGTAGAGGAGGTTTTCGCGGAGGCTTTGGCGCAGGTGGCCGCGGTCGTGGCCGTGGACGCGGCAGGGGCCGTGGAAGGGGCCGCGGTGCTCGGGGTGGCAAGTCCGAAGACAAGGAGGTAGGATTTTTATTTGGATCAAGCTAAACTCGGTTGATTTAAAGTGTTACTTATTAACGGTGATGCTCTTTCCTTTTAGTGGGTTCCCGTCACCAAGCTGGGCCGCCTTGTTAAGGACATGAAGATCAAGACTCTGGAGGAGATCTATCTCTACTCTCTGCCCATCAAGGTAAGAAAATCAGCTATTTTATATAAAATATGCAGTGAATATTACTTACTGTGTGATTCTAGGGAATGTGTTTTTTTTAAATCTAAGCTTTTGTGATCTGTCCCTGTTATAAATGTGACATATTACCTAATGTATGTAGTTTTTACCGGTTTGTGTGATTAGTGATAATCCCCATAGGTTTTTATTTTCATATGCCACATCTTGAATGCAATTTCAAAAAGTTATCAAGCTCTGTCACTTTAAACTTATCCTTCTGTCCACCTCTCCATCTGTCCTACAACTTTCCATTTGTTCAACCAGTTGCTTTTCTGTCATGACAGAATCTGTTACATCCTTCCACCCACGTTTCCCATTTCCATCTTTTCTCTACATCTGTCAGTTTGTCCAACGCATCTCAAATCTATTATTCTGTGTCATTGTCTTTTCCTCCAGCTTTCTCTTTTTGGTGGTAGTCGTCACCAAAAAGTCTCAGCCTTTTAAAAATATTATTATTATTACATGATGATGAGATGTTGTTCCTGTTTGTAGGAGTCTGAGATCATTGACTTCTTCCTGGGTTCTGGTCTGAAAGACGAGGTCCTGAAGATCATGCCTGTCCAAAAGCAGACCAGGGCTGGTCAGCGCACAAGATTCAAGGTAAACTGAGTGTCTTGCGACTTGTTTTGTTGAATAGTTGCCCTCTAATTTTGTCCGTCCTCATTTACAGGCCTTTGTTGCCATTGGCGACTACAACGGCCATGTTGGTCTGGGAGTGAAGTGCTCCAAGGAGGTAGCTACAGCTATCCGTGGAGCCATCATCCTGGCCAAGCTGTCCATCGTTCCAGTCAGGAGAGGTTACTGGGGTAACAAGATCGGCAAACCCCACACCGTGCCCTGCAAGGTGACGGGTCGCTGTGGCTCGGTACTGGTGCGTCTCATCCCGGCTCCCCGTGGTACTGGAATTGTGTCGGCGCCTGTGCCCAAAAAGCTGCTCATGATGGCTGGTATTGATGACTGCTACACCTCCGCCAGGGGCTGCACCGCCACGCTTGGCAACTTTGGTAAGTTGGTAACTCTTTAGGTGTTCGGAGTTTAATGCAGAACAAATGAGTCTTTGAGTTTCTTCTTTGCTCTGCTCAGCTTCACCTCGTCAATGGTGTTGCTGTCTTTATTATCAGGAGAGAAAAGAACGAATACCATACGTCTTCTCTGTTCCCAAGCTACTGTGTTGAACATCTTTATTTTTTAGAACAGATTTGTGTTTGTTTTGTGCATCATCCACTAATTACCTTTATCTTTACTAGCTAAGGCCACCTTTGATGCCATCTCAAAGACCTACAGCTATCTGACCCCTGATCTGTGGAAGGAAACGATTTTCACAAAGTCTCCATACCAGGTCAGTGCAATTGATATTTGTAAAAATTTTTAATTTAATTTTTTTTAAAAGTTGTATATGTACAGTTTTGGTCAAATCTTTTTGTTTTTTCAGGAGTTCACCGACCATCTGGCTAAGACTCACACCAGGGTGTCTGTGCAGCGGGGCCAGACTGTGCCAGCTCCTACCTCCTAAATGTTTTGTACATACAGAAGATCGTTGAATAAACGTTCTGAGATACCACTTGATGCGTTTTGAGTTTTGCATCATGCACAAGTTTCTTTTGCAATCTGAAAAATAAGAGTAGTGCCGCTGCTGACTTTGTACTTTTAACTTATTTCACCGTAAGATTAAAGAATTTGCTTGGAGGTGGCAACATTGGGATACAAATTCAGTTTAACCTGTTTTAATAAGTTGGGATTTATTGATCCATTTCATGGGCAGGTGTTGCTCAGGAGCTCTTACTGAAAAGTGGCAATTTTTGAGAAATTAAAAGTTTATGTATTTTTCAGCATGCATGTTGAGTTTTTGAGCAAACTTGTGATTTAAACATACCTAGCATCTAGAAAATGTAAGCCCTGACAGGAATACCCATGCTAAATATGTATGAGAATCCAAAAGACGTTCTACCAAATGATTACCAATAGTTTAAATATCAGGCTATAATCTTAATGCATAATTAGTTCAGACTTTCAGGGTAGTATTTTATAAATAAATGTGGATATTTCATTAAGTGACCTAAAAAATGGGCACATCTTCACTTTAAGAAAAACCTGTATATGGGTTTAAATCCAGGTTTCTAGATTTACTTCTGTACTGTCCCTGGGGAAAAATCTAGAACAAAAGGCATTCTACTCATTTGCCACATTCCAATCCAAGTTGTTCAGTTGATAGATCCACTTGGTTTGAGTTACTGGTAGATTAACTGGATTGCAGATGAACCATTTTTAGTATAAAATAACTCGGTGTAACTTTGAAATTGAGCACATTCAAGGATGATCAGGTAACTATAAAATGGTAATTTAACACTGAATTAAATGCTACAGCAGAATTCTATATTAACATAGAATTTAAAAACCCATTTGAGTCTTGACCTCTTCAAATAAAAAATATAGTATTTTTCAGATTTTTAAAATAAATATATATATAAATAAATCTCAGCAATGAAGATATTTTGTATGTGAATGAACTTATTTAAGGACAATGACAAAAACAAACCAAGCTGAAATAACTCAAAATCGGCTGAACCGCTCTGATTTTTCACAACCTGGCAGAACTGGTCAAGTTAGCAGCCAGTTGACATTAATGTTGGAAAAATAAATGTGGGTGGGGGGATTTTAAAAAAAAGCACACACAAACACATTTTACTCACATAAACTTTATTTTACAATTCATACACTGGACAGAAAGGACCATTTTTAAGCACTTTGGGCCTGAGCTGCCATCATTCGTTCTTTTTGCTTCATTAGACACTTCCTCGCATTAGCGTAGGCCCCAAGGTCTCCATCTGGGGAAGAATTAGGCCACAATTAAAACGTGCAAGGATTCCCTAAATCTAAACATTCTCATGATTTGCTTGAACTCAAAGTTATGTTTTTATTTTAAAACAAGCAACAAAAATCATTTTAGAGCCCAGGTCCTTCCAGTCTTTGCTCTGTTTGAAAAAAATTAAATGCACATCTCTATGCATAACAATGTAAAAATGTAATGCACAGTAACACTGTGGCTTAGCTGTAATGTTGCACTAAATGTGTCCAGGTTTCAGCAGTGAGATACTTACAGCGTGACTGGAAGTTCTTGGTCACCTCATTAAACTGCTGGATTTCTTTGGTGCAGTTCTGCTGGTAGCTGTGCCCTTCTCTCTGCTGACAGGCCCTCATTCGTTCCTGGATCACCTTCACAATCTCCTGATCCACTTTACTGTGGCGAGAAAAATGATAACCAAAAGTG